>NC_081410.1:503912107-504641274 GCF_030272615.1 Cryptomeria japonica
AAAAAAAAAAAACAAAAAAAAAACAAATATGAGAAAAAGTGCAATAAAAATAGATAGTGAAAACTTGGCAAACAGGCGCTATCTGTTAGCTAGCTCTTCCATCTATTAGTTCATGCATTCTTTCCACTTGCATTCATTTTCCATTAGTGCTATCCATATCTATCATAAAGCCTTTGTACATACTCGGGCATCCCAGGTGGCTTCTTGCCATGGTTTGGATCATTGGATATATCATAACAACTTTGTTTCTAGGCTTGGGGAAAAATCCTGCACTTAGCTAGGGAAAAACTTTGGATCATTTTGAGCTTAATCAAACAGGTAGAACAAACAGTTAGACAACTCTTATCAAGCGAAAATTGAGACATATCCAACGTTGAACACGAGATCAAACTATCAATTATCAAGCTATCACAACGTCACTCTAAGCACATCACACACTTTACAATAGATAATATCTTTTTGGATAATGATTTTAACATGATTGTTCAACTTTTCTATAATTGCTTTTCACTATCATGATTTCTGAGTGACTCCAAGATGTCTTTGACTAGAGGAACAAGGAAGGAACATGATATTTTTCTTGTCTGCTGTCTGAAAATTAATCATTAATATGTGCAAATTTGTCTCGGGACATGATCATTAGAATATCATTGAAGACATTTCTGATTTGAATATTGAAATGATTAATACTGTCTGTTTTACACAAGCAACACATAGGTCATCTCGGTTCAATTATACCTCGATGCTTGTGTTAACTTGCTATATCAAAATCCAGGAAAGAAGTTCTTAGGTCATCATGGTTTAATTATACCATCGATGTTTGCACTCACTTCCCACATATCAAAAGCTAAATGATGACAAAAATGCAAAATAATCCAGTGACTAGTCCGATCATAGCTTTGCATTCCATTGCATTTTTCATTTGCATTTTAGCTTGCATTTCATTATTGCATGGGATCCTACAAGCTCCTTTTATCCAAGGTTAAATATATCATAGGAATCATCAAAGAATCATCACAAGTTTATACACAATCAGACAAATGACTCATATCTTCAAATATTGTTAACCCAGCAAAAATCTTATGCTATCTCCCTCAACAAAATCCACAATCAGCATATCCAAATATTTCTGCAACTTGATATCAACAAATTGTCAGTTCTTTATCTAATCAACCTTATCAAATCAAATCAATCAATCAAACCTAATTGATTCTATCATGTCTTATATAGGATGTATCCTTCCTCAAACCAGACGTTCTGATCATGTCTTATACATGATGAATCCTTCTTGAAACTAGACACTTTGATCATCGTTGTCTTATACAGGATGAATCCTACCTGAAACCAGACTGAATTTTGATCTTATCAATCTAATCAATCAATATTTTTCAATCTTATCAATCTAAGCAATCAAACTAATCAAAGAACTCACACTTTCATCAAACCACAGTTGTAGAAATCAAATCAAATCTATCAGGATATCAATTTTGCAAAAACTCCAAAGATCAATTATCTCAATTGATCTTACGAGGGGGCATCATCATACCAGAATTTTGCAATCAAGAGCTGGGGCATCCTATCGAACCAATATCAACATCAAAATGAGAATATTCTTTGAATCAACACGTCATCACAACTCGCTTCAAAGAGGGGCAAAATGTATACACCTAAAAATGGTCTGAAGATAATTAATTAAATATGCAATTATTTAATTAATTCCCCTTCCCAATTTAATTGAATTTACTAAGTAATTTGATTAAATTCCCCTCTTCATCTACTTATTAATAAATCCATGAATTTATTTAATAAGGTTCATTTCAATAATCCCCTTTAATTAATTAATTAAATTATTTCCCCCCCATCAAAATCATTTCTTCTAAATCTTAATTAATTAAAACAAATCAATTATGAGTTGTTGAGATTAACTAGCCTTTTCCTATTATTTGAATTTCTAAATTCAAATTCTCCTAACTTCTACCACTCCTAAACCTAACCATTCCTAAACCTAACCCATTCTACCTACCCACATGTCCCCTTTCATCCAACATCTTCTAGAACCTTGTGACACTTGTCACTAAGTGTTCCCTTTTATCTAACCTCTTCTAGAAGCCTCTTGACACTTGTCACCGTAGAGATGACAGATGTTCCCTTTAAACCAACCCTCTTTGCCATCCTCCTCCAATTTAACCATTGATATCTTCAGATCAATCTTGATCATTGATTCTTGCCACCTCACCCCTAGCCTTGGAAATCCTATAAGTAGACCTCATTTTGGAGCAATATGGATCCCATCTCATTCTCATCTTATGCATTGTGACTATACACATCTAGTTTATAGCTTATCATTCTTTAGCAATGTTATCATGCTCAATTTTAGCTTAATTGCATCTTCATTCTAGCTTATTTTCTAGAATCATGTAGCTTAATCATGCTATCATTGCTAGATCATGCATGTTTATCATTCAAATCCTCCATCTAAGTGTAGTCAAGTCACTGGAATATGCATAATCAGATCTGAGAGCATTTTTTATACTCGCATTTACTAGGAGGCAATAAGTCGATTAGCTATGGTTTTACATTTCATTGTTTTAATTCACTAACCATTGCTTGTAATGATTTATTGAGTGCATTGTGTTTGCAGGTAGAAGTACACTTCACAAAGCACAACAATATGTAATACCAAACAGAAAAACAATGAAACATTCATGGTGTTTCTTCAGCATTGGAGATATATGGTTTCAAGATATCCTCAAGATGGGCCTAAAAAGGAAAAGATGGAGATCTTTATCGACAATCTAAATAGTGAGATGAGTTATCTACTCCAGATCTAGTGCATACCATCTTTTGCCAAGTTGATCGAAAATGAAATCCAAGTAGAGGAGGAATGCATCAAGAAAGGAACATTGAAGTTCTGTAAGGAAGGAACTAATTCATCCAACACTCACTTTAACAACCAAAACAACAACACTTTAGACAAATCCAGATTCTGGACCAAAAACAAAAAGGTTGTTAATGAGGGAGGAGCTGATGCTAATGATATGAAGTCCAAACAACCAATATTGGCTTTATTAGGTAATCCTCACACTAACAAGAATCAAAAAGATGTTAACCAAGGCACTAACACTTATTCGCAAAATACCAATCAAGGACCTTCAAATTCAAACACCAACAACAATATGCAAACCAAAAACAATACCCAAGGCAACAACACTAATTGAGGGACTAATCCAAATCAAAGGGGTAACACCAACACTTTCCCAAATAGACGCATCTACACACCATTGGGGCAATCCTTAGAATCAGCATTTCGTGAACTCCTATCAAACAAGATTATCACATTGCCATCCATAAACAACTTTGAATCCTAGATCAAACCACCTTGGTGGAATGGCACATTTTTGTGATTTTCATCGAAACAAAAGACATCACACAAATGATTTCATGAGGCTTAAAAATATTGTTCAAGGCATGGTCGATAAAGGTGATTTAGTGGTTGATGGTCTCAAAAAAAATGGTGATCATGGCACCTTTAAAAATCCTCTTCCAAATTACAACAAGGAAGGAGCTTCATCATCAAATGATACATAGGGAGCTCACATAAATCATCTATACAACAACACTATCAATCACATATCAACGGATGATAACCAAATAAATGTCATAAAGATCAAAGACAAACAAGACCATACATCAATCAATGTAATAACCAGAGCACAAAAATATTTCTTGAAAGGGCATACATCAACATCGACCACTATCCCCAAGACTCAATATGATTTGGTGAATCAACCATGGAGAACTCCTGCTCAGATATCCATACTCGAGTTACTCAAACTCTAGCCAAAACATAAGGACATCTTGGAACAAGAACTAGTTGAAACAAATGTGCCTCAAGATCTGGATATTGATAAATTCCAAGCCATGGTGGCTCATATGACAGGGCCTCATAATCTCACCTTTTTAGAACACGATAATATCTCTTTGAGTCATCCACATAATACTTCCCTTCATATTGAAGTCTTAGTCTACAAACATCAATTTAAAAGAGTATTAATAGATGGAGGAGCTGGTCTCAATATCTATACCTTAAAACTTATCCATGCATTAGGCTTCTCTGAACAGTCTATTGATCCACACAAAAAGATCACCATCAAGGCATATGGTGATGAAGAAAGATCATCCAAAGGAATAGTGATATTACCTATTCAGGTAGGACCGATACAAAGAGACACTATGTGCCAAGTCTTAGACATAGACAACATACAATATTTTATTGGGTTGTCCTTGGATACATGAAATGCAAGCATTGTCGTCAACCTACCATCAGTGTGTCAAATTCCCATATAATGGATACAAAATTTCCATCTCTGCTAATAATAATCCCTTTCAACATTGAAATTCTATGGGGGCAGCTCAAGGCAACCTGATTCCACATAACAGGGAAGCTCCAACCTGATTCCACATAACAGGGAAGCTCCAACCTGATTCCACATAACAGGGAAGCTCCAACCTGATTCCACATAACAGGGAAGCTCTAGCTTCCTCAACACTACATCATCATCAAGAAAAGCTCAAACCTTTATCCATGGATTTTAAACAAACGATGAAAATCAAAGAGCAAGGCATGGGGGAATACTCTTTCAAACCCACGTGTCTATCCAAATTTCCAACATCACCAAAATATCATGAGCAACCTCCTGCATCGACACATCAAGCAACACAACCCATCACCAAGTTTGATGGAAAATTTATCCAATTGGGCACACTAGCACATGAATCAGAAGAGAAAGACATCCTTAGTTGTATATACAAGGATGAGGAAGAAGTTAGAGCTGCTACTTTGGAGGTAGCCATACCAACACAACAATATGGAAAAGGATTCTTGATCATGCAACATATGGGATACAATGGAAAAGGACCTATAGGCAAGCATCAAGAAGGCATTACAAAACCACTAGACCCTCCTTCACAATTTTCTCGAGACAAAACAGGACTAGGATATGGATACAACATACCCCCAAGGCAAAAGAAAAATAGATATCAAAAACCTCAGTGGAAAGAAAAGAATAAATGAAATTAGGACTCATGGCAAGAGGCACTACACGAAGCAATAGAAATAATAAGGAAAGAGCGTGAACACCAAGAAAAAGAGAAATGACAAGAGGAACTAACCATTCAAAGGGAAGAAGCATCTTATAAAAAAGTGCACCATGTTTAGGAACCTATTAAAAACAAGGCAGAATCACCTCCTAAAGAAATCACTACTCCCCAAAGAGAAACAATGTATGAACAAATGCAAAGGGTACAAGCAGGTTCTTATTCAGAATTAGAAAAAACTACAAGATTGGTATCAATTAATAGAGATCTCTTTTCACCCTACAACATACCTATCCACAACACTGAAAGACTCTGGGATAGTACTTCTGAAATTGATTTTAATGATTATGAATGAGGTAGTTGTTCAAATATTACTGAAGATGTCTTGGAAGGTGCTACACACACACCCCTTTTTTAGGAAGGACAAGGCACATAGTCTTGATTACTTGAATTGGGTCAACAACATATCTACGAAGCTAATGAAAATGAGCAGCGACATTACAAGTAAGTCTACACAGAAGATGATACCATCGAAGACCTTGACAATATCATTAACTTAACCAACATCCTAGACAACCTTAATAATATTTCTATCATGACACTTACTGCAGCCGACCTCGACCCGTTGAATGAATCTTTACCGCTTATCTTTCCTAATTTAATAGACTGGGATGGACTTGAACACCATAACATACCTATTTTCCCAAATGATGAATCCATTGTCCATTACCTATGTATAGTCAACCCGTAAACAGGCTCTACCAGCAAACAAAATAACGATATCTACAACCGAAAGGGTGCCATGTCTCTCAGTTGCAAAAAGGAAAGAAAAAAAGGATCTAATGCTGCAAACCAATCAATGGCAGCACTAGATCACAAAAAAGTAAAAATAAAGGATACGTCTGAGGGTGAAAATGTTTTTAAGGCACCTAAGGATGGGAAACTTGACACTCTTCCTAAACACTATCAGGAGCGATCACCCATATTGATTGAGCCCACTCAATCAATTAACATTGGTATAGAAGCAGTAGCTAAAAGCATACACCTAGCAGAATCACTAATAGAAGAGGAAAAATCAGAGTTTATCAGATTCTTCAAAGAAAAGAAAATCAATTTTGCTTGGTCATATGCTGATATGCCCGGAATAGATCCAAACTTAATCATGCATCATTTATCTATTGCTCCAGGAGCTAAGCCAATCAAGCAGAAGTTAAGAAAGATGAATCCACATGTAGCATTAATGGTCAAAGATGAACTAAAGAAGTTATTAGACATTGGATTCATTTGACCTATAGACTATGCTGAATGGATTTCAAACATTGTACCAGTTTCAAAACCTGATGGAAGCATCAAAATATGCACAAATTTTAGAGATGTCAACAAAGCCTGTCCAAAGGATGACTTTCCTTTGCCCAACATCGACATCGACATAATTGTAGACCTCATAGTAGGCCATGCAATGCTATCATTAATAGACGGTTTCTTTGGCTATAATCAAATCAAGATAGCTCCAAAGGATCAAGAAAAAACAACATTCACCTATCCTTGGGGAATGTATTGTTGGAATGTCATGCCTTTTGGCTTGAAGAATACTACTGGGGCAACTTATCAAAGAGAAATGATGATAATCTTTCATGATATGATGCATACCTTCATGGAGGACTATGTGGATTATTTACTGGCTAAGTCATTCACCTGGGCAGAACATCCGGGCATATTAGATAAAATCTTTCAAATATTGGAGAAATTCCAAGTCAGGCTAAACCCTAAGAAGTGTATCTTTGGGGTGACATTAGGAAAATTATTAGGCTATATTATGTTAGCAAAGGGCATTGAAGTAGATCCAGTGAAGGTACAAGCCATCATGGAGATGCCCACCTCCTAGAAACATTAGTCAACTCAGATCTCTACAAGGACAGCTACAGTCAATTAGGCGATTCATAGCCCAACTAGCAAATAAAAGTATACCATGCTATCATATGCTACATAAGAACATAGCATTCAGATGGGAAGCTAAGTGTGTGGAATCATTCTATCAAATCAAGTAATATCTAATGAATCCACCAATAGAAGGAAAGCCGCTCATCCTCTACATATCAACAACGAATGTATCATTGGGGGCATTGTTAGCACAAGAAGATCAATAAGGCAAGGAATGAGCTATATATTACATTATCCAAACATTAAATGGATATGAGCTAAATTATGCATTCATTGAGAAGGCTTGTTTAGCTATGGTATTCGCTCCTCAAAAGTTCTGCCATTACATGCTAGCTCACACAATCAAGCTAGTAGCAAAAATTGATCCTCTCAATTATTTACTCAGCAAAGTAGCTCTTACAGGCCAGTTGGCTAAATGGATCATGATTCTCAGTGAGTTTGATATCGAATACATAGAGTGTCGAGCTATCAAACACTAGTACATTTGGGTCAAAATTTCAACGGCAAATCATCGTAATTTCGACATAATTTCATCGCACTACTGACAAAAAAAGCCATCGAAAACTTTGTGTCAGAAGTTCCGACTATCCTTGTGGTCGTCACAATTCCGACATCACCTCCAACCTTTCCGACGACCACCATGGATGCTCATACCCTAAAAGAATACCATCGTGATCTTGGCATATCATCGGAATTTCGACTCCAAAGGATAAAATTCTGATAGAGGAGTGTCGTCGGATGCACAACATCTCGTCAGAACTCTCCTAGATGGCCTCTAGGAGAGTTCTAACAAGGATGTTGTGCATCCAACGGCACTCCTCTGTCAGAATTTTATCCTTTGTAGTCTGAATTCCGACGATAGGCCGATTTTTCGGGAAATTTTTTTTATAGAAAAAGATTGACATTGGTATCTCTCTTCTATCTCTCTTCTCTATCCCTCTCTACTATCTCTCTTCTCTCTCCCCTCTCTAGGTCTCTTTCTCCATCCCTCTCTTCTTCTCTCCCTCTCTACTTCTCTTTCTCTACCCTCTCCAGGTCATTATCTCTTCCTGCCACCCTCTCTCTCTCTCTCTCACCTCTATAGGTCTCACCTTCCATTCCTCCATCATTACCCATGTTGTCAAGTTGCAAGATATTTCCCAAAGTACTTGGTTGCTAGGGTTGATTCGCTTAAGTGTTGGAGTCAGAGTTAGATGAGACCTGCATGATTAAGCTGTATTAAGTGATCAAGTCACCAAGATCTCAATTGTAAACATGACTAGGTTCTAGGGTTTTAGGGTATAGCATAGGTCAAGATTAAGGTATGGTGGTCAAGAATTACCTTCCAATGACAAAAGACATCCAAATGATGAAGAATGAAGGTGATGAACTCATAGAAGTTTGGAGGAGATAATTTGACTAAGTTAAAATTTTGTTTAAGTCATGGTCATGATACTAGCTTGCTCATCAAGAGCAATTTGTGCAAATGAACCCTAGAAATGTGCCCATGCTAGAGAAGCAAGAATTCCAATAAAACCTAAGGCAATGCTAGTAAGGGGTCAAAATTAAAGAATTAGGGTACAAAAAACAAAATTTGGCTAAGTCGAGATGTTGCTCAAGGATGACCTAAATCATGGAGTGTAAATCAATCATGAAACATGAGAATGGATAGGTCTTGACCCAAGCAACGTAAGTCCCCCTTGTGATTCTAGCAGATATCACATCATAATCATTGAGTCTATCTGCAATATAAAGTCAAGACCTACCTATTGGAATCTTGGAGTCATCCCATTTGATCATGTAGTTTAGCACTTGGGAGGATTTTGTTCAAGAGAGGACAAAATACTTAGTATTTTATTTTGTGTTGCATAGTGCATAAAAAACACATCAAAAGAAACCATTGAAAGGTTTGGTTAAAGCCTTCAAATCACAATCTCTACGAGAAGCTATCAAGAGTGCCTAGAATTTGGAAACTTTAGTATCCAAGAACATAATTCATAAGGCACCACATTTAGAGCAACCAAAGAAGCCTATCAATGTAATATTTTATTTACCTTGGATATGTTTTATCCTAAGTGTGATATTCCACTATTAAAAAGATTAATTAGGTAATATTTTTACTTAGGTAGAATAAGATAATGAGTTGCACATTCTCCTTCTTTGATTGAGATTCTACTTTTTCCTTGTCACAAATTTGGAAACTTGGATAAGCAATTTCTTTTTTTGGTTTTCTACCTCTTCATGATCCTCATGGATTTGGAATCTTGGAAGCTATATATTGTAGGTTTTTCCTTGATTAACATATCAAATGAAACTATTGTGAGCTTTCATATCTTAACATACCAAGGGCTTAAGTTTGGGGACAACAAGGGGATGACAAAGGGGGCGGGGTGGGATGCAAATATATATACAACTTAAAAAATTAATTATAAAAGGATGTGTATATAATAAGTATAACAACTATAAATAAAAATTTGCCACACTATGTAAATTTTACAATAAACATAAAAAATATGTCAATGATTGCATTGAAATTTGAACATTAACAATGGTGGTAGAGTTTTGGAACTTTGGGAACAAACTGAGAATAAGTATAAGAATTGCAGATGAAACTTTGGCATACTAAGTGTTTAAACTAGTCAACATAAAAAAAATGGAAATGATTGCATTAACAATAATAATGGTGGGTAGAGGTTTGGGGTCAATGGGTAGTGCCCCTTGTGGGGGGTTTGGGGCAGAGTCCCCATCAAGGTTAGGGGGCATTGCCAAACCTTTAATATGGATGACATTTTCACAATAATTTCACCATTTTTGTTTAGAATTGGAGTTTCTAATTGTGGGCCATGGGAGACTCATAGGCATCCTCAATATGGTCAAGAGACTCCTTGGAGTCCCTAGGATGTCCCTAAGTGGTGCGGCAAGGGGATGTTTCCCCTAAGTATTGCATCCTGAAAAAATAGGGATTTTGGAGGGGGGGAAGGGGTCCCCATGTCTCAATGGTTTCAAAAGATTCTAAGTTTTTTTTTTTATCTTGTCATAACAAAATATACTCCTCTTGCATCCTTGGATGATTTGAAAATTGAAAACAATTTGACAAGAAAAAACTAACTTCTAAAGTTTAGACTTAGTTTTCTTTTTTTATCCAAGTCACTACAACATTTCAATGATCAAAGTAGCTTTTTTTTGGTGGTTTTGAAGCATCCAAAAGGCTTGAGAAATTCAATATTATCTTTCATTCCACCAAAATTGGAGATCAAGAAGCATGCTCACAAACAAGGATTTGTTTGTAACTTAAGGCAATCGACTAGTTTTTGGGGCATTTTCAGGTCTAAAGAACCTACCATTGTGTCAAAAAGGCCCATAAGACCCCATTTTCATCTAAAACTTGTCTCTTTTGGTCGTAGAAGCATTTAAGGAAAAAAAAAATCATACAACCAATGATATGCCTATACCATACATATTTGAGTTAAAATAAAAATAAAAAATTGACAAGGTTTGGAGACCATTGAACAATTTGGGAGATTGCTAGTACATACACTCAATTTATAAAGTCTCAATTTGATGTACTTAATCTTTGAGAGGCCTATACAAAAGCATTTTGTAATTGTGAACTAAGATAAATTTCCATTTTTGGTAGTTTTCATCATGGATTATGGTATTAAATTCCGAAATTCTATTGTCAAGATAAATTCAGAGAAACATTTGTACTCGAAACAAGGGATAGTGAAAAATTACATTATGTAGGATCCCCTACCCTATCTCATTGAATTCATTCCTACACCAAGTGACTATGAACAAAAGCGTAGGTATTTAACAACAATGACATGGTCCATGGACTAATGATCCTCCTCTTCATACTCCATCTACAAATGAGAACATCTCTTATATACGTTGCTACTTCAAAATTAAAAGTTGCTTCTTCTAGAACTTTCCATGATTCTTTGCAATAGGATTATATGTCTTCTAGATTCACCCCACTAGGACACATTCCTATCAAGCATCTTTAATTATTTGAAAATTAGACCACATTTCAGATCTAGATGACACCATAATGACTTTGATTTCCTCTTGCAAGATATTCCTCCATCATGTATTGCTTCATCGAAGTTCAAATTTGCTTCTTCAAGGGCTCTCAATGATTCTCTATATAGGATTCTTCGTGTCTATGAGATCCACTTCATTGGGAAGCCTACTTAAACATTTCACATTTGTTTGTGGACACTCACCTTTCAAATATTGATGAAACAATTGAGAATATTTGTCTTCTCATTGATGACAATGCCCATCGAGTTACATCGTCTCCCATTGTAACTTCACTTGTTCTATCCCCACCATATCATGCAACATGACACATTCTATTTCACCTTAATTAAGGTCTCACACTTCAATGATTGTAGTCCCTGAATCTTCTATGGAACAATCATAGCTTAACATCAACATCAAGACGCGAGTCGCTTCAAAAACCATACATCTGAATTCCTTTCTACATTCCACTTGAATGGGAATTCAACAATTTGACAACTCAAGATTTCCATATTGTGAAAGGAAGGTGCATCATTTGTTGCAAATTAACCTACTACAACATTCACCATTCAACATTTTGCATTGCTTTTCTCTCTTCTTTGTGGAGGCACCAACTTTAGGGGATGGGGTGGGTCTATATTATCCTTCACATATGTCACTTGGGATGGATTTTTGTCCTATGGATTTTCTAGTCTCTACTTCAAGAGGGTACACTCTCTTTATAATTTGGGGTTATTTCATATTTTACATGGATACCTAACCTTCTGACCCATTTCTTCTTACCTCAATTGCACTTAAGGGGGTGTGTAATGTACCATTTTATTCACCAAGTGGATATGTTTTATAGTAAGTATGATATTGCATTTGTTTGTTTAGTTTACTTAAGTAATTTATTTTAAATTGAGATAATGACTTGCACATTCTCCTTCTTTCATAGGATTATGTTTTTTTCCTTATCCTCAAAAATTTGGAAATTTGGATAAACAATTCCTTGTCTTTTGGTTTTCTATCTCATCCTCATCTTCATCCTCATGGATTAAAAATATTGGATATCAAGTGAAGATATTGTGAACTTTTTCATTTTCTCTCTTATGAAATCAACTATGTTATGCTATTTTGATTTTATTATCATTTATATTTAACAATTTTAAAAATGTTATCACTTACATTAATTTCTAGGTTAATATTTATTTTGTAGATTCTAATAGAATTGAATACCATACCCAAACAATATCTAGTATGAACTAGTTAGTTACAGGCTAGGTTCCAAGCGCACTTGGTAACACAATTTTTGAGCTTGTGTTTGTTTATGATTTAACGATTGATGCATCTAGCTTTGCTACACATCTACTTTGAATACAATGAGAGCATGATTTTGTCTAAGCCAAGAGACCCTGCTATCTAATATCACCCAAGAAAGATACTGATATTTTACCTTGGAAATATAAGCCTTTTGTAAGTATAATTCAATGAATTGTGATAATAACTTAAAACGAAGTGAATTAAAATTTGGTTGAGTTCCCCATTGTATTTTAACAAATCACCTAGGAAGATGTTTGTTCCTAACAATTTCCAATTCTCTTTCCAAAAGGATGAAAAAGAAGAGAAAGGAACTAATTAATGTTGGGACAAAATTTAGAAGACCTATGTTTTGTGTTTGAAAGCTACTAGCCTAGAGAGCATGGAAACAATCTGAAGTCATGGGAGAGAGTTTCAGTTCTACCTCCAGAAATTATGTCCAGTACTCTTGTATTGAATTTTTAAATCCTTCTAAGTTTAAATGTTCACAAGGAAACTCTAAAATTTTAATAAAATACATAAATGAAAACCAATTTTGTTTTCGTCCGAATACTTTTGAAAATCACACCACCTTAGTAATTGAACTGTAACAATAAGATTGCATACTAAGTGCAGGTTTGCTATGAAACATGTTAAAAGGGTTAAACTATTTCAATTAATATAAACACTGGAACTATTAAACAACAATATCTTGTTGGTAATCAAGATTTTGGACTATACCCACATTTTACACCTTTTCATACAGTTACAAAGAACATAGAAAACATGTACATGGAACTATAGATTCCAACATATGTAAAAATACAACAATCTAAATAAGAATGGGAAGCATGTGGAGAATGGTTAAGACATGCATAAATAAAAGGAAAACAAAAATCTCTCAATGTGTATCACAAAAAAATCAAGGAAAAAATCTTTTAGGCAGGGGACCGATATGATCATAAAAATTTCAAAACTTCCAAAGTATAGAGCATTTGAGATTTTATAGAGAATGCGCTAATTCAGCTTCATTCATGATGAGACATATTCACAACTTTTGCAGTTGCACCATGGTGTTGTTCATGTTGGCTCTGTTGGACCCTGCAATTAAGATTCAATATACGTACATTATTCAATAAGATTAACTGTGCAACATAATGAAATATTGAAAAGTGTGTTATCTTATTGAGCTTCGCTTTGTTTCGAGAATAGCTTAATATTCTCTACTTAATAGGGCCAACCACATGAAGGTGGAAGCTCATTTGGCCCCTCCCCCCCTAACATCACTCTAAATTCCCCGTTAACATCTAACATTCATTCATTCTTTCATTCATTCTTTCATCCATTATTAAAATATAACATTCATTCATTATCACATAATGTTCATTAACACATAAAATTCATTAACTTTCATTAACACACAACATTCATCAATAATCATCAACACATATAATTCATGAACATCCATTAGCACATAATTACATTCATTAACACATAAAAATCAATCATTATCAAATAAGGTAGATTACAATCATTTTTTATTTTTTTTGAAGCTATGTAAAGTCTAAGTGGAGCATCGTCTTCTTCATCATTTTCCCCATCTTCGGATGTTCTGCCCTCTTCTCATGTTCTTGATGTATGCCTAGTCCTATACAAAGGATGAGGATGCTGAACCCAAGGGGGGTCCTCTGCAATAACAAAGAATTGGGTTAAATTCAAAACATTTTTTTATTATTGTTACAAGTATTTCATTAATATAAAGAACACAACCGTTACACTCTTTACCTGATGGGGCCACATCATCTTCCACATCATTTTGTCTAGCCTCAACCTTGACATGCTGAACACCCTCTAGATCCTCTGGAGTTGAAATACAAAACGTTACATTAATCAATACACCAATTGCAATTAAATTTGTCTAAAGGAATAACAGTGGTCCTCTTTACCTGATTGGGGAACATCACGTTCCTGATGTTGTCTACCCGGATCATGCTCCACTTGGTCACCACCGACTACATGCTCTAAAATATTGACAATAAAGGTTATATTAATTACTACACTAATTTTCAATTTAAGATGTTTAATTGTATTAATAATTACATAAAAAAATTTGAATAGCAAATGAATACCTCCACTACTAGGATGCACATTCGGACCTTCATGTACAGGTTTTGTTCCACGATTATCATCCTGCATTCCAATGTCACGTGCAATGTTATCATTGCTTGCTTATTTTAAAAAAATATAGTCACTTTATGTTGAAACTTAACATCAAATAGATTATTGGTTAAGTATTCAATTTGAAATAATTTTCATTTAGCTTATTTACCATTGTGATAGATGCATCAGAATCTCATGTTTGCCCACTCAATTCTCATAGCCATTCAGCCATAGCTATATAGCCTTGCTGGTAGCCAATTCTCTTGTCATCTTCTATGGGCGCTCTTCCTACATTTTCGCTTAGTATTGTGAACTTTGCTTGTATTGTTTGATCAAAAAAACATTGTTTACAATTTATAAATATTTTGATGTGATACTTAATTTACTGATTCTTACAATTCGTGCGGCAAGTTTCATATAACCACCAGAGCCGAGTTTGTGTTGCCCATGCTTTTCTTGTCTTGCCTTGGTTGCCTTTGACGTGTCACTCAATCTATGAAAAGTCTGAAATATGTTAGATTATATAAATATAATGAATAATTAGTACATATTCACATTCTTAATAGTATCACATACCTTCTTATGGCATCTAGTGGTGTATTTCCTTTTTTCCTTTCAATTCTCTCCTTTGCATCCAAAATCAGGTCCTTCCACTCCCTCTCTAGAATCATGGGGGGACGCTCATACTTTACGTTCTTCTCTAAATGTGTCTTGTATTGGTCCCTCACATACTTTAGATATGTGCCAGCTTTTTCCAGGAGCTTAGTCTTGTTGAATGTGTCATTTCCAAACAACCCTACCATACGGTTTGTGAGTTCATCTTTTAACTTTTTTTCTTGGTCATTCCACCTTTAAAGAAAAAACAAACCTGTTAGATTTAGAAAGAAACTAAAGCTACCTTTGATATAGTTCAAGAAATGGATAAAAGGAAAACTATTCTAGCAATGATATGAAATCAAAATAGTGGATAAGGGTTAGTTCACATATGATATTCCACCTTTTACGTATGGTGGGCCCAAATATCTACAATGTCATGTCATTAAGATTTTTATAAAAAATATCATTTCCTGCAAAAAAAACATGGGATCATTAGTCCAAAATGAGTGATTAGTAAGTAAATTACAATTAGACTATATATAATAATAATTTTAAAGTACCTGGAACCTTCTGTATCATCAAGGGAATCAATTCTTCATCACTAACCACCAATGTGGGCTGCAACGTTCCCGTACTAGCAATACGGGAAGATCCAGGAAATGATGGTATGTTATCACCAAGTCGCCTCTAGTGCGTCCTCATGTGCATCTCCTGCCACAGTAAATGAATCCACTATGAAGTGCCTCCAATAAAGAACACTTCAAGGGTAATAAACACATAACGAAAGAGAGAGAAAAAGAGGGATCTACCACCAGTGAGCAGGTCAACATGAGCCGGTGCAACAGACGATGTCTGCATGCTACGTGTTGCCAACATTGCAGTCGGCAATATAGTTGGGGTCGACCTCAGACCCATGTCAGCACCTGAAGAGTAATACATTAAATATATAAAACATTAAAAAAGCAAGTTCACAAGTCCAAAGGAGTGGTTTTAATATATAGAACATGGTCATCACCTAAACTAACCGCAATACCCTGATCATCGCCACCAGGATGATGAGGCCTTATAAATTTCTGTAAAAACAACACATACATATTTTAGTTAATGACATAAAAGAGAAAAAAATAGAAACCATTATTGAACTTTTGTTATTAAAGCTTTCATTACTGCTTACTTGCAAATTTTCCACTGTCCGCAACAATAGTTGCACCCTCTCTATTATCTCATCAGTTTGAGGGCTTATGGTTGCCAAATCAGCAATCTCTTGGTTAATTTTTCTAATATTCTTTTATACCAATTGTATAGGGTTTGCGCTAAGTGTGATGTCATCAGCACATAACACTGTCGAGCGCCCCATGTCCCTATGGAGGTGCTGAGGTACTACAAGTTCCTTTCCCTTATCTTGAACATCTGTTTGTGACAAGAATATAATTAACACTATCAAAATTACTTCAAAACACTCAAGAAAAGATCATAATGTAATAGTTTGCTTCTATCTAATTTGTACAATTACAATGAGGTTTACCTGCTCCGTAGAAGTGTCGGGACCTACACCCCTATCTATACTATGTGGTGGATCCATGTGGCCCTATGGCAAAGGAAAAATATAAAAATGTTAGTGAAATGAAACCAATAGACTTAGCAAAAAAACTTAATAATACAATGGTTTATTGGATTCATTAATTGGAAGTTGGCTTAAATGGTATATATATAGTATATACCACCACCATGATAGTAACTTTGTTTGTATCTATATGATTCAAATTGTAATCGATTAGCAGCTCTTCCCCTGCACTTATTGATTTTATCGCACATACAAACATACAATTTCCCTCACGTGCCTCAAATATGCAATTGGGTTGCTTATTAGTTGACCCAAGTCATGTACTATTTATAAAACCTGCAATATTCCCTGTTGCTTTTGGCCTTCCATCAATGTATATAGCCACTCATTTACTTTGATCATTATCTTTTTGTTGTATATAATTGGCTGACAGTGCATACCTACACATACTTTTTTTATATCAAACAATCTGCATCCAATCATTATAATTGTAACAAGGTCCAACAAACTCCATCAATTCAACAACTTTGTTGTAATTTACCTTTATGTTGTCCATGGAAAATAGGCCCAAACCATGTAATGACGAAGGTGCTATGCGATATATCCTCTCATTAACACAAAAATCAGTGTTTATTGGAGGAAGTTCCTTGGGTACACATTGTTTCAGTAGATGTTTGTACCTCAAGGACACCTCAGTGTTGTCTTTGGTCTCATCATCATAAGAACATGACCCCCCTTGAGCAAGAAAAAACTCCATGCGTTTATTGAATTTTCTTCTAATGTTTTGACCTCTAGTTGATCTGCCTATTTGAGATCTACTACATGTTTCACTTTCCTCCTCTATTCCTGCATTTCCCTCACTCGAGGAAGACACATCTGACAAATACCTATTTGGTGATACCTGTGCACCATCAAATGAGAGAGTTAGTTGGTAATGAGAGAGATATTTTGCAAATCAGGGTAATATTGATGAAGAAGTCGGCCATAAAGTTGATGTTGAGATTAAAATGAGTAAGTCCAATTGGGGCCTCAAGTGTTGATAACTGTAGTAGATTTGTTGCTAATGTTGAGGTTTGAAAAACTGAGGAAGTTTGTTTTTCTTGTAATTTTTAAAAAATATATTATTTTTATAAGGTGTATTGACTTATACCTGTCGATCCATGAGATTGTGCAAGATCCTCGTCAAAGGGGTTCAGGTTCCTGCACCAACAATTGAGCATCATAAGCATTACATTTGTAATTTGATAAACAATAAATACTGCAATATCATAAGCATCATAAGAATCACATATGTATCATCATATATGTAATTAAGCATCATAAGAATCACATATTTATCATCATAAACATGTAATCCATCACATACGTATCATAAATCACCATCCATCACATAGCTAATAAGTAGTCCACATTCCATAAATAAACACAAAGTTCAAAAAATGTCACATGTATCATCATAAGCATGTAATCCATCACATATGTATTTTAAATCACCATCTATCACATAGCTAGAGGTGCATCATGAATTAATTAAGTAATGGCATTAGAATTCAAAACATATGAATTATTTATGTAACCATATAAGTCAAATCAATTTCTATCAAGATATCAATATTAAATAGACAATATAATAATCGCATCTCATACATTTCATTCATGTCATTGATCTTCTTCTTCATCCAACTCATCATCATGACCATGATGATGATGATGATGATGATGATGATGATGATGATGATGATGATGATGATGATGATCGTCGTCGTCGTCGTCGTCATCGTCATCATTGTGTTCGTCATCATCATCGTCATCACCATCACCGTCACCATCACCATCACCATCACCATCACCATCACCATCACCATCACCATCACCATCATCATCAATAGCAACAACATCATCATCATCAGCTTCTTCTTCATGTACATTTCTGTCAGGAACATCATCGACTAACTGTCGATCGTGATCATCATCTATATCATCTTCTACTTCTTCGTTATCTTCTTCTTCCATCACATTATACATTATCAACCTTCCTCTTGGATCATGTCTAACAAAAAATGACCAACTCGGTTTATGTGGAACCTCCGAGTAAAATACCTGCTCACATTGACTTGGAAGAACATAGGGCTCATCCCCAGCTCATTCAAACGACCTTGTATTAAACATTGTAAATCCATTATCATGTTCGATAACAGTTCTATCAGGATCATTTTGATTCAGTCGTAGCCTATACCATTTGATGACAAACAAAACTAATTTGAAGGAGTTAAAGTCACACTCAAGTATATCATCCAAAATGCCATAGTATCAATTTTGAGACTCTTGAGGATGTATGTCGTTTCTAGATGAAATATTGGTCACCTCAAAGACTGTAGTTATCCCAGAATCACAAGTTTTCTTCGTGTCATCCAACTGTTTGATGCGAAATTTATGACCATTGCAGCACATAGCCTTGTGGTGTTTGACCTACAATATGTCTAACATATTAAAATTATTGCATCATGAGTTGACAAACATACAGGTGATTAATAAAATTATACGTACCTGTTGATCTCTTAAACCATATGCTAAATCAATTTCCCTTTGTGTAACATTGGAATCTCCATTACGATGAGCTTCTTTAACCAATGAAGCAACACCATCCCATGTTAATGTGCGACCAGAATGTTGACATCGTTCAATCGACACCATCATCCAATCAAGATTGTTTGCAATATACAAATGTAGCACATCCCACTCCCGACCAACTGTACAAATAATTAATAGACCACTTTCAACTGATTTATTTAGAAGATGAAGAATTAATTTACTACAATAACATCTTATAATTACCTCTCAGTTTCTTCAATCTACCTTTCCCCATCAAGTGCTCCCCTTCAAATTTATTAATGGGGTTGGGATCCCAAATGCGATCTACATGGATTTTTGTTGCAAACTTAGGAAGATATTAAGTAATGTACACCATAGAACCCTCAGGATGTGCTCTTTGTCGAACCAAAGCCTTCAAAAATTTCAAGTGCCTCTCAACCATCCACATTGACCTAGTGTGTACAGGTCCACACAATTCGATCTCCTCAACTTGGTGTATGAGGTAGTGTTCTTGTGCATTGCAAAAATTTGAAGGTAGACACTTTTGCATTTCACACATTAGATGAGGGATTTTTCTCTTCCAATATTTTATATATTCCTTGTGGATTTCTTTAGATGACAACCACCTAAAAGAGATTGAAGACGCAAAAATATATAAATGAGACTTTACAAAATAATATACAATATATTGCATAACAAGTAAAACAAATGGCAAATATAATATCTATACAACAAATTGAACAAACATAACTACTTACCTCATGTATTTTCCAAGATCATATATGACTTGCTTGATATTATTGTCAAAGTGGTCTGGGAGAGATAGAGGTAGAACATACAACGACAATTATAAAATGATCTTTTCATTTTTTTCTAACATAATACAATGAAAAGTACATTCGCAGTATACAAAAATATAGTAAATACACAAGAATGCTAATTACCTTAATGAAGGTATGCCAATCATGCATTTTCATCCCTGACCCAAATTCACTCTTCTTTGATATGAGATTATTTATGTTTGCAGCAAATCCTGTGGGAAATCAAATTTTTCATATGACTTCTTTTATAGAATTGCTTTGCTGCTCCGTTAATAACCAAGGAAGGGCACTTATATTAATCTAATCTCCATTGTTATTTGATTGAATAACATTTTTCATTGCATGATTGGATTCCACAATGTCACTACAAATTTTGACAATTTTTTCTTTGTCATGCCTTCCATCCAATATTTTCCATAATGTCTTTGTTATATTCTTTCCAGTATGCATTGTATCAAACAAATGCACAATTTGTAGCTGCTCATAGTAAGGAAACCTACTTAATTGTCTGGGATAACTTTTTAGTCCCTTTGGAAGGTGGTCATCCATGCCTTGATGACCTTCAGTATCATCAATTACATCATCAGTAAACAAAACATGATAGAAAAATTCAAATTCCAAACATAAACCATTAGATGGAATGACATTACCTTGACGATTAATTCTATTATATTCCAACTTCCATAAGTGAGGAGTCATTCTTCGTGGCTTTGATGTAGTCTCTTCTTTCCCATTGAAAAGATGTTTTTCAGTATTCCGGTACTTATGATTTTTGTGAAGGAAGTGCCTATACTCATCAAACACCTGCTTTCCTAAACTTTTTGAATGACGGGATTTCATCTTTGGACCACAAACTAGACATGCAAATTTTCCCTTTGTTTGAAGACCTATAAGATAATGTATAATTCTATTAAATCTATTAATTTTTATAATTATAATTATCATGTGCAACTTGAACACTATAACGTACCACAAAAATGTGTTAGCCCTGGGGCATCATGTATTGTCCATACAAGCATTGCATGGAATTGAAATTGTCTTTGTCCTATTGGTCTAGAGATGTCATACATGGTCACACCATTCCGTAACTCCAACAACTCGTCGATAAGAGGCTCAATATATACATTCATATCTTTAACTTGGTACTTGCCTAGTGGAATGAACAAAAACATTACATAATTATTATGACCATTTTATTGCAATATTTATAATTAAATGTAGATGACTATTAAATGATAAAATACCTAGAACAATCATTGCCAACATTATGTGCTCCCTCTTTACTGACATCCATGGAGGAATATTATTATTGATAACAAAAATAGGCCACACCGAGTAAACAGATCTCAACTCTCCAAATGGATTGACACCATCCGCTGCCAATGAAAGCCTGAGATTATGAGGTTCTTCTTTAAAGTGTGGCCACTTTTCCTCTATGTCCATAAATGCTGAACCATCCGCAGGAATTCAAATAATGTCATCTCAACTTCTATTGCATGCATGGTAATCCATAAATTGTGCCAAGCTAGTGCACCTGAATAATCGTTGCATACGTGGAATAATGGGAATATAACGAAGAACCTTGCGAGGCACCTTTTTTGTTATTTGATCTATTTGATATCTACTGATATGACATTCAGGGCATTCTGTTCCAAATTCATGTTGTTTATGATATATAATATGATCATTGGGACAAGCATCTATTGTTTGATACTTCATTCCAATATCTTTCATAATGGCAGATAATTCTCGGTATGAGCGAGGTAGAATATTTGATGGTGGTATGAAAAACTCACCTATCAATCTACAGCAAAAAAAAGAAGTTTGAGGTGTTAATATAAAGAATATTAATGGTACATGATTCACCATTTATTAACTGTAATGGCATGTATAACACACCTTAACATATGTGAGATTGTTATGTTGGATAAACCATTCATAACCTTCAAGTTCACCAACAACAATACAACAGAGAGAAGAGTCGTTTGGGAGCCTTTGTAAAGGGGCTCATATGCCTTCTCAAGAAGAGGTAAATCATGAACATCAAGGTCATCCTGATCATCATGATTAGCTGTGCCAGTACTAAATGCCTCATGGATCAATGTATTTGTACCATCATCTTCAATTGTGTTTTCTGGTGCATGATCGTCATCTTCCATGGGATCATTATCTTCAGCTTCGATATTCACACCTCCATGTTCCTCCACTTTGAAAACCATATTCTTCGGGTTGTGTTGGTCCATATCATGTGCCCTGAGGTGCTCAACCTATATAAAAATGATCAACATAAATAAACCATGATCATGATCTCATTATCAAGTGATTTCTTATGTATATAAATTGTTAAAATGATATAATGAACAACTTACCAGTGGATGATAATCATGTCCCCCTTTAATGTGACCATGCTACCTACAATGTTTCTTAGTTATTTTGATTAGAAGTCTTATAGTCTTTAAGCCCTTACAAATTTTGTAGGGACAATAACATTTCCCATCACCTTTTCTTTTCAAGTTAGACCATAATTTAGCAATTGTCTCCTTATTTTGTTCTTCGCTGATATTATTTGACATGATCTTTCTTCATAGGCAAAAAAATCAGGCTATGGAAACTTCAGTGCAAAAGCTTCACAAAAATTGCAAATTGAACCAAAACCATTTAACTCTTCTTTTTCATCTTAAAACATTGAGCTTAATAGAGAATGTATTTAATGTAGCTGATTGTGTGAATTCCTGAGCATTGTGTCTGCAAATTCTTACTAAAAATTTGCCTGTTGCAGACTTTTTGAGAGACATTTTTGAGTATTCTAAGCCTTGGTTCTTGTATTTTCACTGGTGATAAGTTGGAAACTTTATGGCAGACTTGTAGCCAATCGATCTAATTTTGACAAGTTATACACCAAGAAAACATGCATCTAGAACTAGCATTGTTTGCAGGTCACCCCTACCCTATGCCATGGGTATATGACTACCCAGAACTCTAGTTTAAGCATTAAGTTACATTATTATTGACCTTACTTTGGGATTCTATGTATGAGATTGGAACCTTTTGTAAGGTGTGATCAATGTGCTATCATGAATGCAAAGCCAAAACCATTTTGATGAGATCA
The DNA here is from genome assembly GCF_030272615.1 of Cryptomeria japonica. NCBI lineage: Eukaryota > Viridiplantae > Streptophyta > Pinopsida > Cupressales > Cupressaceae > Cryptomeria > Cryptomeria japonica. The sequence continues at coordinate 503,935,269 of NC_081410.1, forward strand.
TGATCCCACTAATACTATTTTGCCTTGTTAATTTTGCACCCACAAAAATGATAGAACCAGAGATAATATGCCATCAATGCCCATATACCGACAATGCTCAAGATGAGCCACTTAGAGGTAGAGTTTAACCACTTTCCATATAGGTAGATTATCTCTAACCTTGTTTTCCCTATAGGTAACTGATTAGGTTCATTTTAGAGTCTTATTTCCAAATATGTACCTCTATGTTAGCTTTTTGCTTTATTATTTGCTTGTTTATGCTTAATCTGGTCAATTTTGCATAATTTTACTTAGTTCTTGCATCTTCAATGAAATTATATCTAATCATATCCAATCACATCAAAATGGAATAATTAATCATATTGTTGGTCTCTCCTAGAGGAATTAAATTGAACCAAATTGACTATTCCCCAATAAAATGTTTTGAAATGGTGAATGTATAAGTTTGTAGTTTACTTTCCTAGACTAGGACCCCATTTCATCAACATTTCACTATGAAAGCATAAATATTTTTTCTTGAAGAGAACATCTTACAGAATATGCTTCAATGTATAACGCATTTCCATAATCAATCATTCGACTTCACATGGATAAAAGAATTCACATATTCTAAATCATGATCTGATGATGTGAACAACTCATATGCAACTATATGGCATGCAAAGCATTTATTTTAACATACACTTATTCATCCACATTGCAGGGATAACAATACAAGGCTCACATATTGGTCTAAGAGGATGCCATGGTCTCACAAAGTAACCAAGAACCATATGAAATGATGGTCTTGAATCCACACACAACTAGGGAGGATCCATACAATTATGTATGACTTCCCCCTTGTTTGTTTAATGGGATTAGCCTCCAAGACATAGCCGTCAATAATCACTAAGAATGTACAAGTGGATTGTAGCTACCCATACAACAAACACTTACCCCTATCCTCAAATTTTCCCAATGTTTGATTCCTTATATATACTCATCCAAGGTTATCTATGTCAATCTTGATGAGGAATCACATCACAACAAAGAAGGCAACATTTAAAAATAGCAAGAGTTTCACTAAACTACCAAAGATCATAAATATTGAAAGAAAGAAAAAATAGTACCAATAATAAGTCAAATAAATGTGTTCAATTCCAATAGCAAATCAAATAGCCACAATAACTACACAATAGAGAAAACTCACAATAGTGATTAAACTAATTCAAACAAGATAAAATAAAATTGTTGGCCCATGCAAAAAAGATGAGAGATCATCAATAATTGAAGGAAACTTCACAATCCTTAAAAGTGCACATTACATAACTATACAACTAGAAATTGTGGCTAAATAGAGTGAAAATTCATCATGACTCCAATAATAGTCCTTCATGTGTGCATTTGTGGCATGAACACAAAAACTCCCACATGGCATGGCCATGTACCTAATGGAGAAGACATGCCTAGGCTACATGCCCAAAAAACACGACTATAATAATAGTCCCTCATGCATGCATTTGTGGCCTTCACACTACAAATCCTAACATATCATGGCAATACACCTCATAGAGAAGACACACCTAGGGCCACATTTCACATAGCAACGTGCCTCACAAATAAGACATACATAGGGCACATGCCACACAGCAATGTGTCTTATGGAAAAATGTGCATGCATGTCACACACCAAAGCTATATGTATACATCATGAGGCACATTCATATGTTATCAAACACAACCTATTGTATCTAACATGAGTTCCTCTCTACATGTGTGCAAATCTTCCAACACTAATCGCCACTAATAAGGAATAATATAAAATTCATCTTCAAATATTTGTGTATGTATGGAATTGTGTCTTTGAACCCAAATCGCTACCATCAACAACATGTAACCATCACCTACACTATATCAAAATATAAGTATGGTGTGACATCATATCTATTTGCATAATGTCAAAACACATGCAAACATGAAAATCATCATAGCATGACAAAAATCAATCTCCACATGTTGGAACAAAGAAATAAATAAGATAATAGGGTGAGAGGAACCCCATACCAAGAACCACATACCTTTCTATCGGCAATCCCATCAAGATAAATGTAGGATAGGATACCACTATGAGCCATCCAATGGTCCATTCTATGAGGAGAACTAGGGGATACTATCTTTGAAAGGTGTGGTCAATAGAGATAATCCTTACTAATGCCACAATATGTCACCATAGCTTCTTGAGTTTTCCATTCTTCTACTTAACACCACATTTATTGAGTTCCTCAACAGCGAGGTTGGTTCTCAATAGGATGCACAAATATGTAAACACACAAGCATGGTTTCATCATACTTGTACAAAAATACAAATTCATTTTTCTAGTTAATTACTTAGTGTAAAAATAACTCCATTACATAACATAGGGCAATAATCACCATAAGTTTTCAAATAAACTGCCCAAACATCAATTGGAGTTACCCTTTCTAAGGTACAAACATAATTTATTTATAACTTCAAAATTAAAATAATCACAATACATCAAAATAAGTTCAATAGTGCATGGAAATAGACAACATGATCCATAATTAAACCCATAAATTACCCTAATTGGATATGCTAATAAAATGCTGTCTCAAATAATAGAGATTATGTTGGACCTATAATAGAGATCTAGACTTTGTTTCATCATACACAAGCATGGTTTCATCATACTTGTATCCAAATACACCATCCATAGATAGGTACTTAGTACCACAATCTCATGGGTACCCTTTTAGCTGAATTTACCCTATATTTAGGTGAATCTACCCTTGTATCATTCCTTGATCTAGTATGTCATTCCACCAATCAATAATTTTTCCATATTCTTGGGAGAATACACTATACCTTAGGTGAATATACCATATCCTTAAATGAATCCTCCTTATCATCATCCTAAGTCCTCTTTTTGTTAAGTCTTATCCCTTCATCTTTAGGAAAATCCACCTATCCTTATGTGAATCTACTTTCTCTTAGGTGAATCTATTTCACATAAATCATTTATCTTATCCATCTTTCTTACGCAAATGGTGAATTTTTCCTATCCTTAGATGACTACACTCCCATTTAGGTGAATCCATCTAGTTTTAGTCTCCTTCCATTATTTTGTCCAAATTTGTATCCTCTAGTTTACATGAATCTACTTGTTCTTAGGAAAATCAACCCTATCATTCTAAGGAAAATTCACGTTGTCATCATCCTTAATCATCTACCTTTCAAGTGTATAGTCCATCCATCCTTGGGAGAATCTTACATATTATTGAGTTCAAATCCTCATGAAATACAATCATGTTTATCTCAATGATGGCTCCAAGTGCATCTACTTATTGCTTGATCTTCATGGTGATGGGATTCACTTTCATGAATATGATGGGGTGTTCAGTAGATCAGCATGTGGTGGGGGACGATAGAGGATGGGATCCTGTGTCAGATTTCAAAGGATGGGCTTCCCGCAAGATCTTCCATGTTGGAGATAATCTCTATAATATTGCCCTTCCCTTGTTATAAATTTGTTCAAAATTTTTAGTAAGCCCATTGATTAGGGTTTATAGGTTATATATGTATGGATGCTATTGGTTCTTTCATATCTATTTAAATCCCATCTGTAGATATTAGATTGGATCTTTCACCATGCCCTACGCCATGGTGAGTGCCTACTTTTAGATCTTGTCAATCTCTTTTGAGTAGCTCTTTTAATCAACTTATGGCAGTCAAAATTGGGTTTGTGGAGAACTTAAAGAATAGATCTTTATTCTAATGAAAATTTTAGGTTAGATAAAGTTTGGCCTTTGTGCCCAAAAAAATGATGGCAAACAACTACATTTTGACATTTGACAAGGTTTACTTATGCTTCCTCTCAACAAAGTGTATTGGAGCTGAAGAGTCGAGAAGAGTTTGAGAATTGTGATGTGAGCAATCCAATCAAGCTATATGATGGAGGGCTTGATGCAGTCCCACTCATTGAAATGGGTGACATATATTTTACTAGTGGAAATGCAGAAGACTGTCAATGTGGAATGAAAGTGCACATTAATGTTTTATCTGATGGACTCAACAATGGCCAATCTGACAATTTTGATGTAGTTTCAGATGGGCTTGACAATGTGGCCAAAGATTTGGGTTTAGATTTATTATCAGATGGAATGGAGCATTATATTGTTGCTTCTGCTAGTGATGATTTGATGGAGGGGGCAATAAAGGAGGTAATTGCTGAAGGGCCCACATCATCATGAAGGCAATTATCTGATTGCCCTCCATCAATTCTCATAAACCTCACACTCTCCATTTGTGGCACTGTTATCACCATGCTTATCTATGCCATGCTTTAGCTTATCAACTCTTTGTTTGATTAAGAACATATATATATGTATCTTGTACAATGTTTGCCAGCATCCTCCCTACGTGTGCCAAAATAGGAGCTTTGGAACAAGGTATGGACATCCATCAAAGCATAGTCGAAGGGGGTTTTTTGTTAGAAATTAGTTGCAAATGCTCCAATAACAAAAATCACAAAATGGGGTAGCATACACACGGCATGTGAATTGTATGACGAAATACCTCAAAGAGATGTCATTTCATGGAATTTTAAGATCGTAGGATATGCACAAAATGGATTAATTCACAAAAAAAACCAGTTGCCCTTGATTGCGAAAAAAAATTAGTTTCCCTTCATTGAAAAACAAAGAGTTCCTTTGATTGCAAAAAAAACCTTACTGTAAAGCGGAAAAATCGAACCCTAGTTGTTCTCCCCTCCCCAACTCCAAGGAGAGAGAAGGGAGATTCACTAGGGTTGATGGTTTTCACTTAGGAGGGACTTTACATTCAAAAGAGGGGTTGAAACCCATAAGATCCAATCCCATGCAGTGCAAGATTGGATTCTATATGAGTTTCAAGGGTTAAGACAGCAAGGCTACCCTCTTTTGTAAAGAATGTAGATAGAATGATTAAGCTAGAAAGTGAGAAAGATTCGCTTATAAGCTAAGATAGGGATATGATATGAAGCTGCGGACCTGGAATTAGTAGTAAAATGTCGAGACGGCACTGTCCTACAAATTTGAGCAAAAGTTGACAGGACGATGGCGCCCAGCGTGCACACGGTCCTCCGAAAAATCCGCGAAACGAAGGGGGATCTGTTCGTCTCTGCACAAGGATTCCAGATCTTCAATTTCAGCCACGTACTTGCAACCTACACACAAAAAAGCGAAGATGATTGGGGGGGTTATGGATTAGGGGTTTGCCCTTAGGTCAAACCCCGGTTTTGGAATTAACCAAGAAATGAGAAATGCTGTAAATGTAAATGACTGTAATGTAAAACAAGTACTAGTACCTTGTTGTAAGGATGTTTGTATCCTTATATGTGAAGGTATAGATGTTGTTGTTTGTTGTATGTTGTATGTTGTAGCATGTGATCTCCTCTTCAATGGTTGAATCCTTGTCTTGAATGCAACACTTAGCCTTGAATGGAGACTTAGAATGATCAATTGCTTGAAGGAATGTTTGAATGCTTGAATGCTTGAATGCTTGAATGCTTGAATGTTTGAGTATCGTTTCCACGCCTTTTTTTCCTCTTACCAAAATGAGAGAGGAAAAGTAGTTTATATACTTGTCAATTAGGGTTGATAGACTAATTTTCCCGACCTTAGGCCGACCAGGAAATGTTATTTTCCAATTTGCAAACAAAAAGACCTAAAGTCCCATAGGAGACCGGGCCCAAAATAGGGCCAGGGACCAGGGCACTGGGCGCCATGGTCCTGGGGGACCAGGGCACTGGGCGCCCTGGTCCCACCTCTCGGGACAACAGGGTGCAAGGAGGGATCAGGCAGGGTGCTGGAAAAATGCAGTTTTTGATGTTGTGGACAAGTTTCGAGGTCTCCATTCAGGTTCAGTGTTGTGTCGCCATCGTGAAGACCCAAATGCAGTCAAAATTGCAAGTGTCACAATTTTAGGACGCTACACTTACCTTGCTTGTGCAGAGATCGCTCTGGCGAGGGGGCCAGGGAGGCAAGACGGTCACCGCTTGCTTCGGCCGGTTTGCTTTCAAAATGAAAGTGCGTCATGTTTTTTTTAATAAATAAAATGCCTGAGGTCGTTGGAATTTCGACAAACACGGGCATTTTAAAAAAAAAAATCAAATTTTCACACAATGCTCCTTGTCCGTCGGAAACCTCCATCTTTCTGTTGGAATTTGACCCCAAATGTATTAGTGAAAGGACAAGTAATTGGAGATAAATTAGCTGAAGCACCACTACTAGATAAGCAACCAATGAAGGTAGAATTTCCAAACATGGATGTCCTTACTGTTACATTCAAGCAATGGACCTTGTACTTTGACTGCTCCCAAACTCAACATGGCTTAGGTGTTGCCATCTTGTTCATCACCCCTGAAGGACACACCATTCCAAGATCATATAGACTCATGTTTCCATGCACCAATAACATCACTGAGTATGAAGCCCTAGTCACAAGAATCAAAATGGTCATGGAATGGAGAATCATAGAACTGAAAGTCTATAGATATTCCCAACTGGTTATAAATCAGATCAATAATAAATATCAAACAAAGGATGACAAGATGCTGCCATACATAAGAATGGTAGATGAATTCAAATAGTATTTTGTACACATCACCTTCGAACAAATAGCAAGGTTGGACAACAGAGCGACTGATGCAATGGCCACTATCACTTCACTACTACAAATGCCAGAGCAACAGAGTCGTTATGAGTTCCTGGTGGAGCAACCTTTTTTCCCCAGCCTATGACAATTCTGCATCCCATGTTATCTATGCCTTAACTAGTTCAGACTCTCCTTTACACGAGACAATCTATGAATACCTTAAAACCAATACCCTACCCATTGAACTATCTCGTAATAAAAAATGCAACTTTATCCAGCAAGTTGCCCATTATACTTTAACTGCTAATACACTTTATCGTCGAGGTCTATATGGTACTCTTCTTCGTTGCGTTGATTGTAATGAATCTAAATCTTCTTTACATGAGCTTCACAAGGGTATCTATGGCATGCATTCAAGTGGTCCTACTCTTGCTAAAAAACTTTTGAGAATGGGATATTACTGGCCGACAATGGAGAAAGACTCTTATCAATTTGCAAAGAAATGTCCTAAGTGCCAAATTCATGGCAATCATATCCATGCACCAGCACGGGAGCTACAACCATTTACAACATCATGGCCTTTATGTCAGTGGGGACTTGATTTAGTAGGAAAAATCCATCCTTCCTCTTCAAATGGACACAAGTTCATTATCACTGCAACAGAGTATTTCACAAAATGGATTGAAGCAGTCCCACTAACCACAATAACTGGAAAATAGATTGCCTCATTCATTCTCAATTATCTAATTTGCATATATGGCATTCCCAGTTCCATCATCACAGACAATCGGTGTCCTTTCAAAAATTAGGATTTGTGAGAACTATGTGAATGATTCAAAATCCACCATCGTTTCTCTACACCTTACTACCCACAAGGGAATGGTCAAGTAGAGGCATCAAATAAAATAATCTTGAAAATCCTAAAGAAAATAGTAAACGATGCAAGTAAGGATTGGCATGTACAACTCAATCTGGCACTATGGGCATACAGTTTTAGCATCAAGACACCTACAGGGGCTATGCCATATTCATTGGTGTATAGATCAGAAGCAATTTTACCTATTGAGGTAGAAATTCCATCACTCAGAGTATCTTTAAAAGGCCTCATACTAGATGAGGAATATCATGTCAACAGATTGTAAGAACTAGAGCTTCTAGATGAAAAACAACAACATGCCTATGATCACCTCAAAGCATACCAGCAGTGCATGTGCAGAAGCTACAACCACCAAGTCATCCCTAGGATTTTTAAAGTCGGCGATCTTGTACTTAAAGAAAATGCCAGAAATCAACAAGATCGAGAAAAGAAGGGGAAGTTTGAACCTAACTGGTTAGGTCCCTATGTTATCATATCAACCTATGGATTAGGTGCCTATCAGCTACCAACTTCAGAGGGAAATGTGCTTGATGAACCAACCAAAATCATCCATCTGAAGAAATTCTATACTTGAGTGGTCTAATGCATGGAAAAGGTGAAAATAACAAAAAAATCAGAAAAACAACAAAAAGGTGCAATAAAAACAATTGGTGAAAACTTGGCAACATGAGCTATTTGTGAGGGAACAACTCCTCTATCTATCATTACTCATATCTTTTGCATCCAAAGTTAGAGCTAAATAGCCATCACCCAACACTTTGTACACAACATTATCTTGGATACACCTAGCATAGTCACTACCTTTGCTTATCTGAAGACCAGTTCCTCATATCCCACCATGGCTTGGTAATCACTGTGGATATCCACATCAATCGGTATCTATAACTAGGGGCAACATTCCTTTGACTTCAAGAATTACAACAACAACAGGCAAACAAGAATCACAACATGCTAAGGAAATCCTGTCAACAACAACTCATCCACAGAGAAAACAAGACATTGATCCCATTAACGAATTCAACATACACATGATGGATGATTTTCTGAATGATAATTTTTTTACATCTCGGATGAAGTTTTGACTATTTTGCACTTCCAATTTTTGAATCATTAGATCTCCTAGACAAATTTTGTCTAGAGACATGATTAGAAACATATCATTGAATACATTGTTCCACTTTGCACATACAAAGGGTTAACTCTTATCTGTATTACATAAGAAACACTCAGGTCATCTTGGTTTAATTGTACCTCGACGCTTGTGCCATCTTGCAATATCAAAATCCATGTATGTTTTACTCAGGTCATTATGGTTCAATTATATCATTATGCTTGTATAAACTTCCAACATATAAAAATCTTAATGATGACAAACCAAAATACAACAAAAACATGTGACTACACAGGAATGACAACAAGAAAATGAGGGTGATAACTTAGCTACATATCATTTTTCATTAGGTTGCATATCATTTTAATCTTGCATCAGTATCATTTCATTATCATTATCATACTTCTCATTTTCAAGATACATCTCATCATTATCATTATCATACATCTCATTTTCAAGACACATCTCATCATTATCATTATCATACATCTCATTCTCAAGATACATCTCATCATTATCATTATCATACATCTCATTTTCAAGATACATCTCATCATTATCATTATCATACATCTCATTTTCAAGATACATCTCATCATTATCATTATCATACATTTTCAAGATACATCTCACAAATAAAATTCAATAATGCAACCTATCATTATATCATCATATCAATAAACATCAAATCAAGAGTATTTATCTAAGTATCACATCATCATCATAGAAACATCATATCAATGCATAAATCATCATCCATAAACACATCACATGTGGATCGGAAAATCAGTGTCATATATATCTCAAAAATGGTCAAAATGTACAAGGGATGTCATGTCTATCAAAATACAATAAAGACAGTCTCTCAGGAATGACTATCTCCTGAGGCTGACAGTCTCGTAGTAGATGTCCCGACACTTAGATCTCCACTAGTAGGATCATGATGGGGAGGCCCTATAACCCCTCTTCTCTCTATCCTGAAATGAGTCCGAATGGATGGACTGGATGCCACTGTAGCATAGCTAGGAGATTTGTGATCTCTAGGGACCACCTCCTCATAATAACGCCTATAGTACTTAGCCTCCTTGGCTACATACTGCATCTCTCTCAATGTGTCTCTCATAGGGGCACTGACCGCTGCTCTCTCCAAACTATCTGAATGATCCTCTATTCAACCTAGGCGCTCTATCATCGTGTCCCGCTCTGCTGTGATCTGTGCAATCTGACGCTGTTGAGCTAGTATCTGCACCTGTAACTCCTACACTATAACATGCAATGCTCAAATTTGTGAATCCTGACGATGTGATGGTACCCTGATCTGCACTGGTACTTGAGTGGTGACGCCACCTGTCCCTATCCTAGGTGCCAATGGAGGTAACACATCTGATCTCCTCTGCTAGGTCAACCGCCTAAACACCTCGCCCACTCTACCAACTCTGCCAACTCCAAGAACCAAACCTCCTCTCCCTCCATCACCACCCTATCATCTATCTAATATAATCTCTCCTCCTCTCCCTCTCCTCCCTCCATCTCCCCCTCTATCTCCTTTCCTCCCTCCATCTCCTCCTCAATCTCCCCATCTCCGTCTACCACCTCCTCTCCCATATCCTTCGCCATCTCCTCCATCATCTCCACCTCCCTCCTCCACCTCCTCTCTCTCCTCCTCTCTCTATCTAGCTCCCTCTCGCCTCTCGGGCTACACATCCTCATCATCGTCAAAGGCACGAAGCATCTCTATCGGATCTGATATCCGTGCCACTGCATGTGCCACGAAGTAGGCTGAGAACTCCTCCGTCATCCCAACATCCACCACTCCAGCTTTGTAATCCCATATCTATCCCACCAAAAGCATGTACTCCTCCACAAAAGTTGCACTATCTATTGTAGGACCCCACTCTGGCACGTCTTGTCTTTGGCGAGCATATAAGAAAGCTCCCTATAGTATCCCCTACTGTCGACCATACTGCCACAAAATATGACTATGTAAAAATATCTCAATAATAAAGGGTGTCCGCCCAATCAGGCATCTAGACATATAAACATAGGGCATCTCTAGCCCGTCCTCAACCCATACCTCGTAGTCCATATAGGGTCTCCAGATGACCGTATCAATATCATCCAAAACTCTCCTCCAATTCTCTAGCTTGCCCAGCTTACGTTGGATAACTATACTTGTATATACATACACATTGGCTTGACCAATAGGCCTATCCCTATCTGCAAGTGGCCTCACTACAGGAATGTGCTCCCAAGCCCACACTTGTAATAATGTCACCCCCACAGACAAGCTGTCATATCCTAGATATACCACCTGGTGCAGCTCCCTGTACAAGTGTGCTAACATACAAGACCCCAAAGTGAACCTGCGTCCCTGTGTCACCATGTCCTCCAACACCAATCCCTAGCCCATTGATAGTCCATTCGACCTGTGGTTGGGACACAAGAATCCACCAGTGAAACCTGCTAGAACAGAGGGTAGAGGAGAATAATCAAGATCCAAAAATTCCTGCCAAGGGATCTCGTATCCAGTAATCTAATCATCATAGAATATCCGGTGGAGAGCCTCTGTCCCACCCTCCTTAGTCTGCTCATATGGCAATAGTGCCACAATCACTGGAATCTGTAGAATCCAATAACAGTCCTCTAGAGTGACTATCATCTCACCTATTGCCAAATGAAAGGTGTTCATGTCATTGTGCCACCTCTCTGCTAAAGTTGTCAGCAAACCCCAGTTAATGATATACCGAGGCATGTCCAATAAAGAGGATAAACCACACCTCTCAATAACATCTCTATACGCCTGTGATAACCGCAGAATCAATGACCATGGTCTCGGAAATTACTCTCGCGATTGAAGTACACTAAGTTGTGCCTGCAAAACAACAAATGTTCATCATCAGTTCCCACATCTATCCAATATATCCAATCAAAACAAAGTCAACTTGAAACAATGAAGCATCAAATCAAGTCCCATATCAAAAATCAAGTCCCATATCAAATCAAGTCCCATATCAAAAATAAAGTCCCATATCAAAAATGAAGTCCCATATCGAAATCAATCAAGACCCATATCGAAATCAAATCAATAATCCATATCAAAAATCAAAACCCATATTAAAAGCACCATATCAAGAAATCATCTCAACGATCCATAACGCAAGCAATTAAAAATCCATATTGCAAGCATCATATCAAGAGTCATATCGGAAATCAAGAATCGAAACTTATATCAGACATCAATTTCATATTGCAAGGCAAAAATCAAAGATCCACATCAATAGAAAATCAGGGTCCTCATTCAAACAATCAATCAGCTTGGCACTTCATAATGAAAGCAATTTCAGCAGACTCTCAAACATCATATCAAGACTCGGACATCATCACAACAAGCAAAACATTGGCTCAAAACCCATCCCGAAACACTCAGTTTGGCAATCCATATCAGATGCAAAATTCAAAATGACAAAATTTGACACTAAGATAGCAAGCACGACCTTAAAAACACTCAGTAGGCACCTATCCACCCCTAAGCCATCTACCTCATTTATTTTCCCAAGCAATGCATTCTCCAAAATCATTTCTACCACTTTTTTACCCCATGCGCCAAAGCAACCCTTCCACGTGCTAGGCCACTCGACATGTGCTATCCTTCTTCACCTATATGCTATACTCTTTACCTTATGTGCTAACCTGACCTATGCGCTAGCAAAATTCACCATCACACTAACCTATCAACCCCACATGCTAGCATATCCTATGTGCTATCCTACATTCCCCACGTGCTCACCTGTTACACCTATATGCTATCCTAGACCTGTGATGCGTTGTTGAAACCACCCAAGATGCTACCCTACCTAAGAAACCCTACGTGCCACTATGCTTATCATATGCATTATGCAAGACCTCCTACATGCTAAAACGACAAAATTGGAAGCAAAAAATGGAAAACATGACCAAAATCGACAAAATCAATAATAAATGTGGCAAAATTTAGATGACTTACAGGTGGACCATACACGGCAGGCCTCTGGTATCGATGAATGTTCTCAAATCTGTGAGAAGCATAAGGAACCGACATTTTTGTCAAACTCCACATGTCACTATCACAAGTGGTCAAATATGCAAATGATGAAAATAAAATCACTTTTTACCTTTTTATAGGGTAAAAGTCAAAAAGGGTTAGTAGGTGGGGCATGTATTTTGCTCATTTTCTCATTTTTAACCTTATCTAACATCATTTTTTTTGGGAGATGAATCAATTACACTGCATTCAACATAGTCAAAATTTCAAAATGCAATTAATTTAAAAATGATCATCAAATCCATAAAATTTTTAACATCGTTGATTCATCTCTCGAGGGGGCATCATCAATATCGTCTATCAAATTTGGGGCATGACATCAACATATCAACACACAACATCACATCAATCAAATTTTGATGACATATCCGACAAATGTTTTTGAATCAACATGTGCACACACGTCACTTCAAAGAGGGGCAAAATGTAAATGAATAAAAATGACCACTTTCCTAAGTGAATATTTAATATTCATTTTAAACTCATTCCTCTATTTAGTTAAATTATTCACATTCATCTATTTTATTAAATGAATTACTCAATTTATTTAATTAAGTTCACCTAAGTCTTTCATATCCTTTAATTAAATGAATCACTTTATTTAATTAATTCTTCTTTTTTCCCCTTTTTAATTAAATTTACATTTAATTAAATTATTCATTGCAAATAAATAAATCTAATTTATTTATTTAAAACCCCCACTTGTATTTATGCAAGTTGCATCTATTTTTGTTGAAATAAAGTAATTTATTTTAATTAAAATCTCCCTCCATCCACTTGAATTCTCCTACATCTTCTAATTGCCTCCCTAAACCCCCTTCTAAATTCTTCTAATCACTTCTAATTTATCCTAATACATCTTCTAAATATTGTCACATCCCTAAGCAAGAGGAATTCACTTCTCAAACCCTTAAAGTCTTTGAAAACCCTTAAAGGCTTTATGTACTCAACAAGTTAACCTCCAAAGTCTTCCAAACCATTAATGGTTAAATCAACCTTCTTACATGGTTAGAGACTTTTTGCCTAACTCAACCTTCATCTAACCCAAGGGTCTCATCAAGCATTCATGGCTTTAACCTTGGTTATCTCTTTAATCCTTGCACAAGAGTTTACTGCTAGGGTAAAAGATTTGTCTAATGGATAACCCTAACCTAACCTTAACTCTTACCTCCTAGGGTAACCATCATGTCTTCTCAAGCATTTAATGCTTCTTTCATCTCCTCTCAAGCAGTCTCTTGTTGACAATTGTCACCATTTCATTGGAGAGAATTATAAACATGGATTGATAGCTTTCAATCCGAGCCCTTGATAAGATCATCCAATCCTGACCATTCATTGCCTTGTTTTTCCTATAAATAGAGCCCTCCTTCTATCATTTTCATATCCAAGTCTTTAGTATCAAACTTATAGACAATTTTATAAGCATCTAAATTTCATACATCTAATCATTTTTAAATCAAGCATTTAGCCTCTCTTTGAATAAAAATCATCTTAATAAGCATTTTAAGAAGCATTTTTATTATCAGAGCACTCTCATATTAGACTAGTATATCATGTTAGGATAGGTTTTACTAATCTTTTATCTTATCATCATATCCTTGCTAGTTTAATTCATACTAGATTTAATATCATGCATAACTAGGAATGCATTCATATTAAATTGATCAATATCCCTCATTCTCATAGTTGTCATTCATAAGTGACTTTGCTCAGTGATTTGAGAGAAAAGGCATTGACTTGAGGCATCATGTGAGATAGAGAACAATGGAACATCCTTTGGGAAGTTGATCTATTCAACATAGCTCCATAACTTTCACCAAGAGTACCATTGGTGTGTGGACTTGTCTAGAAACTGGATTATACGTTTCATTGCACCACTTTTCCCGCACACATTTCTGGTGCCCACCATGGGGCCTGACCCCATAAATAACATCATTTTTAATTTATGAGTGATATTGTACATATGCAGAAAAGCTGAGTTAGCATGTTGGAGCCTTCGTTTAGCCCATATACACCATTTTCTAGCGCATGTTACTCACTATTTAGCACATTAGACCCTAACCTTAGCGCATTGAGTAGTTAGACTAGTGCATAACACTTTTTCTAGTAACAGTAAAATCACACCGCATTAGAGCATTATTCTAGTGCATCTAGGGATCAACTTAGCACATAGGGTTCGTTCTGTAACACATTTGTACATTTCTGTAGCGCATTGGTGCAACAATGTAGTGCATAAAAAAATAGGGAAAAAAAATTATAATCGAGGAAGATTATTTTAGGCTTGTGTAGGCCCACACTAATATTTGATCACTTACTGTGTGCAGGTTCTAATCTTTTTTGTGCAGAGGAAGGAGTTAGTTTAGCAGCTTTAAAATTTATTTTTTACTTTCTTTCATAAGAAGTTGGTTAAAAACAGATTCACTCTCCCTTTTTATGCAAAGTTAAAATAAACCTCACATTTCATTTTGGAGTACATAAAATAAACATCAGACTTCCTTTTGGTGCTTAAAAGAAAATTCATCTTTCTTTGTTGCAAGGTAAAAAGAACAATAAATTCATATTTGCTTTCTTGCAAGATTAGAGGAAAAAACAATTCATTTTGGAAGCTATAAAAAGAGCAAAACAAACTTACTTTCTGCAAAGCTTAAAATGAACCTCGCCTTCCTTTGGTGTCTAAAAGGATCAATTTTATTTTTGCAAAGGTAAAAGAACATCTTCAAATTTAGGCAAAAAAAGAAAGGTAAGATCTTCCCCTATCGACTTTGAATTTTTGTTGACTAAATTACAATATACTTTGTTGACCAAGTTTGATTCAAAGTTTATTTAAAAAATGCACACTTTGCTATGAAAGGTTAAAAAGAACCCTATGTTTGTTGGAGGAAAATCTTGAAGTAGAGGTTAACAAATCACTGCTTTGAAAGGTTAAATAGAGCTTGTGTGCTTTGTCTCGAAAGTGGAAGGTATATGCTCTCCCCTTAAGTGCATGACCAAAAAGTCAAACCACTCTTATGCTTTCTTCATTTCAAGTACTTAATTCCTTAGCAGGCATGCCCTCCCGAGTTGCTCTTAGAGAGCCATTTAAATGGTCGGTGAGAGGGGAACAACCTAAGTGGGAAACAACTTTATCGCGTGTTTCAACCCACTATAATCAAAAGTGGAGGCTGATGAAAGTCCCTTTAATGGTTTTTCTCAGTAATTACCCTTCCCCCAGTATCTTTACGATACATAAATCCTTTGTTCTAAAGGTTGGGAAGCCTCCTGAGGGAGTTTATCACTGAAGACTGAACAGGAAGCCTAATTATGAACCTTAGCATTAGAAACTTTGAGCTGAGTTAGTATCCAAACATCTTCAATATCATAGTGCAAGGGTGGGGAAGAATCCACCCCTAAGATTACTCACCATATATCTCCCAAGATAACTACTCAATTGTGAAGCAATTCATTTTGAGTTAATTTCTGGCAAAAGACAAAAAAATGGACACCCCCTTGGGGGTGACATGACTATTTGAGTTGACAGAGTATCGAGATTAGTGGGCTATGGTATTGTTGATGACCCTTGAATAAAGACTCTATCTAATTTGTTTTCTTTGTTTCCAAATCTGTGAAAACATTAGGGATTTGAACACATCATCGCAGAACATACACTATTTGTTTAGCATAGGAAAAATTGGTTATCTCTTTCATACTGTGTTTTCAAGTTATGTTTTTAGAAAATCATCCATAAAAAACAAACAAGTTTTGAAATTTTTTGAAAAAGCCAAAAATAGAACATTCAGGGCAGTTTAGTGTGTAGGAGCAACATCCTAGCACAGGTAGAACATTATCTAGCGCATACCATTCAAATCTTAGCTCTTTTATTATTCAAAATAGTGCATTACAGTTGTCATACTGGTAAACATTTCACTAGCACTTTTGGATACCATATTAGCACTTTAGAGCATTAGCCTAGCGCATCGGGGGCAAAACTTAGTGCTTTTAGTCTAAACTATAGTGCGTATTCAGGACATAATAGCGCGTAATCATCCCAGTCAAAACAATTTTTGAAACTCTGAGTTAGCATGTAACATAAGAAGCTTATCACATAGGGAGATTTGTGTAGCGCATACGGTCTTTGGCTTAATGCATGGTTAAAACTCAGAAAACCAGAGAGCAAATCAGACCTTTTGAGAAAAATTCATCAAACTTCTTAAGTACCCTTTCAAGTCCTATATCGAACTCAGTTATCAGAATTAGAGTCCAAATATCAGAGAAATAAATTCCAAAGCAAGCAAGGATCCTTAGAACAAAAATTTGTTGTATCCAAAACTAGCTAGAGATAAAAATTTATCCAATCAAAATCAGGTAGTACCATCACATCGATCAAAAGGTCTGCCATCTAATGCATTCTATCAAACAAAACATCATACTAGGTTTAAAACCTTAAGTTGTCAAATTGAGTTTCCATATCGGGAGACTCTTATCCATATCATTTGACACACTTTGTCATGGGCGCGAATCTAAACCTCTACTTGATAAAGTAAGCTTGATTTTTTCAAACAAATTATCTCAATCCAAACCTCGAAGGAAACCATTGATCATTCATGTATGACCACTCCTCGTATTTTTGAGAAGAGCAAGTCTTCATCACAAAAATGAGTTGAAGAAGAGACAACCTAGTTCTAAAAAACTTGCCAAACAAAATAAGTTTCTCTATATTAATCGCCAACTTTTTAAATCACATCGCATATTCTTGTGTCATATGCAATTATATCTTCAAGGAAAATCAAATGAGTTTGACAACGAACCCTTAAGAAGCAGAGCTTACATTCAGAAAGGGACATTCAACCAACACTTGAATCGTGGAGGAAAGATTAACCCCGCTTTATTTGCACAATTCTGCATCACTTATAATTTAGCTCGACTCAAACTGCCAACCCCTGAACAAGTAGAAGAATATTTTATCCCCTTTGTCACAAAAAGCTTCTACTAGATGCCCGCTATCACTCACTCTTAATGAAACAAGCAAAGAGAATCACAACCAGAGTCAAGTATGGTTCGTAGATTATCAAACCCTTTAGATTATACTAATCTGGGAGATACAGAGATCACTAAGGAACTTCTCCAAGAAAGTCAAGAAAACCCCTCATTCCAAAATCTCATGGAAAGACTCATTGAAGTTGACAAAGAAAAATGTATGCTCATGCTAACAAGCAAAGGAGTTAGGCTTCCTGAAGACTTTGATATTGAAAACTTAAGGAAGGTTGACGAACAAATTTTTAGGACAAGGTATCGAAATTACGCCTATCAAGAACAACAAAGAGAAGAAGAAATACTTGACCCTGAAATCATATCAGAACAACATAACATACCTGAACACCATGATGCCCAAACTAGGGATAATGAAAGGGAAGAAGCTTTCCCTCAGAGAACAAATACACCCATGGTCATCCTTACGCAACAAATTCAAATGCTGCAAAGACAAAAGGTGACACTAAATGAAAACTACCTATCATAAATTTAGTAGACAAAAGGTGACGTCGAATGAAAACTGCCAAATTCAGCTATATTTGACTTTAAAATATTAATACGAGAAAATAATGCATCAAAATTTAAATTGTTTTTTAACACTACATATATATGTCCTCTATTTGGAAAATTAAAATCAACCAAAAATAAGTTCGTTTTCATTCTGTTTGGTGATGCTGACTAGAACCCCTTATTTTCAACATTTTTTAGCAATAAAAAAATTGCCTTTGAATATATAAAACAATTGTCAAAATTTAAAAAAAAAAATAAAAAAAATAATATACATAAATTTCATTAATATTTGTATATTTGATAAGTTTACATCATTTTGAAATTCAATTTAGAAATGTCACTTTTATGCAGTCGAAGTTAAACAATTTTAGTTGTGCTGGCCACTTCCTTTATAAAAGTGTGACACGACATTGTGCTTTTACCCTATGTTTTAGTTCGATTGTATATCTTAGGTTGGAAATATACATACATGTTACTATCTTTCTTGTGGCCGACTTGGTGAGGATGTTTTGTTCTAGGTTGGTATATATATGTGATGATTTGTTGGAAATAATGTAGATGTAGTGCATATGGTATTTGATAGTACAATATGTGTGCATGAGAAATTCAGTGATGAGTGTGTAAGAGACTTGATGTAAGAATGTCGATGTGATTTGAGTTTCTATGTTAGATGGAAGTGTAGTGTCGAAGTGATAGTTGATGTAGAAGAAACGATCTAGAAGATATGGTAGTCTGGATATTTCCTTAAGGTCAGAGGTTGTCCTATAATAGTGACTATGATCAACATATTGAGATGTTTTTATTCACATAGAACTTTCTTTTTCTTAAAGCTGTAAATATGTATCTCACCCTATTGCAGTTAGCTTTAGGTTTGCAAGTCCTCTTTTGTATATAGCCTCAAGAGCAATTATCCTTGGTCTACAAGTCCAAAGCAGTGATCTCTCTCTTTTGTAAAACATTTCTATATACTGGATTGATTCTGTGAGTTGACACTCATTGTGGTTTTTCCCAATTTGGGTTTTCCACGTATAAATTTTGGTGTTCATGTGTGATTGATGTGAATATTCTATGATTTCTCTATTTATTTCTTCTTGATGTGCATATCTAGAATGATTTGGTTAATGCATGATTGAAATCTGAAATTTTTAGTTTATGCCAATTCACCCCCCCCCTCTCAACATCTAGTGTGTGTTCAACAAACAAAAATACTCTAAAGTACTCTTCAATAATTTAAAGAATATTTAAATTGCATCCCAATGAACTCTACCAAGATTAGACATATATTTAGAAAGAACTCCCACTACTTGGGTAATGTTTCGTCTAATGCAAACTATAACATACATCAAAATTCCAACTGCACTTTAGTAAGACACTTTTCCTAAGTCTTCCATCTCTAATGTGGATGTAGGAAAATATGAGATAGATAACTCCATTCCAACTATAAAGGGAACACATAATGCTATGTAATATTACATGTTAAACTTTTATAAAACTGAATTCACATACTTACTTTGGCCTAACCATACTTTTTTGTTCACTCTATATCTTCTAATTTTCATCTGGAGAATGTGTATATCTACACCAATATCTTTTATTTCAAATTTAGCGGCAAGCTAAGACTTTAGTTTTGAAATCATACCTCCCTTCACCAATGAATAACATATCATGACCACACATGTACATTAAATGATCAACATCATATTTTTAAAAAACATAGTGATCTGATTTACAATGCTCATATCCCAAACTTAACACATATGTATCAAATTTCAGGTACCACATTCTAGGACTTTGTTTGAGGTCGTATAAAGATTTCTTCAATTTAGAAACCAAATTACTTTTACCTTTTACAACACAGTACTTTGGTTGTGTCATATAAATATCTTCCTCTAAATCTCCATGAAGGAAATAAATTTTCACTTCCATTTGCTCAACCTCTAAATCATAAACAATAGTAATAGAAAGAAAATATTTAAAGAAAATATTTTATTATTTTATCTCATATGTCATAATGAACATTATTAGCTTAAAATTTAAAGTAAACCAATGGTAAATCTAATAATAAAAATACATTATTAAATTTATGTAATGACATATTACCTTGTTTCTTTTAATAACTCCAAACATCCATAATGTCAAATATTTATATTTAATAATGCAATGAATTATTTTATTATCATTAATAAGATTCTATGTCTAACTAATGATGTGTGAGAATCCACTAGTCAGATTCCTTTGAAATTTGTCACCTAAACCTTTAGATCCTTATTTTTAAGGCTTCACCCTAACTGGGTCTACTGTCTCCATAGATAAATGTCTAATTATAATAATTCTTTTTGTAAATGTGTTTCTCTCTTCCTTTTGTAGAACATTGTTAATTTTTAACATCTATATATTGTTTTATTCACATGGTGTTATTGTTTAGAACAAGCCACATGCACACTTGTTATGCTTACAATTTGGTGTAATAATAGTTTAAAATTTGGGTTTAACTAAGATTTTGCTCCTTAATTTTTTTCATGGAAATTACAACAACATGTTGTATTATAAATTACATGTTACATAAAGTGCCACTTCAAATAGGACACACTTGTATGTGTGGACACATAAATATTACTAAAAATAATAATGCATAGGAACAAAGGTATTGAAGAGAATGTGGTATAACAACATAAGATTTTAGATCAATTATGATCTAACAAAATCACAAATTATTCAAAATCCACAGTAGGGCGTTATATAAAAGGACATGTCCTAATGTATTTAAATTCAAAAAACTATGTTGGATTAGAAACATTCACATGAAGGCCTCATAGGATATACTACTTACATTACCTTGCATCATCATCTTAAGCATACATAGGAGTTAGGCCCAAGGAGAATTAACTAGTGTCAAATAACCTACCTAATTAACACCTCCTTTCATACTTGGGTAAAACTAGCTAAGGCACATTGACAATGCACTATTTTTTCGCTAGTTCACTTTCACAAGTCAAGTTCCTTTTTAATACACTAGATTAACTTTCTCAAGCACATGCATAAATGCGAGAACTAGTCAAATTATAGGTTCTAAGGAATTTGTCCACTAAAGACCCTATTTTCTATTAACATGATAAATTATTTTGATATCTATCATAGTCATTTCTTCATCAAATCTTAAGCTAAATACATAAAATTTATTTTATTTTTCAAATATATTGAAACATTTATTTACATTACACTATGATATAATATTTTGATTAAATAACCCCAATCAAAATGGGTTGGCAATTCATTCACAATAAATAAATAAAAAAGTAGTATGCTTCTTTCTATCTAAAATAAGCATACAATTTTTTAAAATATATTTAAACAAGATATAGTTTGAGAGAGATGAGATATGACGATCATCAAACATATGGTACAAAAAGATATTTATTTACATGAAAGGTGTCTCCTATATGAGATGCATAGATTGATTTTACAAATGAACGATCGATAGCAATGTAGAGGTATGCAAGATGATCAGAAGATTATTAAATATGACTTGACAGTATAAATACATTGTATTGAAATTTAAATTGAATGGAAAAAAAACCACCATTGGATTTGGTAGTTTATTGCTCTGCTCGGTGATATCCGAATGGCCCATCAGAATAGGTAGTCATTGGTGGTCAATTATATGGGCTTTCTCCTCTTTGCACTCCTCGTTTACCGTATAAAGCTGGTAGTTAATATGATTTTACTTCTTATTTCCACTCCTCATTTTTTTTTATGAATAGGCCTTCTTTATTAATTAAAAATATTAAAGAAAATATTCACAAAAAAAGGTTGGGGGATACAAGATCACCCCGTAAGAGTCACATGGCCAGCGGCCAGAAGCAAAAAAACAAACTATTCATCAAAAAACTTCCTCAAGCAGCCAAAGTAGTGGCAGCTGAGGGAGGAGGATCAGGATCATCTTTCTTGCCCCATACATCAGCAGGGTCAAGAGTCGGGTCCGACATAGACCACCCATCTTTAGGATCTTTATCAATTTCTCCTTCCTCCTACCTGGGAGGTGAGATCGCCAAGGCCAGGCGAGGAAATTTGGGAGTGGTGGTAGAGGGCCACCCAGAACTATCACCAGCGGGAGGAGAAAAAGTCACAGGAGTAGTAGAGGGCCACCCCGAGGCAAAGCCACGACGCAGTGCCTCCAAGCATCTCTCTCTTGCCCAAGGAGCGATGAGGAGGCTGGGACCGTAGGGTCTGAGAGCGATGGGCAGAAGAAATGCAACAACGGTGGTGGCCACGGGGTAGAGTATGGTCAGCAGAGACAGAATCTGGTGACACTCTGGTAACCGCACAAGGGGAATTTCCCCAGTGCTAGAGGAGTTCCTGAAGGTGGCCCACCTCCAGGGCCACCTTGTCAGCTTGAACCTGAATCTGCATTAATACATTATTACAAATGCAAGCTTTAGCATAAAGTGAGACATTAATATCCAAAAAGATGTGAGTAAAAATAACTGCATTCCTATCCTTCCAAAGAGTGAATAGGATCTCCATTCTGAAAGCATGCCATATCTAGGAAAATTTAAAGGGGATTCTAGGAGAATCACCCAGAAGAGCCATATGCCAAGAAAATGGCTCAGGCCGAAAAGGCTAAAAGAAATCATGAATCCAGCTCCAATACTGTTGAGATATTCTACAGAACCAAAAAATATGCATAAAAGTTTTTGGGTGACCACAAAAAGGGCATCAGGGATCAGGAACCTCCAAATGTTTAAGTCTGGAACCCAAAGGCAACTCTTGGAAGAGCACGCACCAAGCAAAGTGTGCAATCTTGGGTTCAGTGGTGACAGACCAGACAACAAGAAACCTGAATCTCCAGGAAGTTTGAGAAGACTGCAAGTGCCATCGTTGATTGAGAATATGGACCATAGGCAAATGAGGTTCCAACCAAAGATAACCCATTTTGGGTTTGTAGTTGGTGAAAGGAGTCCAAGGATACCATTTCCAATCTTTCCACCAAGGTGTGACAGACCAAATGCCAAGCTTGTGAAGTAAATTTGAGGGTAAGGTCGAGACCAAAAGGTCATATGTTTGTCGATCTAGTTGAGACAGACAAAACTAGACCTAGAGGTCTTCCCATGACTAGAGGCTCATAGAAGCTCTGGAGAATAGATCCTTAGGTGTTCTAATATCGCATTTGTGAAAACACAGAGCACTAACACCTTGGATTTTGGCCAGTGGTAACCCTTGCACCTAAAAAAGAGGTGACCACTAGAGGTTGTATTGATTCATGGGTAACCCATCCCAAAAACCATCACCGACCCATCAAAGCCAAGGCTTGATAGTTTCCCAAGCACGCTAGATGCTTTTAACCACAAAAGTACCCTAGATCTGAACATGGTCTTTCATAATGAGCATGGTTTGCAAGTCAATCCCCTTCCAAGCTAGCCTTTTGGTAGGAAAGCTTGAAGAAATGTAATGTCAAAGAAGAATTTTCCATGCCTCATTGCTAGATAAGGCTCTGATAATCCATTTAGCACATAAGGAAAGCCCTTGGTTTTGGGTAGAAATAAGGCCAAGCCCTCTGGGTTCCTTGGGAAGACAACAATATTTCCAAGCAACCCTATGTAATCCATGATGGTTAGACCCAGAGGCCCAAAGAAAGGCATGTAGAAGTCTTTCCAAATTCATGTAAGAGGCCTTGGAAGGAGCCCAACATGAGGAATAATAGACATGGGTGGCAGCCAACACTTTGGAGAAAATTTGGAATTTACCAGCCAAAGAGAGAGGCTTGGTGATCGAGTAGGCTAACTCTTTCTCAATCCTGGTTAAAACCGCATTCCAGAGATCCCCAGGTAAAGCTTGGAAGGCAAAAGGAATGCCAAGAAAGTGAAAAATTTCAGCATGATGAAGCCATTTCCACTCATATTGGAGGATCCAAGGTGGAGCAGGCAGAAAAGACTGCCTATAACATTGCATCTTGTGCCATTGAATGGCCGAACCAGAAGCCAAGCAAAAGGTGTTCAGACAATGAAGAGCGACTTGCACATTTTCTTCATCCTCAATGAGAGTGAGAAAAGAATCATCTGCAAATTGACCATTGAAAAGTTGAGAAGGTGACTTAGGCAGGGAGATACCATGGACATGCCCAACAGAGATAGCATTATTAAGTAAGTAACCAAACCCTTCCGCAGCAAGAACATATAAAGCAAGAGCCAGAGGACATCCCTGGCGAATGGATTTGAAAAGGCCAAAAGCCTCATACTATCGGCCATTGATGGTGATACATGCCGAGGCATCTCCGAATAACATCTGGATAGACTGGATGAATCAGGGACCAAATCCAAGGGCTTTGAGCATAGCCAAGTTAAAATGCCACTCAATGCGATCATACAATTTTGCAAAGTCAATATTAAGAAAGATTGCCTGCTATTGAGAGTGTCTGGCCCAGTCCATCCCTTCCCAAATGACAATAAGATTGTCCTGAATAAACCTGGACTTAATAAAACTAGTCTATTCCAGATGAACAATAAGAGGCAGGAGATGGCGAATCTTGAGAGCCAAGACTTTGGCAATGATCTTATATGAGACATTGAGCAAGGTAATAGGCCTCCAATTGCAAATGTCCTTTGGATCCCCAGCCTTAGGAATAAATTTTATGTTGCCTTGGTTAATCATTTTTCCTAGGGATTGGGAATGAAAATCTTCCACATAGACCTTATGGAAGTCATGACCAATACAAGGCCAAAGAGCTTTGTAGAATTCACTAGGGAAGCCATCACAGCCCGGGCCTTTGTCATCAGCCATAGAATAAGAGGCTTCCTTGAGATCATCAATGGTTAGTAAAATATCAAAAAAGGCTTGTTGAGACTCGAAAAGCCATTTGGGAACAACAGCTAAGCAGTCTTGCAAAGCTTGGGTTCTGGCTGGAGAGTCTCCTTGCATTGTGAACACCTTCTCATAATGACGGACATAGGCTTGTAGAATGTCTGCAAACTCAATGAGAAGAGCCTGCCCCTCTTTGATTTTCTTGATCCATATAGAGGTGTGACAAGCACACAAAGCTAGGAAAACTCCCTTAGAGGCCCTATTGCCCACCTTGAGCCAGTGTAACCTGGCTTTGATTTGAGCTCCTCTGACAGAGTGGCTATCAACAACTTGTTTCTGATGGCAAAACTGGGCTAAACGAAGTTGCAGGGTAGAATCAAAAGGATTCAAGGCCAGAGCTTTTGTGGCAGCACAAAGAGCTTTAGTAGTCACATCATACGACTGCCTATGGTACATGGCAAGTTGTCTATCATAAATACACAAAAACCTCACAGAGCGGGTGATGGCATCATGCCACCACACAATCCAACCAGTGTGATGATGGGGCCTTGTCTCTAAATTCCAAACCCTTTGAATGTGGTCCGTCATGGTTTGATGATACAGGAGAGACATGTTGAGGTAGAACTGCATTTTGAAAGGATGCTGCCTAGATGGGTGCCATTCAATGCTAAACTTTATGAGGAAGTGATTGGACAACTTCACATCAACAAGAGGAGTGATGGGCAGATCATGATCTTCAGAAAAGGAGAAAAAAGATTGTGCGGTTATCATAGCACGATCAAGCCTTTTAAGAATTCTGTCAGAGCCAAATCTAAAATTAGACCAAGTGTGCCAAACCCCACCAGGGCAGCAATGGTTGGTGTTGGGGTTGAAAAGACCCAATTTATTATGCATATAATAGTAGGCTTCTCGCTCACCAACTGTCCAACGGAAAGGCAAAATTTTGTCCTTATCGGACACCACCTCAACCATATTGAAGTCCCCACACATGATGCAAGTTGTAGGTGGCAGATTATCTGCAATCCAATGCTAGAGGTATGATCTATCAACCGAATCATTAGGAGCATAAACATTGACGATCCCAATGGAATGATTATGAATTGACAGCAAAACCCAGATGGCGCGCTGCATGGGATCAAAGCCATGAAAAATAACTGGAGAGAGCCACCAAGGTGAAATGAGAGTAACAACTCCACCTCAACCAGCTTCATGCTGGGAGGCAAAAACAAGGCTATTCGACCAAAACTTCCTGGAGGCAAAGAACATCTAGGCCTACAACGCATTGACGAACATCTTGAACATAATACTTTATGGAGAGGTCTGCGAGACCTCAAACATTCCATGAGATGTAATTCATGACAAAACTTGCATATCTTCCTCATCCCCAAGAGAGGAGAAGCTATTGCGCAAAAAATCTGGGTCCCCACACGAGACAACTCATCATTTTTCTAAACTACCATCTACAATCTCAGCATGCCCAGAAGGGCTGTGAGAGCGGTGTAGAGAATGTGGAGTAAAATCGTAAACACAGCCTGAGGAGTGCGCACCCAAGGTGGGCGAGCGACACCCTCAGAAGAGACCTTCCCCTGTTGGTCAGGGTTTGAAACCGAAGTAGAAATCGCTTGGGAAGATGGTGTCAGTATAGGAGGATTCACCGTCGACTGAGAATTGGAACTGATGGGAGTCTTTTGGGTCGAAGCCACCGAGTTTTTACCTTTATGAACTACAGTGGTCCATTCATCCTTCTTAGCTCCCTCCATAGGTCGAGAGTCGGACTCCTTAAAAGGGGGTTTTATTTTTGGAGTAGCTAATGGACAATCCCTAATCTTGTGTTCCATCGACTAGCACTGATAACAAGTGTTGGGAAGGTTCAAATAAAGCACCTTCTGGGTGAAGGTGTTGCCGCCCACTTGAATATCAACAGTTTCTTTTAGGTTGCGAGAAACGTCGACCTCAACACAAACCCTCTTTTGAGGGAGAGCATTAAAAAAATGGTCTGGCTCAGAGAAAACTACTTTGCCAATAGACTGAGCAATG
This sequence comes from Cryptomeria japonica, assembly GCF_030272615.1. Taxonomy (NCBI): domain Eukaryota; kingdom Viridiplantae; phylum Streptophyta; class Pinopsida; order Cupressales; family Cupressaceae; genus Cryptomeria; species Cryptomeria japonica. The sequence goes on from NC_081410.1 coordinate 503,962,321, forward strand.
GTTTGCATGAAAGGCCAACAAGACAAAGGAAGATTGGGGAACTCAACCCAGATTGGTACCCGCAATTTCTTGTATTTAATTTTTCGTATAAGGTGGCAGTTAATTTTTAAAGTATGATTTGATTTGTATTTTTAAATACAAAATTTTTAGTTTTAATCATTTTAATATAATATTTTTAAAAATATTTTATTAAAAGTATGACTTTAATTTTTTAAATTTACTTTGTTTAAATTTTTTTATATGTTTATGTTCATTTTTTATAATAATTGTTAATATCAAATTAATTTTTAATAATAAGAAATATAATAGAAATTATCAAGAAATAATATCATTAAAATTTTCATATAAGATATATTTAATAAATTAAAAATTAAAACTCTTAAACAAATAATTTATTATTTGTATGTTATATTTATTATATATCATAATATAAAAACTTATTTAAAATTTAAAAATAATTAACTATTTATAAAACTAGTATAGATATCTTAAATACATCTATCCAAAGAAATGTCAAGAGATATCAAAATTGTAGAGTAAAAATATAGTCAATTACCAATAGAATTTTCTCTATCCAATTAAATCATTTCTTACTATGGAATTTCATTCATTAAAACATAAAAAATTTCAATGCATACAAAAAGACAAAATCTTTATTAAGTATAGGTGATTTTGGTGTCCAAGACTTTAGGCTTTATTTATATTTTTTTATATAAATTTTAATATTTATTCAACAATGTTATTTTTATTTTAAAGAACAAGCAAAGGCATATTGAAAAAAAATAATAATACCATATTTTGACTTTGACTTCAACATGACAGTTTATAGGAAAGAAGGATCAATCATGGTTAATTTTAACAATACACAAATCATAGGGTCTTACACTTCAATAGACAACAATAGACATCAACAATATTGATTGACAAGTTTTGAAATTCACAACTATTTCAAGAGCACATGAACTTTCAGGTTCTGCATACGCAGGCTTTCCTTCACATTCAAAGGATATGCACACATTCAACAAAGCCCATATGTTTCTTATCATTAAAGAGAGGAGGAACACTTGATAGCATTATAAAATACAAGATTTTAAAAAGATCAAAAAAGATTACAAGAACTTTAGCTTTGTTCCTTAATTTATTTCATCTATATTGATTGCATTTATAGATCATTTCCACAACTTTACATTTTATTTATTTATTTAATCTACAAGATAAGTATTCAATCTATAATTTCAACCAGTAATACATCTAACAAAAGTCTGAGGATGAGGGGTCTGACCCTGCCTTTTCTGAGGATGAGGAGTCTGAAAGTGACCCTACGACCGACACTGAGGACAACATGGATGTCTCGGATTATGAAAGTGGGAAGAAGAGGAAATACATCAAAACCAGACCCTCATCCTCCAAGGGCAAAAAGCCTAAAGGTAAACCCCTTATTAGAATTTCTACGGAAGAGGAGACTTCGGATGACTCCGAGGAGGAGAACCCTCAAGGGCGGCTGAAGAAGAGGACTAAAGCTCACACCCAGGCCAGGAAAATGCACAAGAAAAAAGAGGAGATTGTTAAGGAACCAGAAGTTCAAAAGTAGGTAAGGGCCCCGAATGACGACTAGAACCCAAAAAAGGAGACCATGGATGAGGCTCTCAAGGCTATTGACACTACCATCCAGCATACCCCTAAAGAGGAAATGGTAACTCCTAAAAAAGTTGACCACCCCTCTAACCCTCCCCCCGAGGGTTTGCATGGTTTTATGGAAACAATGGAGTGGCTCATCAATGGTTACAAGAAAGCTGTGGACGAAAATAAAAAACTCTGTAATAGAATCTTGATCCTGGAAACCATCAATATAGGGGAAGGGAAGACCATGGCAAACTTCATAGAGGACCTGAAAAGTACCATTGCCAAAGCTGAAGACATAAGAGATGCTTTCAATTCGAGGTTCGAAAAAATTGAGAAGGATTTGTTGGAAAGAAAGAATCTTGCTGACACTAATGACCACATTCTCACGAAAACTGTCAGGAAAATTGGTAAAATAGAGGAGTGTTTGAAGAACATTGCCGAACAGAGCCTCAGCATCTTGAAGATTTCAGCCAACAACACCAACACTCTCATCAGCAAGTTGGATGATGAAAAGGAAATTCTGGACATTGACTCGGAAACGGAAGGTACAGGGGAAGCTCAAGGTCCTAGAACCAGCACCAGAGGCAAAAAGAAGGATAAAAAACCAAACAAGGATCTAGAAGACCTTAAAGCTATCAGGGCAGCTTATGATGAGCTGGTGATGAAGGCGGAGGACTTGTTGAAGAAAATCTCTGTGTAGTGCCCTCTCAGTTTCTTTGTTGTTGTTTGTTTTGCTATCCTTTCGGTTCACTGGCTTTTTGCCAGTCTTTTTGTATGCGGTTCCTAAGCACTGTTGGTGTCTTATCTTAATATCTTTTGTTAAAGGTTTCGGGTCCTGAAAACCTACTTTTTTAATTAATCAGAACAAAATTTATATTATTGATTACATGTTTTATTATATCTCCTTTTTTTTTTAATGGAGGTCCAGACCTGTGAGCACGCCAGCCCAACAAGGGCATGAAGCCTATGAGCTGCTAGCCTAGCGAGGGCCTTCACGAATTAATTTTTGCCACCCGATATGAGGGCACAAGCCAATAGGTTGAACCTCTTCGGCTAAGAGCCAAGGACTGAGGGGTATCCATTCTACCAAATTTGCCCGGGGCACGATCCCAGCCTCATCCCTTATGATGTCGGAGCCTTGCACTCAGCAAGACTTGATCCTGGTGGGCTCATTTGGAACCATCCAACTTCATGAGTAGATAATCCATCAACTTCTACAAGGAAAAAGAATCTCCAATGAACTATACTAGTCTATTATTGCTTACTTCTAATTTTATATAATTTTCAAATTTTGCTCATGCACAAAAAGCCACACAATACATTTTAATTTTATTCTCTATATATTGTTCACTTTAGAATAATTTTCTTTCTTAATTTCAAATTTAAAAAATGAGACATCAATATCTATAATATTGTATTCACAATACATTTATATTTTTTTTCTATATACAATTTTAGAATAACTATCTTCTTAATTCCAAATTTAAAAAAAAAAAACATTAATATCTACAATATTCTGTCCATTGCATATACATTGTTATATTTCCAAAAAATAATAGATGTGAATAATATCATTATAACATATTTTTAATTTATAATTAAATGATTCAATTTTCAAATTTTTTAATTAAATATGTTTGTTCTTTACATCAAATACTATATTCCACTCATACGATTCCAAATTATCAGAAATTTGCAACGCGTACCCATTGCACATGTGCAAGGTGCAATTGCTAGTTTTAAAATTCATGACATAAAACCGCGTCTTCGCCTGATAGAGAATATCAAACTGCGAGGAAAGTGTGTTAACGACCGACTTTCATCATAAGAAAGCGACCCAAAACTTCCTTGTCTTACTGAATATCATGAGAAATGTTATTAAAGGAAGTAACACGGTCTTGCATTACCCTGCACTACACTGACTGACCTCTAATTTTTCCAAGCTTTCATATTCCCAACAATCCCACAGGCTTTCCTGAAGATATTGAATCAACGTATGAAAGCTACAGAAAACTTCCTTGTCACACTATGTGTATGGTGATTTCTATATATAATAGATACAACTAAATGATGTTATATTGTGGTCTGAGAATATCTTATATTCTTTAGTGATAGTAACTCTACTCAATTCTCCTCCTCATGTGATTTTGAAATACTGTATGTACGTACGAAATCCTTCACACAAAATTAAAAACATATATTTTGAAAGCGCCTCGTGGACCGAATAAATACTACTAGACTGTATTCAACTTTCGTACAACAAAATCTCTTAAAATGTGTTACAAAACAGAGAACAAATAAAGTAAAAAATGGCATACCAAACTGCGTGGAATGTTCGTGAGCACCACCATTCACCAACTAGGAAGCTGCCCCGAATTTCTACTTCCCAAATCTTACAACAAACAAATTTCCATATCAACGCACTTTGATTCTTTAACTAGGGGATCAACCCGACAGGCTTTGGAGAAATTCACAGATGCCTGCCAGAATACAAACATTTTTGCAAATGATTGACCCAGCTAGACAAAGAACTGAAATTAATTGATGGGGTCTTACAGGAAGGTGGTAAGATGATTATAAGTCTTCTCTCACCTTAACAAATTTTACTACTGAACTAGAAGATAGATACTTGCAGAAGTCAGTTAATCCAGATCTCACAAGGATATGATCCCATAGTAAACTTGACCGGAAATATTGAAGGTCAAATTTTGACTCTCATGGGACAGATTGGTAATCTGGAGAAGGAGAAGGAAAAGATGCAGAGAAGGGCAAGTGAAATCCGGAACCTAGTTGGTCCTTGGTTAGACACCTTGGTGTTCCATAAGATGGAATGTATTAAGAATATGACTCAGGAGACACCAACTGAGAAGCATGCAATAGAATTCCATGCTTATGTTCTGAATGGTTTTGTCTCAATTTAAAAAAAAATGCGAGTAGGTTGGAATACCTATTTTGGATTTCTTAAGTCTACATATACAGATGTACACAAGTATGTATAGATCTAGTCATCTAGTGTGTATACATGTAAAGGGTAATTTTTGATCCATGCCTATCTTTGACATTGTTGTCAAAGGAGGAGAGATAAGGTGAAAAATGTATAGTGTGAATGGAGTGTATAGATTTCTATAGGTTTTTGGGTTTTTGATCTCAGGGGAGCTTTAGAATTCTTTCATTCTTGATCCGGTGTATACGTTTCAACACTTAGCCATTTTTCACAGGTGTTGCCATCAATGCCAAAGGGGGAGATTGTTGACAATTGACACTCATCCGGTGATTTTTGATGCTTGATTTATGGTTTAGGGTTGTCATTGATGGCAACTCTTCTTGGATATTTGATCTGGTGGTCGTAATTCTTCTTATCCAGAAGCAAGTGTTAACTGGTAGCCAGTTAACTAGTAAATCAAGATTATTCTAGTACAGTTTTGGTCTGGAAAGATTTCCGGTGATTGCGGTGATTTTGATGACTAAGTTCAAGGTGAAAATGATGAGGCCGACATTGATGATGCATTTTTGAAAATTGTTTTGGTTCGGTGATATGTTTTGTTAGATATTGAAGCCAACTTGAAGCTACACGTTACATTTTTGATAGCTGACTTGGAGGAGTTTTTTTTTATATGACTGGATATATAAGATAGAATTGGTGATTGGTTTTTGGAGTATTACTATTGTGGTGATCCATTTTGGTGCAATTGAGCATAGTTTCACATGCACATTTGATTCCAAGGTGATCTGGTAGCTGACTGAGACTAAAACATAGCATATTGCAGAGCGAGTACAGTCAAAGATCTTGTACTTAATTGAAACTCATTCTTGCATTGTTAGATGCTATTTTAGAGTTCTTTAATTGTATTTCCTCACTGTAATTAAATTGTAAGTTAGTGAGACTTCCCTAAAGGTTGTAGCCTTCCGGGTCATTGTAATTGAGCAGTGAGCTCTAGCCAATGTGCCTGAATGCAAGTGCATTCCCCATCTATTTAATATTTATGTACTCCTAGCCATAGTATATGAATATTGTGGGTTCCAGCCCCACCGTAGTTTTCCTTTTCCGGATTTCCACATAAAAATTCTGGTGTTGTGGATATGTGGTTATTTATTGCTTGCTTATGTTCTTTACTGTTATGAATTGCTAACCGATGGATAAAGAATAAGTTTTTGAGTGTGATCTCTGGTAGAACACTGATTCACCACCCCCCCTCTCAGTGTTCCTTGATTCTAACAGAGCATAGTCTCTTAAATCATGCTAAAAATAATGAGAATCTCATTTTGCATGAGGGGTTAATCGTACTTATTATGAAATATGTTAAATCCCATGAGGTTAAACCCTCCCCTATTGTTAATAGCCCTAATCCTTTTGCTAGTCATGATGTTCATGTGGTTTCTGATACCGAGTTTGATGAAAAGGAGGTGGTTAATATTGCCATGGATTGGAATGACATCTATGTGTTTGATGATTCTGATTATCGATCGTTGGAGGATGACAGTCCCCCACAAAAATCCACTCTCGATATGAACAATAGCAGGAAAAGAAAATTCTTTCCTAGACAAGCAGATAAAAAGTTCAAAACCCTACATTCTAAACCCTCTGTTTTGGGCCCTCAAAGTTCAAAAAAGTTTAGACTAGGGAAAGGAGTGGAGATATAGGGTAAAGGGGATGAAGAAATTAACTAGATATCCCCCTTAATGTGGACCCAGGAGAATATAAAAAGGATGAGAACGATTTTGAAATGCTCCTTGCTAACTCTTCCAGTAATCAGGAGAAGTGTTTCCACTGGATGAACAGAGAAATTGCTTTCTTAAAATAAGGCATTAATGATATTATCAATACCTTCATGGAGAATCCTATGCCAAACAAAACCAACAAGCTCCTGAGGATGACTCAAAAATTGATGGAAGATATTAGGGTTATGAGAACTGAACATGAGTCAAGAATTGCCCGTCTAGAAAAAAGCACAGAGGAATTAAAGGAAAACCTCAGGGGACTAGTGGAATTCAGCAAGGAGGCTATGAATAGTAGTGTGGAAGGCATCAAAAGGGTTAATGAGATGATTGCCATTCAGAGAGCCCAACCATCATCAGCCAGGATGTTGATATGCAGATCTCTACAGGACCTTCAACCAAGAGGAGAAGCAAGAACTGGGAGAGGAGCAGATCCAGAAAAATACAGAGCTCATGAAAGCTCTTGACTGACTCTGGTTTTTCTAGTTGTTGTTTTTCTATGTTCTTGTTGTTTTTTGGTTTAGGAGTTGTGGGGTGTATCCCCTACTTTTGTTTCTGGTTGGCAGTTGTTTGGACTTTGGTTCACTACTGGTTTTATTTTTTGATGTAAGATTTGATTTTCAAGTCCTTGTAAAACTCGTTTATCTTAATTAAAAATAGGATTACCTCATATCATTTGTTGGATAGAAATAAGACCAATCCTTTCATTTCATTTCTAGATGAGTTAAATCCCTATCATTTTTTTATCCCCATGTTTTGTTGACACTATCCTTATTAAAACTAGATTCTTGATATTCCCCTTTCTTAGCGTATGGAAAAATCCTAATAAGATTTTATGCACCATATTGGTTGGGTGCATATATTTATCTTCCCATTGGCATTGCTTTTGATCTTTAAATTGAAGGAAATAATTGTAAAGGGAAAATTAAGAAATAACTTCAAAAATTGTATATATTTATCATTTATAATATATTGTCCTTTATTTTTGAAATGTCATGTTATTTAAAGTATTATAGAAACCTTTTTATTATTATGTGACAAATATCTCACATGAATGTATTGTATACTCAACATACTTGGAAGAGACTAAAAATTATTGTTGTTATTGTATGTATAAAAAATAAAATGGAATTCCTTCAATATTTATAAATTTAAAGTATTGTGATATAAGGTGGAAAGAGTAGTGATATATTTATTTTAAAATATTCTAGAATAAATAAAGAAACACAAAGAATGTATTGAAGAAGATACTTATGTTCTTATAGCATAATGGAGTTGACCTTCCAATTATCTTTTAGATTTAGGAAATGTTTTGGTGGTCCTACATTTAAGGGTGAGCATGGATCTCATTTATTGGATGAGTTTTAATGCTCAACTTTTTTGAAATTATAAATAAAATAAAAAAATTCTTGCATTTTTGTCATAATCTCACTTGATCTATTTCACATATCCGTTTCCAATATTGGTTGAATAAATACTCTTATTTAATTTTTTTTATCATTCATCTAACATTAATTGAATAAATTACCTTTATTTAATTAATTAATTTAACTAATTCAACCTTTCTTCTAAACTTACCATCTTAATTGAATAAATCACATATGTTGAATTAAATCAATCATTTTCTCAAAAGTTTCTCATAAATCAAATAGACATACAATTGATATTTATTTAATTTCTCTAAAATCCTCCTCATCATCAATTGATGAAATTTTCACCATATTTAGTCAACCAATTAACAATCAATACATTCCTCCACCACTTTGTTAAGAAATTAAAAAAAGTTATTATGCATAATGTTTTATAAATACCCTTTTTTAATCTTTAGTCGACAAGGATCAAGTCTTCTTAAGTGCAAGGCTTTGACAAGATAAGGGATGAGCCTATGATCGTGGTCTCGATGAATTTGGTGGAAAAGAATTCCTCAATCCTTAACTCTTAGCCGAAAAGATTTCAACCTAAACCTCGTGCTTTCATATCGAATAGCTAAAACACTCCATGGATAAAGATACCCCATATATAAAAAAACATATATATAAAAAAACAGACAAGTCTTTATAAATAGTCCGAAGCTATTCTGATTCTAGGACCGACACTCTCATGCTACAGCTGTCAAAACACGATCAATCTGTACCGTCGACATGACTAATAATGACTTAGATCTTACGTCAGTGCGACTAACACGAATTTGATTGGAGCAACATATAAGAAACAAATCGTTTTAAAAAGAAAGATATGACGGTGATCAACATATGGTACGACTAAGATATTACTAAAATTCATGACACGAAAGTTTCGCGTGGGCAACTTGAGAACGCGTCTTTGCCGCGTAGAGAAATGCTCAGTTGCGAGGAAAGTGTGCTACTACCGACTTTTCAATGTATGAAGGCCACACAAAACTTCCTTTGGCCCACATATTATCTTGACGAAACTTTATTATTAAAGGGAACAACCTGATCTTCCACTGCACAGGCTGAACTCTAATGGCTCATCCTTCTATTAATCCCAAAGCCTTTCCCCAAGATATGAAATCACACTTACTATTCAGATGCAGTGGCAGTCATGCTAAAGAAATCTGGAGAACGCAGGACGTCGATGGTCTTTTAATTATGGTTACGATGGTGGTATGTTTGAGCTTTTTAAGCATATTTACAGTGCCCATTGGGCTTGAAAAGAAGCTTGGCTTGGCAGGGGCGAGAGAAGCCATGTATAGCGTGGGGTTTGTGATATTTGTGGTGATGAACACTGTGAGCTTTTTCTCGTCACTAGGGGTGGTGTCGGTGATGATGTTTTTGCAGGCCATGGCTATCGACAACATTTCAAAGAAGGGTGTGATGAGGATGTGTGATATAGTGGCGCAAATCGCACTAGGATGTGCTACCATTGCCTTCGTTTCTGCAGTGATGATATTTATGAGGCATCTCTAATCTATATAGAGAAGTTATAGCAAGATTGAAATAGAATAGTTACATGTTTTGTTTCTCTTGTCCGTGATTTTTTGTAAAATATGTATATATCGGTTTGCAGTGTATGGATTCCATTTGCAGCATGTGTTCTCGCCAACAGAGACACCATCATTTCAATATACGATGTTATGTGTTGTTTCAGTTTGGTCTGGTGTACGTTGGCGTTGTACAAGTCTTATAAGAGAAGATATGAGTTTTCAAGGATGTTAGAATAAAAAATCAATGTAATAGAGCAAATGGGTGGTAGTTCAAAGAGACCTTGACGCTGGTGTTGAAAGGATGTGGTTAAATATTTTTGCTATCCTTCTATCAATTTTCATATATATGGGGAAGCCACACTGTCATGTAAATATTTAATGTATAGCTAGTATATTGTAGTTTTAATATTTATTGAAAGGATTGGGTGTTGGGATGTGAAGTTTGACTCTTCATTTCATCTTCTCCATCTTTGTCCTTCCGTTTTCTGTTGAAGATTATTGTATAAATATGAGGGCAAAGCCTTATGTATGTAAGCTGCAATAATAATAAGATCTTTGCTCTACTTTCTGGTGGATGTAGCCAGATTGGTGAACCATGTTAAATATTGTGTTTGTGTATTATTTGTGTGTTCCCAATTTGTCTTTTGAATTAACAATTGGTATTAGAGCGGTTACGAATCCAAGGAGAGCAAGTTTTAAGGGCAAAGGATTCAAGACAGTGCTTCCATGTGTTGTTGGTGGTTGCAGGGCATCCATGTAGCTGGAAGGCAAGGAATATGCAGTTTCAAAATTGGGCGTTACATATGGGCTTGATTCATGTATAGGTTGTAAGGTGAAGGCAAGAAAGAAAGAGAGTTTAACCCTCATGTTAGTTATGGATGTGATTGATTAAGACTTTTTATGTACTTGGACAAGACATACTGTAGAGGAGTTTCGAGGAGGTGAGGCGTCGAGAAGAGGTCCTAGGAGGAGCTTCCCTAATGCTTCTCTTGAGAAAACAGTGGATGGAAAATTGTATTGTTGGTTGTGTTGGTGGTAACACCTCCCCTTCTACAAACGACATCAAAGGGATCCTCACGTAGAAAATGAGAGGAGTTTGCCCAGACTCACACACTCTCTCTACATGTTTGCAAGAAAAGGAGAATAAAGGGCATCTGTGTGTTTGCGTGGAAAGAAGTTTTCCTATTTAAGACATGGTCGGATGTCCTCCAGACTTGTTTCTGATCACAATGCAACCTTTCCTAGAGATGTGGAGGTAGAGTGTTATAATAGAAGCTATCCCCGTACATCCTCCTCATGCCCAACAATTGTTGCTCACCCACCTATTGTTGCAAACCCTAATTAATAGCTATGGCCCCATTCAAATTATCACCCATAGTAATGCTTGTCTTAACATGCAATACGTGAATGAGCAAGATGCTTCTTCTGCCATTCTACACCTCGACGGCCAACATTTTTAACTTTCCATTTTTCATAAATGGGGTTACTGATCACGTTTACTTGAGATTGTCTGTTCAGGAAAGATGGCTTCCTGGGTCGACTGGTTTTTGTCTCTGGGTGTTCAGGTCTTTTCAGGAAAATTAGCTTCCTAGGTCATCCATTTTGAATGGCCCACGAGTATACCCCTTCATGGGTTATGTGTTTTCCTTGTGGAAGAACTGGGGAAGGCTTTTAGAATGGTATAGTGAGATGCTTGCAGAGAGTCCCACACAAACTGTAGACACCTAAAAATGGTCAACGCTTGCGGAGTCATACTTTAACATTTGCGCATTGCCTCATTTTAGGTTTTTGCGTCGCATTAATATTTTCTCCTATGTCACACACTTGGTTTTTATCATTTGTGAGCATCCAGTCATTCTTCTACATTCTTCATTCGTCTCGCTCTCAAATTTGGTCTTAGTGACAACACTATCCAGTTATGATTTTGATCGATTTTATCCTATTACATCAATGTGCGTGCTCATTTATCATCATTTTGGACATCGTCAATCCTAATTAGGGTTTAGTCCTCTTATCAATCTTATCATTCGGCGATCGATTTGTCATCGATCGTTGTTATGTTCGATCTTGTCATTTTGCGATCGATTTGTCATCGATCGTTGTTTGTCTCAATTATGTCAATTTGGATCAATTAGTCATTGTTCCTCATCAATTGGTCCATTTATCAATCAAATCATTTATCACATTGGTCCTTTGTTAATCCGAATCATGATCGAGTGAATTATCTTTCATTAAGACCTAATTGTCATCCTTGCATTGCTAATTCATCTTCTAGGGTTTTATGAGTTATTCATTTAATCCTGTTTGTCATTTCTCTCTCTAGGTTAAATAAATTATTTATTTATCCTAGGTCTTCGAGTCACAATTAAATATTTATTTAATTGGCTAATTATTCCTCTTTTTGTGAGTTAATTAATAAATGACAAATTATTAATTAATTTACCTAATTCCTCATTTTCTAATTTCCTAATTCCTATTTTCTAATTTTCTAATTTTCCTAATTTCTAATTCAATTTCCTCCTATTTTTGTAAATTAATTAATGAATGAGAAATTATTAATTAATTTACCTAATTCTCATCAATTTCCTAATTTCCAAGTCATTATTTCCAACTTAATTTTCTAATTTCTCCTAAATTCCTAAATGTCTATTTCTATTTCAAAATCTTTTCATAAATCCTTGCATAGCAATTTGTCATACACATGTCATAATTTTGCTATTCTTGATTTGAATTTCCATTCGAATCATTATCATGCTAATTTGATCTTTTCTCCAATTTTTCTATAAATTGGATGATTTTTCTTCAATCAAGGGTAGTTACTTTGTCGAAATAATCGCTTTGTCAAAACAATCACATTTCGAGTACTCTTGCGCCATAATCTTGTCTATTTGCTTTCATCTCATGTGTATGCACTTGAAGGTGAGATCCACAAACAAATGTTATTTGGAGAGGAAAGAAGAACAATGGAGCCACATGAAAGAAGCATTCAGATCCACATTTGGTTTGCATAGTATTTAGTTTTGAATGTTTTTCTTTTCATGTCTTTATTGAGTGTGTTTAGGATAGAACATTACATTTAAGCTTTTGTGATTGAGCTAATGATTAGTATTTTGATTTGTTTGTGATGATTCCCAAATTCCTATGCTACATTAATTGGTGAACCCGATGTGAACACTAACCATCTAACCCCTTAACTGTGTTTTTGAGTTGTTTTGCAGGTCAAAAACCCAAAAACAGGGTAATGCAGGGATTTCTGGGGACTTCTGCACCTGTGTAAGACAACTTGCACCTGTGTTAAGCAACTTGTGCCTATGTTGAAGACATTATGTGCCTGTGTCATGACTTTTGTGCATGTGTAAAGTCCAGAACAGAGGTAAAAATGCAATGTTTTACTTGAAAATTGTCTTGATTTTGCATTTTGTTTTCTGTGTTTTGGTTTTTGGTACTAATTATCTATGCAACATCTTGGCATACGCATGGAAAAGACAACAAATGAAACTACTAACATGTTTTATGCAGAATCGATAGTCAAAGAATAAGCACTTCAAACTTCTAACTTGGGTTTTGCAGGTTGCCTTGGAGAAACAACTAAACTTGGTGTTTGTCATTAATGTTTTAGGCACCTAGTGATTTTTAAATAGGTTGGAATGAACATGTTTCTTCTTTGATTGTTGAGTGTGACATTGGAGTAGGAGAGTATGCTCTCATCCTTCTTAGGGTGATCAGAAATCTAGATCTTCGATACCATGCTCGTGTCTTTGATTGTGCGTCTCCTTTAGAGGGTCTGCCTTCCCGACCATTTGCTTTTGCAAGCAAGTGATAATCGTGAGAAGGGAACAACCCAAAGTGAGTACGGCTAGAATACCTTGGCATTCTAACTCACTATAAAAAAATACCCGATGAGCGAAAGCTTTGAAGGAAGGGTTACGTGGGAATTGTAGTTACTTGGGAAGTGATGACCCTTGAACTCTTTCTCATATCAACATCTAAGTAGGGCCTCTTGGTCTAAATCGTGCTTGCGTGACTACATTTGTTTGGTATCTTGATGGGCTTAATGTCTCAATCATGCTTGTGTGACATCAAGGAGTAACACTTAACAGAAATCCTGACTAAACACCTTGTTTTTAGAGGCCAAAAACCCTTCTAGTTGCTTGAGAAGGACAAGTTTGGATACTTGGAAGAGATACTAAGTTCGCCATGGGGAGATTTCCATGAGGACTGATGCTTGGCTGCTCTGAGAAGTGAGTGCCGTGGAGGGGAGCCCGTGGGGTCAAGTATCTATGTATTCTCCTTGAATCCCATAATGAGTCTACATCTTAAGTACCTAATGTCCTTGCCTACCATAAGAAATGTGGGAATGAGCATGATTGTCTTGAGTCTAAGTTGTAATATCTTGTATTCTTTGCTTGTCAAAAGTTGAATTGTATCTCATTTCAAGAACAAAACAAATTGATCCAACATAAGATAAAACACAAGAGACATTCATCCAACAAAAGTTCAACAAGATTCAAAACTCATCTTCAAACATGGTTAGCAAACATTGTTCAAAATCTTGTCTCAACATTCATGTCACTTACATTTAAGTTCATCCTAGGTTGCATTTTGCAAAATTCATTGTCAAGTACCAAGGTTAGGTTTCACCTAAGTCATACTCATTTGCATATCAATAAGGGTCATCCATTTGCATGTGTCCTCTTGCATTAAAGTCATACCATTGTCATACATTCATATTTGCATACCCTAGGTCTCTTCATTAAGCTTAGGTTATTATCATATCATATTAGGGTCACTTGCATAGAAATTGTCCTTTTGCATATAGTCTCAAAACTAGGTTTTGTCATACTTGAGTAATACAAATCTTTGATAAACCCTAAGTCATTGTTAGGAAGTCTAGACCTTATTAAATCTTTTGTCCTTTTGTCATCAATATCATTTGGTCAAACCTAGCTTAGTATCCAAGCATATAGGGGAGACATTGTCACCTTGTCCTTTGTCACTTAGTCCTTTTGTCCTTTGAGGTCTAGACATCATTCCAATTTCCCAAGGGTCCCTCTCTTAGATTTGCATTCATAAGTTTGTCAAAATCTTGAAAAACAACCAAAAACATAGATTGCATTTTCATCTATTCAAGTTTGCATTTAGTTGCATAGCATATATTGCCCTTGAAAAATTCCAAAAACATTGCATTTGCATAAGTGACATGCCTGTTGAGACAAGATCAAAATCTAAAAAGATGGGCGAACCAACGTATCAACCCATGGACAACATAGCAAATTCACAGTTTCAAACTAGTCAAACAGTACAAATTGAAGGTTCATCAAACACATCTCTACCACCATATGGAACGGTTCAACTTGGACCACCTCCATTATATGAACCAATGTTTGTACCTATGAAACTAGGACATGGCAGTGTTCCACCAACTCCAAGAGGAAGTGCACCTTTCAATTGGAATCAACCACACCTGCAACATGATATTCAAACTCAAACATTATATGAAGAACAAACACTTTCACAAGGATTTGGTTCAGATCAAGGCATTCAACAAGAAATGAATCCAAATATCCAACCAGATTCTTCATCTGATTCTGATGCTTCTGATGATGTTGACATGTTCCTTCAAGATCCAAAGATAACAAAAAAGATGGATAAGTTCTTGAACAAGGTCTTTAAGATGTTTCCACAAAAGTATCTTAACATGATGAGTAATGTGACATCTTCAAGTGACCAAATCAATGTGCAAGAACAATAAAGTGGTGAGTTGTTAAGTTTCTCTCCGCATCCAAATGAAGAAAATACACGACAAGCAACTCAACCTACATTGATGAGTAAACGTGCTTCAAAGGCATTGACAGTGACCATTCCTTAGAAGTCACCATTTGAGACAATAAATAATCCACTATTCAAATCAACACCTGTAGCACAAGATCAAATGAAGACCACACCAATATTGATAGCTGTCCCTCAACAAGAAGTGGTTCCTTACATGCATAAAATTGGATCAAAATCTAAGATGCAAGAAAGCTTCACAACTGGGATGCCTGATATCACCAATGTCCAAAACAATTCCACAATGCAACAAAGTTCTTATGTCCCATTAAGTTCAATATCTTTGCCAAACACTATTGTGATAGATCCTTCGATAATGGCGACACGAAGAGCTATGGATAGTGGTTTGCATCAACAACAATTGTTGCAACAATTGAGTAATACGCAAAAGGTACAATCGAATGTGCAAACAAGTAATGTGCAACAACAACAATTTCGCATTCGACAACAAATTGCAGTGCCTTCAGCACCATTACAAGTTAATGCAAACTTGCAACCATCACAATGGATTGGACAAACAACACAACAAGTTAATGCAAGTGCTATACCCCATCCTAAGGAGAAGCAATGAAAACCACCTAAACAAAGTTTTTTACAAATGATGGGATATACACCACGACAACAATTGGCACAAAGTCAACAAATTCCGATCCGTTAGCCTCAACACCAACATGTGCCACAATATGTGCCAAGGCAAACAAGCTATCCTACTTCACAACCGTAATTGGCGCCTGTGCAATATCAACAACCTACTCAATTGCAATATCAACCTAGGCTCCAAGAAGCACAACAACAAGGTCGATATCAAGGCATAGCACAACCGCAACAACAAGAGATGTACCAAGAACATTATATGCTGGAGACACCAAAAACGACCATTTCAGAGTATCAACAACCGATCGAAAATGCGATGTATCGACAAAGAATGCCAACCGGGATTAATGATGGACCTCCAAAATCTGATACAATTGCACAACAACTTGAGAAGTTGCAACGAAAAGTTGATGCATTAGAAACTAAAGGAACAAAGAAGTTGTATACAGATCAAGATTTATGTCCTAATCCATTTGACAAGAGTGTATACATGCCTCCATTCCCTAAGCATTTTGAGGCACCTAATTTTGAGAAATATAAAGGGAATGGCAATCCAAAAGATCACATTCGTGCATTTTTCATGGCATGTACTGAAGTGAGCTATGACAACACCTATTTAATGCGATTATTTGCACGAAGTCTCATAGGACAAGCCATGGATTGGTATTCGCATCTGCCAAGAAATATAAAAACTTGGTCTGAATTGGCTCAAAAGTTTTTATCTCATTTCGCATTCAACATCGATAGTGACGTGACCATGTTAGACTTATGCAACACCAAGAAAAAGCAAGGTGAATCATTAGTGACTTTCTTGCAATGATGGCGAAGCTTGTATAGTCGTTCTTCTCTCGATATACCCGAAGAACAACAAGTGAATCTGTTTATCCAGAATGTGGTCCCAAAAATGATGTATGAGCTAAAATTGGAAAGTCCCAGTACTATAGAGAAACTCATTAAGAAAGGAATGAGCATTGAAACGGCTCTTGTAGATAAAGGAATTATCAAGCTCAATAAAGACAGTGACAACACAAATTATTCAGGGGACAGAAACAGATTTTGGTATAAGAACAAGAATGTCACTAATGATGGAGTTGTTGATTTAAGAGCGGTAAATGCAAATCAACCCCCATTCACGATCAAGAAATTGAGTGTTCCTAATATGTCAACTATGGAACAAAATCAAGCACCAATGAGCAATGTTACTCAACAACCGCAATACCAACAACATGCTCAACAATATAATCAACAACAAGGCCAACAACAAAACCAGCATCGCAAACCTTTCCGATCAAGGGATGGGCCTCCTCGACAATTTACACCATTGGGAGAGCCTATTGAGTCGGTAATGAAGTAATTAATACAAGCAAAATTTATTAAGCTACCAGATATCAAGGCAGAACCAGTGGTAAAACCGCATTGGTGGAATGATAATGCATACTATGAGTATCATCAGTCCAAAGGACATAAAACTACATCATGTTTTCAATTGAAACATATGATTCAAGATTTATTAGAGCAAGGAGTAATTGAGGTGGATCCACCCCATGCAACTTCTAACACAGATCATACTATTTTCAAAACTCCTTTGCTTGATCATGACAAGGGTAAAGCGTCTTCTTCCAACTCTGCCCAAACAGAAAATTATGCAAATACTAGTTATAACAATGTCATTAATTGTTTTCGTGCGTCAAATGAGTATGTTTCCACCCTGAGAATAAAGGGACAAGATCCTTCTTGCGCAGTCACCACTCATCGATCCAAAATAGTCCTGAAAGGAGCTCCTGCAGCTCCTCCCAAGCCAACTCCTGCAAGTCAGTATAATCTTTTGGATCATCTAGGAAAGACACCTACACAAATATCAATCCTTGAGTTATTAAAAATGTCCCCCATGCATCGTACAGTCCTGGATAAAGCTTTAATTGAGTCCACTGTCCTGACAGATATTGATGTTGACCAGTTTCAAGCCTGGATTGGACATCTAGTTGTTTCCCAAAATGTCGCATTTTCTGACAATGATATCTCACCTGATAAGCTCCCTCACAATGATCCTTTACACCTTGAAGTCTTTGTTCATAACTGCAAAATCTGACGAGTCTTGATAGATGGCGGAGCGGGTCTTAATATTTGCACCTTGAGAGTGGTCATTGGCCTTGGATATACAGAAAATGACATTGATGCTTCCAAAAGAGTAACAATCAAAGCATATGATGATGCTGAGCGCCCATCCAAAGGGATAATTACATTGCCTATCAGAGTTGGTCCAGTGATAGAAAACACTTTCCTACAGGTCCTAGACCTTGATCTCCCTTATAATATGATCCTTGGCCGACCATGGATCCATGTAATGAAAGCAGTTCCATCCACCTATCATCAATGTTTAAAATATCCTTACAATGGAACTGAGATAACAATTCTGGGAGATCCTAATCCATTTCAATTTTGTGCTACTCTAAAGGATACCCCTCAGCAGCAAGTCCCAGTCAATAGAGAGGCCAAATCACATAGCTATGTGGATCCTAATCAATTGTTAGATGTTGTCAAAGGAAAATTGAAGATACAGGACCAAGGGTGTGCAAAATATTCAATGGATCAAACATTCCTCATTGGGAATTTACCAATATCTCCAAAATCATATGGCAAACCGCATTTATTGCAAAAGGAACCTAAGGTCATTATTCAATATCAGCCTCCCACTACATTTACAAGATGGGGTGAACTTGACAAAGAAACTGTAGATGATGATGTCATAGATTGGATTTATAAAGATCCAACTGAGACCCCACCTGTCAGATTGCTAGTGGAACGATACGACAAAGGAATTTACTATGCTGCAAAAGAAAGGATATGATGGTTGCAGTGGCTTAGGCCTGAACAACAATGGAAGGCTAGAACCTGTCATACCCAAGAGGCAGCCTCCAACTTTAGGGTTAGGTTTTGTACCATTGCGAATTGGATCTACATCTACCAAAGTGCCCACGTGTAGAAAAGGGCATGATTCTGACGATGAAATAACACCTGAGGATACCCGACCCGAAACCGATTCCAATGAATGGGAGTGGAGTTCTTTTTCTTCTAGCTCCTATGCACTCGACAATATTTTCATTAACCCTGATAATTTGCCTATGGAAGACAAACATGAAATAACTCCTCTTCCTAAAACATGTCCCCATGTTTGGATAGAGTCATTCTGGGATCCAAGCTCTGAATCCGATACAAGCAGTTCAGATAGTGATACCACAGATGTTCATATCTTTACCATATCAGCCCTCTCTCTCCTTACAACCGATGATGACATGCCCCTCATCTATCCCCAGCTTATCCAACATGACCAACAAGAACCACTCACATTGGACTGTTTTCAAAATGACGAAGCAATTGCAGAATTCCTTGGACTACGGGAAGGCATACCACAAGGTGATCATAAGGCAGGATTTGCTATTGACCTGGATTCCACAGCATATTTTGGGGAGTCAGTTCCCTCTTCCAGTCATCAAAATGAAAAAAGAAAAGAAATAGTAAAAAATCAAAAGAATAGATCTCTGAGTGAAAACCGTAAGGCACTCTCTGATCATACAAAAGTCAAAATAAAAGATGTACCTGTAGGTGAAAACCTCTCTGAGGCGCCCAAAGGTGGAAGAGTGGACATACCCCTATCAAGTCAGGACAAATCAAAATTGCTTGTGGAAATAACCAAGGAAATCAATTTAGGTACACCTGACAACCCTAAGGTCATTCATTTTGCCGCTTCTCTATCACAATAAGAAAAAATAGATTTTGTCAATTTCTTTCTTAAGAAGAAGATCAGCTTTGCATGGTCCTATGCAGATATGCCTGGCCTCGATCCAGAATTAGTTCTTCATCATTTGCCACTAAAAGCCGATGCCAAGCCTGTCAAACAGAAACTTAGAAAGATGCATCCCCAGGTGGCTCTTTTGGTCAAGGTGGAACTAAAAAATTACTAGATGTGGGCTTTATTAGACCCATTGATTATGCGGATTGGATTTCAAATTTAGTACCAGTTAGCAAAGTAACTGGGGGCATCAAAATCTGCACAGATTTTTGGGATCTCAATAAAGCATGCCCTAAAGATGATTTTCCATTGCCAAATATTGATATCATAGTTGACATGACTGTTGGATATGAGATGCTTTCATTAATGGATGGTTTCTCTGGCTATAACCAAATTCGCATTGCTCTTGAAGATCAACATAAGACAACATTCACCTATGCTTGGGGCACCTACTATTGGAATGTGATGCCCTTCGGTCTTAAAAATGCAAGCGCAACATATCAAAGAGCAATGACGACAATTTTTCATGATTTCATGCACACTTTGATGGAGGACTATGTTGATGACTTGTTATGCAAATCTATCACCAGAGATAGTCATCTAGCCATCCTAGGCCCGATCTTTGACTGAATGGAGACTTACAAGCTCAGACTTAATCCAAAGAAATGTGTCTTTGGTGTCATAGCTCGCAAATTACTAGGGTACATTATTTCTCACAAAGGCATTGAGGTCGACCCTGCCAAGGTTAAAGCAATAATGGATATGCCTCCACCTTCAAACCTCTGGCAATTAAGAAGTCTGCAAGGAAAGCTCCAATCAATTCGCCGCTTCATAGCTCAGTTGGTCGACAAATGTCATCCATTCCAACATCTACTGCACAAAGGTGTCGCTTTCAAATGGACTGAGCAATGTCAATCAGCCTTTCAAGCTCTCAAAGACTATTTGCTGTCGCCGCCTATTCTAATGCCTCCGATAGATGGAAAGCCATTCATGTTGTATATTTCTACAACTGAAATGGCATTAGGAGTTCTCTTAGCCCAACAAGATGAGAACGGAAAAGAGCGAGCTATTTACTATATGAGCCGGACACTGGTAGGCTATGACCTAAATTATTCAACTATTGAAAGGGCATGCTTAGCAGTGGTATTTGCAACACAGAAGCTCCGGCATTATATGTTAAGCCACCAAACATTGTTGGTTGCAAAAATTGATCCCTTAAAATACTTGCTTAGCCGAGCAGCTTTGACGGGTCACCTAGCAAAGTGGGTCATGATTCTTAGTGAATTTGATATTGAGTATATGGAGCGAAAGGCGATAAAAGGACAAGTCATAGCAGATCAACTTGCAGAGGCTCCTATTTCTGATGATCATCCCATGTTGACCGATTTTCCAGATGAATCAGTCTTTGCTTTCACATCCTCTAATGAATGGAAGTTATACTTTGATGGGTCCCATACCAGGTTCGGGTCTGGAGCAGGCACCTTGTTTGTCACCCCTCAAGGTGATGCTATTCCAAAGTCCTACAGAATAACTTTTCATTGTACCAATAACATTGCAGAGTATGAAGCACTAGTTACAGGACTCCGAGTAGCAATCCACTGGAACATCACGCATTTGCAAGTCTATGGAGATTCTCAATTAGTCATCCGACAAGTGAATGATGACTACGAAATAAAAGATGAAAAGCTTATTCCCTATAAGCACATGGTAGATTTCTTCAAGACAAAATTCACGGCTATCCATTTCAGTCAAGTTCCAAGAATGCAAAACAAGTCAGCAGATGCGATGGCTATGATTGCTTCCATGTTGAATATGCCCCACAATATGGACAAATGTGAATTTTTAGTCGAACAATTGCTGGTCCCTTCTTTTGAGATTCTGACAATGGATGTGATGTGCATTCTTGTTGGTCCCAACTCCCCATGGTACAATGACATATATCAATATTTAAAATCCCAAACCTTACCACCTAACCTTTTCGCTAACCAACGCCGAGCCTTTATCCAACAAACAGCCAAATATGTCATCATCGCTGACACCCTTTACCGCCGTTCTTTTGACCATACCCTCCTCAGGTGTTTGGATTCTGACGAAGGACAAACGGATTTACACGAGGTTCACGATGGTATATGTGGAGGCCATTTCAATAGTCTAAGCTTAGCCAAAAAGTTGATTCGTGCTGGGTATTATTGGCCCACTCTGGAAAAAGATGTTCATGATTTTGTTAAGAAGTGCTACAAATGCCAGATTCATGGAAACTACATTCATGCACTAGCCCAAGAGCTTCATTCTGTCATATCTCCGTGGCCCTTTTCTCAATGGGGATTGGATCTTATTAGCAAGATTCACCCGACATCTGCAAATGGACACAAGTTCATCATTACAGCCACAGAGTATTTTACAAAATGGATCGAGGCCATCCCCATGACTTATATCACTGGTGTCCAAATTTCAAAATTCTTGCTGAATTATATCATATGTTGGTATGGGGTCCCCCTTGCCATAGTCACAGATAATGGTCATCCCTTCAAGAATAAAGATGTCAAGGAACTCTGTGAAAAGTTTCATATCCAACACCGATTCTCTAGTCCGTACTATCCACAGGGGAATGGTCAAGCTGAAGCATCAAATAAAACCATTATCAAGATCCTGAAGAAGGTTGTCAATGATGCTGGTTGAGATTGGCATGTACAGTTGAATCCAGCACTATGGGCCTATCACACTTCTATCCACACACCTACTGGCGCAATGCCTTATTCCTTGGTGTATGGTGCGGAAGCTATTTTACCCTTGGAAGTGGAGATTCCTTCCTTGCATGTTTCCTTGCAACATCTGATTGATGATGAGACACACAGAGCCTCTCGACTGCATCAACTTGAGATGTTAGATGAGAAACATCAGACAACTTTAACACATTTGCAAGCATATCAAAACCGTCTCCGTCGCTCTTATAATAAGAAGGTCAAAGGGTGACACTTCGAAGTGGGAGATCTGGTTGTAAAGGCAAACCCTAAGAATGCATAGTCTACTGACATCATCAAAGGCAAGTTTGAACCTAATTGGGTTGGGCCTTTCATAGTGACTGCAACATATGGCTCGGGGGCATATCAGCTTGCTACCCCAGAAGGTGAACCTCTGTCTGATCCTATAAACATCATGCATCTTCGCAAGTACTGGGCATAATTTGCTATCAGCACTTCTTCAAATATGATCCTGAAAAAATGCAAAAAAAATGGAAAAAGCAAAAAAATACAAAAAAATGGAAAAAGCAAAAAAATACAAAAAAATTGAAAAAGCAAAAAAATTTAAAAAGCAAAAAAAAGAGTACAAAAAGTAAAGAAAAATGATTTGCCCTCTAGTGAAAACCTGGCAAACAGGCACTTGGGGCAAGTACCTTTGTGAAAACTTGGCAAACAGGCGCCATGTGTAACATGAGATTGTTGCTCCGTCATCTATCATGACCTCTAAGCTATGCTTTCTCTCAGTCGGTTTCTCACGTCTATCTTTGTCTTGACCCAATGTTCTATTCCAGGCCTGTTATTGGTCAACATCATTGTCTTGCATATTTTGGTTGTTGTACATATGTTTTGGTCCCGATCTATGTATGTCTTTCAGATGCGCATTGGGTGTGTTCCCCTTGTCATGATCGATCATTGGAACTTTTGAATTTAAAACCTAAAAAAAATCTCATAAAAATTGAAAAATGTCCTGAAAAAAATCTCATAAAAATTGAAAAATGTCCTGAAAAAAAAAATCTCATAAAAATTGCAAAATGTCCTAAAAAAAATCTCTAACAATCAAATAATGTCCTGAAAAAATCCCTAAAAATCAAATAATGTCCTGAAAAAATCCCTAAAAATCAAATAACATCTTGAAAAAATGAACACAAAAAAATTGTAAAAAATCACAAAGCAAAACAAAAAACAAAAAAAAATTCAATGATCCCTTTGTGCATAGACAGATCACTGAGCATACATCCAACAACTCGCAATCCAACGCTGTGCTTTAATGAAATCATGCTTAAATAGCTGAACTTTTTACTCAAACCAGACATTCACACTGATCGCAATTGTCATGTCAATCAACCTCAAAATCATTTGTCCTTGTCTCTACTAATATCATGGGTCTTATACAGGGTGTGGTATACTCGAAACCAGACTGTGTCCTGTCTTAGACGGGGTACCGCATGTCCTGAAACTAGACAACATGATCGTCCTATCAGCACTTTCAACTTTTGACAACGAAGATCAAGGTGTTTGTTTGATTTGTTGGAATTTGTGCATCTTATCTTTTTATTGATTTATCTTTGGCTTCAATCATGTTCCTATGTTGCTCGATGATGTCACTAAGTGATTTAGAGTGACCGGGATGGTTCATGGTCCCTTTCTTTTTTGTTGTGATTGTTGTTTATCTGCGATCCATTTTGCTACATTAAAATAAAGGTTCTCACCTACAAAGTGCATTACTGAAAGAAAGTTTTCCTTCATCTCTAACTGTCCTCTGTTTAATTTCTTCTCACTAACATTTCTTCCGTTAGTCTTGGCAGTCCGTTTGATCCGTTCGAACTTGTCATCTTCTGTCATTCTTATCGATCAATTGGCCTCTTTTCTAGATCTTTCCGGCCAATTCCTCGAGGGGGCATGCATATGTCATTGTCATTGTCTGGGGCATTTTCATTATTGTTCTTTGAAACAATGCTCAGAATCGCATTGTCTCAAAGAGGGGCAAAATGTAGACACCTAAAAATGGTCAACGCTTGCGGAGTCATACTTTAACATTTGCGCATTGCCTCATTTTAGGTTTTTGTGTGGCATTAACATTTTCTCCTATGTCACGCACTTGGTTTTTATCATTTGTGAGCATCGAGTCATTCTTCTACATTCTTCATTCATCTCACTCTCAAATTTGGTCTTGTTGACAACACTATCCAGTTATGATTTTGATCGATTTTATCCTATTACATCAATGTGCCTACTCATTTGTCATCATTTTGGACATCGTCAATCCTAATTAGGGTTTTGTCCTCTTATCAATCTTATCATCCGGCGATCGATTTGTCATCGATCGTTGTTATGTTCGATCTTGTCATTTGCGATCGATTTGTCATCGATCATTGTTTGTCCCAATTATGTCAATTTGGATCAATTAGTCATTGTTCCTCGTCAATTGGCGCATTTGTCAATCAAATCATTTATCACATTGGTCCTTTGTTAATCCGAATCATGATCGAGTGAATTATCTTTCATCAAGACCTAATTGTCATCCTTGCATTGCTAATTCATCTTCTAGGGTTTTATGAGTTATTCATTTAATCCTGTTTGTCATTTCTCTCTCTAGGTTAAATAAATTATTTATTTATCCTAGGTCTTCGAGTCACAATTAAATATTTATTTAATTGGCTAATTATTCCTCTTTTTGTGAGTTAATTAATAAATGACAAATTATTAATTAATTTACCTAATTCCTCATTTTCTAATTTCCTAATTCCTATTTTCTAATTTTCTAATTTTCCTAATTTCTAATTCAATTTCCTCCTATTTTTGTAAATTAATTAATGAATGAGAAATTATTAATTAATTTACCTAATTCTCATCAATTTCCTAATTTCCAAGTCATTATTTCCAACTTAATTTTCTAATTTCTCCTAAATTCCTAAATGTCTATTTCTATTTCAAAATCTTGTCATAAATCCTTGCATAGCAATTTGTCATACACATGTCATAATTTTGCTATTCTTGATTTGAATTTCCATTCGAATCATTATCATGCTAATTTCATCTTTTCTCCAATTTTTCTATAAATTGGATGATTTTTCTTCAATCAAGGGTAGTTACTTTGTTGAAATAATCGCTTTGTCAAAACAATCACATTTCGAGTACTCTTGCGCCATAATCTTGTCTATTTGCTTTCATCTCATGTGTATGCACTTGAAGGTGAGATCCACAAACAAAGGCTATTTGGAGAGGAAAGAAGAACAATGGAGCCACATGAAAGAAGCATTCAGATCCACATTTGGTTTGCATAGTATTTAGTTTTGAATGTTTTTCTTTTCATGTCTTTATTGAGTGTGTTTAGGATAGAACATTACATTTAAGCTTTTGTGATTGAGCTAATGATTAGTATTTTGATTTGTTTGTGATGATTCCCGAATTCCTATGCTACACAAACGATTATGGTTGGGAGATTGGGTGGCGGGCAAACGGTTGTGACGGCAAACGTAGAGCACATTTTGAGGAACAAGTTTGATAATTATCTGAAGGGCGAGCCGTTCACCGTCATTCTGCATGACTTGCTAGGCAGAGGCATCTTTAACGCGGATAGAGTTGGGTGGAAGATGTAGAGATGGATCACGAGCTATGAGTTCAACATGAGATCTCTGACGAGCTTTATAGTTCAAGTCATGGAGGAGGTTATGGATTGGTTGCTTATGGACCGGTTGCTCCCGCTCCTCTGGGAGGCCAGTGAAACAGGCAGGTGTCTAGATATTCAAGATGTGTTGCAAAGATTTGTGTTTGATAATATATGTAAGGTAGTAAAAGTGTCTCTAGTTGTGCAGGAAGAAGATACCTTCAGTAGTGATGAGCCGATAAGGCTTGGGGAAGAAATGGTTTCAAAGGATAGAACTATAATAGGTAGAGCGGAGAGATTAAAGAGGGGGCTACGAGGTGTTAAATCAAGGAGAGACCGTATGAAGGCCGAAGGTGTGAATTATGTAAAAGGAAGAAAACCTCTGAGTGTGAGGGAAGAAAGAGACAATAGACTATAAGTAGGAAAAGAACAAAGTGTGTCAGTATCACACTTTTCAGTGGGATTTTATTTTTTCTTTTTGGTTTGGTAGTAAGATTTATTTATTTTTGTTGTCAAGAGGTGGTTATCTTCATGTGATTGGAGATGTTGATGCCATGGTAGGCTCTTGATTCTAGATTAGAGCATTGGCATGATATAGGTTCTCTTGGAAATTTATGCTTATTGGAGCATGTGGTCTTCATTTATGAAGATGTAAGATCAAGTTGTCATGTTGTTTCCCAGGTAATGCAGACGTACAGTGGGATTTTTGACATTGGTCTTGTTAGTGCTCTTAGTATCAAGCACATTGGTGGATTGACCATGGAGGTGCTTTTGAAAACTAAGAGGCTTGGGTGAGGCTAGAGTTCTCTTGGGATTAGAGAACATTTGTTAAGATGATATCTCTTTAGATGTTTCAGCAAGAAGATCGAGGAGCCTACACCTGGTGATGGATGTGAGCTTATTCTAGACCTAGAGTAGATTGTTCTTGGAGAGAGTCATTGTGACTTGGTGTATCCTTGAGGAGAATTCTTAGTCCCCACTCTTGGTCTACTCGACAAATTTATCTCCTTGTAGGAGATGGTTCTTAGTTTTGGAATGATATTGAGTTTGATCTTCCTTGATTACAAGAGCTTACATCCGTGTTGGTTGGGTGTTGTTAATGCTTTAATTTGGGAAGGTAAAGGAGATCATACTTGGTATAGCTGAGCACTTGGTGGTGTTGGTACAAGGATGAGATATGGTTTGCATGGATGTTTCTTTATATAGTTTTTTGAAGTTGTTTATTGTTGTTGTACTTTATTATTTTTTAACAACAATATATGGTCTTTTCATGAGGACTTGGAGGATGTTAAGTGAGTTTTTGCAGCAGGTTGGTTGCAGGTTGCAGGTTGCAGGCCATGGTGATTTGATTATTGCCACACTTTTTATGTTAGTGTTGATTGGTAGATTTGAGTTTTTGGTTAGCATTCCTCATGCACATGTGGATTTCTATGTAGGTGTCTTCTATTTTTTTGCACTTCAACGGTTTTTGGTGTGTTTTGTTGGAAGATTGGATTACAAAAAATTGTTGTATGGTCTGGATATGTTGGCATGATTTTATTTGATGTTGTAAGATTAGTTGGATGTGATTAGCAATTAGCCATGGTTGCTAATTCAGCTATGGTGATTGATTCTCAACCTATTTATTACCATGGGATTTGGTGATAGCATTTGTATAATGGTTGAGAATGGAAAGTAGGGGATATAATTCAAGTGGGAGGTTGTTTAGATGTGAATTCATAATGCGAGTCAAACTTCAAGTGGGATATTGTTGGGATGTGAAGTCTGACTCTTCATTTCATCTTCCCCATCTTTGTCCCTTCATCTTCTGTTGAAGATTATTGTATAAATATGAGGGCAAAGCCCTATGTATGTAAGCTGCAATAATAATAAGATCTTTGCTCTACGTTTTGGTGGATGTAGCCAAATTGGTGAACCATGTTAAATATTGTGTTTGTGTATTATTTTTGTGTTCCCAATTTGTCTTTTGAATTAACATTGGGTATGGTTCAATTGGTGAGAGCTTCTTGTGGTAAATCATGAGGACACAAGGTCTAATCTCTCTTCAGCCCATGTGATATCAGAGGACCTCTTGTGCCAACATCCTCGAAAACATTTAAAATTTTACCAAGCACGCTATAGTTTACTGGTGGGTTACCCAATTCTTGCAATCTAAAAAATATATATATTTGTTGAAAGAATATTAACATAAAATTGTTAAAAATAAAATATTTATTTAAAATAAATTCATCAAGTTAATATATTTCAAAAATTCATTCGACTCGATTTTATTTGGTATTAGAGTTTAGCTAGTTTATGAGATCCTAGGTTAACAAAAAGTTTCTTTTGCTGTTACTAATCTTACTTTGAGGAAGATTTCTGCATAGGAGAAATATATTTCAAGAAAGATCGCCAGGATGTACATATTCAACAACACAAATTCAAAGTTATAGAATCTTAAAACATATAATCTACTCATAGATCAAGGCCTATGGATTATGGTATTTGGAAGCAAACAAATGTCTATAAAGGATGGAGAACAATTGATATTGAAATAGAAAGGTACAAGTCTAATTAGCTTATTATTTCCAAATGTATCCAAAAACCCACAATAGAGAACCTCTATAAGAATTTTGATAACATGTACTAGGATAAATCCTTGGAAAATGTTTTTTCTACAAAAAGTTGCATTCTTTGAAGATGGATAATGGGGACTTAGTTATAGAACATCTAAATTCTTTCAACATCATTTTGACCTAGTTATATATCACATATGTGTGAAAAATGGATGATAAAGATTAGTATACCACTTTGGTGTATTTTTTGACAAGCTCATTGAACAACCTAGTGATGGAAAATCATTAGTATAATGATAATAATTATATACCATTACAATTTTGTATTATGTTTTCAAATCAATTTGGTCTCTATCTCTTAGAATATTGTGTTTATAAGTCATTTTAGTCTCTTCATCAACATTTTCCCCCCTATGGTGCCAAGACTTAGCATCCCATTGTCATTTTTCCTAAAACTAATTTCTTGTGTCATCTTTTTGCCATTTTCTAGTGCTTGAGCCTTCTCTAAACTATAATTTTTAAGACACTAGCATGACACATAAACATCCACTCGATGTACAAGCTTCCCCCAACATTTTATCATTCTTTGACTTTTTTTGAATATCTATTTCCCTACCACCTTTCAAACCTACAAGTAACTCCTCTAGTGTAACTCCAAATGAATACTCAACTCTCTCTTCTCCCTCTTTTTGACCCTATTTTGAATTCATTCTCAATCTATTTTATTCTTCTTGTAGGTTTTTTTTTTTAGCACACTATCCATTGTTATCACCATTCTTGAAAAATTTAATATAACATTGTATAATACATGTGAAGACACTATTAACACTTCAAAAACCTTGTGGGAGATTTAGTAAAATTTTGCAATAGTATTCTTACCTCCCTTGGTCTTGCCAAGTTTGGGAAGACTAGGCACTTTTTCCAAAAATATTTGGATTCTAGTTCCTGTTTTTCCATATAGAGCACAATGACCCACCTAACACACTAGCTAGTTTCTAGTCCAAAGATTTCCATATTTCATCTCTAGGCCATTCCTTATCATTAATTTATATTTTTTCTTTCAAGTTTTTAGTTATTTCAAATATTTATTTTAATAGTAATAGTTTCATTTCTATTGTGATATTTTAGCTTAACTAGAAAATAATGATATTTAAAAGTTAAAATAGATTAGGATCACTTGGAATAATCTACTCCTTCTAATAGATTAGCAATAAATGATATTCTTTTTTCATAAAATGTTATTCGGTCCTAGTGTACTGTTCAATGAGATCATTTGACAAATGAAATTAACTTTTCACTTATATTTTTTCGTTGAGCTTGTTAGTTATGTAATTTATTTTTTGTAAAATAGGAGTAATTTCTCTATGGTCTAGATTAACTAGCAAATAATGATATTTGAAGGTTAAAACAATTAGGATTACTTGAAATAATCTAATCTTTCTACTATATTATAAATTAATTAGTCATTTTTCATAAAAAGGTTAGTTGGTCCTAGTGTACTATTTAATAAGATCATTAGAAAAATGAAACTAGCTTTTCATTTATAATTTTTTTTCATTTATAATTTTTCTTCCAACTTGTTAGTTATGTAATTTATTTTTGTAAAATAGCAAAACCAATAGTTATCTTATGATACATTAGCTTAACTAGAAAATAGTGATATTTGAAGGTCAAAACTTATTTGTATTGATTGGAATAATTTACTCTTTCTAATAGATTAGCAATAAATTAGATTCTTAAATTTATAAGATTTTTCAGTTCTAGTGCAGTCTCTAGTGAGATCATTGGACTACGTTTTGGTAAAATTGCTACTTACACCTAGAAACCTTCCTAAAATGCAAAATATATCTTTGAAAATTTAAACATTAAGCAATCTACAAACTTCATTTTTCGGATTATAGATTGTGTGTTATGATGCATTATATGAGATTCATGACCAACATTTTCTACTATCCTAATAATAGTGTTTGTATAATATATAGAAATTAAAAAATGTCTCACTCTTGTGTTTCTAGCTTCACAATTTTTCCATTTGATCAAATTACAACAAATTTACCTTATCTTTATATAACTCATGTACAATTTTATTCTTCTATCATAAATTTTCATGATACAAATGTCAACTTTGACCATGAGGGAAAAAAACATGTTTCTTACTCATAGATGTGTGACTTGTATCAACACTTTGATGAGTATCAGAAAATTGTGGTAGGTGAGAACATATATGGTCTTGTTGTATCTCTTGTTGTGCCCTTTGTGTCATTCTTAATAAGCATTTCAAAGGTCTTTAATTCATTTGAGGTCTTGTGCATATCATTCACAATGATATCTCATCCTTAATAATTTGTTTGAAAGGCAATTACAACTCCTAGTCCAATGTGACTAGTAAACAAATTTCTATGAGCATGTCAATTCGTACAAACCATATGTCATTTAATATAAATATAACCACCATCTATGCATAGTTTACAACTATGGATTCTTCTGCTTTTGAATTAATGTGAATCATGATCCATTCTTATGGGTCTTATCACCCTTTATAGATCTTGCACTTTGGATTTTCTAGTGGGAAGCTTAGAACCTTCATATCATTTATTTCATGTCTCTTCAAATCATAAGTTCTAACTTCTTATAATGTAGTTTTATCTATTGGTATCCCACCTCCTTGTAATTTGTAAACCTTGTCATTAACCAACATATGCAAAGTTTAGGCAACCTTCACCACCAACTTTCTTTGTTATCCACTTCTTCTTCTTAGCCACTCATTAGGCAAGTAAGAGAATAAGTCCACTTTAGTGGAAGTGTCATGCTTGTTGACAATATCATGGTAAGAATCACTACTCCTTTCATAAAAGTGGGTACTCATTTAGAGTAGATCCCAAACCTAAATTCATACCCATTTATTTAATTAGGCACACATTTCATAAAGCTATTAATGTCTTTTTCCTCATAGTGACCTTATTTTTTCATGTATTCACACAACAAGATGACTAGATTAAGTGTTCCAAAGTGGGTCCTCACATCAAGTACCGTCGAAAAAGCTTTTTTCCACCTTCTTTCTCCAGGAGATGTTATTCATTATGTTCCCAAGTAGTTTTCCTTCCCATTTACACGTGTTTATGTTTTTATATATTTTTGAATTTTTTGAATTTAAATTTAGTTTTGAAATTAAAAACCCTAAACCAAATACTATTTAGAGACCCTAAGACCTATTCTAAACCCGGGACTGTTAAACATAAATTTAAAGCTTAGTTTTCTAATTTAGAGTTGAGTTACTTAAATTTATCATACAATTGAAAACATAGAAATATCAATCGATTTCTATTGATTGATATATCAATTAAATTAAAAATAATAAATATGTTAGAAATGGGTATCCATTATAAAATAGGTACACATTCTAAAAAGGAATTGATACTTGTTCATATTTAAAATGCATACCTACTTTTTTTCTAGATCAAGTTCCCATTTTAAAATGGGTATATATTCTATAAAATTTGAAAATTGAAACCCATCCTTTTTGTTTTGTTTTGAACTTGGAAGAATATTGAAAACTCAACTCTCAGCCTTTGACCTACATTACAATGCTATATTTAACAACTAGATTAAAAACTAATCATGGCTAATGACTTCATTTTGGAATTCTAGACCAAACTAAAACTTATTATAGACGACAATGTCTATTTTTCAAAAAAAAAATTGTTAAAAATTAAAAAATTAATTAAATAATACAATCAAGGTTTTCCAAATTTTATTTTTATAATAAAATTATAGTCATGCAAGATTAAATATAATTGCAACCAAATTGCCAAATACAAAACAATACTGAAAAATCCAACCAAAAAATTATTAGAACCAAAATATTAAGAATTTCTTAAAATAAATATAATAAAATATTTATTCAAAATGAATATATCAATATATGTGCGCAAATGTATGTAAATAATAGATAAACAAGAATATAAAAATGTGCTTAATTCTATATAAAATTTTCTTATTTTTCAATACATAATTACATTAAAATATGCTCTTGACAAAATAGTTAAATAAAAATTAGCATGATCATTCAATTTTTTTTTTGATGGAGGTCTAGACTTGCAAGCACAATAGCTTAGCGAGGGCCTTCACGAAGTAGTTTTTGCCACTCGATACGGGGGCACGAGCCTATAGGCTGAAACCTCTTCAACTAAGAGCCAAGGGCTGAGGGGTATCCCGGAGGCACAAACCTATAGGCTGAAACCTCTTCGACTAAGAGCCAAGGACTAAGGGGTATTCCGGAGGCACAAGCCTATAGGCTGAAACCTCTTCGACTAAGAGCCAAGGATTGAGGGGTATCCATTCCGCCAAACTAGCCCAGGGCACGAACCCAACCTCATCCCTTATGATGTCAGAGCCTTTGCACTCAACAAGACTTGATCCCTGGTAGGCTCATTAGGAGCCATTCAACTTCACCAATAGACTAAGGGCCCTTTCACAACATTCAAATTTCAATATTACAATTCTATACTGAAACCCATTCATATTTCTCTTAAAAAAATAACAATAAAAGTAATTTTATATAAAAGTATCACAGTTATTAATATATACTCTTAAATAAATAATTAAATTAAACTTAACATGAGCATTTAAATTTCAGATTATAATACTATACTAAACAGCCCACACATGGTTGTCTTCCAAAAGAACCTTTCGACCTTTGCGACCACAGTTATTCGATACTGTAAGTACGTACCATCCATGTGATAAATAAGAAGTCCTTTCCAAACACAATTAAAAACATATATTTTGAAAGCGCCTCGTGGACCGAATAAATACTACAGACTGTATTCAATTTTCGTACAACAAAATCTCTTAAAATGCGTGACAAAACAGAGAACAAATAAAGTAAAAAATGCTATGCCAAATTGCGTGGAATGTTCGTGAGCACCGCCATTCACCAACTAGGAAGCTGCCCCGAACTTCAATTTGCCAAATCTTACAACAAACGAATTTCCATATAAAAATGATTGCAGAACAGAATACTTTTGTGCTGGCCGGCAATGCATTGCACCGACTGATTGATTGCTCAGATCCGATCTGGTTTTCTGAGGTTTTTTTCTCAGAATGCCTCAAACATATCTCTTTCTCAAGAGTTATGCTGCAAAAGTGGTTTCCCAAGATATTGAAGCGCAAGTGCAAGAATGGAGTGATTTGAAGGCTAAGGAAGTTCAGAGAAAAGAGGAGGAGGAGGAGGAAAGCGGCAATGGAGTTATTATGGAGGCCATGGTAGTGGTATGTTTGAGCTTTCTGAGCATATTTAGAGTGCCCATTGGGCTTCAAAGGGAGTTGGGCTTGGAGGTGGCGAGAGAAGCCATGGAGAGCGTGGGATTCAAGATATTTCTGGTTATGGATAGTCTGAGCTTTTTCTTGTCACTGGTTGTGGTGGTGGTGGTTTTGCAGGCCATGGCTTTTGATAGTATTTCTTATGCTCACATGAAAAGGGTGGTGAGATTTTGTGGCACTTTGGCTCACCTCGCCATGGGGTCTGCTGCCATTGCCTTCGTTTCTGCTGCGGCCATGTTTACCAGGTGTTTCTGATCTTTCATGTTATGCTTGTTGGGTGGGCGGTGGGGAATCCCACATATTAATTAACATATTAAGTCTAAAAATTGTGTTTTAACATTTTTAAGTGTAGAGATCTAAGCTTAGTGTGAGGTTTAAGCTTAGTGTGAGGTTTAAGCTTACTGTATGTGATTTAAGTCATCAGTTTGAGAAAAGGAATATACGAAAATTGAAAGAGGATGTTAATATTTAATGTCTATTGATTCATATTTTGAAATTTATATATATATGTGGTATTTTTTGGATTGTTCTTCCAACTCATTTGTATTGGGAGCATGAATGAAAGCTATATCAATAATTTACAATTTTTTTTTTTTTTTGGTAGTTAAGTTTATATATTTGTTTTTTTGGTTTGTTCTTGCATTCTATTTGTGTTGGGAGAATGAACGAAAGTTATATGAATAATTTATGTATTTGGAATGAAAGTTTTGATTTTTGATAGTCTTTATCAATCTTTCAATTTTAGTTGATTCTATAGAAAATTGATTAGTTTGTGTATGTTGTCATTAAAAATAATTATTTTGAATTGTGTTTTTTAGTTTTGTTTTGATTCATTTTTGTTTAGTGTTTAGATGAGATTTCTTATAAAAGTTGGGATTTAGTTTGTATCTTCTCTAATTTTAAGTTTCAATTATCTAGTGGTCCAAATATAATCTTTATTTCGATTCTCTTCAGCCCTGGTTTAATTGTGTTGGTGCAAAATGTTAGACCTCCAATTTTAAGATTAAACTTAAGCATAATTCTAAGTTAGCTTGACTCCAACTAGTCATTACTCACCAATTAAAATTACAATAATAACATTTTAATATACAAATTTAAGTTTACTCACTAGTCTAGACTAAATCTACAGAAAATTGATTAGTTTGTGTATGTTGGTACTATACAATTACTTTTAAAATGAATGATTTTGAATTACATGTTTTACTTTTTTTTTGACTCATTTTAGTTTACTGTTTAGATGAGATTTTTTTTATAAGAGTTGGGGTTTAGTTTGTATCGCCGCGATGAGAGGATTGAAAGATGGGGCATCGTGCAACTTTTCATTGAACTCATCTGACACTTTTTGTCACAACCGAGAAAGAGTCGCCACGAGCAACTAGATCCGAGTCTACCGAAATTGAGAGAGGATTTTTTACAGTGCCATAATGCGACCCCGTAGGATCAAACAGATCATTCTTATGATTAACAGGTGCCGAGAAACGCGATGTCGAATATTGACAACTTTGAGCAATTTGAGCACTTGGACCATTTTCTTGCTAGGGTGTGTCCCACAACAATCGGGCGAGTTGGAGAGAAAAAAGAAGGCATTCCTAGTGTAAACTCGGCCACCCCAACATGTACACGCTGACGGTTCGGTGCCGTGATGAGCGGATTGAAAGATGGGGCATTGTGTAATTTTTCATTGAACTCATCTGACGCTTTTTGTCACAACCGAGAAAGAGTCGCCACGAGCAACTGGATCCAAGTCTACCAAAACCGAGAGAGGCTTTTTTAGAGTGCCATAACATGACCCCGCAGGATTAGACGAACCATTCTTATGATTAACAGGCATTGAGAAACGTGATGCTGAATATTGACAACTTTTAGTAATTTGAGCACTTCTGCGATTTCGCTGCTAGGGTGTGTCCCGCAACGTTCCGACAAGTTGGAGAGAAAAAAGAAGGCATTCCTAGTGTAAAATCGGCCACCCTGATGCATACGAGTTGACGGTGTGGTGTCACGACGAGCGGATTGAAAGATGGGGCATTGTGCAACTTTTCATTGAACTCATCTGATGCTTTTTATCGCAACCGAGAAAGAGTCGCCATGAGCAACTGGATCCGAGTCTACTGAAACCAAGAGAGGCTTGTTTAGAGTGCCATAACACGACCTCACAGGATCAGACAGATTGTTCTTATGATTAACGGACACCAAGAAATGTGATGCCGAATATTGACAACTTTGAGCAATTTGAGCACTTGGGTGATTTCACTGCTAGGGTGTGGCCCGCAACAATCGAGCGAGTTGGAGAGCAAAAAGAAGGCATTCCTAGTGTAAACCTAGCCACCCTAATACGTACAAGTTGACGGTTCGGTGTTGTGATGAGCGGATTGAAAGATGGGGCATTGTGCAACTTTTCATTGAACTCATCTGATGCTTTTTGTTGCAACCGAGAAAGAGTCGCCACGAGCAACTAGATATGAGCCTACAGAAATTGAGTGATAATTTTTTTAAGTGCCATAACATGACTCCGTAGGATTAGACATATCGTTCTTATGATTAACGGGCGTCGAGAAACGCAATGCCAAATATTGACAACTTTGAGCAATTTGAGCATTTGGGCGATTTCGCTGCTAGGGTGTGGCCCGCAACGACCAGGCGAGTTGGAGAGCAAAAAGAAGGCATTCCTAGCGTAAACGTGGCCACCCTGACGCATAGGAGCTGATGGTTTGGTGCCGTGACAAGCGGATTGAAAGATGGGGCATTGTGCTACTTTTCATTGAACTCATCTGACGCTTTTTGTCGCAACCGAGAAAGAGTCACCACAAGTAACTAGATACGAGTCTATCGAAACCGAATGAGGCTTTTTTGGAGTGCCATAACATGACCCCATAGGATTAGATGGATCATTCTTACATGTCACTAACATCGAGAAAAACCATGTCAAATTTTGACAATTTTTCACACTTTGAGTGATTGACAACAAATGAGCAATTTTTACATCTTTTACCATATTAGCAGGGTATACTTCACGAAATGATCCCATGTGACCTGTAATGGTCCAAAATGACATTATTTACATAAAATCACACAAAACAAGACAAAAACACAATTTTTTATATTACAATGCCTCGAGTAGTCAAAAATACAAGTCATGTACATATATCCAAATAAGATTGATATTACAATTTTTTACATTTACATTTAATCCAATGAACCATCTGGATCTTCTCTACTCTTTATCATGTCTAGTATGGCCTCATGGTCAAACTCACGAACCTTCCATAGGTTCTTGTTTAGTGGTCTACCCCCATATCTGATCAAATGAACATTTGAAGCTACAACAAGGTTAGAATAATGAAGAATCTTCCTATTTGTCTTGAAGTCCTCGAACAACCACAAGTTAGACTTCTTCACTAGGTACCTTCTAAGCAATGTACCAGTAACAACTACTGATCCTGTGGGGTACTCAATTATTTCTCCATCTACCACAGGGCGATCCAATTTCTTTTTTGTGTCCAAACAATGACACAGGTAATAATTTGTTCCTTCTTCATTGTCTTCAGTTGCAATTACTGCATAAACATGCCCTACAATGATAAAGTGAGAAGAATTTAGCAAACAACTAAGGTAAAATATTAAAGTACAAAAAATTGCATGTGGATAATTTACCTGTTGGACTAAATCTGATACATGGTCAAAGTCAGTTGATGCTTCCATTTGTGTGAGTTGTAGTGCACTCAGAGGTCAGTATGTCTCAAGTGGGATTAGAGGCCTCATACACCATTCATCCACCCACTCCTTTGATTCACAGTCATTATAGGCACCATCTCTACATGAAGAACAATAACATGCCATCTATGGCATATGGATAGTCCATGAACCTGCATTAGAGCTTTTGAAAGAGTGTAGCTCACTAGATCCTGTCAATGTACAACAATCTTCTAATTTTGAAATGTTAGTATCCTCTACCAACCAAAAAAATCTGCAAACTGAAGACTTACCTTGATTACCTGGACCAATTGTACCATTGCACCATTGAACAATTGATTTTGCATCTTTCAAGTTTGCATTCCCTTTGTACTTTAACTCTTCTCATGCTAAAGCTCTTTTAATACATGCTCCTGCACCATCATGCTCCCCTTTTCCATGCCCATCCTCAGAGAAATTCCACATATGCTGAATAGCAGTCAACTTATGCATCCTAGTCAACCAATAAAACATCTAAGAGTTCTTAAATTGTGATGCATAATTATTTGACCATATGATATGTTGACGGAATGATATGCCTCGGCTAGCCAAATCATCGTAGAATATTTGAAAACAACCTTGCACAAACTCTGTAGAGTGTGAGTGATCGTCATTGATGTAAAAATGATACTCCCTCAATATCTTCCTATCCTCTTCCATACTATCATGTGTATGAATGAATGCTATATGCACAAATATGGCAACTTGTGTGGAGTTGTAATATTGTGATTGCACCTCGTTCTGCAGTTGTAGTGTGTAGTTCTCTACAAAGTCAACAATTGAAACGATTGTATGAAGTGGAAATATGTCCTTGCATAGCTTAAATTGAGAGTCCAACCAACGAGCTCAATGGTTATGCCTTGCATACTCATACACTATATTCTCATGAAAGATGCCCATAAACTGATTCACTGGAATCTTCTCACTAACCAATTCACACCCTTTTGCTTCTTTCCATCTTTTAGCATGTAGGCCACTATCTTATATTTTCCAAATTCTACTAATTCATTACCAATTTCTTGTCCAATATCCAAATGTTGATAAATTTGTAAATGTCGCAATCCACCACAATCAACACATGTGCCATCCAAGCAACACTTATTGTAATATACTTGACCATCTACTATTTCACATAAGATGCTAGATATGAATTCCCTTGAAGATGTCGGTGGACCATTTATGTTGCATTCTTGCAAAACATTGTTAGCATGCAAATCTATACATATATGTTGATAAACATCATAATGGTTAGAAAATTCAATATGTACTCTACAACAACAAGTTGTGCATGTGTGATTTATTTTGACATAAAAAGGCTTTACCATTTCAAATAATCTTTGACTAATTTTTATTTGAGGATACATACGTTGAGACTTGGCAAAAAATTGTGTTTGAGTCATATCCGAAAAATGTTACGGATGTGGATCACGAATTTCACTACCAATCCTCCTTCTTACAACATCTCTTTGATTTGGAGAGACCCTTGTGTTATTCTTCCAAAAATCTTCAATTAGGGATCTCAAGGCTTCAACAATTGCTTTATCTTTCTGTGGTAATGTACCAGAAAATGCCCATAACTCATTATTATATGGATCCTCTGCTCTTTGTCACCTTCCCATAGCTCTCATTAGAGTTTGTCTACTTATCTTCAATTGTTTACTTGTCTTTCTAAGGAGGCGAGCTTTCTTAGTTTTTAGTGCTTACAATTGTTGATGTAATGACACATCATGTGGCATTACTATCTTTTGTGTGTGAGTTAGAACCAATTTTATCATATGCATTCATCAGATTCTTCACAATAGATTTGTCACTTGATTCAATCGATGTTCTTAGCCGAAGAATCTTCATTATAGGCCTAAATTTCAGATTTCTCATCATTTCAACAAATAGTTGACATCTTCCTGTCTCATTTAAAGGCTCAAAAAATGTTTTCCATATCCGGTTAGCATGTCTTTGACAAGTACGCTTTGGAATCTTGTCAACCATTGGTTTCAAAACATTAGCATCAATATCAATCAAATACTTAGGCTTTCTATGCAAAACTCTAGGAGGTGTTCTCAAACTTTGAGTTACCTCAAGATTAGGAATGTCGACAACATTAGGGATAGGTGGCATACCTTCAACCGGAGATGAAAATGATGACATACTTTGAAATTGAGGTGTACAAGATGGTATATCTTCAATACTTGATGTCAGTCATGAAGTAGTTGCAACATCAAATGTCATAGAGGGAATGCATTCAATATGAGATGTTGTAGACACCAACGGTGTGCCAATAAGAGATGGTGTGCCTTCAACTTGAGATGTAAGAGATGGGGTGCCTTCAACTTGAATTGTGGTAGACATGCTCTCAACCTCGGGATTCAATTGTCTCATTGCACGAAGGTTTTGCATCTATTGCCATTGTGTGGCCAATTTTGTCTCTCTCTTAGATTGGATGGATATTTCATGTTCCTCTTCAATTGGCACCTCTTCTTCTATGGTATTCAATTTCCTTTGTTCATGAAGTTGCTTCATTCCTTCTTTTTTTTTGCATTCTTAGCTTCATGCTCTTCTGGTGTTACATTTTTTGGTCGTTTCCTCGGCATGATGATGATTTCTACATGTACATGCACATAAAAGAGAATAAAGTGAAATTATGCATCTATGTCTGTCCTAATTATGCATCTATGACTATCCTAATTATGCATATGTTAAAATGGATATATGAAATTGAAATTATTTCATGTATTCCTTTTCTAAATTATTTCATAAGATCTTAAAAAGGATGTATGAAATTGCAAATTTTGTTTTAAACTACTAAACAAATAATTTTCTTATGCAACTTCCTTCAAATGCATTGTTAAATCTAATGTAAATCTAATAGGATTATAATCAATTTTGACTCACACTTTTATTTTCACATTTAAACAAAATAACACTTAATAAGTATTTGAATTCTAAAAACAAGAAAATATTACCTCAATTATTCAAATTTGATAAAAAAAACTATGTTCTTCCTCTTTGACATTGCCAAATGAAAAAAAAGGTGGTGGAGAGCTAATGGAATGTATAAAATAACCTTGCATAAAATGTCAACACCATGCAAAAAGCATTTTTTTTGTCTGATCATGCACAAAAAGAAGACAAAATGAGAGAATGTGGGCTTGGATCATAGGTCAAGGGTCCCATATAACCATTTTTTAGTGTAGCTCACTTGGCTAGCACCAAATATGGCGCTAGTCAAATGACTTCCATTGAAATTTTTTACCTTTGATAAATTTTTACTCTATATTCT
Organism: Cryptomeria japonica; assembly: GCF_030272615.1. Lineage (NCBI taxonomy): Eukaryota > Viridiplantae > Streptophyta > Pinopsida > Cupressales > Cupressaceae > Cryptomeria > Cryptomeria japonica. The sequence continues at coordinate 504,003,048 of NC_081410.1, forward strand.
ATAACCTTTTTTTTGTGCTACTCATTTGGTTAGTGCCAAATGATTTCCATTGAAATTTTTTAACCTTTGATAAATTTCTACTCTATACCCTATAATCTATACTCTATACCCTATAGTTTGATAGCCACAACCATAAAAATTAAACCATATGACTCTTTAGGATAGAATATGGTGTCTTAGGACACCATATGACCGGTTCGGTGTCGTTATGGGTCATATGGTGTCCTAAGGGGTCATATGGTATCATATGACCCCTTAGGACACAATATGGTGTCGTTATGGGTCATATGGACACCTAAGGGGTCATATGGTGTCCTATGGGGCCATAGGACACCATATGACTCCTTAGGTGTCGTTATGGGTTGTATGGTGTCGTAAGGGGTCATATGGTGTCCTATGACCCCTTAGGACACCATATGACCTCTTAGGACACAATATGGTGTCGTTATGGGTTGTATGGTGTCCTAAGGGGTCATATGGTGTCCTAAGGGGTCATGTGAGATTTTTCCAAGATCAAGAGCTCAATGAAAAGTATAATAGAGACAAAATATAGGATAAGAATAAACTGTATTCTCATCAATAGATAAATGATCAATTGTTCCATTTTCATACAATGTATATGAGCTTGCTTATATAGGCAAGGCTTATGGATATGTGAGCACACAAACATGAATGTTGCTCAATAAGAAACAAGGGTAGGTAGGAAATAGGTGTGGGTAGGTAGGAGAAACAATATAATAGTCCACATGAGGTGGATCACCCACTGAATGTGGAGTGTAACAAAAAGATCAACACCATAAAAGGTGGAAATTCTCCTACACACACTATCCCAATGTGGCACAAACACCCAAGTGTCTCATACCCAAACTACTATGAAATGCATTTCCTAAGTAAACATAAGTAAGTGTAATAATATCCAAGATGAATAATTATTTACACCAATAGGTCATATGGTGTCCTATGACCCCTTAGGACACAATATGGTGTCATTATGGGTCATATGGACACCTAAGGGGTCAAATGGTGTCCTATGGGGCCATAGGACACCATATGACCCCTAAGGTGTCGTTAAGGATCAAATTGTGTCTTAACGGGTCATATGGTGTGTTATGACCCATTAAGACACCATATGACCCCTTAGGTGTCGTTAGGGATCATATTGTGTTTTAACGGGTCATATGGTGTGTTATGACCCATTAAGACACCATATGACCCCTTAGGACACAATATGGTGTCGATAGATATTGTATGGTGTTGTAAGGGGTCATATGGTATCCTATGGCCCCTTAGGACACCATATGACCCCTTAAGACACAATACGATGTTGTTATGGGTCGTATGGTGTCCTAAGGGGTCATATGGTGTCCTATGACCCCTTAAGACACAATATGGTGTCGTTATGGGTCATATAGTGTCCTCAGGGGTCATATGGTGTCCTATGACCCCTTAGGACACAATATGGTGTCGTTATGGGTCGTATGGTGTTGTAAGGGGTCATATGGTGTCCAATGACCCCTTAGGACACCATATGACCCCTTCGGACACAATATGGTGTTGTTATGGGTCGTATGGTGTCGTAAGGGGTCATATGGTGTCCTATGACCCCTTAGGTCACCATATGACCCCTTAGGACACAATATGGTGTCGTTATGGGTCGTATGGTGTCCTATGACCCCTTAGGACACAATATATTGTTGTTATGGGTCGTATGGACACCTAAGGGGTCATATGGTGTCTTATGGGGCCATAGGACACCATATAACCCCTTAGGTGTCATTAGCGATCATATTGTGTCTTAATGGGTCATATGGTGTCTTATGACCCCTTAAGACACCATATGACCCCTTATGACACAATATGGTGTTGTTAGGTGTTGTATGGTGTCGTAAGGGATCATATGGTACCCTATGACCCCTTAGGACACCATATGACCCCTTAAGACACAATACCGTGTCGTTATGGGTCGTATGGTGTCCTAAGGGGTCATATGGTGTCCTATGACCCTTTAGAACACCATATGAGCCCTTAGGACACAATATGGTGTCATTATGGGTTGTATGGTGTCCTAAGGGGTCATATGGTGTCCTATGACCCCTTAGGATACCATATGACCCCTTAGGTGTCATTATGAGTTGTATGGTGTCGTAAGGGGTCATATGGTGTCCTATGACCCCTTAGGACACAATATGGTGTCATAAGGGGTCATATGGTGTCCTATGACCCCTTAGGACACTATATGACCCCTTAGAACACAATATGACATCGTTATGGGTCGTATGGTGTCCTAAGGGGTCATATGGTGTCCTCCAACCCCTTAGGACACAATATGGTGTCATTATGGGTTGTATGGACACCCAAGGGGTCATAGGGTGTCGTATCGGGCCATAGGACACTATATGACCCCTTAGGTGTCGTTAGAGATCATATTATGTCTTAACAAGTCATATGGTGTTTTATGACCCCTTAAGACACCATATGACACCTTAGGACACAATATGGTGTCGTTAGGTGTCATATGGTGTCGTAAGGGGTCATATGGTATCGTATGACCCCTTAGGACACCATATGACCCCTTAAGACACAATACGGTGTTGTTATGGGTCGTATGGTGTCCTAAGGGGTCGTATGGTGTCCTAAGGTGTTGTATGGTGTCCTATGATGCCTTAGGACTCCATATGACCCCTTAGGACACAATATGGTGTCGTTATGGGTCATATGGTGTCCTAAGGGGTCATATGGTGTCCTATGACCCCTTAGGTGTCGTTATGGGTTGTATGGTGTCCTAAGGGGTCATATGGTATCCTATGACCCATTAGAACACCATATGACCCCTTAGGAAACAATATGGTGTCATTATGGGGCTTATGGTACCGTAAGGGATCATATGGAGTCCTAGGGAGTCATAAGACACCATATAACCCCTTAGGACACAATATGGTGTCGTTATGGGTCGTATGGTGTCCTAAGGGGTCATATGGTGTCCTATGACCCCTTAGGACACAATATGGTGTTGTTATTGGTCATATGGACAACTAAGGGGTCATATGGTGTTGTATGGAGCCATAGGACACCATATGACCCCTTAGGTGTCATTAGGGATCATATTGTGTCTTAACAGGTCATATGGTGTGTTATGACCCCATAAGACAGCATATGACCCCTTAGGACACAATATGGTGTCGTTAGGTGTCACAAGTGGTCAAATGGTATCCTATGACCCCTTAGGACACCATATGACCCATTAAGACATAATACAATATCGTTATGGGTCGTATGGTGTCCTAAGGGGTCATATGGTGTCCTATGACCCCTTAGGACACAATATTGTGTTGTTATGGGTTGTATGTTGTCCTAAGGGGTCATATGGTGTCCTATGACCCCTTAGGACACAATATTGTGTCGTTATGGGTTGTATGGTGTCGTAAGGGTTCATATGGTGTCCTATGACCCCTTAGGACACCATATGACCCCTTAGGACACAATATGGTGTCGTAAGGGGTCATATGGTTTCCTATGACCCCTTAGGACACAATATGGTGTCGTTATGGGTCTTATGGTGTCCTAAGGGGTCATATGGTGTCCTATGACCCCTTACGACACCATATAATGCCTTAGGACATAATATGGTGTCATTATGGGTTGTATGGTGTCCTAAGGGGTTAGATGGTGTCCTGTGACCCCTTAGGACACCATATGACCCCTTAGGTGTCGTTAGGGATCATATTGTGTCTTAACAGGTCATATGGTGTGCTATGACCCCTTAAGACACTATATGACCCCTTAGGACACAATATGGTGTCGTTATGGGTCATATGGTGTCATAAGGGGTCATATGATGTCCTATGACCCCTTAGGAAACAATATGGTGTCACTATGGGTCGTATGGTGTCCTAAGGGGTCATAGGACACCATATAACCCCTTAGGACACAATATGACCCCTAACAACACCTAAGGGGTCATATTGTGTCCTAATACCCATTAAGACACCATATGGTGTTGTTATGGGTTGTATGGTGTCCTAAGGGGTGATATGGTGTCCTATGACCACTTAGGACAAAATATGGTGTCATTATGGTTCCTATGGTAACCTAAGAGGTCATATGGTGTCCTATGACCCCTTAGGACACCATATGACCCCTTAGGTTTCGTTAGGGGTAATTTTGTGTCCTAAGGGGTCATATGGTGTGCTATGACCCCTTAGGACCTAAAGAGATGAGGGAGTGAGGAAGAAACTAAGGGAAAGAGATGAGGGAGTGAGGAAGAAAGTAAGGGAAAGATGTGATAGAGGGAATTATATGGGTGTAAGGATGAAGAGGGAGATAGCTCCAAGGATAGGAAAATAAAGGAATTGTGAGAGATAGAGAGGGGAGGGACAAAGAAGAGTATGTATCTATTCCACATTTGGTGTGCGCCAAATAGGGAGAGTGCCAAATGTGTACATAGAAACCCCCATCTCACCTCTCCCTTCTTTATCTCCCTTCCCTCATAGTTCCATCTCTCTCTATGAATTAGATCTCATATTCTCTCTCTCCCCTTACCTCTTCTCGGGCTCTTCATTCTTATAGATAAATACTCTTCTTTGTCCCTCCCCTTTCTAGCTCTCACAATTCCCTTATTCTCTTATCCCTCGAGCTATCACCCTCTTCATCCTTATTTGGTGCACGCCAAATGTGGAATATGGACCACATTTGGCGTGCGCCAAATGGAATATCCATTCATCACATTTGGTGCATGCCAAATAGGGCGCTCGCCATATTTGGTGAGCACCAAATGGCCTGCTTTGGGAAACACCTAACCTATGGTTTGGATTTGCCTTGGGCATCCAACCCAAAGGTTTGGATGACCATTTCAGGCTAGAGACATGTTTTTGTCAGAACATTGAAAATTTTGACATATTTTTGGTCGTGCTCTCCATCAGGTTTGTACGTGTTTCAATGAAGTTAAAAAAAATACCATGGTAAACTTGAGCTCCTTCTTAGCTATCCAAAAATGTAATTTATTTCAAATTTTGATTTTGTTGTCTTTTATCTATAATTTTTTTGTTAGTGTGTCTGTTTTTTGTCAAAAACCAACATGCACTATTTTGGGTATAGATTTTTACATGTTCATCAGATTTTGAAAAAAATTACATTTTTAGAAACTAGACTCCATTCTACACAATTTTTTTTAAAAAAATGATTTTTGATTTGTTTTCAATGATTTTAGGGGGGAGCATGCTCAAATTTTTGTTTTTCAGGATGTGCCCACTTCAAAAATTAGTAAAGAAACATATACTCATTAAAAAATTAGTTGAAAATTCTGGCATAAACTACAAGGTGTTAGCTAATTTCTCACTAAAGTGATTTTAAAAATTCAAAAAAAAAGTTAACATTTTAGGGGGGCCACAACAGACGCTATGTTATGTTTTTTGCATAAAAACAGGACCACTTTTTGTGGCCCCCCTTTTTGAAGCCCTTAATCTCCACCATTTTCAAAAAAAATTAGTAGTTTAGAAAGTAGACTCAAAGCACTCTGACTCTTGTTCTTGTTGCATCTTCAAATTTGGAGTGTAACTATCTTCAATTTGTCGTTGAAGTTCAGACTTTGCTGATTTAAAAAAAAAAGTGACATCTTAAGACCCCCTTTTGGTACCACAACTTGGTGCACATACCCAATACCCCCAAGCATATAGGGACAATGAGAAGGATTACAGAACCTCAAAACATAGATTATACATAAGAAGATGCACTACTTCAAACAAAGGAAGTTCCTAACAATGAACACACAAGTACTCACATGCACCTCAAATGAAGGAATATTCAATGCAAAAAAAAGAAATCAAGATATGCACAATGCAACTTTAAAGAACAAGTAATATTCAAAAAGAAGAGAGAGAATTGAATATATATTGTCCTTTCCCCCAAGAGATGAGACAAGGAAGAGTTATGTTGCTACCCAAGTAGGTTGTTATTTAAAAAGCATCACCACTCATGACAAAGATCCCCAAATGAGGTTAACTACTAGTATAATAGAGTGAGAAGCAACATGATAAGGTAATAAAATGTTATGTAGAAGAAGTAATATGAGAATTTATCCCATCCTCATCTAATATTTGATTGATATGAGCTATAAAAAGTTGTTGGGTTCAATTTTCCAAGTCATGACACACATTGGTAGAATGGTCATGTATTTGATGAAACCTGCAAAAAGGAGGACTGCCTAGATGTTTCTTACAATTATTTCTTAGATTTCAAAGGTAGGGTAATTAAGTTGGCCTTAAGGAGCTCATATAAAATATCCTCTCATTGTGATGAAAAGCTAGGAATAGGTGTAGCAATTAGTGGGATAAGATCTTTGTGATATTTTGAAGGGTCAAAGGAATAAATCGATGAAGAAGGAATATCCTTTATGAGGAAATTTTCCTTTCTATCATCATTGTTCATGTCTTCTTTGATTTATTGGGAAGGAAGTGTTGGCAACAACAATGCAGGAAAACTAAGAGGGGGGTGGGGGGTGAATCAGTTTTCACCAAACTCAACCAAATTAACCTTAACTTAAGATCTAATCATGAACAATAATAATAAAAATAATCGCCACATCAACAACACACATAACACAATTTTTTGACATGGAAAACCTGGTTAAGGGAAAACCATGGTGGGAACCTATGCACAATAAGATGATACTCTACAGTAGTATGTGTAAATACAATGGGGAATGCACATGTATTCAGGCACACTCCTCAAATACAAGAAGTGCTACAACCTTGGGAAGGCTCACTACCTTACAAAGATCAGACAATAATCCAAATTACATGAACTAAAATAATAGCATTTCCAAATGATTGTTAAGAGTTCTGGTTAAGCACACTGTCTACACAACAACACTTCTTCCACACTTCTGAATGATAGATTCACTTTTTCGCACATACAATACTCTCACAAATCATAAAACACTCTCAACTTACATGAATACAACACTTATTTATACAAATCATCAACCTTAACTAGAAGGCCTACTCAACACATAAGATGTAATTACAAAATTACATCACACAATACATAAATCCATAACCGGATTGATACAATGTTGACAAGGACATAACATGGACCCAAATCAAATCCTCAAACATGCAACACCATCAAATAACTTGCCAAGATCATCCACAACATGCTAAACCACCGAATATGTCGCATAACACGAAGAATACCACCAAACCAATAAAATATTCAATAACACACACCACGATCAATGCAGACCACAAAAATGCATAGGAGATGATCAAAGAACATCAACAAGCAACGTGAATTCCACCACAATCATCGCAATAGTTTTGATAATAAGAATCATCATGATTTCATCACCAGAGCTCAAGCACACCAACTGACAAACTAAAAGATATGCTTGCAAAGTTCCAATTCATGAACCATCTGATCTGAGGACACACATGAACATCCCAAACATTATCTAAAATCCACACCACATAAGGAATCAATTTTGAAGAAATACAAACCAGAAAGCACAACTCTTCAATACCGAACCAGCAAAAAAACCAACTATCACACCATATCACATAACTCAATTAAATAATCTTCCCAAACACTGAAAATAACTTTGAATCAACTTGAGATAAGCATATCAAAACCCAATAAACCACATCTGCAATAGATCACCCAAACCAACTCTCTGCAACAAACCAATTCTCTACAACACAAGAATATGTTGACATTAATGACAACAACACATTCCAACAACTCTAATATCCAACAATCTCTCCCTTTGGCATTGATGGAAACATATGAATGTGAAAATAAATAAATGTAAAGAAAGAAATCAACATCCAACAAGCTCCCATAACTCTAAAAAAGCTCCCCCTGAGATCAGCATAGGATATAACAGGTTTTCACATGCATCTATCCCCCTTTGACAACAATGCCAAAGGCATACAAATCATTATTATCTCCTTCTAATAGTCTCTCCCTCTTACACACTCACAAATTTGATCAACTGAACCACACGCTAACTACTCCCCCAGAGCAACATCACCCACTCATCAATCTAGATAACAGGATAAGACAATGAAGTCCACCAGATCGATGCAACTCAATGCACCTAGTTTAGAGAAGGAGGGGAAATCACCCCTAACTTATCGAGCTTAGATATACAAGTGTATCTGTAGGTAAAGGATTTATAAATATATTTGTAAATTGTTCCTTTGTAGATACATACTCCAATCTAACTTCTTTTTCATTCACCTTCTCTCTCAAGAAATGAAACTTGATCAAAATTGGTATATGCTTTGTCTTAGAATGCAACACCGGATTCTTAGAAATATTGATAGCACTAGAATTATCACAATATATAATAGTAGGCTCATTATAAACAAATCTAATATCATTCATCATCTGCTTCATTCAATGTACTCGAGTACAGTTGCTAGCAGCAACAATGTATTCAACTTTTGTAGTAGATAAAGAAATAGAATCTTGCTTCTTAATTGTCCAAGAAACCAACTCCTTTCCCAAAAAGAATATTCCTATAGAAGTGCTCTTCTGATCATCATTAGTATAAGCATTTAAAGTGAAATCATGATCCTCTGGATACCACAAATTATAATCCATTGTTCCCTTCAAGAATTTGAATATCCTCTTTATAGCAGTAACAGGACTTTCCATAGGATCAACATGAAATCTTGCAACAAGACATAGAACATTCATAATGTCAGGTCTAGTCCAAGTCAAATATAATAGTCCACCAATCATAGATCTATACAAGGTCTGGTTAGCCTTCAGAGATTCATCTTCTTTTCTCATCTTCCATCCAGTCACCATAAGAGTTCCAACAGGTTTGGAATCATCTAACCCAAATTTCTTTAGCAATTCCTTCACTTAGATTGAGATATGAAAATGCCTTTATCAGTCTATGTAATTTGCAATCCTAGAAAGAATTTCATCTCACCTATCATAGACATCTCAAATTCTTTTTGCATATCATCAACAGACTTCTTACTGAAATCATCATCTGTTCGAAAACTAATGTCATCAACAAAGACTTCAATAATCAAAATATTATCATTATCAATCTTGAAGTACAAATTACTATCAGCAGTTCCTTTATAGAATCCCAACTTCATCAAGTACTTCTCCAATATAGTGTAGCAAGCTCTAGGGTCTTGTTTTAGACTATACAATGCTTTCTTCAATCTACATACCATGTCTTCTTCATCTGTCAATGAAAATCCACCTGGTTACTCAATATAGACTTCCTCTTCTAATTAACCATAAAAAAATGTTGACTTCACATCCAACTGATATACCTTGTATTTCTTATGAGTAGCATATGCAAGAAATAGTTTAACAGCTTCAATTCTAGCTATCAGAGCAAAAGTCTCCTCAAAATCAATACCTTCCATTTGTGAATGTCCCTTACATACCAATCTTTCTTTGTTTCTGACAACTTCTCTAGTTTCATTCAACTTATTCTAGACCAACCCATTTAGTACCAATTACATTTTTGTCCTTAGGTCTCGAAACAAGTTCCCATGTTTTTTTCTTCTCAATCTAATCTAACTCTTCTTCTATATCTTTAACCCAATTTGTATCTTTACAAGCTTCAACAACATCTTTAGGCTCAATTTTACAAATCAAACATGTCTCTTCAGTAGCAATTCTTTTCCTAGTCATCACATCTTTATTTTTATCAGCAATAATCTGATTCTTTAATGATTTAGTCTTACATACCTCGGTGTCTTCTAATTATCCTGATTTTTAGTCTCTTGAACTTCTTCATCGACAACAACATTTGCATACACAATCTCTACTTGATCACTCTACTTCATGCTCAGACTCTGCACTTGAATTGAATTAACATCCTAATCATCAGACTCATATCCACATGCTTTGATTTGATTCTCATGATTCTCATCAACCTTCACATTTTCACTTTCCACTATCTTTCTTATTCTTTTATTGTAACACTAGCAAGATTTGTTTTTAGTATAATATCCTAAAAATATTCTTTCATCACATCTTGCATCAAATTTATCTATATTCTCATCTCTTTTGATATAACATTTTCTTCCAAAGATTTTTGTAAGGACCCGCTAGTCCTAACCTTAGAAAAACTAACATAAATGATTCCATTAAATCTAAGTAAATTTTCATTTACATAAATGCAAGAATTTGGTTATCTACTATGTATTTGGACATACAAATAATAATTATCATTAATGTGAGTGCATTCATAATAAAATCCATAAGTTATGAATAAGGGATGACAACATATGAATGAGTTAAAATAAAGATAACCACATGTTTATGAATAAACTATGAAATACGAAAAGCATCTAATCCGAGCATCACGCTTTCAAAGAAACTTCATCAAAGTAAATTCCTACATAATGGTTCATACATATAATAAATACAAACTTAAAGTATGCATCAAACTTAAACAAACATTCACGTATTGAAAGGGAGACTAAGCATGCAAACACGCATACCACAAATCATACACAAGTAGAACACATGTTAGTGGTTAGTGGTTAGTAGCTTTCCTTGCTTTTTGTTAGTTACATCTTCTTGGCAACTTCATATTGCATTTTTGATAGTAGTGTAGACACCCAAAATTGTCCAATCTAATTAAATAAATATTTTATTTATTTAATTATCTAAGCTTAATTCTTCTATTAATTAAATAAATCTTTATTTATTTAATTAATTCATTTATCCTCTTCTAGCCGTATTTCTCATTTAAATAAATACATTTATTTATTTAAATTATCCTTTTCCTAAATTAAATAAATATCTTATTTATTTAATTAATCCCACTTCCTCTATTAATTAAATAAATCTTTATTTATTTAATTAATTCATTAACCTTTTCTACCTATGACACATGCCATTCATCTCTCAATTCATACACTACCTACCCCTTTCATTATTTTATTATTTCTTTTACCTACCCTCTAATCATAGCCGACCTCCTTTTACACCTCTCAATCTTATCCGTCCATTTCATATTGTGTCTTCTATATAAGGAGATGCTTCCTTCATTATCAAACCCTAATCATTTTTATGCACTTGACTACACTACGCTTTTGAGAATATGTGATCCTACTTGCAACCACATTCCATTCTTTGTTGAGCTCTTGTGCACATAAAATCTGAGAGCAAATACATCAAACAAGATCAATGGAGATAGGAAGAATGGAGATCCAAACCCTATTTGACATGTGATGGTATAATCTTTGTGATTTTATTTGATTTGCATTGTCTTAGGTAATCTTCATATGTTATGGTGGATCTTTGTTGTTGTTAGGCTAGGGTTTTGTGGTTGAATTCATTTAGCCTTTCAATATTGTTATTGTTGTTATCCATTTTCACCATATACATTTTGGCATGCCCAATGGGACTCTTGTCCCTTTTTGCATTTAACATCCTTGTTGCAGATTTTGTGTTTTGAAGTTGTAGATCTGACATTTTCGACAGCATCTTGATATTTTCACGTCTGTGTATTTTCGGATCACGTTTTTGATTTTCTGGTGCATCTGCGACATCTGGAACCGCGTCTATGTTATTGACAGTATTTTATTTTGCAGATTTCAGAAACCACGTTTGTGTTCCTTAGTCACGTCTACGGTGTTTTTAGACGTGTCTGTGTCCAGAAGTCGTATCTGGGTTCTGGAGCCGCATCTGTGTCTCACAGAGCCACGTCTGCGTCATGAAGTCGCATCTATGTCGAAGGTAACCGTGTCTGTGTGCATCGGTTTCAATTTTTTATTTTGAGTTATTGATTCAGTTTTGGGTTTTGCATTTAAGGTTTTAGATCCGGTTTATTTTGAGCTAACATTTTCAGATCTAGCTAACAAACTTGGTGCAGCTTGTCTTGAAAGCAAAATCGTTTGGTTGAAGGCCCCTATTTTCACAAAGTCTTATGGATCTAAAATTTACCTAACTTGTGTGCTTCCAGGAAGCGGTGATTATTTCAAACAATCCAAACTACTAACAAAGCTTTGTTGCAGGTCCTTGGCAAGGGTTTTTGGATTTTTATTGTGTGCCTTGTTTTTATAGACTAGCAAACACTTCAATTGGTGCACTAAAATTGAATCATTGTCTTTTGTGTCTTGAGCAATAGGCTCTTTTTGTTTAATCTTTAGAGGGCCTGTCTTCCTGTGTGGTCATTAGGACTACTAGTGAGAAGAGAATGACCCAAGTGGTAGCAAAAGAAAAGCCATCTTCTTCCAAACCACTATAAATAACTGTATTCATGGTGAAAACTATGAATAACATGTGCTGATTAGTTCATACTGACACTATGTCTCCCCATAAACCCATTTTATCAAATTTATTTGATCAGTTGTAGGGCGTAACCCCTACCGGCTGGAAGCCTTCTATATTTACAGAGCTGAAAGTGCCGCATGTATTGCCACACGAGCGGATGCCTTTACTAGCACCTTTTTATTTTAGAAGCCCAAATCCTTCTAGTTGTTGAGGCAGGAGGTCGGACCTCTGGTAGCGGCCCACACACATATGGTTCTTAGTAGAGATACAAAGTTCGCCATGGGGAGTTTTCGTGGGGACTGATGCTTGGCTGACCTGAGAAGTGAGTGCCGAGGGTGGAGCCAGTGAGGTCAAGCATCTAAGTATCCGCTCTGAATAGCGTAGCCTCAGGGGTAAAACCCCATGTGGGATCAACAACTATTGTCTTGGCCAGCCATAAGAATTGTCCTTGACTTATTTTAAACATTCAAACATTCAAGACCAAACATCAAAACATTGTGTCTTTTATGTCTTCAAGTGTATGCAAAACATTTTTACATCAAACAACACACTTTTTTTTGAGTCATTTTAGAGTCTAGACACTTACAAACATTGGGTCTTCATCAACATTGTGTCCTCTTGTCACGAAAAATAGTCAAACAGTTAGATTTGGTTACAACAAAATGACTTCACAGATTGAAAAAAAATTGCACAAATTTTGTAGAAACGTGTCTATGTCTGACATAATAGCGTCTGTGTTGTATAACCACGTTTGTGAAGGGCAGAAATGCGTCTGTGTTTCCAGAATCAACAGTGCACTTTACAAAAATCTTAGAAGCGCGTCTGTGTTAAAAAGAACCACGTCTGTGTCAGGAAATCGCGTCTGTGAAGTATACAGGCGCGTTTGTGATCAGAATTGAAGAAAAAAAAACAAAAAAACTGTTACAGTCCAGCAAACAAACATAGTTAGTTTCGGAATTCTTGAGCTTCCTAGGTCATTTCTCCAGGTTTCATTTAGCATTCAACCTGTCTTTGGGTCTCACATAGTCCATCATTGCTTCACATCTCACATTACATTCACATTTGTTTAAACTTGAGTCAAAAGGTCACTTGCTTGTCCTCATCATACTTTGTCAACACACTACATACAACAACACTTTGCTAAGTGCTCCCTCATCAAGGTCTATCACCTTTGGGTCTCATTTGGTCTTACTTAGAGTCAAGGTCAACTTACCTCATCAAGAGAAACTATCCTCTCTTTGGAAGTCACACCTACTCTACTACATACATACTTGGTCTTACACTTTGGACATTGCAAGTACACCTCAGATTCATTTGCATTCCATCCAACTCTTGGTCTTCCATACTTTTTCCATTTTTCACCTAGTCTCACACATCTCGGTCAATACCTAGTTCATGGTTGAAACCCATCTTCAAAGATCTAGGAGAGAAACTAAAGAGGCTCAAGAGTCTGCAAACATGAGTGTCTATGAATATGACAATGATGTCTTTTTCAATATTGATCATAACACATTACCTGATATGGATGCCTATAGAAACATTCCAAATGTTGAGAACATGGACACTACAAACAACAATGATACACATAATGATGATATGGACAACTTTTTCGTACATTCAGCAGATGTGGAAGAATCCATTATGGATCCCCGCTTCAATCGACTGATTGAGGAAATAATGAGGAGGGATAGACAATACTTCTTACAAATGATGGCACAAAGTGGAGCCAAGATCCCTCATGATTTTGACATGTCTCAAATAATGGAACATAGACCTTTGCAACAAATTCACTCCAACATGGATCAAAGAAGGCCTAATAGTGGAGGCAATAGAGGACCACATATGGTGCTTGAATCATCATCATCTTTGTTTCAAAAACTAGAGGTCCCACATACACATGGTCAAGCATATGATACTCACCTTCGCAGACCATTATGGAAGTCTTACGCAGAAAAATATGCTCAATCACATATCAATGCTAAGGATCAACCACCAAAGCAATTGGATATTCAAAGGCATGCTCAAAATTTGGACACAAGGAAACCCCGTGTCAAATTTGGGGGCAACACATTAGAACATGACATGCCTGTAGAGTATGGTATACATGGACAAAATAGATATTTCATTCCTCAACATGAATCTATACCAAGTGGTCCATATACGCAGCATCACTATAGACCTCCTCCATATGAACATGTGTATGATCAATATCATCCATATATGCAACATGCTCCTCCTCCAATTGGTGCCTCAAGCATGGGGTATGGTCCAAGAAGTCGATCTCCACCTAAGAGAAATTTGGAGCAACAAATCAGGGACTTACAAAAGAAAATGGAGGACATAAATACACCAAAGCCAACATACACAATGAGAGACATATATCCTTATCCATTTGACAAGAGCATTCCAATGCCTCCTTTTCCTACACACTTTGTAACACCTAAATTTGATAAGTATAGAGGAAAAGGGGATCCTAAGGCACACATAAGACATTTTTTCACAACTTGCATTGAGGTAGCAGCAGAAGAGACATATTTGATGAGATTATTCCCACAAAGCTTAGGTGATCAAGCTATGGAATGGTTCTCCCAACTCCCACCTGGTATTAAGTCATGGGGTGACTTAGCAAAGGCATTTATCCAACATTTCTCTTACAACATAGAGACAGACATATCAGTCACTACTTTGTGCAACACCAAGCAAAAAGATGGAGAGTCTTTTTCATCATTTTTACAAAGATGGAGGAATCTAGCTAGCAGATGCTCTTGTGAAATTCCACAAAAACAAATGGTAGAAATGTTCACCCAGAATGTTAATAAAGACATTGGCTATGATCTAAGGAAAGCTTGTCTATCCACCTTCAAGGACGTCATTGAAAAAGGCTTAGCAACAGAAAAGGTCCTAATTGAACAAGGAGTCATTAAGATATTCAAGGAAAACAAAGATGACTTTAAAGGAAAAGACAAGCCAAGATTTTGGAATAAAAACAAGAACATAGTCAATGATGGTGTTGTTGATGCCAATATAGTGCAACCCAAATTCATTTTTTCCGGATCAAGCTCTACAAACAATCAAGTGAATACTCAAACAACTTCTAAATCATGAAGGAAGTACACTCCATTGGGAGAACCACTTTAGTCAGTTTTCAAGAAGCTTGTGGCAAACAAGGTAACCACAATTCCAGATTTTCCTCCATATGAACCAAAGGTTAAACCAAATTGGTGGAATGATGATGAGTATTGTGAATTTCATAAGAGCAAGGGTCATGAGACAGGAAATTGTCATCGACTGAAGAACATCATACAAGATCTCATTGATAGAGGTGACATTGAGATTGAGGGACACTCATCCAATCAAGAACATGAGATGTTTAAGGAACCATTCCCAAAACATGACAAGGGAAAAGCTAAAGCCACAGATGATCAAACCAACTATACCAGAGCATCCTATAACTATGATTCAACTATCAATCACATTTCTATGGACAATTACGTTTCTACCATTATCATCAAGGACAAAAACCCTGAGAATTCTACCTGAAGACCCAATATTGTCCTAAAAGGTGTTGGATCTTCTTCCAAACCTAGCTCTGAATGTCATGTTACAACCCATCGAGGTAAATTTACTTCGCAAGGTGCTCTAGCCAAAAACACCCCATCTTCATCAACCAAGCCTAAGTACGACCTTGTAGAACAGTTAGGGAAAACACACGTGCTCATCTCCATTCTTGAGCTCCTACGCATATCCCTCGCACATAAGGCCATTCTTGACAAAATCTTGAGAGACACTGCCATTCCTACTGATTTGAATGTGGACCAGTTTCAAGCCATGGTGGGATACCTTTCCATTCCACATTCCCTTACATTCACAGAAGTCGACGACGCCTCCGTAAGTCAGCCACATAATGCACCACTACACATTGAAGCCTTCATACACAAACATTGAATAAAACAAGTCCTGATAGATGGAGGAACTGGTCTAAACATTTGTACATTGAGCACAATTAAAAAATTGGGATATTCTGATAAAGATGTGAATTCTACAAATCAAATCACCATCAAGGCATATGATGATGAAGAGCGTTCATCCAAGGGCACAGTCACCTTACCTCTCAGAGTTGTACCAGTTACAAAGGATGTGGTTTGTCAAGTCCTAGATCTAGATCTCACTTATAACATATTGCCAGGACATCCTTGGATTCATGAAATGAGGGAAATCCCATCTACATATCACCAATGCATTAAGTTTCCTCACAATGGAGTGGAGGTAACAGTTAATGGTGATCCTAATCCATTCATATAGTGCAGTAACCTGAGATCAAAAACTGAGACCATCATTCCTAGTAATCGCGAAGCTATTCCTTCTTCGGCATACATTAATCCTAAGTCATTAAAACCTTCGACATCAAAACAAGGTGAGCTTAAAGGCAAATTTCAGGACAAGGGCATGGGGGAATACACTTTAAATCAGACCATGTACTTATGACAAGTCATGAGTTCACCAAAAGAATATGGAAGACCACATCCTAACAAGCAAGTATCCATCATGGTACTTAAATGGGACCCTACTACCTTTCAAAGATGGGGTGAACTAGAAGAGGAAGACTTATACAAAATGCTTTACAAAGACATTGAAGATGATACACAAGATCACATCAGTCTACCATGTGAGAAATATGGCAAAGGTTTTAAGATTCTACAAAAATTTGGGTATGATGGAAAAAGCCTTCTTGGGTTACGAATGGAAGGCATCATTGAACCTTTACAACCTGAATTGACTTTCAAAAAGGAATGCTTGAAAGGACTTGGTTTCTTGACTTCCAAGGTCCACACTCAAAGGACAGAAGAAGCCTTACAAATCAAAGCTGCCAAAATTCAACAAGAGGATCGCTATTCCATAGAATCCAACGAATGGGAATGGGGTTCAGACAAATCCTCCAGTGACTACGAGCTCACCAAAACATTCAGAGAGCCAGATGAACCCACAGAAGAAGAGGAATTTTACAAAAAGTTCAAAGTTGGCCAAGAAACAACCCATGAGGATTCCACACAGTCCTTATCTCAAGGTTCTAGGTTGAAATCACATAGGATGAGAACACCTGTCCTAGAATGCGCTACTAGTGATGATAATTTGGATTTGCTCGCGATCGAGACTGATGAGGAGAGTGCCATCGATGACCTCAATAATTACCTAGACATACCCGAATATAACTGCATCTTCACTCTTACCCCCGCTAACTTCAAAGACATTAAAGGCCTTCCCCTTGTTCACCACCAACTCATTGACTGGGATCATGAAGGACCTGCATAGTTTGACACATTCCAAAATGATGAAGCTTTTATTGACTATCTTGGCATACGAGATGATCTTCCCCTTGGGGACCATAAAGTGGGATACACTATAGAACTCAATAGCATGGCATATTTTGGTGAGGGTGTCGGACCTTCCAGTCACAAAAATGTGAAAATAAGAACAAACCAAGGGTCTTATGGCAAAAACCACACTGTGGCGTTGTCTGATCCCAAAAAAGTAAAAAGAAAGGACGTATCTGAGGGTGAAAACCTCTCTGAGGCACCTGAAGATGGAAGGCTCGACATTCTCCCAACATCATATGAGGAAAAGTCATCCATGTTGGTAGAGGAGACTATCAAAACAAACATTTGTACAGAAGAGGTTCCACACAACATATTCTTGGCTCAATCATTAACGGAGTCAGAAAGGTCAAAATTCATAAGTTTCTTCAAAGAATGACAAATCAACTTTGCATGGTCATACGCTGATATGCCTAGATTGGATCCAAATTTGGTAATGCATCATTTGACAGTTAAACCAGGGGCAAAACTAGTGAAACAGAAATTAAGAAAGATGCATCCACAAGTGGCATTACTAGTCAAAGAAGAACTTGAGAAATTATTGGATGTCGGATTCATAAGCCCAATTGATTATCCTGAATGGATCTCCAACTTAGTGCTTGTTAGTAAACCAGATCGTAGCATCAAAATATGTATAGATTTCAGAGACATCAACAAAGCTTGTCCAAAGGATGACTTCCCATTACCAAATATTGACTTGATTGTTGATCTCACAGCAGGTCATGAAATGTTATCATTGATGGATGGATTCTCTGGTTATAATCAAATAAAGATCACGCCCGAGGATCAACATAAAACATCATTCACTTGTCCTTGGGGAACCTTCTGCTGGAATGTCATGCCCTTCAGACTAAAAAATGCAGGCACTACATATCAAAGAGACATGACTACTATCTTTCATGATCTCATGCACGTAACTATGGAAGATTATGTCGATGACCTCTTAGGTAAATCAACAGACAGAAATACACATTTGGACATACTTTCAGTCATCTTTGATCGGTTGGAAAAATACAAAGTAAGATTAAACCCCAAGAAATGTGTTTTTGGAGTAACCTCTGGGAAGCTCCTAGGATTCATTGTATCCAAAAGAGGAATCGAAGCTGATCCAGCAAAAGTCAAGGCCATCTTGGAGATGCAACCACCAAGAAATATCAATCAACTTCGGTCCTTACAAGGCAGACTCCAGTCCATACGAAGATTCATAGCGCAACTTGCAGATAAGTGTAATCCTTTTCAGCACTTGCTACATAAAAACATCAAATTCAAATGGGATGATAACTATCAACAGGCTTTCCAGACGCTCAAGATTATCTTTTGAATCCGCCAATTCTGATGCCACCAGTTCCAGATCAGCCTCTATTACTATATATATCAGCTACTCCAACAGCACTGGGGGCACTCTTAGCACAACAAATTGCTGAGGGCAAGGAAAAAGCAATATACTATATCAGTCACACATTGGTGGGATATGAGCTAAAATACACACCAATTGAGCGTGCATGTCTCACCGTGGTCTTTGCTTCATAGAAATTATGACATTACATGCTCACTCATAAGACTAAGTTGGTTGCAAGAATCGATCCATTGAAATACCTTCTCAATAAAGCAACACTTACTGGGCGACTAGCCAAATGGGTAATGATCCTGAGTGAATTCGACAAAGAGTATGTGGACATAAAAGCAATAAAAGGACAACCATCATAGATCAATTAGCAGATGCCCCCATGATAGATGATGTTCCTCTAAGTTCAAAATTTCCAGATGAATCCATTTTAACAATGTCACATGCAAAGCCATGGCAACTGTACTTCGATGGCTCATACACACAGCATGGGGTAGGAGCTGGCATCCTCTTTATAACTCCTAAGGGGATTCTATACCAAAGTCATGCCGCTTATCATTTCCTTTCACTAACAATATAGCGGAATATGAGGCATTAACAACTGGATTACGGATTGCAGTTCAGTGGAAGATCCAGGAACTTCGTGTTTTTGGGGACTCTCAACTTGTAATCCGTTAAGCAACTAATGAGTACCAAACAAAAGATGAAAAATTAATTCCTTACAAACAAATGGTGGATGACCTGAAACAACACTTCACAAAGATAGACTTTGAGCAGATACCAAGAGAGCAGAATTGCGCTGCAGATGCCATGGCTACAATTGCTTCACTGATCAATCTACCTCCAAATGAGACCTGCTATGAGTTCTTGGTGGATAACCTTTTGGTTCCTTCATATGAGATCATTCCTATAGAGACGATATGTGTTGTCGGTCCCGAGTCCCAGTTATATGGTTCCATTTTTACATACCTTCGTGACAATACCCTACCTCCTGATCTATCAAATAACCAATGTCGCACTTTCATTCGTCAATCCTCCCTATATGTCATTTCGGTTGATATCCTATACTGGCAAGGTCTAGATGGCACTCTCCTTAGATGTTTAGAAAGTGACGAAGCTCAGATTGCGTTATGGGAAGTACATGAAGGGATATGTGGTCCACATGCTAGTGGTCCTACCTTGGCCAAGAAACTTATCAGGACTGGATATTACTGGCCCAATATGGAAAAGGACTCATATCAGTTTGTCAAGAAATGTAAGAAATGTCAAATTCATGGAGACCTCATACATGCGCCAGCACAAGAACTTCAACCAATTGCATCTCCTTAGCCCTTTTGTCAATGGGGACTCGATCTTATAGGCAAGATTCATCCTCCTTCTTCCAATGGTCATAAATTCATTATCACTACCACAGAGTATTTCACAAAATGGATTGAGGCTGTACCTCTCACACAAGTCACTAGAAAACAGATTGCTACGTTCATCCTCAATTATATCATTTGCCGATACGGTATTCCTATTTCCATTATCACTGATAACGGGCATCCCTTCAAAAATCAGAATGTTCGTGAACTTTGTGACCACTTCCATATTTCTCATCATTTCTCCATGCCATATTATGCCCAAGGTAATGGTCAAGCTGAGGTGTCTAATAAGACAATCCTTAAAATCCTCAAAAAGACAGTCGATGACGTTGGCTGTAATTGGCATATCCAACTTAATCCTGCACTTTGGGCATACTGCACAAGTGTTTGCACACCCATAGGAGCTACACCCTATTCACTTGTCGACGGTGCTAAAGCTATCTTGCCTATTGAGGTCGAGCTACCCTCTTTATGAGTCTCTTTGCAAAACATTATCAGTGATGAAGACTATAGGGTCTCTCGCTTACAAGAACTTGAACTATTGGATGAACAAAGACAAACTGCTTTTAATCATCTCAAGGCTTATCAACAACAAATGAGTCACAGCTACAATCACAAGGTCAAGCCTCGCACATTTGAGGTAGGTGATTTGGTTCTCAGAGAAAACCCCAAAAATCAGAAAGACGGAGAGAAGAAGGGCAAGTTTGAACCAAATTGGCTTGGTCCTTACATCATTACAGCAGCATATGGATCTGGGGCATATTAGCTCTCAACTATAGAAGGTGAGACTTTGAAGGATCCTATCAACAACATGCACCTTCGCAGGTTCTACATATAGCTCTTTGTAATATCCCAATTCAAAAATACAAAAAAATTATAAAACAAAAAAATCGTTACTTGGTGAAAACCTAGCAAACAGGTGCCTTGTGACACAAAAAAAATTGAAAAAATCAAAAAAGTAAAGAGAAATAATTTCGTCCAATGGTGAAAACCACTTCAGTGGCACCCTGGGCAAGTACCATGGTGAAAACTGGGTCACCAGTGCCATGTGTAGAGACATTGCTCCTCCCTCCTTCAGGATTCTCTTTCATCCTTTCACTTTGCACACACTCACAACCTATTCGTTCATAATAAACTTACCCATTCCCATCATGGCTTGTTATTGATCTACCCAAGATTGGTTAGCCATTCATAATAAACCTCCCTTTCCATCCATAATAAATCAACTCCTATCTCTGGCTAAGGCAAATCCTACATCTAGTGATGGGTGTGGAACTAACAACATCACATGTTTCAAGTAAAGTTTCTTCCAGCTTCCTTCAGTCTATCCGCGCACAATCCGCAATAAAGAAACATTTGCATCACAGATCCGCAATAAAGTTTCATCTTCTCCACAATAAAGTATTAGTTTCATGGATTCAGTCAATTTCAGATGAGACACAACAACAACAATGGGCTTAAACAAATCAAATCTTTCAACAGACTCAGACAACATATGGTTCCGGGCTATCTATCCTTTTTGTGAAAGTAAACATTGTGACCATAATCAAATAAGACTTATACAAGTGACAAGAGACACTAAACTTGAGGACTATAGTGGATGTTGGTGTCGAGTCTTGGTTTTCTTTTGATTTTATCTTTTTGGTGACATGTCTTTTAGCTTTTCCATGATGTCTCTAACTAGAGATTTTTATCTCCAGGATGTCTTTGACTAGAAAGGTGAGGATGGGGTATCGTTGCCTATTTTTCTTTTGCTGTCTGTGGATTGTCTCTTAGTAATGCTATGACTTGTCCAAGGATATGAGGACACTGAGAGTCTAGTATGAACTGGGGCATTCCTTGTTTGTGACTATCTTATCTCCATGCAAACGGGTACAATGACTTTCTAGGTCGAACATATGCCTCGATTGTCATAACCTACTTGCCATAATAACTCTTAATGATGATAATGCACAAGAAGCTCTCTCACTTTCATATCTTCTATCTTCCATCCCCCTTTCTTGATTGACTTCCATCGTCCTTCTCGAGTCTGCGTAGCCTGCTATCACATGACTGAGTATAATGACACACCAAAACATTTGCATTTCATGTAGTTGCACCTACATTATCACATGTTAGCATTTCATACATACATATAGATATCATAATTGCATCACATCCTACACACAACACGTGTTAGAACATTTTATATTCTCATCATGTAAATAGTTATTTGCATTGTCATATCCATCTGCATTTCATACATTCACATTTGCATCATGCATAACATATAAAACATAAAAGAATAAAAATATTGCATTGCATCATATACATATTTGCATCCATATCATAAGCATCACATAGAAACATCACATCACATAGGTACACATGTATATAGTTGCCGCAAAGAAGAATCATCTCATATATATATAAAGTGTCATGATACAATGATGTCAAAATACATATGGCTACAATCACCCGAAGGTGTCTACATCATCATACAAAAATGACACAATACTGATACATAGGGAGCCCTCTACGGCTATGATGAACTCCCTCCCTCAGAGCTGCCTGGCCTTGATAGAATCTGAGCCCCCGAAGGACCCGCCCCAAGATCATCCCTCCTGTCTCCTCTATCTGGTGGTGGTGGAGGACCCATAACCCCACCACTAGACGCCTGTCTCCTCCGACTCCCTCCCATAGCTATCGTTGTCCGCGATGGTCTATGGAAGCTCCTTGCCCGCTGATCAGCTGGCACTGCACCATAATAAAGATCTTGCTAGTAGGCAATCTCCTCCCCTGCCCATAGGACGTAGGCATATCCAGCCCCTGTGTCCTCTGTCGCCTGCCTCCCAGCCCTTAGTGCTATCTCAGCCTCTGTGTAGCGCTGAATGGCCTGATCCCACTCCCTCTCAGTATCTCTAAGCCGCCTCTTGAGCCTATCCCTCTCCCTCTCCAGGTCCTGGATCTCATCTGCCTGTCCCTAGCAGATCTCCCTCAGCTCCGTCAGCTCATCCTCCTCTGCCTCAGCCCCCTGTGGCTCCCCCTGTATAGGTGCCTACCCCTATACCTATGCCTGTACTGGTGCTTGTACTAGTGCCTGTATTGGTACCTATCCCTGTATCTATCCTTGTACCTATCCCTGTACCTGCACCTGTCTGGGACCCTGTGCTGCTAGCACCTATAGTGGTAATCCACCATGACCCCTCACCACCCGAGCCTGCCTGTCCTCTCCACCCTCCCTCCACAGTGCTAGCCTCCTCTCTCCAACTGCCCCCCTCCTCCTCCATCAGCCTCTACCCCCATCATCTCCATCATCATCACCATCCCCACCACCATCTCCATCTAGTAGCTCTCCCGGATCCGTCAGGCATGGGAATGGATGCTCAGCCCAATATGCTGTGTACTCGGCATCCATGTTGACATCCTCAATCTCTGGCCACATATCCCAGGGTAGGGGCATCATATCCACTAGCTATGTAATAGTCTAATCATATGATAATAAGGGCCCAAACTGCACCTGATCCCTAACAGTCCATGCATACATGCCTGAACCCCGTGGCATCCACTGGATCCTGCCGAACTACCTACCCACCCTGTCCACTAGCTACCTCTCCAATACATAGGGCATCCGCCCAATTAGATACCTGCTCCATAAGGTGTAGGGAAGCTCTACCACATCATCCTCCCACTACTCACATCCCAAGTATGGCCTCCATATAACCGTATCAATGTCATCAATCACCCACCGTGAGTGCTCTAACTTGCCAATCCGTGGCTGCGAAGTGATCATGTCATACAAGTGTACAAAAATATGTCTATGACCTCTGCCCCTAAAATGTATTGGTCTCGTCACTGGCAGATGCTCATAGGCCCACACCTGTAACAATGTGACCCCGCAGCCCAATCCCATTAACCCGTGGTACACAAACTGATGCAGCTCATAATATAGGTGTGCTAGCACACATGGTCCCCAGGCATATCTGGTGTGCTGTGTCACCAGTGTCTCTAATGTACCTCCCCAGCCCACAGCCAACCCTCGTGTCGCTCTATCAAGACACAAGAACCCACTGATCGCTACTCCTATCACTGCTGGCAGTGCTAATCCTGTAGCACTCATGGTGTCCCAAGCCACATGTCCTGCCCTGATCTCTAGACTTGGGTCCTGGAACACTTGTCTCAGGGCCTCCCTGTCTCTGTCTCGATCGTATGGAATCAGCTCCCCATTGATCGGTATCCGCAGAATCTTGTATACATCCTCCAGGGTGAGTGTCATCTCACCCATCGGCAAATGGAACGTACAAGTCTCAGAGTGCCATCTCTCCACTAGTGTAGTCAGCAATCCCATGTTCACCCAAAACTCAGGCACATACAGAATATGTCTCAGACCCATAGCCTTAATCGTAGCTCGGTCCTCAAAGGTCAGCTCAGGTCTCAATCTCTGAGTCGATGGGAATCTCTCCCGTGACTCCAACATAGGCAAATACTCCTGCAGTCAAGCAAATCAATCATGTCAGTCATAGTGGCATTCACTATTCATCACAAAATGCTACTTTTTATCTAAGTGCATATGGTATTCTATCCTAGTGACACTCACTATTCATCACAAAGTGTTGCTATCTATCCTAGTGACACTCCCTGTTCATCACAAAGTGTTGCTTCTATCCTAGTGGTACTTCCTATTCATCACAAAGTACTATGTGTTTTGCACTCCTTGTTCATCACAAAGTGCTCCTCACATTTGCACTCACTGTTCATCACAAAGTGCTACTCATATTTTAGTACTTCCTGTTCATCACAAAGTACTCTATCTTGGTACTCACTGTTCATCACAAAGTGCCTTGATCTATTCTAGTCTTCCCTAGTGGACCTGTTTGAATGTATCCTCTCAGCAACTTATCCAATCGATAGCGTATGTTCATCACAGAACTACCGATTTGACCTAGAAGACACAAATTCACTTTTTTTTTACACAAACGTGCTTTCCTGACATAAACGTGCTTGAAGACTGCATAAACGTGTCTATTTTACATAGACATGCCTGAAACACACAGACATGCCTATGCTCTACACAGACGCGCTTGGGTGACAAAGACGTGCCTTCTTGGCATAGACGCGCCTACACAGCACAGATGCGGTCGCATTCAGCACAGACGCATTTTCTGACACAGACGCGTCTAGCACAAACACAAACGCGCCTATCGAGCATAGATGTGCCTGACACCAACACAGACATGCCTGGGCATTTTTGACATTTTTTGGACCCTATTCTAAGCACATTTATTACACTATCTAGAATGCATTAATGACAACATTTATTGCAACAAAGTACAAGGAGGTTTTGTGGTACTTACCGGCTCTCCTGTCTCTGCTGGTCTCTAGAATCGGTGAACGTGGTCAAATCTATGAACAAAGGCCATCGCTGCTGCTCTTTTCTCTCTCTGCACACTAATCTCTTGGAGGTGTAGATGACAATGAGGATGTTTTTACCTCGTGGTCTATCTTATAGACTGCCCTAGCCCTCGTATCCTAAGTCAGTCTTTGTTATCCCATGACTTTGTCACTTTATCTGGTCAGTCCATTCTAGCCTTTCTTTCTTATCGAGAGATTGTCTGCAATCTTTTCACACATTTTTATCCAATCTCTCGAGGGGATATATCATCCCATCTTGGGGCAAATCTGTATTAGTTCATATTATCTTCTTTGAAACAACGTGACAAGCCGCATTGTCTCAAAGAGGGGCAAAATGTAGACACCCAAAATTGTCCAGTCTAATTAAATAAATATTTTATTTATTTAATTATCTAAGCTTAATTCTTCTATTAATTAAATAAATATTTATTTATTTAATTAATTCATTTATCCTCTTCTAGCCTTATTTCTCATTTAAATAAATACATTTATTTATTTAAATTATCCTTTTCCTAAATTAAATAAATATCTTATTTATTTAATTAATCCCACTTCCTCTATTAATTAAATAAATCTTTATTTATTTAATTAATTCATTAACTTTTTCTACCTATGACACATGTCATTCATCTCTTAATTCATACACTACCTACCCCTTTCATTATTTTATTATTTCTTTTACCTACCCTCTAATCATAGCTGACCTCCATTTACACCTCTCAATCTTATCCCTCCATTTCATATTGTGTCTTCTATATAAGGAGATGCTTCCTTCATTATCAAAACCTAATCATTTTTATGCACTTGACTACACTACGCTTTTGAGCATATGTGATCCTACTTGCAACCACATTTTGTTCTTTGTTGAGCTCTTGTGCACATAAAATCTGAGAGCAAATACATCAAATAAGATCAATGGAGATAGGAAGAATGGAGATCCAAACCCTATTGGACATGTGATGGTATAATTTTTGTGATTTTATTTGATTTGCATTGTCTTAGGTAATCTTCATATGTTATGGTGGATCTTTGTTGTTGTTAGGCTAGGGTTTTGTGGTTGAATTCATTTAGCCTTTCAATATTGTTATTGTTGTTATCCATTTTCACCATATACAAGTAGGTCTCAAAGACCTTTTATATAGCTTACACAACTTGATCATACATAGCTTACATGGCTTGAATTTTGAGACTGCATTGGTCTATTACAAGAAATCATTAATACATTATACAATGTTACATAAGATTTTACAATGATATACAAAAGTCTCTATCTCCAGATGTTGTGTCCTCCACTCTATCAGACTCACCTCCATCTGCGATCTAGGAGACATACAAATAACCCAGGCATTTTATCTACTCAACCAATTGAAGCTTACACTTCCCGGTGCTCATGACAAGCTCCCATCCCTCATGATGAAGTGTCCTAGCAAGATGGCATCAAATTTTTGAGAATTGGATATGTGCATGCATGTAGCATCTAATAACCTAGCCAGTTGAACTTATCTACACATGATATGGTAGGGAGAAATAAATAACTTGGCCAAGTTTTAACCCTTTTGGGGTAGGTGTAAACACCCTTCCTTGTTTGACCCATAATAAAGAACCCTATCCATTATACATCCCTCATAGACAAAGATAAAAATTACCCCACACAAGTATTTATTTATTTATTTCTTTATACTTACAATTAATGTTTCATGGTTGTTACTTCTCTTTAAATTACACCCATTTATGGGATTTAGATTTCATTCAACTAAAACTTATATATATTATAGACCATTAAGTCAAATGAAACCCTTCCTAATTAAATTGACTTATTAGAATTTTTATCTAATTTCTCATCTATAAACTATCATTAAGTTTTCCAAAATAAAAGATAATAACAACATTACCCACTTGTTGGAGAAACGTTACCCTTGATATAACTAAAATTAATGTATATATATATATATATCAATATCAACTAAAAATAAGAATTGGTTGAGCTCAACCTACAGTAGAGTGGAATAAACAAATAGAAGATAGTCAAGAGAGATCCCAAATTTACAGCAGAAAAGAAAGAGTACAAGGAGGGGAGAGTCATTTTGCATTTTCCTCAAATTGGTTATGCCCATACAACAAGAAGATTAATTCAATAGATTAGTATGAATTTAAAAATTAATTCGAATCAGGATAATTTGTAGAAATAAACAGAGTAATTTGAACCATGTGAAATTTGTAGAAAGAGAGAGTAGAAGTGATAACCAATAAACTTAAAACAAATCATTTTGCACAGCATAGATCAATTTAAACCAAGGAAATCCAACATAGAAGGGAAGCAAAATGGACATGGGGCGATAACCAAAAGTAACCTTCCTGGAATCGATTTGGCTCCCCATAAAACAATCAATAATCAATCCAAAATGATTCCTTCTACAGATATTCCAAACAAATTCGCAAAGTAAATCGACTATTTTATAAAAAAACTTGAGATGGGGAGGTTAATAGTCTCTTTCTCCCTGCTATCGATTTGGCTCTCCCAAATCAATCCTTGCAAGTCCATTAGTCAATCCAATAAATATTGAACCTAATAAACATGGAATGTCAAGAAAATCGACCGTATTAATGTGTTGAATGAGAGGTGATTCGATGGGGGAAAATTCCTTGCAAAACAAAATATGCCCTATCAGTCAGATAAACTAAAACAACCACCAAAGAAATCTGCAATTGAAAAATATTAATATTGGGGGGAAAGCTTGTACCAATGGAGCAAAAGAAATAAAACTTTTGTAAAAAAGAATACAGGTCAATCCATAGAGAGGAATATAGAAAGATGAGATAAAATTGAATAATCAAAACATCTTGAAGACTATGATTCCCAAAATGAAGAAACTTGGATATGAGGAATAGGAGAGGAGCTGATATAAAACATTACCTTGCAGATTTGGCTAAGAAGAAAATAAGGGAGAGGAGGCACTATCAGCTCAACACAGGAGCTCCTCCACATGATTCTTCCTGCAGAAAATTTGACCTCCCAATCTCTTCTTGGAAAATCGGATGAAGGGTGATATGATGAAAGGTGTTAGAACACAATAATTCAACTTTTCTTTCAACCCTCCTCATAGTCAATATCCTTTGCAGCACATGGCAAGGATTTGGGGGAAGGCGATAGTCTACTTGGTGACTAGGAAATTGACCTCAGAATGATGCCCAACTAGAAAATACTTGCATGGTAAAAGAACAAATTCTTTTCCCAGCAATTTGACAAAAATAATTCACAAAAAATGAAAGTGGAAAGTCTGATTATGGACGACTTGGCAACATAATTGGCTTCAAATTTATAAAAAAATTGGTTGAGGGAATTGATCCAAGGGATGTGAATCTAGACTAGAGGAAATCATGGTGATTTGAGAGTTTAAGTGAGGAAAACTAAAATAGATTAGGCAGTTAGGAGAATTAATCAAGAGCTTGACTGGTTTTTTTAGCCAATCAAGAAGATAAAATTGAGAGATGACAGGAAGTTATTGGGAGTTGACAAGAACAAATAATTAGTTTGAATCTTCTCCCAAAAACTCACATGTTTTGTTTTAAATTTCAATATTAAGTCATTAAATTAATATTTTAAATTCATTTGCTTGAATTCAGTTAATTAACATTTGTTAGGACCCAAAGACAACTGGGAGGGGGAGGGGTGAATTAGTTCTCAATTAATTTCAACCCAAATATAACTTAATCAAACTTGATACTTAATACAGGTAAACCAAACTTAATGTCGGTAGACAAATTAAAAGTTAATATTAATACTAGTGAAACTCAATGCATATAACAAAAAGAGAAACAACATCCAAAACACATAACACAAAGATTTGTACGTGGAAACCCTGTAAGGGGAAAAACCATGGTGGGAAACCTTACCCACAATTAGACGATACTACTACAGATAGCATGTGTATACAAATGGGGTCTGTACATGCAGAAAGGCCAACTGCCTAGAGCTCACTGCTCAATCACAAAATAGGAGTCACACTGACTACAATTGGATGATTAAATCCAATGACAATGTACTGCTCAAAGTAGCATCTCCAATGCTGGATTTAGTACTAGTTAAGCTCTGATAATCTCCTTCAAACCTTCCTTGAACCTTCTCTATGGTCTGCCCATATGATCTTTAATATTCGCACATACCATGTTACAATACCACACTTCCTTTCTTACATCATCTCACAAATGAGATCTTACATATATACCAAAACCTAAGACCAAATGTGTAGGTCATCTAATAAAGAATATTACAATTTAAGCCAATTACAAATAAGTCAAGATGTGATGCATCATGTTGACTCCATGTAGTTACAACAATATCCAATTGATTAAATCATCTTCATAACATGTCGTGTTGATTTGGAATAGATAATGCATGTCGGTTCATAACCTAGACCAATTTGCCAGAAACAACAAATATGTCAACCCGATTAGACCAATAACCAAAATACCAAAGCCAAGTGTCCAAACCATGTCTTTGACATCACCAAGTGATCTCCAGATGATAACAAGTCATCCTGAGTGCCAGTGTACAATATAACTTGTTGGTGAACCAAATACCGGTGACTGTGCATAAGTCACATAACTTGCCAATGAACATAACCAAAGATCTGCAAAAGGATAAGTGTTGACATCAATGATAAAACCAATGCAACACATCCATAATACCAACAATCTCCCCCTTTGGTATTGATGGCAACACAAGATGGAAAAACATCTAAGTGCCAAAATAGAATGCCAAAAACCAAAAACCAACAATCTCTAGAATAGATCAATATCAGAAATCAAAATACAAATGCAGAGAGTATATATCACTCCCCTAATGAATAATCTCTCCCCAAAGGATAATGTAATTTTTCCTTAGATATCTCTCCCCCTTTTACATCAAATGCCAATGCAATACAAATACCAGATAAAACCAATTCATAGAACCAATTGCATTAACCAATTGTTATAACCAACTACTCCCCTTGAGAAGTAGCTCTCCTCCATCAAAGTCGAAAAAAAGTTTTCTTTGTTAATTTTGTTGGTTTGATGCCAATCATCAACTATCTAAGTCTCTACCAGTGAGGGTATAACCCCAAGCTGCTCTTTGAGATATTCAAAAGTTTCCTTAGGCAAATGCTTAGTAAAGATATCTGCAATCTTCTCTTTAGTATTCACATTAACCAATCTCACTTCTTTTGCTTCAACATTCTCTTTCAGAAAATTATATTTGATAGAAACATGTTTAGTTTTAGAGTGAAATACCATATTCTTAGATATATCAATTGCTGCTGAATTATCACAGCAAATGATTATAGGTTCTTTGTATTTTACCTTTATGTCCTTCAACATTTTCTTAATCCATAATACCTGAGTACAATTAGTTGCTGCTACAACATATTTTGATTTTGTTGTTGATAATGATGTACAACTCTATTTCTTACTCAACCATGAAATCAATCTGCTACCAAGAAAGAATGCCTCGTCGTTGGTGCTCTTTCTATCATCTACATCTCCTGCCCAATTAGCACCAATGTATGCACATAAATCAAAATTTTCATCTTTAGGATACCATAAACCAATATTTTTTGTGCCTTGTAGATACCAAAAAATCCCTTTCATTACTAATTCATGATTTTCTCTAGGATTACTCTAAAATATTGAAACAATACACACTGCATTCATTATATCAAGTCTTTTTTGTGTCAAATATAGTAAACCTCCAATCATAGATTTGTATCTTGTCGAATTAACAGGAGTTGAATCATCCTTCAATGTCAATTTATCAGTTGTAGTCATAGGAGTACTTACCGGTTTAGAGTTTTCCATACCAAATTTCTTTAGTAGTTCATTCAAGTACTTTGTTTGACATATGAATATACCTTTATTAGTCTGTGAAATATGCAATCCTAAAAAGATTTTTATCTCCCCAATCATAGACATTTCAAATTCTTCCTGCATCTTATTAGCAAAGTTGTTACACAATCCATCTTCTCCTCCAAAAATGATGTCATCAACAAAAAATTCAATAACCAAGATGTCTTCATTAGTCACTTTGAAATATAAGTTGTTGTCAGCATTACCTTTAGTGTAACCAAGCTTCAAAAGATATTTGTCCAATCTAGCATACCAAGCTCTAGGAGCTTGCTTCAATCCATATAAAGCTTTTCTTAATCTGCAAACCATATCTTTATCATTTTTCAATCAAAATCCATCAAGTTGTTCAATGTAAACTTCCTCTTCAAGATCAACATTCAGAAATGCACATTTTACATCCATTTGATATACTTTATAGTTCTTGTGTGCTGCAAATGCAAGAAATAATCCAATTGCCTCAATTCTAGCTACCGGTGCAAAGGTTTCATTGTAATCAATTCCTTCTTTCTGTGAATATTCCTTACACACTAATCTTGCTTTGTTTCTGATTACCTTACCATCTTCATTAAATTTATTTCTAAATACCCATTTAGTTCCAATTATATTTTTATCTTTAGGCTGGGGAACCAATGTCCATGTATTGTTCTTTTCAATTTGTTCTAATTCATCTTCCATAGCTTTAATCCAATGTTTATCTTCACATGCCTCAATAACAGATACTAGTTCAATTTAAGAAATTAAGCATACCTCTTCATTTTCTATTCTTCCTCTTGTCATAACTCCTTGATACTTATTCCCAATTATCTGACTTTTAGAGTGATTCAGTGCTACATACCTGGGTGTGTTCACTTGTTGATGTTCTTCAATCACTAGGACATTCTCTGATGATGTCGGTGTGACTGGATCCACATTCTATACCGGTGCACTCTGTATAGGTTCATTTATGATCATCTCAACTGTCGGTTCAGAATCCATAGATCTTGAATTTCCTCTAAAGTGTTCATTTATCTTCACATTTGCACTCTCAATAATTTTCTACAATCTTTTATTAAAACATCTATATGCTTTTCTCTTAGATGAATAACCAAGAAATATTCCTTCATCACTTCTAGGATCAAATTTACCAATGTACTCATCTCTCTTAATGTAACATTTGCTTCCAAATATTATGAAGTATTTAAGAGTAGGAATATTACCAAACCATAATTCATAAGGTGTCTTATCGGTTTCACCTTTGATGTGAACTCTGTTGAAAGTGTAAACCATTGTATTCACTGCTTCTCTCCAATACACATGAGGTAGATTTGCTTCTGATATCATGTTTCTAGCTGCATCCAGAATAGTTTTGTTCGTTCTTTCAACAACTCCATTTTGTTGAGGTGTCTGGGGTGTTGATAGTTGTCTTCTAATTCCATTCACTTCACAAAATGTATTGAACTCCTTAGATGTAAATTCACCTCCTTGATCTAATCTTAAACATTGGATTTTCTTTCTAGTTTCATTCTCTACCAGTGCCTTGAATAATTTGAATTTGCCAAAAGCTTTTGATTTCTCCTTGAGAAAAGTAACCCAACACATTCTAGAATAATCATCAATGTTTAGCATAAAGTATCTATCTCCTTGTAGACTTCTTGTTCTTGCCGAACCACACAAGTCAGTATGAATTAAATCAAGAACATTATTGGATTTCTCAGAAATACTCTTAAAAGTTGTTCTAACTTGCTTTCCCATTTGACATTCCTTACATACTGGATTATGAGGTTTTATAATCTTAGGTAAATCCTTTACTGCCTTAGATTAACTGATCTTTATAATGCAATCAAAATTCACATGACAAAGTCTTTTATGCCATAACCAACTTTCATCAATATGTGCAATCAAGCATGTCTTTTCACTGTTATTCAAATGAAAGATATTACCTCTAGTCTGATTACTGGTTGCAATCTCCAAACTAGTTTTGTTCATGATTTTGCATTTACCATTCTTGAATTGTAACTGAAATCCCTTTTCAACCAATTGACCAATACTCAAAAGATTATGCTTCAAACCTTCAACATAATAAACGTTGTCAGTATTGTGCTTACCATCAAAATATATAGTGCATTTTCCTCTGATCAAACAAGCTTTGTCATCCCCAAATCTTACTAGACCTCCATTGTATTCCTGAAAAGATAAGGATTTACTTTTATCACCAGTCATATGATGTTAACATTCAGAATCTATAATCCATTCATCCTTTTCTTCAATTTTAGCTGCCAGGGCCTTCTCTACCTGTGGAATAGTAGGTGTTGGATGATCTTCTTTTATTGCAACAAAATCCCATCCATTGTCTATTGTTTCTTCATCAGAATCACCAGTAACTACTTCATCAACATAGTAACATGATTTATCTCTATTCGTCTTAAATCTGTATCTTTGATATTCAGGGTTAGGCTTATATGTTCTTGTAGCTTCTTCTCTTAACCTTGCATGTCTATCAGGACATATAGATGCCATATGACCAACTTTATTGTAGTTAAAACATTTAAATGGTGCTTTACCTTCATACTTACTACCAATAGGACCTTTAGGCATTTTCCTTGCAAATAGTGCTTCAAGTTCTTCCAGTTCTTCATTTTCTTTCCTGATATCTTCAAGTTCTCTTGCATAAAGTGCTATCCAATCAAATTTATCAGATGATGATGATGATGCAGATGATGATGCTTTGAAGGCTAAATCTGTCTTAATTGTAGTAACAGGACCAAATTCGTCAAGCTCAAATGCTAAAAGTTTTCCAACCAAGGTATCTCTAGATACTGATGTATTAGACATTGTTCTCAACTCATTAATAGCAGTTACTTTCTTTCTATATGATGGTGGAAATTCTCTCAAAACTTTAGAAACAATTTCATCTTCACTCAAGGAACCTCCACAACATTGTATTCCCAAAACAATTTCATTAACCCTTTCCATAAAAGCAAAAATTCTTTCATCTTCTTCCATTTTCAGATTTTCATACCTGACCCGGAAGCATTCCAATTTTGCAGTTTTGATAGTGGTATCTCCTTCATTCAATGTCTCTAATTTATCCCAAGTAGCTTTAGTAGTAGATCGGTCTGATAATCCCATGATTTTCTAATCTGATAAGGCTCTCAAGAGTGCTTCTATTGCTTTGTAATCATTCTCTTGATCCTTACCCAATGTTGGTGGATTAGGTTGATTCGGTGTAGGACCAACATAGCCATTATTTGTAACATCCCATATGTCTTTTCCAATGAAATTCAGATGTGTCTCCATTCTGATCTTCCATATACCATAGTTAGATCCAAATATAACTTAATCAGTTGTCAATTAATTTCAATCCAAATATAACTTAATCAAACTTGATACTTAATACAGGTAAACCAAACTTAATGTCGGTAGACAAATTAGCAGTTAATATTAATATCGGTGAAAATCAATGCATATAACAGAAAGAGAAACAACATCCACAAAACATAACACAAAGATTTGTATGTGGAAACCCTGTAAGGGGAAAAACCATGGTGGGAAACCTTACCCACAATTAGATGATACTAATGCAGATAGTATGTGTATACAAATGGGGTCTTCACATGCAAAAAAGCCAACCGCCTAGAGCTCACTACTCAATCACAAAATAGGAGTCACACTGACTACAATTGGATGATTAAATCCAATGATAATGTATTGCTCAAAGGAGCATCTCCAATGCTGGATTCAGTACCGGTTAAGCTCTGATAATCTCCTTCAAACCTTCCTTGAACCTTCTCTATGGTCTACTCATATGATCTTCAATATTCGCACATACCATGTTACAATACCACACTTCCTTTCTTACATCATCTCACAAATGAGATCTTACATATATACCAAAACCTAAGACCAAATGTGTAGGTTGGCTAATAGAGAATATTACAATTTAAACCAATTACAAATAAGTCAAGATGCAATGCATCATGTCAGCTCAATTCAGTTACAACAATATCCAATTGATTAAATCATCTCCATAATGTGTCGTGTTGATCTAGAATAGATAATGTATGTCGGTTCATAACCTAGACCAATTTGTCAGTAACAACAAATATATCAACCCGATTAGACCAATAACCAAAATACCAAAACCAAGTGTCTAAACCATGTATTCGACATAACCAAGTGATCTCTAGATGATAACAATTCATCCTAAGTGTCGGTGTACAATATAACCTATCAGTGAACCAAATATCGGTGACTATGCATAAGTCACTGAACTTGTCGGTGAACATTGTTGGCATATGCACACTCCAATGAGACATTGTAGGTGATTGAAGGTTTTGTCATTGAAGGCAACCTTACAATCCTATGGCACCGACAAGGCATTACACCGGCAAGATAGTTCACTGGCATCAACAGATCACACTCTACACCGACACTCAGACCACCGACACCGGCACAGAGAAAGAAAGCATACCTGCACAAAGGCCGACAGGATTTTTGATATATTATATTTTGTTTATTATTGTAAAAACTTTGTAAGCCAACTTGGCAAGTTGTAAAATGAATCTTATATATAAGAGAGATCATTGTAGACATTTTGTAAGCGAGAAAAAGGAAAATATTAGGCAGACCTATTATGTGAAATATAGGTTAAAGGTTTTATGTAAAGAGCAGAGCAGAAACCAATACTGGATCAGGCATTATAGATGCTATTGTAAAGTAGTACAAGATATTGTATTTGTATAATCCACATTGTAAGTCAGTGAGACTTCCCATTGAGCAGTGAGCTCTAGGCAATTGGCCTTCCTGCATGTGTAGGCCCCTTTTGTAAGTAATATTCTCTTATTGGCCAGTAAGTGAATATTGTGGGTCACAAATCCCACCGAGGTTTTTCCCACACCAGGTTTCCTCGTTAAATCTTTGTGTCATGGTGTGCTTTTAATTCTGTTTATTGCATTATTTCTTGCATACCGGTATACTATTATAATATGTTCTACATGTTTTAAGTTAAGAAATTCAAATCACCGGTTAGATACTGATTCACCCCCCCCCCCCACCTCTTAGTATCTGTGGGAATCCTAACAATTGGTATCAGAGCTTGGTCCTCTATTTTTAGGAGCCTAACAGCTTGAGGAAGATCTTGACACCGGTAAAGATGAAAAATCTGATGAAGCAACTTGAAGCAGCTCTCTCAGACTATGATACAAAGAAATTGAAAAATATCAAACTAGAAGATGATCTAAAAGCAGCTCAGGATATCATTCAAGCACTTCAAGAGAATCTTACTATTGCAAGAAATAAGAGAAGAGAACTTTGTGAAAAGATGCAAAATGAGAATGATGAAAAGGAATCACTTAATGATATGGTAAGAAAGCTAAAATTAGAGAACATAACAACAAAGAATGAGATGCAGGATATGACTATGAGATTTTGTAAAGAAATTGAAGATAGGAAGAAGAATGAAGAAGAATTGACCAAAAGACTAAGTGAGGCAGCAAATGAGAACACAAGACTGATGAGGCAGAAAAAAGTCTTAGAAAAAGAACTAGAAACTGCAAATCAACATAAAGAAAAATTCAAGAAAAGCTCAGAGGAACTTGGTAACTTGCTGAAGAATCAAAAACCTAAAGGTGACACTTTTGGAATTGGCTTTGAGGTTGGTGAAAGCTCTGGTACTACAAACACACATGTTCACAACAAACTGGTAAGGTAACCTAATGCTTATAAATTCAATAGAAAATGCTTTAACTGTAATAAGTATGGTCATAGAGAAAATGAATGTAGATCTAGAAATTATCAGAATATCAACACACCCACCGATCAATGTTCAAAATACAACAAAGTTGGTCACAACTCTGAAAAATTGCAGAATGAATGTGAGACGTTATGTTTGTGGAAGATTTGGACATTTATCTAATCAATGCAGAACACAAACCGACATAGTTTATGGGAAAGCTATTCAAAAGAATAATGTGACTTGTTATGCATGTAACAAGATTGGGCATATTGCAAAATTTTGTAGAAGCAAAGGATCACCGACAGACAAGAAAAGTTCTATCTTGAAAGGTAAAGAAAAAGTTGATGAGGTTAAGCAAAAATTCTCAAAACAATGGATTAGAAAAGCTGATCTAAATGTTGGGAATACTTCTCCACTGGTAGAACCAATCAATGCTTCACTGACAAGATAGAGTGATGCTTCACTGGCAAGACAGAGTAGTGCTCCACCAGTAGGAAGTTCTTCATCAAATTGAAGAAAGTTTCCTTGAGGGTTTGGCAATCTAAAGACACATGTGCTATTATTCCCTCAGTTAGAGATGAGAAGTTGGAAATTACTTCATTACCGGTAGACAATGTTAAGTGAATACTTAACCGACATGCATTAAATGTGGTAGATGGCAAATAAACACTATAAATTTGTGGTTTTGGCTCCATTTCATTTCACCATGATTTCAAACATTCGTAGAGTGCAAAATTTGCAGAGCTAAGGAATTTCAAGCAAAGAGGCTAAGCACTTCAAGCAATCAATCCTTCCAAGATAGAAAAAAGGTATTTATCATCATGGCATCCACCTCTGCAATTGAATATATAGCAAACCCTACTATAGTCGAGGTTATAAAATTACCTAGGCCCGTATTTCAACTAGTTCCCAAAGTAGCAAAGAAAGATGACAATGTAGGTGCTTTCTCTCAAATACCAAAAGGAGTTGTTTATGTTGAAGACCCCAGAATTTACATTCACTGTAACATAGAGGATTTGGGAGATGAAGAGATCAAAACAATGTATAAATTTGTCATATGTGATAATTCTAGAAATGTGAAACCGGAACATAAAATCATTGAAACCCTAGGATTTACTGAAATCCTCTGCATTCCAAAATTTCCCAAGGATGTGATTAAGATAGTCTTAAGCAGAGTACATGGTGAATTTTTCTGGTTAGATGCAATTCACAAAATCACCAAGGGAGCTGTGAAAGCTGTCACAGGGTTACCGTCCACTGGTAAAAGGCTAGACAAAACCAAGATGGTCTCAAATGACCTAGTTACTAAGCTAACTGGTACTACATCTGATAAAAGGTCCTTAAGAGTCAATGATGTAACCGACACCAATGTAAGATTTATCAGCATGATATTAGGGTATAAGGCAACTCATGCAAATAGACTCAATTCAGTTTCAAGTTTATGCATTAAGAGTGCTTATGACATGATCATAGATAATGTAAAGAATGATATATGTGAGTGGTTGAAAGATGAGTTAATTGACAGCTTAGGCAAGATAAAGAAAGATAAGAGAGGAACATTTAGATTTGGTAATATTCTTGTATGTTTGATGCTACATATAACCAAACATGTTCCCGGTATAGGCTATAAAGTACTTGGATTTGATATACTGGTAGGAAAACAATTGACAGAACTATTCAACAACATGGGTGAAAACAAAGAAAAGAATATCCATGAATACTTTCAAGCACTTAAGGCCAAAATGAAGAAGAGAATCAAATTATCACAAAAGATTATTGACAAATATAAGGATGATATATGTTTTGTAATAAAAAAGGATGAGATCTGGATGGAAGCAGTCATCCCAAGAACAATCTGGGTAACAGAGATGGGCTATGAGACAGATGATCATATAATTGAGACTTCTGCTAAAGCACTTCTGGAAGCTCCAAACGAACCAAAGGAAGAAGAATTTGGTAGTGCTGAGACCATAGAAAAAAAAATTCAATCTAAGAAGAGAGTGAAAATGGTTGAGGCAATTGTGAGAAGAGGTTCTAGACAGGCAAAAGCTATTAAAGAAGATGTATTAAAGCAAATTGATATCACTGAGGATGAGCTAGGAACTCTATAGCCTGAGACTCACCTATCACCGGTAGGCACTTCTTTGGAGAGTGACATGCGTGCATCTTTCAAAAGAGTTGTAAGGAAAAGAGATCCCTCACCGACAACCACACCCTCACCTAGGAGGACTAGACAAAAATAGCAAGCAGTAAGATCTCCAGTTAAAAAGACTACACCAAAGAAGAAACTGACACCCAAGAAGAAGAAGAGAACAACATAAAATTTGGCCTCTCTTCACATACTGTTGAATGAAATTACAGAGGAAGGGAAACTAAAGAATATAGAGAAACTGTATGACACTTTGACTGCAGATGAAAAAGAACAAGTAGAAGAAATTTTTGATGGAAGTTGTAGATGAAGTACCAGATGAACTGTTCAAAAGACTGGAAGCAAGAAGACAAGTTGTTATAGAGCTTGATAAGAAAATTAAAATTGAAAAGTTACTAGTTGTTTATCTAGTGAACTCACCTAAAGAAATTGATGATTTAATTGTTGAGGCCAACTGATCAATATTCTCTACTGCACATCGGCACATTGTATTAATGGTTGGAAGAATCAATGAGGTGACTGAAGAAACAAAAAATGCATGGGACATATTTCTTGTTGAGAAAGAAAAACAGGAAGAATACATGAACCCCAAACCAATAAAGGTATATCAGAAGGAGAGAGACAAAGGAAAAGGAAAGGTTGGTGGACCTCCGAGTATCAAAGTAAAAGACAACTTACCCCCACCTCCTTTTACATCACTGGTAATAACAACTATAGAAGATCAACCGACAGTTGAAAGTATGGATGTAGAGGATGTCAATCCTAATCCTGAAGTCTTATATACAGTAGATGTTGATACACAAAAGATCAACATTGTGGTAGACAAAGATACAACTGGTAAGACTGAAATGGCTAGTGAGCCACCGGTAGCTGAGAAAACTGATAACACACAAGAGAAACCGACAGATGACAAAGAGCAATAGGCAGAAACTCAGACTGAGATAGTGCAACAAATAGAGCAACAACAACAAGAACAAGCTCCGGAACAGGTATAGGAATAGAGTCATGAGGAAACAATACAACTGGCAATAGGAGAAGTACACAAATTATTGCTTAAGGAAATGCAAACACAAACAGATCTACCAGAGGTCCCAACAAGCTTGGTTACTTCCTCCACCGACGGAATTTAGTATGTTGGTTCCTCCTTAGTAGGCCACAAATCAACAAATGTAACTAAAGTACTTTTGGATTCAATCAAAAGGATAACAAATTGTAGTTCACAGGCTTACAAAGCTATAGATGTCACAATACCAATTTTGAAGGTAATTGCTCCTAACTGTAACATAGACAATAAAGATTCTTTAGGACAACTTGATACTTTGTGTAAATACATCGCTAAGAACATAATGACTATTGAGAAAATAAAGGAATAGACATTGAAGAATAAGGTAGAAATTGAAAAGAAAAAATTCTTTGAAGATCAGATAAAGAAGTGTACTAGAGAATTTGACACACTTCTACCGAAACCATGTAACTTGTTAAAGGAATACAAAACTCTGTACAAAGACACCTGCAAGACAAACTTTTTGACAGTAGACATAGATAAGAAAATAAGCAAGGTACGGGATGAAATCAATAAACTTGCTGATAATTTTGTTAACTCACCTGATACATTATCAGTTTTTGAGCAAAGGATAACAAATTTTGAGGAAGAGTTACTTAAATTAGAAAGAGAAAAGGAGAGAATAGTGAATAAGGTAAAGCATCTAAGACTAAAACTGAGTCCAAGATTGGACTATCTAGCATCATTACGGAAGGAAATATCTGAGGCACTGATACAAGGATAGAAAACATCAACAAAGCATTTGTAGTACCTCACCGATACAATTAAAAGAACAGAGACAACAATAAGAGATAGTAAGAAGTTTATGGAGAGTATAAACTTGACTTTGGCATATCTATTTCAAATTGTAACTACCCAATTACAAAGTTGAAACTACAAACTCTACTAACATCTTGACAACCTTTGTCATTGATGCCAAAGGGGGAGTAGTGGTATGAGAAAATTCAATATCACAGGAATCATATGCTCAAGGGGAGCACACATTTTTGGTAACATTTTTTGGAGTTCACATTTTTGGATACACTTTTGAAATTTCTCATGAGTGTTGCCATCAATGCTAAAGGGGGAGATTGTTGGCATATGAACACTCTAATGAGACATTGTAGGTGATTGAAGGTTTTGTCATTGATGGCAACCTTACAATCCTATGGCACTGGCAAGGCATTACACCGGCAAGATAGTTCACCGGCATCAACAGATCACACTCTACACCAACACTCAGACCACCGGCACTAGCACAGAGAAAGGAAGCATACTAGCACAGAGGCCAATAGGATTTTTGATATATTATATTTTGTTTATTATTGTAAAAAATTTGTAAGCCGACTTGGCAAGTTGTAAAATGACTCTTATATATAAGAGAGATGATTGTAGACATTTTGTAAGTGAGAAAAAGGAAGATATTAGGCAGACCTATTATGCAAAATATAGGTTAAAGGTTTTATGTATAGAACAGAGTAGAAACTAGTACTGGATCAGGCATTATAGATGCTATTGTGAAGTAGTACAAGATATTGGATTTGTATAATCCACATTATAAGTCAGTGAGACTTCCCATTGAGCAGTGAGCTCTAGGAAATTGGCCTTCCTGCATGTGCAGGCCCCTTTTGTAAGTAATATTCTCTTATTGGCTAGTAAGTGAATATTGTGGGTCACAAATCCTATTGAGGTTTTTCCCACACCAGGTTTCCTCATTAAATCCTTGTGTCATGGTGTGCTTTTCATGTGGATGCTTTTAATTTTGTTTATTGCATTATTTCTTGCATACTGGTATACTCTTATAATATGTTCTACATGTTTTAAGTTAAGAAATTCAAATCACCAGTTAGATACTGATTCACCCCCCCCTCTCAGTATCTGTGGGAATCCTAACAATAACCAAATATCTCCAGAAGGATAAGTGTTGATAAGTGTTGACATCAATGACAAAACCAATGCAACACATCCATAATACCAGCAACATTTAGATTTAATATTTTATGTTTTAAATTATTTCTTAATGTTATTTATTATCGATTTCACAAATTGACTTTATTAATTTATTTGTTTTATTATTACACATGTGTGTGTGAATGCACATGCCATATTTCCTAGGTTACTGTCAACAAGCTAGGAGTCCCCTCCGTGGTTATTTGTCTGCATTTGAGGGTCGACCTTGTATTTACTTCACACATGAGAAAGTCATCAGATCATCATGATAAAAATATATCATTCAATAGATGTTAGAAACAATGCACCACTGAGAGGGGGAGGGGGTGAATCGGTGGCTCTCAAAATTTTCCCTTTAGCTATCCTATGTGAGAATACTGGTTATTAGATCTAACTATGAACAGACTTATCGGTAAGTGAGGAGACTA
Source organism: Cryptomeria japonica (assembly GCF_030272615.1). Lineage (NCBI taxonomy): Eukaryota > Viridiplantae > Streptophyta > Pinopsida > Cupressales > Cupressaceae > Cryptomeria > Cryptomeria japonica. The sequence goes on from NC_081410.1 coordinate 504,045,943, forward strand.
ACTCAAAATGCAAACACACACAAAGGGACATCACATAACACTAGCATATATGAGGAAAACCCAAGATGGGAAAAACCTCAGTGAGAAATGTTGTTGGAGTCTACTACTCCAATCTAGCCTCACAATGAAAAATTTGTTACAATGTTTAGGGCACCAACCCAAGGAGCACCAACCCTTGATTTAGGGCACCAACCTAAGGATCACAAACCCCTTCACCGAGCTACAACTTAGTGACCACAATGATTACTTCAATTACAAGCGTAGTTGTCTTGTTACAAGTGAATCTTGCAACCATTTCATATACCTTACTCTATCAGTGAGATACCTTCTCTTCTACATTGACTCACTTCTCTGACTATTCTCATCTACTGCTTCTCTACCAGTAAAATCTACCAGTACACCTGTCCTCTTCTTCTGCTTTGCTGGATTTCCACCTTACTCTTTGCTCTTTATCAGTACAACCCTTTGCCAGTTTTCTGTCTGCCTTCTCTGCAGCTTCCTTCACTTTTTCTCTATCGATATGGACACTACTGGTTCTTCTCTACTACCAGTTGAACACTTCAACCAGGTTCTCCCTCACTCTCACTCTCTTCTCAGACACTCTCTGAGCACTTGGCTGATTTTCTCTCTCATGCAAAAGTAATACTCTACTTCTTCACAATAGAACAATATATTTCTTCTATTCAGTAACACTTTCCTATCTCTTAGGCTTGCATATTTATAACCCAGACTTCCTGCCAAAAACCAATTCAAACTTGGCTCCTTAGGGTTTTCTCCACTGATCATGAGGCACATTGAATCCAATCAGATTTGATCAGATCACAACTCTGTGATGACTACCTGCACATTTCTACCAATATCATGTCTTCCAAAACACGCCTTCCTTCTTAAGTAACCTACAACCAATCTATTAGCTTTTCTCAGTCAATCACCATAAATGGCCCAGTTGTCTCCTTTGCCTACTTAGATCTGCACAATCAATTTGTCATGGATCTTGAGCCGCACAACTCTACAACTCTACCTCAAGATTTGCAGTCACCATTAATGTTGGACCAATCACAACTACTTCACCCACCTTACTTCACCGGCCTGTGCATGTTTCAACTGCCACTTCATCTTCACGTGGCATCATTATCGGTATCCACCTCATCATATTGTTTTGTCAGTTCATTCCTAGTCACTGAACACAAAAATAACCAATTTCATCTACTAGTAAACAAACCCTACCGACATATAACACCTTGCCGACAAACCTTCATGCCTACACAAATTTAATATTGCTGGTGTAGTACATCAACTAGGCAACAACCATGTCGGTCCACAATAGCTATCAGTAGTAACACATCATGTGTAACTCCATCAGATGAAGGTCTTCCACTCTTTCACATTCTACTCACTCAGTTGCACTCATCTTTATCAGGTGCGAACCTTATCTTCCTTGTTTCTTCTATGATGATTCACCAGTTGACATAACATGTCAACTAACATCAATACGGATTCTGGTAGATGTGTCTACCAGTGGATAACATACTTTCCTTCTTGCCGGAGAGACACATTGATGACACCAAGTTATCTCACTCCAACTGTTCTACATCAACTTTCCTTTAGTATCCTAGCATCCCATGTCTATTCATGTAGACTCACTAGCATACTTCTTTATCAAACTGGTTCTATTCTCATCTAGTTTATCAAGATGACAAACACACCATCTCAACACCTTATTCTTCTTTCACTGGTATAACCGGTCTCTGCATTCAATCACTTGTCTATCTCCAGGAATCATTTTGTTGGTCCAAGTGAGACTTTGCCCGAGGGAGGATACATCATCCTTAAGGTATCTGTCATCTTGCAAGTAGAGGGAACATACTCTGTCAACCTATCACCTATCGTGTGATGGATTCTTCATCTGGTGGAAGTCTTTCTAGTTATCCTTATACTAGCAATCAAGTGGCCTATTCATACTTCATCTGGTGGAAGTCTTTCTAGTTATCCTTATACTAGCAATTAGGTGGCCTATTCATACTTCTACTTCTCCTCTAGTGTTAATGTGAACCAAACAGTATTCTTCCACTTCAGTATAACCAATGATCATCATGTAATACCTTCATCTTGGTTGTATGAAACACCATATCAATAACCCTTTTTTAGAGTGGTTACATTACTACACATCAAACATACTGGTACGTGTTGGTTCTTCTTTCTGCATGAAGATGGTCACCTGGTTGTCACAAATGAGATGTTGCGGAGAAGGTTCTCCTATCATGCCAATTGTAGTTTGAGATATTCAAGGAGGCAACTAAAATTTCAAATCAGCGAAGAGGATAATGAACGTAAGGAACGGTATAGGAGAAGTAGATGTGCAAGACTCATTTATGTTTGACTCTAGTGGGCATCAATCTTATAATACCACCACGCTATGTTTTGACTGTGGTTTGGTTTAGATCCATGTTTTTAGTGGCTTAACTCCGACTGTTCTCCTTCATGAATGTTATCCACCACTTCTCATCGATGTGATCTTAATTGTAGAAAGTTATTGTTTTCTTTTAAATAAGTGTCTTTGTCTCTTTTCAAAGGTTAGAAAGAAAAGAGAAGGAAAAAGATCAGAAGATTTAGAAATAAAGTTGCTAAGAGTTTTGAGTTTCTTTTCATTCTGAATAATGTATTGAATTTTGAGAAACAATGAATAAAGATATGTGATTCTGAGCACTTAGAGTTATTTTGGAATCTTGGAAGCACTCATCCAAGGGGGCCCACTTGGTGAGTGTTCCTGTGCCTTTGTTAAATTTAGTTTTCTTCTTTCACTGCAGTAGATATCCTCGCATTGATTGTTCCTGTAGCCAAAGAAAATAGAGTAATTCTTGTTTGGTAGCTTTGGACTTAGTTATTATTTCTTGAGTGAAATTTATGTTAATGAAGAGTTTTTCCTATAGCAATTTAATTGTTTTGATTCTTACTTACTTTTCTCGCATAGATTTTAGTTGCTGTAGTAATGCAGGGTAGCTATCATAGGAACTTAGTGCATATATAGTGTAGACCCATTTCAAGTATTAGTCCCTGGGTTGACAATCAAATGAACTCCATCTATGGAGATAGGAACTTCATTGAGTGAATGTCCAAACTTTGGGTTGAGACTTTAACTATAGTTATTATTCCTATTGTTGGACTGAATAGTGTTTGACCTGCAATATGTCAAACATGTAAAAATTATTGTATAGTGAGTTGATAAACATATGGGTGATTAATAAATTTATACATACCTGTCTATCTCTTAAACCATATGCTAAATCAATTTCCCTTTGCGTAACATTGGAATCTCCATTATGATTAGCTTCTTTAACCAATGAATCCACACCTTCCTATGTTAATGTGTGACCAGAATGTTGACAACGTTCAATCCATACTGTCATCCAATCAAGATTGTTTGCAATATACAAATGTAGTGCATCCCACTCTCGACCAATAGTACAAAAAATAAATAGACATCTTACAACCAATTTATTTTGAAGATTAAGAATTAATTAACTATAATAACATCTTATAATTACCTCTCACTTTCCTCAATATACCTTTCCCCATCAAGTACTCCCCTTCAAATTTTTTAATGGGGTTGGGATCCCAAATGCGATCCTCATGGATATTTGTTGCAAACATAGGAATATATTCAGAAATGTACACCATAGTTTGGTATACCATATATCCCTCCACCATAGAAACCTTGGGATGTGCTCTTTGTTGAACCAAAGCCTTCAAAAATTTCAAGTGCCTCTCAATCATCCACATTGACCTAATGTGTACAGGTCCACACAATTCAATCTCCTCAACTTGGTGTATGAGGTAGTGTTCTTGTGCATTGAAAAAAGATGAAGGTAGACACTTTTGCATTTCACATATTAGATGAGGAATTTTTCTCTTCTAATATTTTATATCTTCTTTATGGATTTCTGTACATGACAACCACCTACAAGATGTTCAAGACGCAAAAATATATATTATGTAACAAGTAAAACAAATCGCAAATATAATATCTATACAAAGAACTAAACAAATATCACCACTTACCTCAAGTATTTTCCAAGATCATATATGACTTGCTTGACATTATTGTCAAAGTGGTCTAGGAGAGATAGAGGTAGAATGTACTGCAGCAATTATAAAATTATCTTTTCTTTTTTTCTAACATAATATAATGATAAGTACATGCGCAGTATACAAATATATAGTAAATACACAAAAACATGAATTACCTTAATGAAGGTATGCCAATCATGCATTTTCATCCCTGGACGAAATTCACTTTTCTATGATATGAGATTGTTTATGTTCGCAACAAATCCTGTGGGAAATCAAATTTTTCGTATGACTTATTTTATAGCATTGCTTTGCTAGTCCGTTAATAACCAAGGAAAGTCACTTTTATTAATCTAGTCTCCATGTCTATTTGATTGAATGACATTTTTCATTGCATGATTGGATTCCTGAATGTCACTACAAATTTTGAAAAAAATTTCTCTGTCACGCTTTCCATCCAATATTTTTCATAATGTCTCCGTTATATTCTTTGCAATATGCATAGTATCAAACAACTACACAATTTGTAACTACTCGTAGTAGTGCAACCTACTAAATTATTGGGAACAACTTTTTAGTCCCTTAGGAAGGTGGTCATTAATGCCTTGATGACCTTCACGATCATCAATCACATCATCAGTAAACAAAACACAATAGAAAAGATGTTTTATGACATAAACAATTATATGGAATGGCATTACCTTGACAATTAATTCTATTATATTCCAACTTCCATAGGTGAGGTGTCATTCTTCGTGGCTTTGATGTATTCTCTTCTTTCTCATTGAAAATATGTTTTTTAGTATTGTGATACTTATGGTTTTTGTGGAGAAAGTGCCTATACTCATCAAACACCTACTTTCCTAAACTTTTTGAATGACAAGATTTCATCTTTGGACCACAAACTGGACATGCAAATTTTTCCTTTGTTTGCAGACCTACAAGATAATGTATAATTGGATTGAATATGTTAATTTTTTTAATTATAATTATCATGTGCAACTTGAACATTATAACATACCACAAAAATGTGTTAGCCCTGGGGCATTGTGTACTGTCCATACAAGCATCGCATAGAATTGAAATTTTCTTTGTCCTATTGGTCTAGAGATGTCATATATAGTGACACCATTCCATAACTCCATCAACTCGTTGATAAGAGGCTCAATATATGCATTCATATCTTTAACTTGGTACTTACCTAATCGAATGAACAAAAACTACATAATTATTATAACCATTTTACTGCAATATTTATAATTAAATGTAGATGACTATTAAATGATAAAATACCTAGAACAATAATTGCCAACATTATGTGCTCCCTCTTTATTGACATCCATGGAGGAATGTTATTATTGATAACAAAAACAAGCCACATTGAGTAAACAGATCTCATCTCTCCAAATGGATTGACACCATCCGCTACCAATGAAAGCCTGAGATTACGAGGCTCTTCTTTAAAGTGTGGCCACTTTTTCTCTATATCCATAAATGTTGAACCATCTGCAGACATTCAAATAATTTCATCTTGACTTCTATTGTGTGCATGGTAATCCATAAATTATGCCAAGCTAGTGCACTTGAATAATCATTGCATACGTGGAATAATGAGAATATAACGAAGAACCTTGCGAGGCACCCTTTTTGTTATTTGATCTATTTGATATCTACTGATATGACATTCAGGGCATTCAGTTCAAAATTCATGTTGTTTGTGATATATAATATGATCATTGGGACAAGCATCTATTGCTTGATACTCCATTCCAATATCTTTCATAATGGCATATAATTCTCAGTATGAGCGAGGTAGAATATTTGATGGTGGTAACAAAAACTCACCTATCAATCTATAACAAAAAACATAATTTGTTAATATAAAGAATATTAATGGTACATGATTCACCATTTATTAACTATAATGACATATATGACATACCTTAACATACATGAGATTTTTATGTTGGATAAACCATTCATAACCTTCAAGTTCACCAACAACAATACAACACAGAGAAGAGATGTCTGGGAGACTTCGTAAAGGGCCTCAGATGCCTTCTCAAGTAGAGGTAAATCATGAACAACATCAAGGTCATCTTCATCATCATGATCAGTTGCACCAGTACTAAATGTGTCATGGATCAATGTATTTGTACCATCATCTTCAATTGTGTTTTGTGGCTCATGATCATCATCTTCCTAGGGATCATTATCTTCAACTTCGATATTCACACCTCCATGTTCCTCCACTTCCAAAACCATATTATCTGGGCTGTGTTGATCCATATCATGTCTCTGGGGTGCTCAACCTATATAAAATTGATAAACATAAATAAACCATGATCATGATCTCATCATCAAGTGATTTCTTATGTATATAAATTGTTAAAATGATATAATGAAAAACTTACCAATGGATGATAATCATGCCCCCCTTTAATGTGACCATAAAACCTACAATGTTTCTTAGTTGTTTTGATTAGAATTATTCTAGTCTTTAACCCCTTACAAATTTTGTAGGGACAATAACATTTTCCATCACCTTTTCTTTTCAAGTTAGACCACAATCTAGCAATTGTCTCCTTATTTTGTTGTTCGTTGATATTGTCTGATATGGTCTTTCTTCATAGGCAAAAAATTAGGCTATAGAACTAGTTATATAGAAGTTGAAATATTATTTATGAAATCACGTTTCAATATAATATACCAAATTAAATTACTTGAACATATAAATTATGTGAATTGAACCAAAACCATTTAACTCTTATTTTTCATCTCAAAACATATCTAATGACTTTGTGGTGATTTAGAGAAGGCGATATGCTAATGGCTTTGTGGAATTAAATCCTTGTATGATATCTTAAGTTGACTAATGTCTAATTGGGGTAATCCATGAGTGTCAAATGTGAATTCATTATCAATGTTGTGAAGTCATCAGGAGTATGGTGATAGTCATCCTTATAGGATCCTCTCAATATTGTCCAAATCAGTCTAAAAGGAAAGTAAATATCCATTCCCATGCTCATGCATACTTACATGACTAATGTTGCTCTTGTGTACCCTAAACATTGGAGAGACCTTATTTGAATTGCCTAATCAATGTGGTTCCTATCCTAATATGAAATACTGAGGTCTACCCTTTCTTGTGCATCAAACTTCTCACATCATGTTTCTTCAACAAAACACACTATTCTGATCCCAATCTTCCTCAATACCCTCAATGGAGGGGCATGTATAATGGTTTCAATATACAAAGTCAATGGTCATATAGTCCATTCTTCTAGACACCCTTGGATACATTACTTGGCTTCTAGGCTTGGGAAAAAATATGAATTGAGCCAACACCATGAGGATAGGGTCAAGTATCATGGCAACTAATCATAATACATGAAGACAAGGTTCAAACCTAAGTTTTGGCTCTCAACAATGCCACACTTCCAAAATTGTCAGTCTCGAGACTTATCCTATCGGGTCAACACTCATTGATGGCCATAAGGCCAAATCAATGTATCTAGGCTTTGAACTCTTTACTCTAGACTTGGAGGACCCTACACAAGGTCTATGAACACTAACTTGGTATTACAATAGAAAGAGCCTTCCTCTAGAACTTTGTTTGCAATGCACAGATCATTGGTAATCATTGTTATGATGGATGGTCTATTAGGACAGTAAATAAAATGCTTATTCTTTTTCCACCCTTTGAAACTACAACAAGGTATTTGACTTGGCAGGGTCCCCACACATCACTTCAACACCAAATATTAGGCAATTCAACCTTTTGCCTTCTCAATGCATTTTTTTTGTCATTCACTTGTTTTCTCAGTTTGATACATAGGGATATCAGACCTTTCATGGCATCATCGCATGCATAAACTTCCCCATATGTCCTTGTAAGTCTACTATATTAAATATATTTCCCCTATCACTATCTAGTATAGATTCTTGTGTCCTATCCATATAGGATGTTTGCACACCACACTATCATCCTTGACTCATGTGTATGATGCAGAGGTAGGGGCATGTATAATGGTTTTAATATACAAAGTCAATGATCATACATTCCATTCTTCTAGACACCCTTGGATACATTAATTGGCTTCTAGGCTTGGAAAAATAATATGAATTGAGCCAACACCATGAGGATAGGGTCCAGTATCATGGAAACTGATCATAATTTGTGAAGACAGGGTTCACACTCATTGATGGTCATTTTTGAACTCACCTTGAGTATACAGGAGCCGTAGAAGCTTGTGATAAGTATGGATGATTGTCCCCTTCCAATATGTAGTCCTTTCATATTTTAGGTGACTACACACTATGTTGTTATTAAGTATTGATATAGTCTTAAGACATCTCATGACTCCATTACATGTCCACACTTGGGTTTACAAACACAACTCTGTCAAAACAAAAACAACATCACTAGTAAAACTATGATTGTGACAATTAATACCCTTAGGACAGTCATAGAAATTTAATCTATTTCATTTGGTTTTGATCCACAAACCCTTTCGAAGGTTGCATAGGGTCCCAAATACATGAATATTTGAATGGTATGGAAGCTTCCAAAGAGGGTAAATCTTGCACAGAAATTGAACTGACATAAATATTATAATAAAATATTTATTCAAATATGCAATTAACAATCTCCATGCACATCCATCATCTTCACATTTAATGTCTCTCGCTAGCGTTTTAATTTTTTAGATAGTTATTGATTTGATCAAACACATGGCAATTATATTTATGGTAGAGTTTAAAAAGCCTTTACGCTTTGATGGATAGCATACCCTACTATATGGCTCAACCTTGGATATTTAATATTCTTGTTTCTTGCATAGCTTGTCTCTATATTGTGCCACACACCATCTTTGCAGCCTTCAAAAGTAGTGTTATGGTTGTTCATTGCCCCTTTTACTAAACTCTATAAACTGCAATATTGTATTTATTTTTAATCGATGCTTTCCTACATTGTTTGATCTATCATCTTGTTAGAAATCTCCTCTCTATTATGCTTTGATGGATGTTGCATTGTGTTACAAACCTCACATTTTGACACTGGCAGAAAGGATATTAGAAAAGGTTGTGGAATATGGCTTTTACATCTACCAATTGTCATTCCATCTTGTGCATATGGCTTTTACATGTAGAAGAAATAAATTTGATAAATAGGCCATATGGTGGATGATAAGTGGAGGATGTAAGTACTAAAGGTGTATCACTAGTGGATTTGGTACATGAAGGTGACTAGAGGTTGTGGAAGGAGAAACTATGGAAGTTGGATCTATGGTATAGGTGGGAGTAGACATTATTTATGCATGAAAATGCTAAAGCTAACACTCATAAAATAGCTAGGAATCCAACTTAAGGCCTTCTATTTGTTAATAAATTTCACTACCATTGAGTTACTGCCCCCTTTCTTACCATTCCATTGTTGGCTTGAGTGTAGATTATTTTCAACACCCATTATAAGACACATTATAGGTTCTTGGGGCTCCTAACCTAACCTAGCTTGATAAAATTTTGAGCTAATACTCATGGAATAGTTAGGTTACCAACTTATGACCTTCTATTTGTTGTTAGAATGTGATCTATGACTAAGTATTAGAGGATCTTACTAACTTGGGTATCATGCTTTTATGTGTCTCTGATGTGACTCCTAGTAACTATATAAGGATCTTACTAGTCCTAGATCTATGCCTTGTCTTTTTGATATGGTTCCTAGTGAGAATATATGAATAATAATAGTTCTAAATGTCATAACTTTGTGTTTTGCATGCTCCATGTGTGTTACTAATGTTACTCATATTACTCACTTTGTACTTCCCTTTTATCTCAATATTGTAGATTGACAATATAACAAGTCTTGGGAGCTACCACCTTTCCAAACTTGTAGTCATCTTGACTCTTCAATATCTTGGTGAAAGAATATTTGGTTTCTCCATATTTTCGCAAGATTAAATGAGCATAATTTCATACTCTTGCTAAGAGGGGGCTAAATAGTGCATCATTAGTTGTATCTCTTTATAATTATACACTAGGTTTGGACTCACTTTAGTGGTTGTGCCTTATTTATGCCTAATTGTACTTAGGTTTGAGAATGTTTCCATAAATTTGGTTCATTCCCTTATTCATGATGTTCCTCATGGCTTAATTTTCTAGGACTAGGGTCTTGGGAACCCTTATTCATGGAAATTGGACCTAAAATTTGAAATATGAATATTGGATTTTCAAATAGTAGGAATTTCCTCTCCAAATTTGGACTTTTCCAAAAGTTCAATTTGAAAAGGTGCAAGTTGCATATAGATAAAAGTATATTTATCATTTCAAACCCCTATCAACTCCAACCCACATCTACCAATTTTTCAATCAAGCAATTCAAATGAATTGAGCATAGATCTATAATCAAGGAACGAGACATTCAAAGATACAACTTTCTTACATCAGTTATGATCAACTACATTATATTTTTCCATGATGAAATCATACACTAACATGTTCTATAAACACTAAGGCTTGTGTATAACTTCATGCCAAACATTTCATAATTGAGGTATATTTGTCAATTTTTTATTTACATTTATGCACCATTCCTTACAACTGTTCACATGATTGTCTTGACAATGACATGGTTGTCACTTTATCTAAAAATATTCTTATCATCATTTAAAGAAATAACTCTTATTTTAACTATTATTATACCCTACAATGCATTGAATTGGCCTTGGTATAGTAGAAATCATCTTGCAATTCTTGCATAATGTTTTTAACCATTGGTAAAAATAGCACATTACATTCTAGGATCTCTTCAACTTTTGGTCTGCAAATGTTTCTTGAGCTAAGGATAGCTTGTTTATGAACTGTATATTCCATAAGGCCTACATAACAACTTTCTTTGCTAACTCTTAGCCAAGATATAAGACAACTTGTTTTAGCTTCCAACTATTTTAGTATATAGCTTCCAACTAGTTGAAAATAGATTTACAAAATGGTCTTTATCATGTAATGCTATCTTTTTACTTTCTCATTATTGTTGTTTAGTTCACCACAGACTTCATACCTTAACATATAATGGTGGAAATAAACCTTTATCTATTTATATAAAATATATATCTACACATATTGCATCTTGACCATCACAAAATTAGGCCTCCATGACTACCACAATGTCCACATCCCTTTTTCTGTCATGTTTTCTCTTCTTGGTTTCAAATTTGTCTTCTTGTTTTAATCTTCTATAAGACTATCAATTTGTTTTGGGAATCGCCTTCATCAATGTATCAATGCTCAAGTTGAACATCCTTTTTTAGAATTTCTTCTCTATATCATGCTAGGGATTGTTATTGCTACTTGGAATGTGATGTCTTCCCATTTGTTTGGATTGTCAATCATTGCATTTTTCTCCATATCATCATGGACTAACTTGTACTCCCTATTATACTTATTTGTCTCATTCATTTAGACCATAAATATCACATCCTAGCATGCTTTTTCAAAGGATCTAATGACTATTGTTTCCCTTCTATTGAGATCCTTAAGTCTATATTGCTGACAATTTGTCTCTTGGTATCCAAAAATTTCTACCAAAATTGACTATCTTAAAAACTTTATGTTCTTTAGTTTGTACTACTGCTCTACTTTTCTTATTTAGACCGAGTAATATACTCTTTTGATATAATATTTTTAAAATAAAACCTATGCACTCACTGGCAAAAGGGGAAGACTGAGCATCAACAACCAATGCATGGGGGCAACATTAAAAGACTTCTGATGATGTTGACCTAGGAACGATAAAGCACGAGTAGTTGTGAATCAATAGGTTCAACAATCAGATTTGAAATAGACTATGGTTCAATAAGAAATGGGAGGTATCCTATAGGCTCTCAATATAGTGTTGATGTTGATTGTGCTCCTTGTACTCAATCAACCATCTCTAGTACTGGAGTGCAAATGGACTTAGTTGACCCCATTCCTATTGGAGCGTATCCCATAGATCGAGATGGAGAAGCCTGGAACCAGCCGCTACAATTGTAGTGGATAGCTCAAGCAATGGGTGGGACACAAGCAATTCCTCATATATGAAAATCAATGAATGAAGGTGAAGATTCAACTACCTCAAATGTGAAGATTCTACCCAAGCAATTCCTCATGCAAATATTATGCAAATCTGAAGATTCAATGAATGAAGGTGAAGATTTAGCAATTCCTCATATTATGCAAATTTGAAATGAAGGTGAAGATTCTATCTTGAATGATGAGTGTGTCATTTGATCTTGCTAGGGGTTGAGATCGATGTAGAAGCTTGCACAGGATTGAATGCACAAATGATTTGCCCTCTTTTTTTTTTTAAGTAATGCCCATTGTCGTCAAAATTTCAACAAACGCGGGCACTTTTTTGAAAAAAAAAAAAAAAAGTTCATTGCTAATTCCTTCTCCATCAAAATCAAATGTGAAATTACCATTGGAATTCTGATGAATTCGGGCATTTTTTCAAAAAAAAATCAAATTGGGTCACAATATACCTTCTCCATCGGAAACCTCTGTTAGAATTCTAAACCAAATGTATTAGTGAAAGGCAAAGGTAAAAGAGATTTCCTCATTGCAATGGATGGAGGAATCACATATGAGGAATCTGAGGGAGATGCAAATGAGGACATTGTCTTTGTTGCCATTAAAGAGGAGACATCAGATTAGAAGGCACTAGTTTGTCGTATGGATAGTTCTGATGATTGGATTATAGATAGTGGTTGCTCACACCACATGACTAGTGACCAGAGTAAGTTTCTTACTTTGAAGGAATTTTATGGACGTGTTGTGAGATTTGGAAATGACTCACCCTGCATGCTAAAGAAAAGGGAACCATCTCTCTTAATGGAAAGAGAAGTGTAGATGATGTCTACTGGGTTGAAGGATTGAAACACAATATTTTGAGTGTTTCTCAACTCAATGATAGAGGTTATCCACTGGAAATCAAGAATGGAATGTGAAAAATCTATGGAAGCAAAGGTGAACTAATTGCAATTGGAAAATAGACAAAAGGTAACTTGTTTCACCTAAATTATAAAGTCAGTTGCTTCTTAATTGTTAAAGTAGATGATAGTTGGCTTTGGCATCAAATATTTTATCATGTAAATTTTGATAACATAGTAAAAGGCAGTAAGTCCAAATCGGTAAAAGGTTTGCCTCAGTTGGGCAAACCGGTGAATTTTAGGTGTAAGGAATGCCAGTTAGGGAAGATGACATCCTCAAATTTTAATAGAAAATGTTTCTCAGCATAACATTTTCTAGATTTGGTTCATATAGACCTTTGTGGACCAATAAGGACTAGGAGAATTCAAGGTGATCGATATTTTATGATCTTCATTGATGATTGCTCAAGAATGATGTGGGTCACATTCTTGAAGGAAAAAATAGAAGCCTTTAGCAAGTTTAAGGCATTTAGATCCTTAGCTGAAAAGGAAAGTGGAAAGAAGATAAAGTGCTTAAGAACTAATCAAGGTGGTGAATTTACTTCAGAGGAATTCACTAGATATTGTGAAGACAATGGAATTAAGAGGAAACTTTCTATACCTAGGACACCATAGTAGAATGGTATTGTAGAGAGGAACAATCAGTCAGTTGTTGAAGTTGCAAGAACTATGCTAATAAAAGGAGGTGTAGCTAAGACTTTCTGGATAGAATTTGTCAGCACAACTGTCTACACTATGAGCCAAATATTGGTTAAAAGAGGTAAGGATAAAAATCCTTATGAATACTAGTATGGTAGATCACCTAATGTCAGTTACTTTAAGATTTTTGGTAGTAAATGTTTTATCAAGAGAGGTGACTATGTTGGTAAGTTTGATGCTAAGAGTGATGAAGGCATATTTCTTGGTTACTCCACCAAGAGAAAAGCCTACAAATGTTACAACAACTGGACAAAGAAGATCATTTAAATTGCTAATGTCTGAGTGGATGAGTGTCCTAAAGATATAGGAGAAAATAGTAAAGAGAAGAAGGAAGATGAACATTAAATTCTAATTTTGGAGCCAGAACCGATGAAGCCATAAGTTGGTGAAATCAATGTTGCAGCACTAGTTCAACCAGAATAGGTAGATTTTGCAAAAGATGAAGATAGTGAGGAAGAAGAACCTGAAGATCATGATCGTTTTATTCCAAGGTATGTAAGACTAAATCATAATCTTAATCATATTATTGGAGATAAAGATGTTGGTGTGTTAACCAGAAGAATAGTAATAGAGAATTCTTGTATGATCTCCACTATTGAGTCTAGAACAACAAAGGAAGCTTTTGGAGATGATCAATGGATCAAGGCTATGGAAGAAGAGCTTGACCATATTGAGAAGAACAATACATGAACCCTAGTACCCAGACCAGTGAACAAAAATGTAATAGGTACTAAATGGGTATTCAGAAATAAACTGAATGAAGATGGAGTAGTGGTTGGAAACAAAGCCAAACTAGTATGTAAAGGTTATGCACAAAAAGAAGAAGACTATGGCAAGACATTTGTACTAGTTTCTAGATTGGAAGGTGTTAGGACTCTACTTGCATTTGCAGCATATAGAGGATTCAAAGTATATCAAATGGATGTGAATTCAACATTTCTAAATGGAATACTAGAAGAGGAATTCTACATTGAACAACCAGTTGGTTATACTTTGGTTGATGCAAAGGATATGGTGTGTAAACTACACAAGGAACTATATGGTTTGAAGCAATCACCTAGGGCATGGTATGAAAGGCTACATTCTCACTTGGTGAAGATAGGTTTTTAGAGAACTAATGAAGACAACAAAATATATCTCAAGACTGAAGGAGATAAGATACTAGTTAGTGAGGTATTTGTGGATGATATCATTTTTGGAGGCAATGATGACATGTGTGATGAATTTGCAAATGAGATGAAAAGTGAATTTGAGATGTCTTTGGTAGGAGAGATAAAATTATTTATAGGTTTGCAAATTCAATAGATAAAGAATTCCATTTTATAATGTAGTCCAAATATGTGAAAGAGGTATTGAAGACATTTGGAATGGGAGACTGTTAACCAGTTGGAACACCAATGGTTACAGGTTGTAAACTGTCTAAGCAGGATGATGTTGCATCCATTGATGAAAAGGAGTACAAGTCTATGATAGGGAAACTGTATTATGTTGTTCACAAAAGACCATATATTGCTCATGCAGTTGGATTAGTTTCCAGATTTTAGAAGAACTCGAAGGAGACACACATGGTAGCAACTAAAAGGATATTTAGATATCTGAAAGGTACTATTGATTATGGATAATGGTATCCATATGCAGGTAACTTTGAGTTGAAAGTCTATAAAGATGCAGAATGGGCAGGAAATGTTCATGACAAGAAGAGTACAACTGGAGGTGCATTCTTTCTTGGAGGAAGGCTTGTATCTTGGAGCAGCAAGAAGTAGAGTTGCATATCACAGTCAACAACTGAAGTTGAATATGTTGCAGCATATATGAATTGTACCTAGGCAATCTAGATGAAACACATTCTGTAAGGATTCAAGTTGAAGATTATAGAATCGGTAATGATTTTGTGTGATAACACCAATGTAATAAATATTTCAAAGAACCCGGTGTTGCATGCTAGAACCAAGCATGTAGAGCTAAAATATCATTTGTTGATAGATAAATTACAAAGTAAAGATGTGTTACTGGAGCATGTATCTACTAAGGAACAACTAGTTTTGAGTATCTTAGAGGTCAGCTAGGGGTTCTACCCCTACATGAGATCAATTAAGCTAATGTGGAAGGTATTAGTCCCGAAGCTTATTGAAAATCTTGAAGAAAGATTGGTGTAGAGTGGATCTACTCCACCGGGGGAGCAGCTAGCTGCAAAATAGTGAAGTATGACACTATATGTTTTACTTTCACTTTGGCATTATTGTCAAAGGGGGAGAAGAACTATATGATTTATAGGGAGAAGAACTATAGCCAGTTACCAGCTGAAGACATAGAGACTCAGATGAAGTAGAGTACATGGAAAAATGTAAACCAGGATTCCTATACCTGTGTATGTGCATTACTCTCAATCATCACAATCAAAGGGTATTTATATTTGCATTGCCATCAATGCCAAAGGGGGATATTGTTGGCATTGCAAGAAGATTGCATTGATGAACTAAGTGTTGTCATTTATTTCAATTGCAAACTGGTAATGGAGTTGTATTGCAACTAGTAGTGATGCAGTAATGAAACCAGTAGTTGAGAAAGTGAAGGAGATTGGTATTACTATTGAAGCAGAGAGATCAACCAGTAACCCTAACCTATTGATATGTTGAACCCTAACCGATGGATCTTGGTGAATCAGTTTTGTTGATCTATGATCGAAGATGATTATGCCATGTATGCATGATGCACATGATGAGTTTCAAAGTAGTTTTGGCATGTAGAGATAACTATTTTATCTTGGGAATGAGCAAGTGCATTGAATTAAGTGGAAGCCACGTGATGAGTTATAGGATCCAATGTGTGGTGATCTAGGAGCAGTCGAGGTTGTCTAGAACAATGTGCAGATGATTGCTATGTAATCTAATAGTCATGTTTGAACCGATTTGTTTGTAATCTCTATAAGATCTTAGGTTTTGTGATGTGTTTCCGACCTATTGTTTTGCTTATAAGGTTGATAAGTTGTTTTGTAGTAGTGTTGGCAATTTTGGTTAAGTGTGTCAGTGTGATTGATTGATGAACCAGAAGGAGTATCTACAGAATGTGTGAAGGCAGATAGGATCATAAAAAGGATCTAATCAAACAGATCAATGTTATTACCAGATCAACAAAGACCTTGTTGTTCTCTAAGAATTACAACAGTTAAATCCCTTAACCAAGTAAGATTTAATAGGCTTGGTGTTTTCTAAATCCTCTAACCAGGTCGTCCATTAGCTTGGATTTGAAATCCTCTATTGAGGTTACTCCTAATAGGGTATTTTAGTCAATCCCTTAACCAGGTGGTCTTTAACCGGATCTATTACTAACCAAACATTTTTGTAAAGCTTCTAACAAGGCTTGGCTCCTAATAGGTCAAACTTCAGAAGAGTTTAGAATACTTGTGGGTATTTATCCCCACAGTGGTTTTTCCCATTTGGGTTTCCACATCAAAAATCATTGTGTCAAGTGGTGAATGGTTTTTGTGGTTACGTTTTGATATGGTTAATTTGTTTAACTGGTAAAGCCACTTAGATGTGTTAAGATGATTGGAAGTGATCTAAAATGTGCTATTACTAATGTTAGTAAAGTGGTTTGATGTTTTGGTTAAAAATGGTTTGAGTGTTTCAAATCTATTACACTATTATATTGGTATTCTAGTTAACCAGTAAACCTGATAGTGTAGTTGTAGTTTATAGTACAATGTTTGAACCGGTTAGTTCAGTGATTGATTTACGAGTTGGGATTGGGTTTGGTGAAAGTTTAGTTTGTTTTCTATCTACTGATTCACCGTCCCCTCTCAATAGTTTTCAAGATCATTATTGATTCATCATATCATCAGTTAGTCTGTAAGTACTTGGATATGGGAGGTGGACTATCCTTAGATTTTGTTTGCTCTCCTAGAAGACCCTAGTTACTCCATAGGTGCTTAGATATGGGAGATTTTCTATCGTATATCTTCTTCTATTTGTCTCTCTACTTCTTTTATCTATTGTATCTTGGTTCCAATATTCAAGAATGATGCAAAGCGTTGGGGGCATCTCTAGCCTTCTTCCATGTTGACCCAATTTTTTTTATTTTATCTTTGTCTTCATGTGCTCTTCTTCTAATACAAGAACTTTGGCACTATGAAAATATACCCATCTCACAACTATATTACATATTTTTTTCACGTCAATGGGTTTTGGTGCCAAACTATTGGATCCTCTTGTCCTCTTGTATTCATTATTGATGTTGTGGACATTTATGCATCACCACCTAATGGTTGTATTTCTTGAAAAAATCTTGCTATTTTGACATGCCACAATTGTTCTTCTCCTTAGAATAACATACCTTTCATGCATATCATTTTAAGGGGGGGTCAATGTATCTGCATTTCTACATGATCTACATTTTTTATTTAGCCTCTTGCATTTATGTTTCTTGTCGTCCATTTTTTTTCATGTTTTGCCTAGGTGAGGGCCAAACCACTTGATCTTTTTATTTATCATGTTTTGCCTCAGTGGGGACCAAAACACTTGATCTCTTTTCATTATCATGTTTTGTCTAGATGGTGGCCAAACCATTTGATTTATCTTTTTTGTTCGCCTTTGTAGGGTCCAATCTACTAATCAAATCTATCTCTGATCGCTCAATCATATGGATATCTAGCGTACCACTACCCATGCCAACAAAATTTTTCCCTATCATATGGTTATCTATACTAGCATATATAATCACCTTATCATATGGCTATATAGCATAACACACTTTTCTATCCAAATGGGCACATTTCATATCATGACAACCACTTATCTTATATCTTTTCATAATAAGGGGCTTCCCTCCAAAGGGAAGTTCATTTTTGTTACACTCTCTCTTAAATCTATCCTTTATCTTATCATCTGACATGTTAGTGTATAGCTAGCATGTTTGAAATATATTTGTTAGAAATATCTATTTCAAGCTTCAACTTCATCTCATTGGGGTCAAAGTCATTTGATCAATGAATCTTTGCCTCCCTATTATGACTCTTTTTTTTTTTTATCTTCCTCTGATTTAGCTTCACATCTCTCAACAAAGGCATGCTCGCTAAAGTGGGGGGAAATGTAATATCAAAAATCACACCTTGTAAAATTCAACACAACAAATGGCACCTTCCTCCACATCATTGAAGGTCATGTACTTCCACTTTTTTCTTTTTGTTCGGATTGCTTTGTCAACCTCAAACCAGAACTTTACCAACTCCAAAGACCTACCATCCTCAGGTCCGTAGTGTGGCATGGAGATGTTTGCACAACATGGTGGTGTCCTGTAAATCTAACAGTCCACAGGTGGTCATTTGATCATTACGCCAGTGCCTAGAAGGAATCGTAACATCCCTGCATGCACCCATCAATTTTAGTTTCTCTTCTAGATCCTATATCTCTCCCATTTGAAGGAATTTTGAGGATCTTTTTGGCATTTGGATCACTTCTTGTAGGTTGGAGATTTTAGCAATTTTCTTGGGTAATACTCATATAATATCACAAGACTACCATTGTTGCGACCATTGGAAGAGCTCACGATGTCATCTTCATAAGTATTAGGGGGATTTTTTCTTACTCTTCTTGGTTCATTTGTGTATCCAAAATCTCTTATTTTTGATCTATTTATTATCTTAATCATATCTCTTTTATCTATATCATTTTGATTTTCCCAGTTGCTAATATCTGGGTTGTTTGTGGAGATGAAAACACCAAAACGGGGGTCTGACTAAGGTAGACTCCAAAACACAACCCCCAACATTTTCCTTTCTCATTTGTGTGCAGGTTTGTAGTGGTGAGAAAGTTATCATCTAATTGGAGGATTCAATCATGGATCGGTTGTGAATTTCTCTTACTCTTTCCTTTTACTTAGTGTTAGCATTTCGTACTTTATGCCACTAGATTAATTTTTGTCATTTTATGAACTTATTTGATGATATAATCGCATTTGTGACTTTTTTAACAGTCTCTGTACCTCATCCATACATGATAATAGAACGTCATGCTGGTGTCCTAGATCTGCATGCTCGTCCTCAAGACATAGGCTTAGCAAAGTCGTTCGGGAGTCTTAATTGTAGTCTGTTAGTTTAGTTTCACATTTTTCATCCATTGGCTCACCCTTAGCACAAATTTAAGTGAGGTAGCGGTGGATAAATTTTCTCTCTAGGATTTGTCATCCTAGAGGTAACAAATTTTCTCCTCTATAGTAATCATAAGAAATTAGATCTTAAAACGCATGTGAAAAATTATGCAACCCACAAGTGAAATCTACCAAAATAAATTAGGGTTTTTTATGGAATTAACCACTAAATTTATGTAATTAATTGAAAATATGATCTATGAATGCAAATTTAAAAACCAAAATACATACAAATTATATTTGAGAACACAAATCAGAAATTGGCATGAAAGATGTTGGGTTCACTAAAGTGTAATGTATAAAAAATAGGAATTAGGGTTTTACCAAGTATATCCACTAACTAACCCAATTAACACCACCACATTGAAAGAGCAATGAGCCCAATAGATCTAGTCTCAATACCCAATGGGGAAAGGTTTGAGATTTTGATTGGATTCACTATTTGGAGATTGGTTGTCCTCTTTCTTAGTTGAATTTGGAATGCAATTATGAAATTAGGGAAAAATGAAGGACAATTAAGGTAAATTGATAGAAAAAATAAGCTATAGATGTCCCATGAAGCCACCAATGGAGATATAGGAAAAATAAGATGTTTAGAACCTGTTCCTAGAAGTTTGATCTAATTTTTCGAGACTAGGTGCACAAATCTAGCCTAACACTCTAAATTTTCCATCATCAAAAACTTATCTTGTTCGTCACTATCAACACTATTGGAATTATTGAGTACAACTCCATCTATTTCTTGTACATAGAAAGAAAGGGATAAATGTTGGGGATGGGGGTTTTTCCTAGGTCAAACCCTGGTTAGGAATTAACCTTGAATGAAATAATGCAAATACTAAAATAAATGTTAAGAAGATATACCTTAGATCTGCAATTATTGATGATGATGCAATTTTCTTTGAATGTAATCACAAATTTTGAATGTAATGGAATGACAAACACATGGACATGGAAAACCATAATAGCACACACATTCTTACTTGAATATTGATTTAACTTTTATCCACTATGCTTGAATGATGAATATGCAACCTTGAATCTCTAAAAAATGCTTGATGATGAATGCTTCACGAATACATGAATAATTTAGGTAGCTCATGGATTGGTTCTAGGTATAAATTTGAATGATATGATGTCTTTATATAGGGTTCCCTAGGTAAATTACCAACTAGGCCAACCTCCAATAGTCATTTGAGGCCGTAAGGATCAAATGCCATCAAGTGGATATAGATCTTGCCCCATTTCCAATTGTAGCCCTTTTTAAAGGGACTAGGTTATTTTGGGAAACCCTAGTTCAAACTAGGGCATCCCACTCCTTGGTCCTTCTACAAACATGACCAAACCAAAGAGAAAGGGGGAGGGGATCCCATGATGGGACCCACCAAAGGGTGTTCATGACATCAAACTTGGAGAATAGGGTCTGTCATGCCCAAAATTTAGGGCAAAAATGGAACGATTTTTTTTTTTTAAAACGACTAGTTAAATAATCAAGTTTGCTATCACGACATGTGTTAACATGTTGGCCAATCAAAGATCATACTAACTATGATACTAACTAAGTGTCGAAACTTAATTAAAATTCATTTGCGGAAACTAAATGTTTTAATTTATTTTCTCATCAAATAAAGTCGTTAGTTTAATTTATTGAACTCATTTAAATGGGTAGACGAAGATAAAAATTGATCTCCAATAAAGCCATATTGTCTAAATTTCATTTTACAATCATTAATTAATTAAATGGATTAAAGTGTCAACTTAATTTCTAAATGACACTGTTCGATGAGGAAGATTATCTTTCCAATAATCAATTTAGCTTTCAAGGAATTAATTTTCCCCTTCTATTTAATCTAAGGCTCCACAATTAGTTAGTTCTAAAATAATTAAATGGAATTAAAAATTCCCCATCAATCTAATTTGAAACCCTAAATAATTTTAAATATAATATCCCACTACTAATAAATAATTATCATGAAAAACCTAATTTAAAATTACACTATAAAATTACTTCTTTGTCACTTTTTTTTTAAATAAACTTAATCTTATTTACTTCCCCTATACCCTAGCTCTAACCGAGCTAGGGCTTTTTTTTTTTTTAAGTTTGTTATTTTTTTTTTCTAACCCCATTACCCCACAGGGCGGCCATGGCGGCAGACGGATTTAGTGAAACGCAGGAGAAGGCGAAAAGGTGGAGGTCGGCGCTACCGAAGTCTCCACTGTGCAAGGCACAGTGGGCTCGGCCGCCAGCCACTATGTATCGCATAGTGAGCACGGGCACCGGCCACTGTGCAGTGCATAGTGAGCTCGGCCCGCCGGCCACTATGCAATACATAGAGCACTCGGCCGCCGGCCATTGTGCCATGCACAGTGCGCTTGGCCGCCGGCCACTGTGCATTGCACAGTGCACTTGGCCCCGACTGAAACCCTCTGCTTACCAAGTTTTTTTTGTTTTTGAAAAATGTTTTTTTTTTTTAAAATATATAAATACTGATAGAAGTTTATTTTTTTTTAATTTCTAATACAGAGATGAATAATGCATATATTTTAACATTCTATTTTTTTTAAAAACTGTTTAATAACCAAGGCATAAATTTGATTTTTTCTTTGCTAAAATCTGAAGTAAATAAATGTAAAAGAACACAACAAAGTAAATGGATATAGATTTATTTCCTCCATTAAAATAACCATAGATATCAATAAATTTAATAGCAACTTATCAATCAAAAGTATAGTAAACTCAAGTTAAGGGATTAGAGGAGAGGAATGCTTTAAATTTTATTCCTAAAATTAATTGTGAAATTTCATTCTTGCAACTATTATTTCCTAGGATCCAAAAAAAACTTAGATCTTACAATGGGAAAAATAAACTGCAATATACACCTTTAAAACAACATGCATACATTCATTAAAATATTAACAATAAATACTGCCCATATTTTTCTGCAAGTAGAATGAAGGTAAAATTAATTAAAAACTGATTTTTCCATATTACAAAAAAAAAACCTTTGCATGCAAATCAAAAGCAATCTTTTTAAAAAAAAAATAGAAAATAGAAACATATCTGGTTTTTTACAACTCTATCGATATTCTGCAAAATTACAAGATGTTTCTTTATTTAACTAAAATATTAAATCTCATGTCCTATTTCAAAATTACAACTTGCCTCTCATTCAACGAATGAGGCTATATTTCTCCTATCAAATTTAAACAAATAACTGCAAATGGATTTAAGTTTCCACAACAATAATCTTCTGCATCTTTTCACTATTCCTATTCTCTTCTCCTGACTTTCCTGCATAATAAATCACAATATGACCACGGAGTGGTCACCTCCCAGCCTAGGCTAACTGGTAGCCACCCCCGAGCTCGGAGAACCAAGCCCTAGATAGGTAACAAACATGCAAACACATAGAAGACAAAAATACACACACAGAGATTCAAACACACTCCCAACTTGGCTTCACAGCACCACACTTTGGTGATGACTTTTTTTAAGGGTGGTAGTGGACCAATACCCTGAGGAGAACTACAAGTATGGAAAAACAAGTAGCCACCTCATGGCACAAAAAAAGTACATCAATAATCTCAACCCCTTATTCTTTATGCCCCCCAAAGGCATTCTAGCCTTATATCCCTCCTTATGACCCCCATTGCACAAACAGGCCATGCAGCAAGGGTCACACAAAGATCCCTTGTGATCGCTCTCAAACGAGAGTCTCTCACTCGAGGGTTGTCACTGCTACCACCCACAAGATCCTCCTCTCTCCCAAGAGTAAGAGGTCTTGAAAACTCCCAAAACACAACAAAGCATAATGCAAAGATTTCAAATGAAATTCTAAAATATGACATTAAAAAAAAAACACAAATTTCTTACACCAAACATACTCTCAAACACATACAAGAAAATAGACATTTTAAGGAATAATCAAACCAACCTTAATCTGCCCAATGGTGGTATAATATTTGAAGAATAGTTGCCCAATCCACGGATCTTCTTCTTCTACCCTTAGTCAAATTTTCTATTCCAAACTATTATTTTCTTTTCAAAAATTCTCTTGTCTCCAAAAATGGAGAGTGGGTGATTACCCTCAAATTCCCAAATTCTTGCTTAAGAAGCTCATTCACTGAGTTCTCACAAGTTTCTAAAAACCAAAAAAGAAAGTAAAGCAGAATGCAAAAAGACTCTCATTCGAATAGGAAAAAATCTCAATTAGATTTAAACTTCTAATTTTCAATTTTCGCACAACTCAAAAAAACCAATTTTTAAAGCATCAAAAAGATCATTTAAAAGTAGAAACTTGCCTAAAATTACCCCTAACCCCTAGGTATACCTTATGGGCTTTAGGAAACCTTATTAAACTACCCCTAGGTGTTCATTTAACCCATTTTAAACCCCTCTGAAGTTTATTTTCGGGTCAAACATATGTTGACCACTCCAAAGATTTCTTTCCAAAGGTATTTATGACAACACGTTATATTATTAAATAAAAACTAAAGTTAAACACTTTCCCTCCAAGAGACAAAAATAAAACATTTAAATTTAAATCCACACATGTGTCAAGTGACACAAATAAAACACTTTTACATAATAAAACGTGAAATCGTCTCTTGTGGGTTTTACACATCAAATTTAAATAACACTTAACACTCATGCAACATATACTGTTATGAATAAGACACAACACAAACGGGGTGTTGTCTCTCCAAATAGACAACCCCTGGCTTACGAACATACATAAGTCTAGGTTTGGTTCTCTGTAATTTTCCATGGTCACATGGTAAATTTCCTACGCATCTCAATTTACACATTAGTACTTTCAAATATCCACATATAATATAATTCAAAGGATTAACAATACACATCCTCACTTGCATAGAATTTTCATCTGCACATATTAAATACATCTTTTATCTAGCAATTTCACATAAGCAATTTCATCCCAATTCACATAAACTTAACCATACATCATAGTTCTATTATCATAGTAAAGTCCTGCAAATTTAATAACGACATCTATCATTGCAATATCATCCTATCTAACAATCATGTAGTGTTCTATCTCATAAAGCATATAAGTAAATCATCAAAACATAGCCATGTTATCCAAATCCTGAAATCATATAAGTTCTACGTCTCAAAATGCATCAAAATAAAGTATCCATAATAGTCTAAATGTAAAATCCATTGAATGTCAGACTGAGTCGAGGTGAGGCCTCACATCCTCCCCCTCTAGGCATGAACTTCCTCTTGGAGTTCATCAAAGAGGTGGGGGTACTCTGGTCTCATACGTGTTGTGTCCTCCCATGAAGCCATAACCTCATCATAACAATCCCACTGGACCCTAACCTGGTCCAGCTCTCGACCTCAAAGGGACAACGTCCGGTGTGCCAAAATGCGAATGGACCCAAAGCTAGCTGCCCATCCGACTCCACCTGCAAGGCATCCCAATCTAAAATGTGAGACTCATCATAGATATATTTTCTCAAAACTGATACATTAAACACATAGTGGATGCGTGACAGGCTAGGTGGTAATGCTAAATGGTAGGCAACTGGGCCTATCCTCTCAAGAATCTCAAAAGGTCCTACAAAGCGAGGTGCGAGCTTAGAACCCTTTCCATAATGAATTGGACTCTTATGCTGTCGCACTCTCAAGAAAACTCTATCTCCAACCAAGTAGCTACGATCTATCCTGTTTGCATCAGCATATTTCTTCTGTCTATCCTGAGCCTCTCTGAGACGCTGCCTAATCAAATCCATCTGCTGTTCCATATCCCGAACTATCTCAGGACCAATAGCAACTCTATCCTCTATGTGATCCCAACTCAAGGGCATCCTGCAAGGCCTGTCGTACAATGTCTGATAGGGTGGCATCCCCAAAGAAGTGTGATGCCCATTGTTATAGGCAAACTCCACTAAGGGAAGATACTCCTCCCACCGGGTCTGATGATCCATGACGTACATGCGAAGCATATCCTCTAACACCTGATTGACCCTCTCTGTTTGACCATTTATCTCCGGGTGATAGGCTGTATTGAAATTGAGCTTAGTGCCCATAGCTTCCTGTAATGACTTCCAAAAGGAAGAAGTGAAAAGAGAATCCCTGTCAAAAATAATCTTGCGGGGCACGCCATGAAGTCTAACAATGTCTCGCAAGAACACCTGTGCTACTGCTGGAGCTGTGAATGTAGTACAGACTGGTGAAAAGTGAGCTACTTTGGTCAACTTGTCAACTGTCACCAAGATAGCATCATGGCGATGAGAAGACATAGGAAGACCAATGATGAAATCCATGGATATAGTATCCCACTTCCACTCTAGTATAGCATGAGACTGGAGCAACCCACCTGGATGGCGGTGCTCTGCCTTTACTCTCTGACACTTGAGGCATCGAGCTACTATCTCAACAATGAGCTGCCGCATTCTCGGCCAATGATACAACTACCTCAAGTCAGCATGCAACTTTTTAACCCCAGGATGTGCTGCATAAGGATCTCTATGAGCCTCCGTGACAATGAACTCTCGCAACCCTCTAGAGGAAGGTACATAAATGTGCCCTCTGTGGCGTAACAGTCCATCGGACTCCAAAGAAAAATCTGCATTTTTCCCTTCTAGAGTAACCTGAGATCGAATTACCTGACCAACCTCTGCATACCATCCATCCTCTGGCAAGTGCTATAGTATACGGTCTCTCAAGTCTGTGCCCATGGATATGGTGTAAACCTCATGACGTCTCCTACTCAAGGCATCTACAACTACATTTTCCTTTCCTTTGATGTAGTGAACGTCAAAATCATATTCACACAAGAACTCCATCCATCTCCTTTGACGTGCATTAAGTTCAGCTGAGTGAAGATGTACTGAAGACTCTGATGATCTAAATGCAACTCGAAGTGATGACCTAGAAGGAAGTGTCCCCACCTCACAAGTGCATGCACTACTGCTACGAGCTCAAGGTCATGAGTGGGATAATTAAGTTCATGAGTCTTAAGTTTCCTAGACTCAAAAGCTATGGCCCTTCCATCCTGCATAAGGACTGCCCCTAAACCCTCTAGAGAAGCATCTGTACAAACCATGAAGTCAATTGTAGGATCTGGCACAATAAGGATAGGAGTGCTAGTAAGTGCCTTCTTGAGTTCCTGAAAGGCCTTCTTGCACTTCTCTGTCCACTCAAATTTCTTCCCTTTACACTGAAGAGAAGTAATAGGGTGTGCGACTCTGGAGAAACCCTCGACAAAATGTTGGTAATACCTTGCTAAGCCCATGAAACTCCTGACCTCTGTCACACTAGTAGGCACTGGCCAATCCATAATAGCCCTAATCTTTGATGGGTCAACTGAGATCCCATCACCGGAAATAACGTGCCCAAGGTACTTAACCTCAGACTGAAAGAAAGAACACTTCGATAGGCTGCCAAACAACTGATTATCTCGCAAACACTGCAATACCTATTTTAAGTGCTCCTCATGCTCCTTCTCATTCCTAGAATATATCAGTATATCATCGAGGAACGCAATAACAAAACGGTCTAGAAAGGTACGGAACACCCCATTCATGAGGCTCATAAAAACTGCTGGGGCATTCGTAAGTCCAAAGGGGACTACGGTAAACTCATAGTGACCATATCTAGTGCGAAATGCGGTCTTGTGGATATCACTTTCCACTATTCTCAACTGATGGTATCCTAACTTCAGATCTATTTTGGAAAAGACTTTGGCACCCTGAAGCTAGTCGAATAAATCATCAATTCTGGGCAAAGGATATCGGTTCTTGATGGTTACTTTATTTAGCTGTCGATAATCCATACATAATCGGAGAGATCCATCCTTCTTCTTAACGAAGATGACTGGTGCACCCCAAGGGGATATGCTAGGATGAATATGACCCTTCTCAAGGAGTTCCTCAAGCTGTATTTTAAGTTCATTAGCTCATTTGTGGTCATCCTATAAGGTGCTTTGGAAACTGGCTCGGCTCCTGGTACTAGGTCTATATGAAAATCAATCTCTCTACGGGGAGGCATTCCCGGTAATTCTGAAGGAAATACATCTGAATATCCCTTAAGGATAGGATGGTCATCGAGCAATGTTTCTTTTTCTTCCTCTTCTCCTCTGTCACTGATAGTGATAGCAAAAAGCTAACATCCCTTCCGCATGATCCGCTTAAGCTGCATTGCGGAGATCATGCGAAGACACACGGGTCTTTGAATCTCAGTGATAACTATGGGCGAACCATGATCATCCTCACACTCGATCCTTTTCAGGCAGCAATTCATCTTGGCTCTGTGGGTATAAAGCCAATCCATGCCAAGTACGATTCCGTAAGATCCAAGTGGAGTCACTCTAAGGTCTACTAAAGTGGTGGTCTTACCAATCTGCAGCTGACATGCCCTAACCTCTAATTCCACTGACACTCTAGCTCCTAAAGCTAATTCCACTGACACTCTAGCTCCTAAAGCTAATTCCACTTCCCAACTGACACCCTGTCTAGTTGCCACTAGCCCGCAATGCTCCACAACCAATGGAGATATAAAGGAGTCAGTAGCTCCTAAATCAAACAAAATAGATACATTGTTACCTTTGATTATACCTGTAGATTCGATAACCATGGCTTGATGCTCAGCCTAGTGGTTGTCAACTGCTACAAATACTCTATGGGACCTGCCCATATCACCAACTGTCAGCTCTAAAGCGACCATCCGCTGACTCCCTGCCACCTATCCCTGAGGGCAATCCCTCGCCATATGCCCCATGGCTCCACACGTAAAGCAAGCACCCCATGCCTGGAACTGGGCACCTTGAGGCCTAGAGAATGCCTGACCTCCTGTCCTACTGGATCCGCTATACCCACCCCTAGAGGACTGCTGAGTCCCCGCCGGCTGTGTGTACTGCCCCTGTGCTCTCTGATCACGTTTCTATCCCTGAGTCTGCCACTGTTTGGGCTTGGAGCCCTGCTGATACTGTGGAGGCTTCTGCCTCTGGTTCTATGGTGTCTATTGTGGAGGAGGGGGTTTGGAGAACCCCTGAGAATTTTGGTTGTTTCCTTTCCAATGTGGTTTCTGGAATCCATAAGTCTGAGGTGCAAGATTTTGGTTCTGAAACCGATCCCTATTGTCCTATGGTCTGACCTGAATTTCCTTGGCAATCAGTGCCTTCTCTACAACAACCCGAAGGCTCTCTAGAGCAGACATCCTAACAGGCCCGGCCATACCGGCATTTAATCCCCTGACGAAGCGGTTTACAAGAAGTTTCTCATCCTTTAGATAATCTACATAAGGCAACAGCTCAAAGAATTTACTCTCATACTGGGTTACTGACAAGCCTTTTTGTTGGAGATCGTGAAATTCGTCTATACGACACTACTTGAAGTGTTCTGATAGGTACCTCTCACGGAACCTCTCTGTGAATATCTCCCAAGTGAGAGCATTAGGAACTAATCCGCATTTGTACTCTTCCTATCTCCACCAAGTGGAGGCTGTCCCTCTCAGAAGATGAACTGCGACACATGCTTTCAAGTTGCTCTCATAAGAACACAACAAAAAGCACCTCTTGAGACTCAGAAGCCATGCCTCGGCCTCTACTCCATCTGTAGAATCTCCGAAGGATGGTGGCTAGAGGTGCATGACCTCCCTGATGAGATCCCATGGATCTCGATGAGCTCTCTCAAAATAAACTGGTTCCACTACTGGAGGTGGTCCTGGCACATGCACAAACTCTGGCTCATTTCCACCCTAACTCTCTACAGGAATTGGAGCTGGGCTCCTGCTTCGTTCTCTATCCATATATCTATGACTCCCAGAGTCATGA
Organism: Cryptomeria japonica; assembly: GCF_030272615.1. Classification (NCBI taxonomy): domain Eukaryota; kingdom Viridiplantae; phylum Streptophyta; class Pinopsida; order Cupressales; family Cupressaceae; genus Cryptomeria; species Cryptomeria japonica. The sequence continues at coordinate 504,075,629 of NC_081410.1, forward strand.
CTCCTAACCTGAGGGTTCTCTGCTAGGATCCTTTCCTTAACTATGCCAATAAGATTCTGGATTGCTGCTAAGAGGTCTCGGTTAGGTTCATTTGACTGTTCTAGAGGTGCCCCTGGGTTCTCCTCTGGAATCGATGCCCCCCTCACTACCTCTTCGCGTGCTATGTGTACACATCTAGGACCATGTCCACGCTTGTGAGCTTGTCGTGTCATCGGAGGCATCCTAAGGGGAAAATAAGGCAAAGTAATTAATTAATTTCTTTTAGAATAAAATTAATTCAATTAAATTCAAAAGTCTTATAAAATCAATTTAACAAAATAATTTAAATAATCTAAGGCGAAACGTAAGTGGAGTAAGGTTCCTAGTGTGGAAACCTTGCTCTGATACCAAAATGTCATGCCCAAAATTTAGGGCAAAAACGGAACGATTTTTTTTTTTAAAAAATGACTAGTTAAATAACCAAGTTTGCTATCACGACATGTGTTAACATGTTGGCCAATCAAAGATCGTACTAACTATGATACTAACTAAGTATCAAAACTTAATTAAAATTAATTTGCAGAAACTAAATGTTTTAATTTATTTTCTCATCAAATAAAGTCGTTAGTTTAATTTATTGAACTCATTTAAATGGGTAGACGAAGATAAAAATTGATCTCCAATAAAGCCATATTGTCTAAATTTCATTTTAGAATCATTAATTAATTAAATGGATTAAAGTGTCAACTTAATTTCTAAATGACATTGTTCGATGAGGAAGATTATCTTTCAAAAAATCAATTTAGCTTTCAAGGAATTAATTCCCCCCTTCTATTTAATCTAAGGCTCCACAATTAGTTAGTTCTAAAATAATTAAATGGAATTAAAAATTCCCCAACTATCTAATTTGAAACCCTAACTAATTTTAAATATAATATCCCACTACTAATAAATAATTATCATGAAAAACCTAATTTAAAATTACACTATAAAATTACTTCTTTGTCACTTTTTTTTTAAATAAACTTAATCTTATTTACTTCCCCTCTACCCTAGCTCTAACCGAGCTAGGGCTTCTTTTTTTTTAAAGTTTATTATTATTTTTTTCTAACCCTATTACCCCGCAGGGCAGCCATGGTGGCAGATGGATTTAGCAAAACGCAGGAGAAGGCAAAAAGGTGGAGGTCAGTGCCGCCGAAGTCTCCACTATGCAAGGCACAGTGGGCTCGGCCAGCGGCCACTGTGTATTGCACAGTGAGCACGGCCGCTGGCCACTGTGCAGTGCACGGTGAGCTCGACCCGCCGGCCACTATGCAATACACAGTGCGCTCGGCCGCCGGCCACTGTGCCATGCATAGTGCGCTAGGCCGCCGGCCATTGTGCATTGCACAGTGCGCTCGGCCCCGACCGAAACCCTCCGCTTACCAAGTTTTTTTTGTTTTTAAAAAATGTTTTTTTTAAAAAAAAATATAAATATATTATATCTATATATATATATATATATATATTTATATATATATATATATATATATATATATATGTGTGTGTGTGTGTGTGTTTTTACGAATGTTAAAGAAAATATTGATAGAATTTTTATTTTTTTTTAAATTTCTAATACAGAGATGAATAATGCATATATTTTAACATTCTATTTTTTTTTTAAACTGTTTAATAACCAAGGCATAAATTTGATTTTTTCTTTGCTAAAATCTGAAGTAAATAAATGTAAAAGAATACAACAAAGTAAATGGATATAGATTTATTTCCTGCATTAAAATAACCATAGATATCAATAAATTTAATAGCAACTTATCAATCAAAAATTTAATAAACTCAAGTTAAGGGCTTAGAGGAGAGGAATGCTTTAGATTTTATTCCTAAAATTAATTGTGAAATTTCATTCTTGCAACTATTATTTCCTAGGATCCAAAAAAAACTTAGATCTCACAATAGGAAAAATAAACTGCAATATACACCTTTAAAACAACATGCATACATTCATTAAAATATTAACAATAAATACTGCCCATATTTTTCTGCAAGTAGAATGAAGGTAAAATTAATTAAAAACTGATTTTTCCATATTACAAAAAAAAAACCTTTGCATGCAAATCAAAAGCAATCTTTTTTTTTTTAAATAGAAAATAGAAACATATCTGGCTTTTTACAACTCTATCGATATTCTGCAAAATTACAAGATGTTTCTTTATTTAACTACAATATTAAATCTCATGTCCTATTTCAAAATTACAACTTGCCTCTAATTCAACGAATGAGGCTATATTTCTCCTATCAAATTTAAACAAATAACTGCAAATGGATTTAAGTTTCCACAACAATAATCTTCTGCATCTTTTCACTATTCCTATTCTCTTCTCCTGACTTTCCTGCATAATAAATCACAATATGACCATGAAGTGCTCACCTCCCAGCCTAGGCTAACTGGTAGCCACCCTCGAGCTTAGAGAACCAAGCCCTAGATGGGTAACAAACATGCAAACACATAGAAGACAAAAATACACACACAGAGATTCAGACACACTCCCAACTTGGCTTCATAGCACCACACTTTGGTGATGACTTTTTTTAAGGGTGGTAGTGGACCAATACCCTGAGGAGAACTACAAGTATGGAAAAACAAGTAGCCACCTCATGGCACAAAAAAAATACATCAAGAATCTCAACCCCTTATTCCTTATGCCCCCCAAAGGCATTCTAGCCTTAAATCCCTCCTTATGACCCCCATTGCACAAACAGGCCATGCAGCAAGGGTCACACAAAGATCCCTTGTGATCGCTCTCAAACGAGAGTCTCTCACTCAAGGGTTGTCACTGCTACCACCCACAAGATCCTCCTCTCTCCCAAGAGTAAGAGGTCTTGAGAACTCCCAAAACACAACAAAGCATAATGCAAAGATTTCAAATGAAATTCTAAAACATGACATTAAAAAAAAAACACAGATTTCTTACACCAAACATACTCTCAAACACATACAAAAAAATAGACATTTTAAGGAATAATCAAACCAACCTTAATCTGCCCAATGGTGGTATAATATTTGAGGAAGAGCTGCCGAATCCATGGATCTTCTTCTTCTACCCTTAGTCAAATTTTCTATTCCAAACTATTATTTTCTTTTCAAAAATTCTCTTGTCTCCAAAAATGGAGAGTGGGTGATTACCCTCAAATTCCCAAATTCTTGCTTAAGAAGCTCATTCACTGAGTTCTCACAAGTTTCTAAAAACCAAAAAAGAAAGTAAAGCAGAATGCAAAAAGACTCTCATTCGAATAGGAAAAAATCTCAATTAGATTTAAACTTCTAATTTTCAATTTTCGCACAACTCAAAAAAGCCAATTTTTAAAGCGTCAAAAAGATCATTTAAAAGTAGAAACTTGCCTAAAATTACCCCTAACCCCTAGGTATACCTTATGGGCTTTAGGAAACCCTATTAAACTACCCCTAGGTGTTCATTTAACCCATTTTAAACCCCTCTGAAGTTTATTTTCGGGTCAAACATATGTTGACCACTCCGAAGATTTCTTTCCAAAGGTATTTATGATAACATGTTATATTATTAAATAAAAACTAAAGTTAAACACTTTCCCTCCAAGAGACAAAAATAAAACATTTAAATTTAAATCCACACATGTGTCAAGTGACACAAATAAAACACTTTTACATAATAAAACGTGAAATCATCTCTTGTGGGTTTTACACATTAAATTTAAATAATACTTAACACTCATGCAACATATACTGTTACGAATAAGACACAACACAAATGGGGTGTTGTCTCTCCAAATAGACAACCCCTGGCTTACGAACATACATAAGTCTAGGTTTGGTTCTCCATAATTTTCCATGGTCACATGGTAAATTTCCTGCGCATCTCAATTTACACATTAGTACTTTCAAATATCCACATATAATGTAATTCAAAGGATTAACAATACACATCCTCACTTGCATACAATTTTCATCTGCACATATTAAATACATCTTTTATCTAGCAATTTCACATAAGCAATTTCATCCCAATTCACATAAACTTAACCATACATCATAGTTCTATTATCATAGTAAAGTCCTGCAAATTTAATAACGACATTTATCATTGCAATATCATCCTATCTAACAATCATGTAGTGTTCTATCTCATAAAGCATATAAGTAAATCATCAAAACATAGCCATATTATCCAAATCCTGAAATCATATAAGTTCTAAGTCTCAAAATGCATCAAAATAAAGTATCCATAATAGTCTAAATGTAAAATCCACTGAATGTCAGACTCAGTCGAGGTGAGGCCTCACAAGGTCAAACCAAACCTAGAGAGGGGATGGAGATAGGACACACTAAACTATAAGCATAAACATGAGGTATAAATTTCACTAGTTACAATTTATAATTTTATAGGTATCACACGCATGCCCCCTTACCCCTCTCCCTTTATGAACTATCTCCTCTCTCTCCCCTCACTCACACTATGTCTACTTCTCCCTCGTTACCTTACTAGTCCACTCTCTCTCTCTCTCTCTTTATTATTTTGTCTCTCCACTTCTCCCTCCCTGTTAATCTTATGAGGATCTAGTTAATACTAAGAGGGGGGTGAATTAGTATTAAGATCAATTGAAACTTTAAACCCAAAATCAAATTTATATCAGATCTGAAACCATTTAACAAATATATCAACTTCTTTAATCAGATCTAACAACCTCTTTATCAGATTTGCTTAACACATTAATCAAATCATTTACCACATCTATCAATTCTTTCACCACTTAAGAAATCATATAGATTTGATCATTTACCAACTTATCTTATGAGATAAATCATTTTTCTCTATCACCTCTTATTAGTATCAGTAAACTTTGATAAACCTTTGATAAAACATAATAATCGGTGTCTTAGAAATTATGCATGAAATGAAACATAAACAAGAACATCACATGAAAAAAATTCCACACATGAACACCATAAGTTTTTGACATGGAAACCCAAATAGAGAAAAACCACAGTGGGAGTTGGTAGCCACAAATATTTGTACTCTTTTGAAGTACACCCTGTTAGAAGCTTACAATACGCCCTGTTAGGAGTAGACCCTATTAGGAGTCACCTAGTTAAAGGATTTTCCTATTAGCCTGGTTAAGAGATTGATGATCTGTTAGGATCAACCTCATGAGAGGATTTAACACTCTTTTGAGAGATTCCCTATTAGGGGACTTAAATGTTTAAGTCCTATTAGGACCTACTTGATTAAGGGATTTAACCTATTGCAGCTGTTAGGGAACAACATTGAAAAAGTGATCTGTTACTTGCACTTCAAAGCTTTCTTGATCAGATCCAGTTGTCCTCAACACTTTGTAACTCTTAGGAAGATCTCACACTTCACTTGGACAACTCAACACACTCTCTAAGACCACTGATATCATAAACATCAACTGTGCCATCCTAAATAGCCATCTCAACTAGGTCGGCCACTAAACCCTAATTACATCACAAATGTAATACAAATCATAAAAGATCATCATAGATTGATATACAGATCATTACACCAAATTAAAATTCAATATCAACTGTTGGTTGATTGTAACCCATCACGAAAAATCTGATCTCTACCAAAGTCAAAACCTTAAAACACTCTACTAAGTGTTTCACTGTTTCCCAAGAAATTCTTCCTTGAATCATGCCAAAACAGTAATTAAATCATTCACACAGGTTGTGTCATATTACCACCTTCATGTCGACTTGTCGTCGATCACCACCATAACAAAAATCATTACCGGTTTGATGATTTCTTCACTAGTCTTAAACTTTACAAAAACCTTAGCAAAAATTAATTAGAAATTTGAAACAAGCCTTCTGATAATATTAACAAGTTCCAGTTCCGGTCAGATACACCTTTCCATGATACAATCTCACCATCTAAACTGCAAATCACTAATCATCATCGATCATCTGATTCAATCAAAACATCTCTGCTTTACTAGTTAAAGTCCTATTTCACAGACTTCAGCTCTCTATTGGTAAACCCTATCTTCCTGTCTACCAAATCACTTAGATGACAAAAAAAAACATTAGGAACATCATTTGACATCAGTTGCCATCAATGACAACATAAATAACTAATCATGTCATCTAATCACAAAATCTCAATCTCTTCATCACAAATAGACTTCTATCCTTTACCAATGCAGTCTTCAACTGCATCAACTCATTTGCATCAGTTATGCCAATGCCAACAATCTCCCCCTTTGGCATTAATAGCAACACTAATCAGGTATAAAATCACAGTAACATCATCATCTGCAACTTTCTTGCCGGTATCACATCATCTAACGGTTATCCTCCTTTTGTCATCTCCCCCTTAACCAATGCTTCTCTCAATCTGATCTTCAACTTCTCCCATTTCTATTTTCTTTTCTTGTCCCCCTTTGACAACAATGCCAAAGGTTTAAATGCATCACTTGTCTTCAATTCTATTGTTGCCTCTTCCATCATCTCTACTACTCAAATCAGAAAAATTATAACAGAGCATTAAACTAGAACTTTACATCAGAATTGCTCCCCCAAAGGAGTGGCCTGCACCTTCATCAATCCTTAGTGAAAGATATGTATGAAATCCACAAGATTGATGCATCTCCAACATTATAGTTCTTTTGGTGTAGGGGTCTAACCCCTAGTTTACCTCTAAGAAACTCAAAGGCAGCCTTCGGTAAGGACTTAGTAAAGATATCAGATAACTAATCTTTACTCTTCACATATTCCATCTTCACCTCTTTTTCTTGAACATTTTCCCTTAGGAAATGATACTTCAATTCAATGTGCTTGGTTCTAGAATGAAGTACAAGATTCTTAGAAATATTTATTGTACTTGTATTATCACAATAAATAGTCACCAATTTAGAAATATCTATCTTGAATCCTTCTAGCACATGTCTTATCCATATTGCCTGTGTGCAATTCATGGATGTAGCTACATACTCTTCTTCAGTTGTAGATTGAGAAACACAAGTTTGTTTCTTTCTCGTCCATGCCACTAATCTTCTACCAAGTAGAAAATCTCCACCAAATGTGCTTTTCTGATCATCAACATTATCTACCCAATCAACATCGCTAAAGACATCCAAAGTAAAATCTCCTTTATAGGGATGCCATAAACCATAGTCTATTGTTCCTTTGAGATACCGAAAAATTCTCTTCACAGCCACCATGTGACTCTCCTTAGGCTCTTTTTGAAATCTAGCCACTAATCCAACAACATGAGCAATGTCTGGTTTGCTATGAACAACATAGTGTAGCTTGCCAATCATAGATCTGTATTCTTTTGCAACTAACAATAGGGGAATCATCTTCCTTTGACAACTTGTAGCCTATCACCATCGGTATTCCTACGGGTTTGCAGTCTTCCATGCCGAAAGTCTTCAAAACCTCTTTGATATACTTGGTCTGACAAATAAAAATATCGACATCTAGTTGTTTGACTTGTAAGACAATAAATAACTTTATTTCACCGATTAGAGATATTTCAAATTCCTTTTTCATTATATCATCAAAGTCCATACACATATCATCATTTCCACCAGAAATTATGTCATCTACAAACACTTCTTCTATCAGCATCTTATCTCCACCAGTATTCAAATAAATGTTGTTGTCCTCACTGGTATGTTTGAATTCAATTTTGATTAAATGTTCATGTAATCTCTCATACCATACCCTTGGTGCCTACTTTAGACCATATAGTGCTTTATGCAATTTACACATCATGTCCTTATCATCAATCAAGCAAAATCCATCTAGTTGTTCAATGTATAATTCTTCTTCTAGAATCTCATTTAGAAAGGCCGATTTGACATCCATTTGATAAAATTTTAATCCCTTATATGCAACAAATGCCAGCAACAGGTGCAAATGTTTCACCATAATCCTCACCTTCTCTTGAGCATACCCTTTGCAGACTAACCTTGCCTTGTTTCTTACAATTTTTCCTTCTTCATCCAATTTATTCCTAAAGACCCATTTTGTTCCAATTATATTCTTATCCTCTCATCTAGGAACAAGTGCCCATGTCTAATTCTTCTTAATTTGATTGAATTCTTCATTCATTTCATTCACCCAATCATCATCCTTTAGTGCTTCCTTAACTGTCTTGGGTTCTATTGTATATATCAAACATGAGTTCTCTCAGATCTTTCTCCTGGTTTGCACACCTGCATTCTTATCACCAATTATTTGCTCTTGTGAATGGTTCAATCTGACATATCTAGGTATTGCATGTGCATGTTCTGCATCTTTTGCATTAGGTTCTTCATCTTCTTCCTCACTATCATCACTTACCAGTTGAGCATCTAATTCTACATTTACTGGTTCTTCGTTATTCTTTGTCTCCAGTTCAATAATCACAAACTTTTCATCATTATCATCCTTTTCAGGTTTTGATCTGCTTTTACCTTCAGACTTATCAAATAGATAATCAACTTTTACATTAGCACTTTCAACAATTTTATTAGTTCTCTTATTGTAACATTTATATGCCTTACTCTTAGAAGAGTAACTAGGAAAAATTTTCTCATCAAATTTTGCATCAAATTTCTCAGTGTAGTTACCTCTCTTAATAAAAAATTGACTTCCAAAATTTTTAAAATAACTTACACAAGTTGTTTTTCCATACCATAGCTCATAGGGTGTCTTATTGTTACCTCTCTTTACCAGTACCTGGTTTAAAGTGTATACAACAGTACTAACCACTTCTCTCCAAAACATTTTGGATACATTAACATGGTTCTTGTTGTTGGTATTTTGGTATGGTTTTGTCATTGATGTCAACAACTACTAAATACACCTACTTTGGAGGTCCAGCAACATTCACCGGAAAACAGTAAACTGTGCAACAGTTACCAGTATATGATTAACCGGTAGGATATAATGTTCACCGGTACCTGGAATGACATGGAAGACACTTGGTAATGTCAAAGACATCATGTGGACACTTTATTTTGAAGTAATAATCATTGGTATATTCTTATTTGCATATTTGCTTTTACCGGCAAATAGGTCCAGGTTATCTAGGGTTACACCGACAGGTTTATCTTTTCCAGATTAGCACAGCATGCTATGGAGATGATTTATTATTGTTGTAAATGCATTAAGCCGACATGTTTAATTAGTTATTGCATCGGATATTATATTGTTTGTAAAATGTTTTATTGTAATATCTTGTAGAGCTGACCTACTAAAATTGGTCTTAGGGTATGGTATAAATGTAAGATCTTATTTGTAAGATCAAGTGTGGAATGCGAAAAATATTTAAGTGAAGGTATATGCGAGATCAAGCAGGGATATACATGAAGACATCATTTGAAGGTGAAGGTAGATTTTTGTAGAAGCATATCAACATTACACCGGTACTGAATCCAGCATATGAAGATGTTATTTTGTGCAATACATTCTTATTGGATTTAACCATCCAACTGTAGTCAGTGTGACTCCCATTTTGTGATTGAACAGTGATCTCTAGGCTATTGGCCTTTCTGCATGTGCAGACCCCTCTTGTACACTTACTATCTATAGTAGTATCATCTGATTGTGGGTAAGGTTTCCCACCATGGTTTTTCCCCTTACAGGGTTTCCACGTACAAATATTGGTGTCATGTGTTGTGGATGGCTTTGTGCTTATGTTTCAAGCATTAATTCATACCGGTATAGCAATTTACTGTTAACACTGTCTACCGGCATACTTAACTGATTTATCGGTATTAAGTATTAAGTTGGTTAATAAGTTTTTGGTTTGAATTTATTTGACAACTGATTCACCCCCCCCTTTCAGTTGTCTTCGGGACCTACAACTGGTATTAGAGCTTTGTCCTCTTTTTGTAGAAGTTTAACAACTTGAGGAGTTCCAATGTCTACTAATTTATTTCAGAAAGGATAATCCTAAACTTGATGGAACCAACTATGGGATATGGAAAATCAAAATGGAGACACATCTGAATTGCATTGGTAAAGACATCTGGGAAGTTACTAAGAATGGTTATAGTGCTACTGTAGCTGGTCAAACTGCTCCGACCACTTTAGCTAAAGATGAAGAAAATGATTTCAAAGCAAGAGAAGCACTCTTGAGCGTATTATCAAATCAACAAATCATGGGATTATCAGATAGGTCCACTGCAAAAGCTATTTGGGATCATTTGGAAACACTGAATGAAGGGGATTCCATAGTCAAAATTGCAAAACTTGAAAGCTTCCGAGTCAGGTATGAACATCTGAAAATGGAAGAAGATGAAAGGATTTTTGCTTTCATGGAAAGAGTAAATGAAATTGTTTTGGGTATCAAATGTTGTGGAGGAACCTTGAGTGAAGATGAGATTGTTTCAACAATCTTAAGAGGTTTTCCACCGGCATATAAAATGAAGGTTACTGCTATAAATGAGTTGAGAACAATGCCTAATACATCAGTAACTAGGGATACATTGATTGGAAAACTTTTAGCTTTTGAAATTGAGGAATTTGGTCCTGTTACTACTATAAAAACTGATTTGGTTTTCAAAGCATCAACATCATCTACTCCATTCTTTGACAAATTATACTAGAGAGCCTTTTATGCAAGAGAACTTGAAGAAACCAGGAAGGAGAATGAAGAGCTTGAAGAACTTGAAGCACTATTTGCATGAAAAATGCCAAAAGGCCCAATTGGAAGTAAGTATGAAGGTAAAGCACCCTTTAAATGTTTTAACTACAATAAGATTGGTCATATGGCTTCAAGATGCCCTAATAGACATGCTAGACTAAGAGAAGAAGCTACAAGAATATACAAACCTAATCCTGAATATCAGAGATGCATATTTAAGAAAAACAAAGATAAATCTTGTTACATTCTTGATGAAGGTGTGACTGATGATTCTGATGAGGATCCAGCAGACAATGGATGGGTCTTTGTTGCTATAACAGAAGATCAACTGGTACCTATTGCTCAACCAGTAGAACAAGCCCTAGCAGCTAAAGTTGAATCAAAGGATGAATGGATTATTGACTCAGGATGCTCACATCACATGACTGGAGACAAAGGTAAATTCTTGAACTTTCAAGAATACAATGGAGGTTTAGTAAGATTCAGAGATGACAAAGCTTTCTCAATCAAAGGTAAGGGTTCAATATCTCTTGATAGTAAACATAACACTAACAATGTCTACTATGTTGAAGGATTAAAACATAATCTTTTAAGTGTTGGTCAATTAGTTGAGAAAGGTTTTTAGTTACAATTTAAAAATGGAAAATACAAAATCATGAATAGAACTGGTTTGGAAATTGCAACCGGTAATCAGACTAGAGGTAATATCTTTCATTTGAATAACAGTGAAAAGGCATGCTTAATTGCACATATAGATGAAAGTTGGCTATGGCATAAGAGACTATGTCATGTAAATTTTGATTGCATGGTATAAATCAGTACTTCTAAGGCAGTTAGAGATCTACCTAAAATTGTGAAACCTCAGAATACAATTTGCAAGGAATGTCAATTTGGAAAACAAGTTAGAGATAGTTTCAAAAGTATTCCAGAAAAATCCAGTAATGCCCTTGATTTAATTCACACTGATTTATGTGGTCCAGTTAGAACTAAAAGCTTACAAGGTGATAGATATTTCATGCTAATTATTGATGATTACTCTAGAATGTGTTGGGTTACTTTTCTCAAAGAAAAATCAGAAGCACTTGGGAAGTTCAAACTATTCAAAGCAATGGTTGAAAATGAAACCGGTAAGAAAATTAAATGTTTAAGATCAGATCAAGGAGGAGAATTCACATCTAAAGATTTTAATACATTCTGTGAAGTAAATGGAATCAAAAGATAGTTATCAGCACCTCAGACACCACAACAGAATGGAGTTGTTGAAAGAAAAAACAAAACTATTTTGGATGCAGCAAGAAGTATGTTATCAGAAGCAAATCTACCACATGTGTACTGGAGAGAGGCAGTAAGCACTGCTGTCTATACATTCAACAAAGTTCACATCAAAGGTGAAACCGGTAAGACCCCTCATGAACTATGGTTTGGTAATACTCCTACTCTTAAGTATTTCAAAATTTTTGGAAGTAAATGTTATATTAGAAGAGATGAGTATATTGGCAAGTTTGATCCTAGAAGTGATGAAGGAATATTTCTTGGTTATTTATCTAAGAGTAAAGCATATAGATGTTTTAATAAAAGATTATAGAAAATTATTGAGAGTACAAATGTAAATATTGATGAACAATTCAGAGGAACTTCAAGGTATATAGACTCTGAATCGGGAACAAAAATTATGACAAATGGACCTACAATAAATCCACCGGTATAGAATGATGATCCAGTTACTCCGATATCATCAGAGGATTCCACAGTAATTGAAGAACAACAACAGACTAAGACACCCTGGTATGTAAGACTGAATCATTCTGAAGATCAGATAATTGAAAGCAAACTTAAAGGAGTCATGACAAGAGGAAGATTGGCAAATGAAGAGGTATGTCTTATTTCTCAAATTGAACCATTATCTATCAATGAGGCATGTGAAGATAAATTTTGGATTAAAGCTATGGAAGAAGAATTAGGACAAATTGAGAAAAATAATACCTGGACATTAGTTCCCCGGCCTAAAAATAAAAATGTAATTGGAACCAAATGGGTATTTAGAAACAAACTCAATGAAGATGGTAAGGTTGCCAGAAATAAAGCAAGACTAGTGTGTAAGGGATATTCTCAGAAAGAAGGAGTTGATTACAATGAAACCTTTGCACTGGTAGCCAGAATTGAGGCAATTAGATTATTCTTGGCTTTTGCAGCTCACAAGGATTACAAAGTTTATCAAATGGATAATAAATGTGCATTTTTGAATGGAGATCTTGAAGAGGAAGTCTATATTGAAAAACCTGATGGATTTTCCTTGATAGATGACAATGATATGGTTTGTAGATTAAGAAAAGCTCTGGATGGATTAAAACAAGCTCCAAGAGCTTGGTATGCAAGATTGGATAAGTATCTTTTAAAGATTGGTTTTACTAAAGGAAATGCAGATAGCAATTTATATTACAAAGTAACTAATGATGACATCTTGTTTATTGAAGTATTTATAATCTTTGGAGGAGAAGATGAATTATGTAAAGAATTTTCTCTTGAAATGCAACAAGAATTTGAAATGTCTATGATTGGAGAAATAAAATTCTTTTTAGGATTGCAGATTTTACAGACTGATAAAGGCATATTTTTAAGTCAATCTAAGTACTTGAAAGAACTACTTAAGAAATTTGGGATGGAGAACTCTAAACCGGTAAGCACACCTATGACTACAAATGACAAATTATCTCAAAGGGATGAATCTACACTTGTTAATCCAACTAGATACAAATCTATGATATGAGGTTTACTATATTTGACACAAACCAGACCTGATATTATGAATGCAGTATGTATAGTTTCTAGATTTCAGAGTAATCCTAGGGAAAATCATGAATCAGTAGTAAAAAGGATTTTTCGGTACTTACAAGGCACAACAAATCTTGGATTATGGTATCCTAAAGATGAAAAGTTTGATCTATATGCATACACAGATGCAAATTGGGTAGGAGATGTGGATGATAGAAAAAGCACCACTGGAGGAGCATTCTTTCTTGGAAAGAGATTAGTTTCTTAATTAAGTAAGAAAAAGAGTTCTACATCTTTATCAACAGCAGAATCAAAATATGTTGCAGCAGCAACAAACTATACACAAGTACTTTGGCTTAAGCAAATGTTGAAAGACATAAAGGTAAAATGCAAGGAACCTATTACTATATATTGTGATAACACTACAGCAATTGATATATCTAAGAATCTGGTATTACATTCTAAAACAAAACATGTTTCTATCAAACTAAATTTTCTAAGTGAAAAAGTTGAAGAAAAGGAGATAAAACTGGCTTATGTGAATACTAAAGAACAGCTTGCAGATATTTTCACAAAACCTTTGCCTAAGGAAATTTTTGAGTATCTCAGAGATCAGCTTGGAGTCATACCTCCACCGGTAGAGACTTAGATAGTTGATGATTGTCATCAACTAGTAGAATTAAATGGACAAATCTTTTATTCCGGTATTTGATGAGGAAGCTACTTCTCAGGGGGAGTAGTTGATATTTTTGTATGGACTTAAATTTTGTAGCTTTGGCATTTGATGTCAAAGGGGGAGAGATATATGGAAAAACACATTATCAATTAAGGAGAGATATCTATGGTGAAAATTGGTACAGGATAACATAAAATAACTCATGTTGCTTCCAGGGGGAGAGATTGTCACTTTAAGGAGATTGTTGGTTTTACACTTGGCATTTCTGTTTTGGCACTTTGATGGTTTTTCCATCTTGTGTTGCCATCAATGCCAAAGGGGGAGATTGTTGGTATTTTGGTATGGTTTTCTCATTGATGTCAACACCTACTAAATACACCTACTTTGGAGATCCAACAACATTCACTGGCAAACAGTAAACTGTGCAACAGTTACTGGTATATGATTAACCGGTAGGATATAATGTTCACCGGTACTTGGAATGACATGGAAGACACTTGGTAATGTCGAAGACATCATGTGGACACTTTATTTTGAAGTAATAATCATTGGTATATTCTTATTTGCATATTTTCTTTTACTGGCAAATAGGTCCAAGTTATCTAGGGTTACATCAGTAGTTTTATCTTTTCCAGATCAGCACGACACGCTATGGAGATGATTTATTATTGTTGTAAATGCATTAAGCCGACATGTTCAATTAGTTATTGCATCAGATATTGTATTGTTTGTAAAATGTTTTTATTGTAATATCTTGTAGAGCCGACCTACTAAAATTGGTCTTAGGGTATGGTATAAATGTAAGATCTTATTTGTAAGATCAAGTGTGGAATGCGAAAAAGATTCAAGTGAAAGTATATGTGAGATAAAGTAGAGGCATACACAAAGACATCATTTGAAGGTGAAGTTAGGTTTTTGTAGAAGCATATCAGCATTACATCGGTACTGAATTCAGCATATGAAGATGCAATTTTTGTGCAGTACATTCTTATTGGATTTAACCATCCAACTGTAGTCAGTGTGACTCCCATTTGTGATTGAGCAGTGAGCTCTAGGTTGTTGGCCTTTCTGCATGTGCAGACCCCTCTTGTACACTTACTATCTGTAGTAGTATCATCTGATTGTGGGTAAGGTTTCCCACCATGGTTTTTCCCCTTACAGGGTTTCCACGTACAAATATTGGTGTCATGTGTTGTGGATGACTTTGTGCTTATGTTTCATGCATTAATTCTTATCGGTATAGCAATTTACTATTAACACTGTCTACCGGCATACTTAATTGATTTACCGGTATTAAGTATTAAGTTGGTTAATAAGTTTTTGGTTTGAATTTATTTGATAACTGATTCACCCCCCACTCTCAGTTGTCTCTGGGACCTACACTTGCAGCTTCAACTATTGTTATGTTCATCTTTTCTGCTATGCCATTTTGTTGTGGTGTCCTCGAAGAAGACATCTGTCTCTTGATATCCTATTCATCACAATACTTAACAAATTCCTCAGATGCAAATTCACCTCCCTGGTCTGATCTTAAACACTTCAAGTTCTTACTGATTTCATTTTCAACCAGAGCTTTAAATGATTTAAATTTACTAAAAGCTTATGATTTCTCCTTCAAAAATGTCACCCACATCATTTTAGAATAGCCATCAGTGAAAATCATGAAATACCTATCACCATAATAATCGTTTGTTCTCATAGGGCCACATAAATTAGTATGTACCAAATCTAAAATATTCTTAGAAATACAATTCTTTCTCTTGAAAGAAATAGAGGTTATCTTACCGATTTGACAATCTTTGCATATCACACTATCCAGTTTGAAAAGTTGGGGCAATCCTCTTACAACACTTGACTTGCTTATCTTAACCAAATTATCAAAATTAACATGACAACATCTTTTATGCCATAACCAATTGTCTTCCATTATTGAAACCAAACAACTATTAATATTACTATTCAAATAGAATAAGTTACCTCTAGCTTGCTTCCCGGTAGCAATCAATTCACAATTACCTCCAAGAATTTTGCAGACTCCACTTTTAAAATCAATAAAATAGCCTTTATCATTGAGCTGACCAACACTTAAGATTATTCTTTAGACCATCAACCTAAAACACATCATCAACATTACTCTTCCCATTTAGAGAGATTGAACCTTTACCTTTCACCATGAAAGGATAGTTATTTCCAAATCTAACAACACCTCCATCAAATTCATTAAGGGATATGAAATTACTTTTATCTTCGGTCATGTGTAGTGAGAAGCCACTGTCTACAATCCATTCATCACTATTCTCCATATGAGATACTAGTGTCTTTTCATCTGACAATTCCTCCTTCATGGCTACAAACACAATTTCTTCATTGTCATCTTCATCTATAGACTCCTCATCGGTCAAACCTTCATCTACTGCAACATAACAATTTTTCTTGCCCTTTCCTTTGAATATTCTAAAATTTTCTTTCTTATTAGTGTTAGGGAAATTAGCAGCAATATGACCAATTTTACTACAAGAGAAACACTTCAAAGGTAGCTTTCCTTTATACTTACCAGTGCCTCAAGTTCCATCTATTGATCTTCATTGTCTTCATTTCCCTAGTTACTTCCATGAATTGCCTTGCACTCATGATTTTGACATATATCTTTTCCTTTTCTAGCAGATGAACTGGTAACAAAAGCTTTAAAGGCTGATTTAGTAGATTTTGTCACACTATTGCCAAAACAATTTAACTCAAAAGTTGTAATCTTACCAATCGATGAATCAACAATTACCTTATCCTTTGAAATAGATCTAATTTATTGGATTGCAGATACTCTTATAACATACTGAGGTTGAAGAGTTCGAAGCATTTTACTTACTATAGCATCATCTTCTATTTTACCTCCAGCTCACTGCCAACAATTTCTTTGATTCTCAAACCATACTGTGCAATATTTTATCCTTCAAGCATTCTCATGTCATCAAACTTTCCTCTCAAGCTTTCATCTTTGGCTCTTTGAACATGTTCATCTCCTCCATAGATTGTATCTAAATTTTCCCAAACCTCACCTATAGTTTCCAATCCTTGAACATCAGTATATTATGAATCAGATAAAGTACTTGTTGGCATTCTACACTCTAGTGAGAAATGATGGTGTTGTCATTGATAGCAACCTACAGGCAACCACCTAGTATTCATCTGGTAATTCACCGGCAGACACTACCACTAACATACACTTCACCAGCAATGACAAGAATGTATACCGGCACCCTAGCCAATAGGGTTTTGTTTATTATATTTAATTATAAATATCTTTTGTAAAGCCGACATGGCATATTGTAATAAGACTCATATATGTATGAGATCTTGTAAATCATTTTTATAGAGATAGGATGGACACATGGATAATATAGAAGTGATGAACAAATATTAAGGCAGATTTTATATAAGGGTTTATGGTTATAGTATAAGCTTAAACCGGTATTGAACCTGGCATAGCAGATGTTGAATTATAGTAGTACATTATATTGGACTCTCATAATCCATTGTGTAAGTTAGTGAGACTTCCTTTTGTAATTGAGAAGTGAGCTCTAGGCAGTTGGCCTTCTTGCATGTGCAGGCCCCTCTTGTAAGTAATATCCATTCATTGGCTGGTGAGTGAATATTGTGGGTCATAAATACCATTGAGGTTTTTGCCACACCATCTTTCCTCATTAAACATCTTATGTTATGGTGTGTTTTCTATGATGTCTTTACTATTCCTATTTATTGCATTAATTCTTGTTTACCGGTACACTTTTTTGGAATGCAAAATACTTAATAAGGTTAAATATTATGTTAATCGATTAGATAATGATTCACCTACCCCTCTCAGTATCTTTGGGACTATCATTAATACTAACAATTGGTATCAGGGCCTGGTCCTCTATTTTCAAAAGTCTAACAACTTAAGGAAGATTCTGACACTGGTAAAGATGGAGAATTTAAGAAAGAAATTAGAAGGAGCTCTTGTGGACTAAGATGCAGAGAAGTTGAAGAATATCAAACTTGAAGATGATCTAAGGAGTGTACAAGAATTCATTCAAGGACTTCAGGAGAATCTCACTATTGCCAGAAATAAGAGAAAATAATTTCATGAGAAGATGCAAAGTAATGATGATGAAAATGAAACTCTTATTGAGCTTATAAACAAGATAAGGTAAGAAAACATGACCTTGAGGAATGAAATGCAAGACATGACTATGAGATTTTATAAAGACATTGAAGACAGAAAGAAGAATGAAGATGACTTGACTAGGAGACTCAATGATGCTAGAAATGAAAATCTAAGACTTAGTCATGAAAATGATATATTGAAGATAGATTTGATTCACATGGGACATGATAAAACTGAACTTATGAGATAAAAGGGAATTTTTGAAAATGAGTTGGCTACTGCAAATCAACATAAAGAGAAATTCAAGAAAAGTTTAGAAGAACTTGATGGTATGCTGAAAAGTTAGAAACCTAATGGAGACACTAATGGACTTGGATTTGAAGTTGGAGAAAGTTCCAGTATTGCAAATAATCATGATCATAGTAAACCAGTAAGACAACCCAATGCTTACAAATTTAATGGGAAATGCTTTAACTGTAACAAGTATGGTCATAGAGAAAATTAGTGTAGATCTAGAAACAATCAGAACATTAACGCACCCACCGGTTAATGTTCCAAATGCAACAAAATTGGTCACAATTCAGAAAACTGCAGAATGAATGTAAGATGTTATGTTTGTGGAAGATTTGGGCACTTATCTAATCAATGCAGAACACAAACTGGCATAGGATATGGAAAGGCTATTTAGAAAAACAATGTGACTTTTTATGCTTGTAACAAGATTGGACATATTGCAAAAATTTGTAGAAGCAAGACTTCACCGGCAAATAATAAAGGACCTAGTTTGAAAGGCAAAGAGAAGGTTGATGAGGTAAAGCAAGAATTTTTAAGACAATGGATTAGAAAGACAGATCAGAATGTTGATGAGACTATTCCTTCACCGGTAGAACAGAGTATTACTCCACCGACAGGAGACTCATCATCCAACTAAAAAGTTAATCCTTGGGGGTATTGCAAGAAGTTGAAAATCATGCAAGTTTACCCTTGATGGATGGTGAGAAGATGGACTTATTCTCTACCGGCAGATGTGTTAAGTTTCACTTAATCGACAAGCATTTATTGCGGTTGTTGGAGGAAAAGACATTATAAATCATTGATTTTCTCTCTTTTTGAATTCACCAAGCATTCAAACTTTCAAAGAGTGTGAAATCTGAGTGAGGGAATCCAAGGTGAAGAAGTGAAGCAAGCTCTTTCAAGCACTCAAACCATTATCAGGTAGATTAAGGTATTTATCAATGGCTTCCTCCTCTGCTCTGAAATTTATTGCAAACCCTACTATTGTAGAAGTTGTGAAGTGCCCTAGACCCATTTTTAAGATCATTCCCAAGATAGTGAAATAGGTTGATTCCCTAGGTGCTTTTTCAAAAATTCCAAAAGTTGTTGCTTATGCCAAAGACCCTAGAATCTATATTCATTGAAATATTGAGGAATTAGGTTCAGAGGAAATATTGAAAATGTTTAAAACTGTTATCTGTGATGAAAATGGAAATGTAAAACCCAAACACAAGGTAATTGAGACTTTAGGTTTTTATTGGAAATCTTGGACATCCCTGATTTTCCTAAGGAGGTAGTAAGAATTGTCCTTAGCAGAGTTCATGGAGAATTCTTTTGGCTAGATTATGTTTGTAAAATTGCTAGAGAATCAGTTAGGGTAGTGACTAGTTTACCCTCCGTCGGTAGTAGGCCAGATAAAACTAAGAAGGTTCCTAATAATATTGTCATGATATTAACATGAGAAACATATGATAGCAGATCCCTGAGAATAAATGATGTTAAGGATGTGAATGTTAGATTTATAAGCATGATCCTAGGTTATAAAACCACACATGCAAACCGACTCAACTCTGTTTCTAGTCTTTGTATTAAAAGTGCATATGATATGGTCAACAATGATGGAAAAATAGATATATGTGAGTGGTTAAAAGATGAATTGATAGATAATATGAAAAAGATCAAAGGTGATAAGAAAGGTACTTTTCATTTTGGCAATCTTCTGGTATGTGTGATGTTGTATCTCACAAAAGAGGTTCCCGGTATTGGTAAGAAAGACTTTGGTTATGATATACCCATAGGCAAACAACTGCTAGAAATATTCATTGGTATGGTAACTGATAAGGATAACAATATAATAGAGTACTTCAAAAAATTTAAAGAAAAAATGAAAACAAGAGAGAGAGATTACCACAAAGGTATTATAGACAAGTATGAAAAAGAAATATGTTTTGTAATTAAAAAGGATGAGATATGGATGGAGGCAGTTCTTCCTAGAACTATATGGGTAACAGAAATGGGGTATGAGGTAGATGTAAACATCATTGAAACTTATGCCAAAGCTCTATTAGAAACCCCTAGAGAACTAGAAGAAAAGGTTTTTGGAAATGCACAAACAATAGAAAGTGATGTACAAACATTGAAACAAAGAAAGAGAAGAGAAAATTACATAAGGAGTGCATCTAAACAAGTTAAGGAAATAAAAGAAAATGTCATGAACATAACTAGAATAAAGGAAAGTGACTTAGAAGGATTACAACCGAAGGCACATCTCTCACTGGTTGGTACATCCTCTGACAGTGAAATTCCTGCTGAGTTTAAAAGAGTTGATAGGAAGAGAAAAACCTCATCGGTACCCTCTCCTCCTCCCAAGAAAACAAGAACACCAAGGCAAAAGCAACAAGCAGTGAGACCATCGAAAAAGAAGTTGACACCATAGAAGAAAAAGAAACAATAGGTTATACCACCATTGGACAACTTACTGAGTGAGATAACTGATTAAGGCAACTTAGCTAATGTTAGCAAACTGTACAATACATTTACTAATGCAGAGAAAGAAAGTATTGAGAACGACATTATTTTACATCTTGATATTTATAAGAAATTATTAATTGAAGTTGTAGATGATTTGCGTAATGAATTATATAGATGGTTAGATGCAAAGTGAATTGCAGTCATGGAGCTTGACAAGAAACTAAAGATTGAAAAACTACTAGCTATACATCCGGTCAACTCTGTAGAAGAAATTGATGAATTAATTAGTGAAGCTAATAGATCAGTTTTTGCAAGTGGAAACTGACATGTGAGCCTAATGGTTGGTAGAGTCAATGAAGTCATAGAAGAAACAATAGACAAGTGGGATATTTTCTTTGTTGAGAAGGAAAAATGGGAAGAGTTGAACAGACCAAAGAAAACTTTCAAAGTTTATCAGAAAGACAGAGACAAGGGGAAAGGTAAGGTGGGTGGAATACCCAACATTAAGGTAACTGACAACCTACCACCACCTTTAGTTACTCCACCAGTACAAACTGATAACACACCAGCTACTAAGAATGTGGATACACCACATGAGGATACCAACCCTGAGTCAGAAATTTTGTACACTATGAATATTGACACTTAGGAAGTAAATATTGTAGTTGATAAGGAGAACAAAAAGGAAAAGAAAAATGATATTTCTACTGAGCAACCAACAAATAATATTGAGATTGAGACACAAAATGATCAAGTTGAGCATTCAATGGAAACATTGGACAGTAGAATGGTTACTGATAATATTGATGCAAGCACTAAGAAGCCTGCAGAGACAGTAACTGAAACACCAATAGTGGATAACACAGAAAAACAAACTGAGAAACTGGCAGAGTCATAGGTACACATTGAGGTAGTGAAACCGGCAATCACAAAGAAACCAAAACCATTGCTAGTGGAAATACAAACACAGACTAACCCACTAGAGGTCGATTCGGGCAAATTGGTTACTCCGATCGGAAGCACATAAATTGTAAAGGTAGTTGGCCAGACATCTGGTACTTCACTAACAAAATTTAGACCTACTAATGTGACTGAAGTACTTTTTGGACTCAATAAAGAAAATAATAGATTTTAATGCATTGGCCTATAAGGCAATTGATGACAGAATTCCTATTCTTAAGTTGATTGCACCCAAATGCAATTTAGAGCATGTAAAGGATTTTTGAGGTCAGTTAGACACATTGTCTAAATATATTATTGGTAATATATTAACAGTTGATCAAATAAATGAAGAAACATTCAAGGAGAAAATGGAAAAAGAAAAAGGAAAATTGTGTGAGGAAACAATAAACAAGTGCACAAAACACATCAATACACTTTTACTGGCACTGAATAAAACAATTTTGGAGTATAAAGAATTGTACATAGATACTTGCAAGACAAATATGTTGACAGTTGACATTGATAAGGAAATAAGAAAAGTTAAAAAGGAGATAAATGATATAGCTGATAATATCATTGGTTCATCTGAACCTATATCAATTATTGCACAAGAAATTACTGGATTTGAAGAAAAACTGGAGAAGTTAGAGAAAGAGAAGGAAAGGATAAGGGAAAAGCTAGAGAGCTTAAGTGCAAACTAAGTCCTAAGTTAGATAGCCTTATCTCTCTAAGGAAAGAAATCTCTAAGGAATTAATTCAAGGACAAAAGACACCAGAGGAACATATGCATCATCTCACTGGTGCAATTCAGAGAACTGAGGCAGCTATGAAGGACAATAACATATTTATACAAAGCTTAAACTTGGTATTAGAAGATGTATTCTAGATTGTAACCAACCGGCTACAAAGTTCAAGCTGAAATCTCCACTCATTTGACAATTTTTGACAGCCTTTGTCATTGATGTCAAAGGGGGAGTAGTGGACAAACAAAAATGGTCATCAGAGGAGATCATCTTCTTAGGGGGAGCACACATTTTTGGTAAAATTTTGGACTTCACTTTTTGGGACAGATTTTTGGATTTTTCTCATGAGTGTTGCCATCAATGCCAAAGGGGAAGATTGTTGGCATTCTACACTCTAGTGAGAAATGACGGTGTTGTCATTGATGGAAAGCTACCGGCAACCTACAAGTAGCCACCCAACATTCATCTGGTAAATCACCGGTAGACATCAGCACTAACATACACTTCACCGATAGTGACAAGAATGTATATCAACACCCTAGCCGACAGGATTTTGTTTATTGTATTTAATTGTAAAGATCTTTTTGTAAAGATGACATGGCATATTGTAATAAGACTCATATATGTATGAGATCTTGTAAATCATTTTGATAGAGATAGGATGGACACATGGATAATATAGAAGTGATGGGCTAATATTAAGGCAGATTTTATATAAGGGTTTATGGTTATAGTATAAACTTAAACCAGTACTAAACCTGGCATAGCAAATGCTGAATTGTAGCACTACCTTATATTGGATTCTCATAATCCATTTTGTAAGTCAGTGAGACTTCCTTTTGTAATTGAGTAGTGAGCTCTAGGTAGTTGGCCTTCCTGCATGTGCATGCCGCTCTTGTAAGTAATATCCATTCACTGGCCAGTGAGTGAATATTGTGGATCACAAATCCCACCAAGGTTTTTCCCACATCGGGTTTCCTCACTAAAAATCTTGTGTTATGGTGTGTTTTCTATGTTGTCTTTACTATTCCTATTTATTGCATTAATTCTTGTTTACCGATACACTATTTTGGAATGCAAAATACTTAATAAGATTAAATATTATGTTAACTGGTTAGATACTAATTCACCCCCCCCCTTCTCAGTATCTTTGGGACTATCATTAATCCTAACAGTACTTATAATAGATTCTAGGGATTGCATGTTATCTTTCTTCTCTCTGAGTTCATCCGATATCAAGGGAGTAGTGGTAAGAGCAACATATGTTGATTCAACTTGCTTCCAATATTGTGCACCAAGACCTTCGATGTAGATCTTCATTTTGTCTTTCCAGATCTTGTAGTTATCCTTGTTGAACTTAGGATCCTCTTTCTTATCATCTTGACTTCCTCAGAATCTTTCCCTCAAGCAGTTAGGCTTTCTACACATAGAGGACCAAAGCTCTGATACTAATTGTTAATCCTATGAGGATCTAGCTAATGTTGAGAGGGGGGGTGAATCAGTATTAAGACCATAAAAAATTAAACCCAAAATTAAACTTATATCAGATCTAAAACCATTTAATAAATATCTCAACTTCTTTAGTTTGATCTAACAACCTCTTTATCATATTTTCTTAATAGATTAATCAAATCATTTACCACATCTATCAATTCTTTCACCACTTAAGCAATCATATAGATTTGATTATTTAACAACTTATCTTATAAGTACTGGTAACCTTTGTTAAACCTCTAATAAAACATCAAAACCGATGTCTCATAAATAATGCATGAAATGAAACATAAATAAGAAGATCACATGAAAAACTTTCCACACATGAACACCATATGTTTTTGACGTGGAAACCCAAATAGGGAAAAACCATAGTGGGAGTTGGCACCCACAAATATTTTTACTCTTTTTAAGTATGCCTTGTTAGAAGCAGACCCTGTTAGGAGTCATCCGGTTAAGCGATTTGCCTAGCATCTTGGTTAGGAGATCGATGATCTTTTAGGATCAACCTAGTGAGAGGATTTAACATTCTTTTGAGAGCTTCCCTATTAGGGGACTTAAATGTTTAAGGCATGTTAGGACCTACCCGGTTAAGGGATTTAACCTATTGCAATTATTAGGGAACAATAGTGAAAAAGTTATTTGTTTCTTGCACATCATAGCTTGCTTGATTAGATCTAGTTATGATCAACACTCAACAACTCTGAAGAAGATCTCACACTTCACTTGGATGACTCAAGACATTCTCTAAGACCACGATCATAAACATCAACTATGCCATCCTAAATAGCCATCTCAACTAGGTCAGCCACTAAACCCTAATTACATCATGAATTTATAATACAAATCATAAGAGATCATCTCAGATCGATATACAAATCCTTTCACCAAATTACAATGCAATATCAATCATTGGTTGATCGTAACCCATCAAAAAATTCGATCTGTACCAAAGTCAAAACCTTAAAACACTCTACTAAGTGTTTCATTGTTTCTCAAAAAATTCTTCCTTGAATCATCCCAAAATAGTAATTAAATCATTCATGTGGGTTGTGTCATGTTACCACCTTCATGTAGACTAGTCATCGATCACCACCATAACAAAAATCATTACCGGTTTGATGATTTCTGCACTGGTATTAAACCCTACAAAATTCTTAGCAGAACTTCATCGAAAATTTGAAACAAGCCTTTTGATAATATTCACAAGTTTTGGCTCCAGTCAGATACGCTTTTCCATGATACAAGCTCACCATATAAACCGCAAATCACCAATCATCGTCGATCGTCTGATTCAATCAAAACATCTCTGCTTTATCAGTTAAAGTCCTATTTCACATACTTTAGTTCTCTACTGGTAAACCTTGTCTTCTTGTAAACCAAATCACTTAGATGAAAAAACAAAACATCAGGAACATCATTTGACATCAGTTGTCATCAATGACAACACAAATAACTAATCATGTCATCTAATCACAAAATCTTAATCTCTTCATCACAAATAGACTTCTATCCTTTACCGGTGTAGTCATTAGTCTCCAATTGCATCACCTCATCTGCATTAGTTATACCAAATGCCAAGACTCCCATTTTTAGGTCATTACCTCTCCCTCCAATTTATATGGTATAGGAGGGTATATAAACTATTTAGGGTATGGGTTTTAGGGAATAGGGTGGAGGGAGTTAGATACCTAGGTAAGGAGGATATAGAGAGGTGGGGGAAGACAGAAGAGAATGAGAGATCTCATAAGGGAGAGTGATAAGAGGAGATAGGTAGAGAGGTGAGGGAAGATAGAAGAGAATGGGAGAGCTCATAAGAGAGAGTGATAAGAGGGGATGGAGAGAACTAGAGAGGGGATAGGTAGAAAGGTGAGAAACCTAGATGGTGACAAAGAGGTGAGAGACCTAGATGGGGAGAGAGAGTGGTAAGATAGATAGATGGGGATATAAGAGGAGAAAAGTGATTACCTAGAGAGGGGAGGGAGAGAAAAAAACAAAGAGAAAGAGGGTTAAAGAGGGAGGAAGGGAGAGTTACACATGGAGCGAGTAAGAGACCTAGAGAGGGGAGAGGTAGATAGGTGAGGGAGAGAGAGAAAGGGGATAGGGAGGTAGGGAGAGAGGTGGAGAGAGAGGGAATGAACTAGAGAGGGGAGATATATAGAGGTGAGATACCTAGAGCATAGGGAGAGAGGGGTGAGAGGTCTAGATAGTGAGAGATAGATATGAGAGAGATAGAGGGGGAGAGAGGTGGGTAAGTAGATAGGGATAGACAGATAGAGAGGTAAAGAGGGAGGGATGGAATGAGAGAGAGAGAGAGAGAGAGAGAGAGATGGGAGTAAGGAGGAAAGATGAGGTAGGAAAGGAGAGAGGGTGGGAGAGACACAAAGAGGGGAGAGAGAAAGGGAAGTATCAGTAGAGAGAAGAGGAGGGAGGGAGGAAGAGGTAGACAACAAGTGACTGAAATTCCTAGAGAGGCGAGAGGTAGATAGGTGGAGAGAGAATTTCAAAAAGAGAGAGAGAAGGGTAAGGTGGAAAGGAGAGAGATGGAGAGGGAGGGAATAAACTAGAGAGGGGAGAGGTATAGAGGTAAGATACCTATAGCTTTGAGAGAGAGGGGTGAGAGACCTAGAGAAGCATGCTTCTCTAACTTTTTTCTTAATATCAATTAAATTTTTTAGGGAGAGATAAAGGTGAGAGACCTAGAGATTTATATGTTAGACAAGCATTAAGTTGAGGATTAGAATAGTGATGATGAAGTGATGTTTTATAGATGGTCCTATGCATACTACAAGCTATTGTAGTATCTCTTTTGTTGTTCCTAAGTAAGAAAATGATGTTTCAAGGTGTTTTAGTCTTTGAAAGTTGATGAAGTATGTGAATGCAAGAAATTATGTTTTAGACAGTCTAGAAGAATTCTCCACATTCCTTTCCATTTGTAGATGTCGCCTTGTGGTTTTGGATATAGTAATTATGCTCTATGAGCATTGTACTTCTATCTTTTCAAGTCTTTGGTATTGTAGCTGATGTTTTTGGTTAAGGTGGTATGTTGGTAGTTTGATGGCTAGTTGGATTAGTTTAAAGAATTCTCTGCATTGCTCACATTTATGTCTCTATTGCTGCAATTTGGAGGACATTCTTTAGCCTTCTATGTAGTGTCTCAGTTCATATTTTAGTTGATGAAGTGTTCTAGAAGTGTGTTTATCAATGTCTTATCTCTTGACTATGTTTCCTGACAGTTCCATAATGAAGTGATCTATACCATTTTATTTTTTCTAGCCTATCTTGGCTTGGTAGTATGAAATATGTGTTTGGAAGTGTTGATGGATGTGCTAGGAATGTGTCTATGTGGTCTACATGATGTTGGTTTCTCTTTGGTGCCACATTGTGTCTAGTGCTTATTTTTAGGGTAATTTGTTGTTATCTAGCCGATAGGGCATGTTCTTTTTCTTTTGTTATATGTTTTGGTCTCTATGACAAAATTGGAGTTTGTGTTGAGTTTTATTTGGGAGATGTGTTTTTGGGCTGACTAGTTAAGGGTTACATATTTCATCTACACGTTACCCTATTTTTGACATAAGAGGATGTGTACCAATATGTGTGATGGTTGGGATTAAATTGGATCATGTAATATAAGATGTTTTACATCCTCCCTATCTCTTGGATAGGACCTTTATCACCACAATTATGTTTTGTGGCTAACTTAGTGGTATCATTTCGTGTCCCCTATTTTGACTGACCTAATTGATTTTTTAGGTCATGCAGATGGTATAAATAGAAGATCATTTCATTTGTGTGTAGTGTTGATTTTTGAAGCAGTAAGAGTGTGTGATGAAAGTATTGGAGCTAAATTGCCAAGTGGTTGCTTGAGGAAATGAGTCAAGAGCAACTACATTTAGGTAGATTGTTGGATATTATAATGTTGAAGGCTTATTCATTGTAATTGGTATTTTCATGTATATTTCTCAAAAATAGTGAGTCTTCTTAGTGAGTCCTTTGTTAGTGAACCTTAGTCTACAATTCCTTCCAAGAATAGTGAGCTTCCATGGGCAGTGTGCCCTAAAATAAATTTTAATACTGTTGAATATAGTGTGAGTTAGCTCTCACTATGGTTTTTCCCTTCTTGGATTTTCCACATAAATTTGGGGTTCTCTTGTGCATGTGTGTTCACAATAGAAAAATACTCTTTCTAGTTTGTCAAGCAGTGAAAGCAGTGCCAAATTCATGGGAACTTGATACATGTACCAACCAAACAAATTCAACCACTCATCACACTATGGCCCTTCTACCAATAGGGACTAGGCTTAGTAGGATAGATATACCCATCTTCTTCAAATGGTCACAAATTTATCATTATAGAAACTAATTAATTCACCAAGTGGGTTGAGGATATACCTCTCATCACTACAATAGGCAAAAAAAATTTCCATGTTCATTTTTAATTACATCGTTTGTAGATATGGGATCCCTACGGCCATTGTGATAGACAACGAAAAAAAATTCAAAATAAAGGATGTTACAGAGCTCTGTCATAAGTTCCATATCACACAAAACTTTTCTACTATATATTACCCCCAAGGGAATGGGTAGGAGGAGGCAACAAACAAGAAACTATTTAAAATCTTGAAGAAAATAGTAAATGATTCCAGCACAGATTGGCACATTCAAGTGAACCTTGTTTTGTGGGCCTATAATACCCACATTTGTACACCAACTAGAGCCATCCCGTATTCACTTGTGTATGGGTCGTAAGTTGTACTACCAATCTAATTTCAATTTCCTTCCCTTAGGATATCATTGAAGGGATTAGTATCAAATGAACAATACATGATATCTAGGCTACAAGAATTGGAGTTGCTAGATGAGCACCAACAACAAGCACTGGATCACCTCGGCATCTACCAACTGAGAATGTCCAAGAGCTACATCTACAAAGTCAAGCACAAATAATTCCAAGTAGGTGATGTCATCTTGAGAGAGATTCATTAAAACCAAAAAGATCGAATCAAAAAAGGAAAATTAGAAGCAAATTGGCTAGGCCCCTTCATAATTGTAGCTGCCTATAAATCATGGGCATATCAACTCTCCACTCTAGAAGGAGACATTCTTGAATAACCTATCAATACCTAGTATCTCAAAAGGTTTTATGTATAAGAATTTCCAAAAAATTAAAAATTAAAAAAAA
Source organism: Cryptomeria japonica (assembly GCF_030272615.1). Taxonomy (NCBI): domain Eukaryota; kingdom Viridiplantae; phylum Streptophyta; class Pinopsida; order Cupressales; family Cupressaceae; genus Cryptomeria; species Cryptomeria japonica. Next base: position 504,104,934 of record NC_081410.1, read on the forward strand.
AGTGAAAAATATAAATAAAAAAATCATTATGGTGAAAACCTAGCAAACAAGCACCTTGTGACACACAAAAAAAAGAGAAAAGTCACAAAATAGCAAAAAAAACAAAAAAAAAAATTGCAATAAAAACAAGTGGTGAAAACCTTTGTGAGGCCCTACCTCGACCCATCCTAGCATTTCAGTGATTTTCTTGTTGGAACTATTATGGATGCTTTATTTTTATGCATTATGGATATAGAACTCTATATGATCCCAAGATTGGATAACATTGATATATTGATGCTTCATTTCTATGCATTATGGATATAGAATTTTATATGATTCTAGGATAGGATAAGATTGAGATGGTGTATGTCATTTATTTGATTTGCAGGACTTTATTATGGTGCTAGAAATATGATGCATATCTTATGAATGGGTTAAATTTATAAGGATTATGATAAATTGCTTATCTGGAGTGCTTTTGATATGTGGTAAAATGATTTGTATGATGTCAATTGTATGTAGAGTGATTGATTTGTATTCTTATTTATATGTTTAATATTATATAAGGTTATTTGGGAATTACTAATGTGTAATTGAGATGCGCAGGAAAATTATCCATGTGACCATGGAAACATTATGGAGAATCAAGCCTAGACCTATGCATGTTCGTAAAACCAGGGGTTGTCTATTTGGAGAGACAACACCCTGTATGTATCATATTTTATTCATAAACTTAAATGTTTGCATGTGTGTTAAATTGTATTTATTAATTTGTTTAAATCCTACAAGAGACAATTTCCATGCGTGTATTTGTGATGTGGAATTCTTTTTGTAGTGTCACTTGACACATATGTTGTATGTTGAGTTGGCATTGTCATGTCACATTTTGAGAGATTTATTTTACCTATGATATATTTCCAAATTATCCTTGAAGGTCCCAAGTAAATCTAGGATAGTGAGCCATTAGGAGGGTCAACTCAGAGTTGACCCGTAGGTAAACTTTGGGTGGACTTTCAAAGGGTTAAACCAACTCCTAGAGTCAGTTTTGGAGCATTTTTAATGGGCCTCATGGTGTACCTATGGGTGAAGGCCAAATTTGACAATGTTTCCACTCCCTAGGACTTGTTTAACCTCCCCAAAAAGTGGATTTCCCAAGATGGCCGAAATTCATCTTTAGGAGAGCCATTCTTGGTTAGATAACCTTCTTGGTATGTGTCATTCCTTTTCCCCATTCCATTCCCCTTTTTGAGGTGCCTTGGTTAGGGAGTGTGTAATGCCTAGGGAAGACCAGCCAATGCAAGCTCTCACTCTACCTAAGAGGTTTGGAAAGAGTGAGAGAAGCCTTCTTAGGCAAAGAATTAAGACTTAGGAAGTTAATCACCCACTCTCCATCTTTGGAGATGAGATCTTGCAGTTTTGAAACAAGTTTAGGATAGAAAATTTTGGCTAAGTGTTGAAGAAAAGAAGTGTGGATTTGGGCTTCTCTTCTCCAAACTATCCCTTGTAAACCCTTGGCAGATTCAAGGTTGGTTCAATCTCTTACTTGTATATTGAAACTTTTCTTTTGAAGGTTGCTTAAATGTAGTTGTTCTCTTCCATGGTGTTTTATTTGTGAAAATATATATATGTGATCTTTCTCTTATTTTTGTTATGCATTTTCTTGTGTTTTGGGAGTATCCAAGGCCATCTTACCCTGGGAGGTTAGAATGGTCTTGGGGGTGGAAGGTTGTTTGAAAACCTTAGAGTGAGAGACTCTCTTTAAGAGAGTGATCTCAAGGGTTTGTTTATGTGACCCTTGCTGCATAGTTTTGTTTATGCATTTGGGGGTCATAAGGGGAGAAATTATGGCATGTATGCCTTGGGGATCATAAGGATGTTGGGTCAAGATGGACTTGTGTTGTGTTCTTGGTTTCCATGAGATGGCTTGTGATCTACTATCTTATAGTTCTCCTCAAGGTACTTGGTCCACTTCCACCCATGTAAAAATCACATTATGTGATGAAGTTCAGCCTTGGGATGGAGATGTGTTTGTTTTGAGCTTTTCCTTTGCTTGTTTATGTATTGTTTGAGTGTAACCCATCTAGGTCTTCGTTCTCCAAGCTCGGGGGTGGCTTCTAGTAAGCCTAGGTTTGGAGGTGAGCCCTCCATGGTCACAACCTTAAGATTTTGTATTGCAGGTTGCTTTGGGAAGGATTGAAGGGAAAACTTGGATATGGTCTTGCTGATTCTATTTTAGTTGCAAAAAAAAAAAGGGAAATATAATATTGTATTTCAGTTGTAGAAATGAAAGAGAAGAGTTTTATGTTGTATTTATTTTGAAAATGAAATGTATTATTCAAAAAGGCTTACCATGTAATGTAGTGTATTTTACTAGAGATGTTGATCTTTTAAGTAAGGAGAAAGTATTTTGAATAAATTCTGTAATGTTAATGTTGTTGTCATTTATTTGAAATTTGTCATTTTCCTTCTAAATGATACAATAAATTTAGATAGATAAGTTAATTTATTTCAAAGAAAGCATGAATGTTAGTAAGATGGAAATAACATTTAGTCCTAGTTATTTAGATCTTAGTGCAAAAATATGGTTAAAAAAAGATATTAGAGGAATAATAGGTTTGCATTCTTAAAGTTTTTAAATGATTTCTAGACTATTATAAGGCTGCTATAATTTTATTTATTTATGTCAGTTATTCAAAAAAAAATGCAGAAAGTTAAGGTAGACAAATTTATCTTTTCCTATAGTTAACTATTAGAAGTTTACAATGAAAAGAAATGCATTTAGTTAAATCTGTTAGTTTTTAGAAAATCTTCTTTTATGTGATTAGAAAAAAAAAAATATACAGATTTAGACATAGCAGAGAAATCTAGAAATATAGATAGATAAGAAATGAAAGAAACAGATAACTATTGTGTTTTTGTCCTATTTTTCTTTCTGTCAGCTATTAATTTATTTTATTACTATATAAAAAAAAGGGAATACAACAAAAATAAATCTAATACATGACTAATAGATTTATGTCTATTTTAAATGAAGAAAGAAAATTGCGATATGTTTATCATGCTGTTAAATCTAACAGTCCTAATAATTTTAATGTTGCATATTCAAAATCTATTTAACCTAACTTAATGAATATTTGTATACATTATTAACTAGATCACACTTTACATCAATTTAAAAAGAAATGAAATATATATCTTTTTTTTAATGCTGTCATTATTCTATTATTTCCTGCATGTCAAAAAAAAAGAGAGAGAAATCTTAAAATCTAATCCTAGATATATATATATATATATATATATATATATATATATATATATATATATATATATATATATATATATATATATATATATATATATATATATATATATATATATATATATATATAAAAAAAAAAAAAAATTATAAAATTTTTTTTGTTAACCCTAGAACCCCCTGTGGGTCACCCCGGAGCCAAGGGCTCCCACGGGTTGGGCGGCGCGGTCCCTCTATGGGCTGCGACCCATAGAGGCATCGAGGCACCATTATGGGCCGCGACTTGCAGGGGCGGCCGTGGCTATCACTGCGGGTCGCGACACGCAGTGGCCCCGGTGCCACTACGGGTGGCGTAAACCCTCCCCACTGTGCCCTCTCTCTCCACAGTGCCACCTCCACTCCAAACCTGCTGCCCCTGTAAAATAATATCTGCTGCCATGGTTCGGTCGCGACCCCCATCGAACCCCCCTGCACACACAAAACACACACACAAAAAAGGGGGGGGGGGTAAACCCTAGCATAAAAAACAAAGAGAGCTTGAGCATGAAGTGTAAAATATGCAACCCTAACCCATATTCAGGTTAGGGTTAGCATATAAAATTTAAAGAGGAAAATAGGAAATGCAACCCTAGCCCATATTCGGGTTAGGGTTAGCATTTAGAAAAGAAATGTAAATTATTAGAGTTGATAAATAAAATTTAGTAGAGAAATAACTCAACCCTATTTAGGGTTTGAGGTTTAAAAATATTAGTTAAAGAGGGGGGAATTCTTTTTAAAGTTTGAAAAATAATTTCCCTCCCATTTAATTAGAGCCAAGTGGGGAATTTAATTATAACTCCCTATTTGACTAAGGTGAAGATTAATTTATTTTAATATTCTTTTTATCAACGCATAATTTAAAATGGGGGTTAATCTTATATGGATATATTAATTCGCAATTATCGATCTAATTTTAATGACTAGGGTTATTATATAGTTATTGTTCATATTTAATTAAATATGGACGTTAAGTTATATTTAATTTGGGGGAAATTATTAATGAATGTTAATAATTGATTTATGTGAAATCTTGCCTGTGAGGTCAATTTTGGCCAAGAATTTAATAGTCGAAAATTTGAAGGTTTAGGAGATTTAAAATTGACTTTAATATAAAATATATTTATTTAGCAAATATCATTATTGAACTAGTTAACCTTATGGGCTATATTTAAAAAGTGAATTTGCATGCATCCAATTAATTAATTTTAATTTAAGATAACATTATCATTATTTTAATTAGCCTGGAATATTTTAAATACAATCGAGATATTTAAATATCTTTCGACTTTAATAAGTGGAAAATTAATTAGGTTGATTAGAATAATTAATTATGTTGTGATGACCCTCTTAGGGAATAATTAGTCGTCACTAATTATTGTCGCTATATTGATTAAGTTAATTATTTCAACTTTAGTAAACAATTCTATTTACCCCTTAGTTAAGACAAAAAATAATTGATTTCATTTTAATGTAGATTATATGATGGGTTTATGTTGTCAAAAAAAAATTGTTGTTCCATTTTTGCCCTAAAGTTTGGGCATGACAACCTTAAAAATGGGCGCTACTTATCTTAATCGTCTTCTCAATCTATCAAGGCGGTTGTATTCAGTCAAATGCATGTCCATACCTATGCATTTTCATCCATCTCATTTGATTATGCTAGCCATCAACAACTTACCCACATCAACAAGAAGCTTTTAAATAAATGCAACTTTTGGATACACTTAGTGTAGTCACTATCCTTAATTGTCCAGAAAACCTTGCAATCAATGTTCAACCATGGCTTGGTGATCAATGTATATATCCATGAATCAGTATGTTTGTAATTGGGGCTAAAATCCAGACCTTATCATCCTTCATTGAGCATATCAAAGAAACAGAAAAGAGCAGACAACCAGAATCAACACAAGAATCAAAATCACAAAAGAGTGAACCTAAATCAAACCCAACATCAAAAAATACAAAATAAAAAATGATCAAAAACAAAAGGAAGTGAAGAGAAATGTGTTGACATTATAACAGACAAAGGGAGATTGTTGGCATTTCAATAAGGATATTGAGAAGGTCGTTGATGATTATGGATATAACTGATTAAGGATGTTTACTGTCTTAATATTATTATTTTGTCATTGATGTCAAGAAATTGATTTACTAATTCAGTATGATGTTGCCATATCTTAAGAAGTATGATTTGATGAGTATAAAGATGTCGGTAAAAGACATAAAGAATGTGATGAATAAGGAGGAATAAGTTATTCAATGGGCAACTATTACCGAGTTAGACAATGATGAGATCATGATGTTTTGATTGTTTTGATATCCTACATATGTTGTTGATTGTAAGGTTGATACTATACTATGTTACCGAGCAAAGAACCTAGTCGGTAAACCCTAAGGAACCTAGTCGGTAAACCCTAAGGTTATCGCTATCGGTTAATGAAGGCAGAATGTCTACTGAGTGAAGTTTAGTATTTACTGAGTTGCAACTGAGTAATAACAGAATGCATTGAATGAATAAAAGAATTATTTAATGAAGGAAGCTAATGAACTGGCTATGATTAAATGATTGGTATGTCGTGAATGAAGTTTGTTAAAGAATCTATGGCAAAGGAAAATCGATAGGAAGATCTATAGCTCAGATTGAACCACAATACCCTAGCACAAGTTCCAAGAAATGTATGCAAGTTTCAAGAATGGGTAAAACATTTTCAGATTGAAGGATACATTGAACCTAGTCAAGCTTGAAGATTTGATGGCTATGATTGATCATGGGAAATGTGATCAAGGAGATTAAGCGGTTGGAAAATTGCTTGTAAATAATGAACTATTGATAAACAATGTATGCGGGCAAGTGTATTTATAGGGATGCTACATAGTGATTACCGAGCATAGAAGCTTGAAGACCTATTTGAATAATAGAGTATAGAGCCCAGCAGATGGACAAGATAAGTCCTATGACTAGATTGTATTGACCAAATAAGAATTTGCTTTAGCATTTTAGATGTGAAGTTGCAGATAGATTTTTATTACTGTTATTTTGTAAAGTGATAGAAAATCTCTTAACCGAGTGGACTTAACAGTCTTATTTGTAAAACCCTCTAGCAAGGTGACATTTTGATTTAGTGTTTGAAATCCTTTAACAAAGTCACTTCTAACAAGGTGAAGATCCTAACAGATCTGAGGGAAATCCCTTAACTGGGTCACATCTAGCAATGTGTTTTTAATCTTTAACAGGATTTGCTTTTAACCGAGCATACTCTAGAAGAGTATATTTCTTAGTGGTTCCAAAATCCCATAGTGGTTTTTCCCTATTTGGGTTTCTACATAAAATCTGGTGTTATGAGTTTTATGGTGTTTATATGCTTTTGAGTTTGCATGCTTAGCAGTTTTTGTTATATTACTAAAGTATATGTTACCGAGGTTGAATCTATTGTTTTTTTGGAAGATTCAGTTTGTATGATTCACCCCCCCCCCCCCCTCACATCTTATTAGCTTGGCATCTATACTTAACATTAAGTATCAGAATTATCAATTGGTATCAGAGCTTTGGACTCCAGAAGAAAAAGATTAAAGGCACTTGAGGAAAAGATCTAAAGATGTATAAGAGGGATGCACCGAAGCTGAACAAGTCAAGTTTCTCTACATGGTAGAAAAGGATGAAGCTGCACCTATCAGAAGTTGGAGAATATGTTGTATATTATCTGGAGAATGATTTCATTACACCGAACACCTATCCATTGACAATAGAAGAGATAAAGGCAAAGCAAGAACATATCCAAGCAATGATTGAAATAACATCTGCATTGACCTACTCAGAGTTTAATGATCTAGAAGGCTGCAATGATGCAAAGGCAATGTGGGACAAGCTCATATCTATGTATGGTGGTGATGAACATGTTCAAAGAGCAAAAGTGGATAGTCTAAGAGGACAACTTGAATCTATGAGGATGAATGCAGGTGAGAACATAACCTAGTATAGTACAAAACTAAAGGAGATTGTTAATCAAATCAAAGGAGCAGGTGGAACTATTGAAGAAAAGGATATAACAAGTAAGTTATTAAGAACTCTTTTACCAGCTTATGCAATCCGAGTCTCTGCAATCAATGAATTGAGGTCTGTACCCAATATGATAGTTTCTTTGGATGCTACTATTGGTGAGCTACATGCATTTGAGTTAAGAAATTTTGATAACAGTGGGTCTTCTGTAAATAAAGCTAAATCTGCATTTAGTTCTTTTCATATTGGTGAATCTGATGATTACAATGATAGAATGAGTAAGTACACTAAAGGGGATCACAGTGGAGCAAGTGAAATATTTCGCAAGAACATGGAAAAGTGCACAAACTGTATGAGGAAATCAAAAAGCAAGAAGAGTTTGAAGCACTATTAGCTAGAAGGTTACCAAGAGGCAAAGGTAAGTATAAAGGAAAACTACCTTTGAAATGTTTCAATTGTGATAAGATAGGACATATGGATTCTAACTGTCCTGACAAAGAATCTACTGAAAAGAGAGATTACCAAGATGACAGACTAAAAGCTAATCATTACAAAGGACACCGAGATTTCAGGAGAAGAGATAGAAAGTCATACCTAATAGCTGATGAGGAATCCAATGATGATAAATTAGATGAAACTGATACAGAGGAAGTAGTTTATGTGCCTATCAAAGATGGATCAGATGAAGAAAGGTATGAAGAAAAAGCCCTAATATCTCACATAAATACTAATGATTCTTGGATCATAGATAGTGGATGCTCACATCACATGACAAGTGATAAACAAAAAATTGTTACATTAGAAGATTATGATGGAGGCTATGTAAGATTTGGTAATGATGCACCATGTCTGGTAAAAAGTAAAGGATCTATAACACTTCTTAACAATGCAAAATGCAATGATGTTTATTGGGTTGAAGGTTTGAAATACAATTTGTTGAGTGTAGCACAACTAAACAACACAGGTTACCGAATAGAATTTCAGAAAGGAATTGTCAAAGTTCATGACAAGCATGGAAAGTTAGCTGCTACTGGGACATAAACAAAAGGTAACACATTTCACCTTGACTCAACTCAGAACAAGTGTTTGTATGCAAAGATAGATGCTACTTGGTTATGGCATAAAAGGTTTTGTCATGTAAATTTTGATAGTCTGATCAAAATAAGCAAGAAGCATTGAGTAAGAGGTCTACCGAGTTTGGAAAAACCTGAGAATGCTATGTGCCAAGGATGCCAGATGGGTAAAATGACAAGATCAAGCTTTACAAGTAAGTCCTACACTTCTAAGGGAATTTTAGATCTTGTGCACATTGGTCTTTGTGGTCCTATGAAAGTTCAAAGTTACTATGGTGATAAATATTTCATATTATTTGTGGATGATTACTCAAGGATGATGTCAGTTATGTTTTTAAAAGAAAAATCAGAAGCTTTTCAAATGTTTAAATGGTACAAGGCAAGAGTTGAAAATGAAACAGGAAGACAACTGAAATGTCTTAGATCAGATAGAGGAGGAGAGTTCACATCTGATGAGTTCAACTTATTCTGCAATGATCATGGTATAAAAAGACAAGTCCCTACACCGAGAACTCCACAACAAAATGGAATTGTTGAGAGAAGAAATAGATCTATTGTGGATTGTGTCAGAGCCTTGATGATTGAAAATAAAGTGTCACAAACATTTTGGAGAGAAGCGATAAGCACAACAGTTTACACCCTGAACCGAGTACAATTGAAGAAAGGAACTTTGAAGACACCATATGAGATCTGGTATGACAAGAAACCTAATGTAAGTTATTTTAAAATCTTTGGAAGTAGATGCTATGTTCACAAAGATGATAGAAATGGAAAGTTTGATCAGAAAAGTGAAGAAGGAACATTTCTAGGTTATTCTTCTAGAAGCAAAGCATTTAAATGTCTAATCAAATCATCTAACAAAATAGTAGAAAGTGCAAATGTGAAAATTGATGAATTTGCAGAAAGAAATGATGAAGGAAATTCCAAGGAACCAGAAGATTATGATGAATTTGTCTATGCTCAATCGACAAGTCTTACCGAGAAAATTGTTGAAGGAAATGAAGAGAATATTTAGTTACCGAGTGATGAAGAAGATCATATAGAGCCTACCGAGCTTGTATTAGCCAAGTATGTCAGAAGACATCATGCATCAAGTCAGATTATAGGAGATAAGAATGATCCAGTGATGACAAGGAGCAAACTGAGATAGAACACATGTCTGATCTCTGAATTTGAGTCGAGGATAGTGAAAGAGGCATTTAACAGTGAAGATTGGATAAATGCTATGACAGAAGAGATTGATCAAATCAAGAAGAATGACACATGGACACTAGTCCCAAGATCGAAGGACAAAAATGTAAATGGTACAAAGTGGATTTTCAGAAACAAGCTGAATGAAAAAGGTGAGGTCATTAGAAATAAAGCAAGACTAGTTTGCAAAGGTTATGCCCAAGAAGAGGGAATTAATTATGGTGAGACTTTTGCACTTGTGGCAAGACTTGAAGGAGTAAGAACATTGTTGGCATATGCTTCTTACAAGAATTTCAAGGTATATCAAATGGATGTCAAATCTACATTTTTGAATGGTATATTAGAAGAAGAAGTTTTTATTGAACAACCTGAAGGATTTGTTGAAGACAAGAATAATGATCAGGTATGTAAATTGAACAAAGCTTTATATGGTTTGAAACAAGCACCTAGAGCATGGTCTGAAAGATTGCACTCTTATCTGATCAAGATTGGTTTTATAAGAACAAGTGAAAACAATAATATGTACATGAAGAATGATGAAAACGGAATACTGATCTTAGCCATATCTGTTGATGATATTATATTTTGTGGAAATGACTCTTTATGCAAGAACTTTGGAAATGAAATGAGCAAAGAATTTGAGATGTCATTAATTGGTGAGATAAAGTATTTTGTAGGTTTACAAATACTGCAAATGAAAGATGAGATTTTCATTACTCAATCCAAATACATAAAGGAAATCTTGAAGAAATTTGGAATGGAGGATTCAAAACCAGTAAGTACTCCTATGACTACCAACTATAAATTATCAAAGAATGATGAATTTGCATCTGTTGATGAGACACTTTAGTGATCCATGATTGGAAAGCTACAATATGTTGTTCACAGTAGGCCAAATATAGCACATGCAATAGGTATAGTTGCAAGATTCTCTGCACATCCCAAGGAAACACATATGACAACAATCAAGAGAATTTTCAGATACTTGAAAGGCACTGAAGATTATGGCTTAGCATATCAGAAAGGAAATGTTTTTGATTTAAAAGTTTATACTGATGCTGATTGGGTAGGCAACATTGATGATGGGAAAAGCACAAGTGGAGGAGCTTTCTTTTTAGGAGAAAGACTAGTGAGTTGGCTTAGCAAGAAACAAGGATGTGTTTCACAGTCAACAACAGAAGCTGAATACATTGCTGCAGCATTGAATTGTACCAATATAACATGGATCAAACAACTGTTGGAAGGTATAAATGAGAAAGTTACCGAGCCAATAACTATATCCTGTGACAATACTAGTGCCATTAACATTTCAAAGAATCATGTTATGCACTCTAAGACAAAGGACATCTCTATCAAATATCATTATCTTAGAGAAGAAGCTCAAGAGAAGAAAGTGGTGTTGGAGTATGTTAGCACACAGGAACAAATAGCAGATATCTTCACCAATCCACTGCCAAGGGACACTTTTGAGTATCTCAGAAGTAAGTTAGGGGTCCTACCCCTATCTTTCATTCATTGACCGAGTTCAGTGAAAGCATCAATTCGATGACTCTATAGAATATCTTTTAGGAGTTGATGTTGATTTACACACTTTAGGATGTTTTCCAAAGGTGTGCAGGAAACAATAACAGGAAACAGGAATTGAAGACAAAATGCTCTGACCGAGTCTAAGTTGACACACAACAGCAAGAAATCACTTCATACAGGAAGAAATTATGTTTTAATTCTTTACTTTTTGGCATTGTTGTCAAAGGGGGACAAGACTAAAGAAAAGTGGAAGACTAATGTATGGGGGAGAACATTTCAGCATTTTGGAACAACAATCTAAATCAATTAGGTCAAATCAATTGGTTTTGCCATCAATGCCAAAGGGGGAGATTGTTGGCATTTCAATAAGGATATTGAGAAGATTGTTGATGATTATGGATATAACTGATTAAGGATGTTTACTGTCTTAATATTATTATTTTTTCATTGATGTCAAGAAATTGATTTACTAATTCAGTATCACATTGCCATATCTTAAGAAGTATGATTTGATGAGTATAAAGATGTTGGTAAAAGACATAGAAAGAATGTGATGAATAAGGAGGAATGAGTTATTCAATGGGCAACTATTACCGAGTTAGACAATGATGAGATCATGATGTTTTGATTGTTTTGATATCCTACATATGTTGTTGATTGTAAGGTTGATACTATACTATGTTACCGAGCAAAGAACCTAGTCGGTAAACCCTAAGGAACCTAGTTGGTAAACCCTAAGGTTATCGCTATCAGTTAATGAAGGTAGAATGTCTACCAAGTGAAGTTTAGTATTTACCGAGTTGCAACCGAGTAATAACAAAATGCATTGAATGAATAAAAGCATTATTTAATGAAGGAAGCTGATGAACTGGTTATGATTAAATGACTGGTATGCCATGAATGAAGTTTTTTAAAGAATCTATGGCAAAGGAAAATCGACAAGAAGATCTATAGCTCAGATTGAACCACAATACCCTAGCACAAGTTCCAAGAAATGTATGCAAGTTCCAAGGATGGGTAAAATGTTTTCAGATCAAAGGATACATTGAACCTAGTCAAGTTTGAAGATCTGATGGCTATGATTGATCATGGGAAATGTGATCAAGGGGATTAAGTGGTTGGAAAATTGCTTATAAATAATGAATTGTTGATAAACAATGTATGCGGGCAAGTGTATGCACATGGATGCTACATAGTGATTACCGAGCATAGAAGCTTGAAGACCTATTTGAATAACAGAGTATAGAGCCTAGCAGATGGACAAGATAAGTCCTATGGCTAGATTGTATTGAGAAAATAAAAATCTACTTTAGCATTTTAGATGTGAAGCTGCAGATAGATTTTTATTATTGTTATTTTGTTAAGTGATAGAAAATCTCTTAACCGAGTGGACTTAACAGTCTTATTTGTAAAACCCTCTAGCAAGGTGACATTCTGCTTGAGTGTTTGAAATCCTTTAACAAGGTCACTTCTAACAAGGTGAAGATCCTAACAGATCTGAGGTAAATCTCTTAACTGGGTCACATCTAGCAATGTGTTTGTAATCTTTAACAGGATTTGCTTTTAACCAAGCATACTCTAGAAGAGTATATTTCTTAGTGGGTCTGAAATCCCACAGTGGTTTTTCCCTATTTGGGTTTCCATGTTAAATCTGGTGTTATGATTTTTATGGTGTTTATATGCTTTTGAGTTTGCATGTTTAGCAGTTTTTGTTATATTACTGAAGTATATGTTACCGAGGTTGAATCTGTTGTTTTTCTAGAAGATTAAGTTTGTATGATTCACCCCCCCCCTCTCATCTTATTATCTTGGCATCTGTACTTAACATTAAGTATCAGAACTATCATAATGATTGGATGATCTTTCTTGAATGATGATTTTATTTTATTGACACACTTGTTCATCAATTGTATGTTGATTTATGCCATCATATCTCCTACCAACTCAAGGATGTCATTGACTAGAGAAGAAAGGATGGAGCCATATTTTTTCTTTGTTTGTTGTTTGCGAGTTGGGGTCCAATAATTTGTGGATTTGTCTAAGGATATGATTGACAAAAAGATCAAGGAAGACATTTTGAATTCACATATGAAAGAAATTATCTCTTGCCTATTTTATGCAAGTGATATTTAGGTCATCTCGATCTTTATACCTCGATTCTTGTAAAACTTGCAATATCAAAATCCATGCATGATGTACTCAGGTCATCATGGTTTTATAAACCATCAGTGTTTGTACTAGCTTGCAACATTTCAAAAGATCAATGATGATAAAAGCACAATTGATTGACTCAAAAGATGACATTGGCAGATTGCATTTCATTTTAGGATTGCATTTTAGTCTGAATCTCATTCTTAGATTACAATCATGGAATTTCCAAGGCTAGAAGATATGCGGATTCTGATTGATTACAATGGACATTGATAAAAAAAAAATCATATCATTCAAAAGGGTTGCATTTCATACAATTTCATTTGGAACCTCATCTCATTTCATCTAGTCGCATATCATTTTGTAAATATTATATACTTTATTAAAACATCTTTAGCTACATGTTTCATTATAGTTTGTTGAATATATGTTTAGTCCATCATTCACATTTCATTAATTCATTTCATATCATTTAGGCATTTGTATAAGTTCATCATTGCAATTATCATTAAGCATTCATTTTATCTTAGGTTCATTCCTTATTATCCCTTCCATGTATCATTGCATTAGCATGTCATTCCAAAATACATTCATTCCATCATATTATCATCATAAGCATTGGTTACAACACAAAATCACCTCACATACATTATTATCACATTACCATCAAATGCACTTAGTGACATCCATTACATCGCATTTTAAGTGGCATTTATCCATATCATCTCACATAGTAGCATTTGCATTCATAGGCATATTAAGTGCATCATACACAAAAGACTTTTGCCTCCATATATATGCAAACATCATCATACATCACATCATTATAAATAAATGCATCACATCATATAAGCATAATCATATGACATCCATCCATAAAGAAACATCATGAAACATTATACACATCCATATACATTCAAGCATCAACATACATAGGCATGAATGAACAAATCATCATATGGACATATCCATCATACATCACCTTTAAAACATATAGATCACATTGTATAGAAATTACACATCACCTAGACATCATGAACATACATGCATATAGAATTATATAGACATCTATAAGAATATATCAAATAAATGCATCTCATGTAAATACTGCATCACCTTCATGTATATAATCATGTAAATATAGCATCAACACATGTAGAATACATCCATCTAATCACAATCGCATATCATATCATCAAAAAATAATTAATGTGCATGTACAAAGATATCAATACAACAAGAGTGGGGAATAATAAATGTAAATCATAATAGGTATACAACAAAATCGAGTGATATCAATACAAAATGGGGAGTCATAATCAATACATGAAATGAACAAAATACATCACAAAGGGTCAAAATCTATGAGTGGATCCCTCCAAAATTTATAGGCCTCACACCCAATCCACCTTCTATACCTGAAGGCATTGCACCATGACCACTATGATCCCTCCATGGACTTATGACTCCCCAACTGACCCCCTCCCGCTGAGACCCACCTAGCCTAGAGCTCTGAGCATATGTCTATGCTCATCTATCTGGGGGCTTGCTTGGAAGTATAACCCTCTATAACTGTCAACTCTCCTTGTCTGATAGACAAGCTGTCTAAGGGTGTCCCCACAAAGCCCCTAGGTAGCTCCCTACTACAAGGTCTGAACAAGAGTCTCTACTCGACCATACCGCTCTATCACTGTATCTCGCTCAATAGTGAGCTAGGCAGCCTGCCCCTGCAACTAAGCAATCAACCCTTTTGCATGTGATAACTGCATCCTCAACTGATCAGTAACCCCCTATATCCTTTGAGTTTGTCCATGGGATATCACCTGTGATCAAGGCTATGGTTGTGATCTTGTCGGTGCTAGTGGCTACCTTTGTGGTGATGGTTGTGACTGTCTCTAAGCATGTCTCTAGCCCTGCCTGTGTGGTTACGGTTGTGTTGGTGCCTACCCATGTGGTCATGGTGGTGGTAGCCAAGGTCCTCTAGGTGGTTTTGGTGCCACAGGTGGTGATAATGCTTGAGGAGGAGGTCTCCTCTATCTCCCAATATCCCCTCCCCCTCCACCATCTTGTCCATCTCCCCCTTCCCCATATCCCCCTCCACCCCTCCCTCCATATCCTCTCCCTCTCCCTCTCACTCTCCCCCCATATTCATCATCTCCTCGATCCCTCCTCCTCCTCCTACCATGAGATGATTGAGGCTCATTGTCCTTGAATAATGGCATAGGATCCGTAGGATCTGTGAGCCTAGGAAACTGATACGTCAGGAAATACTATGCATAGGGTGACAATATCCCCCCATCCAATGTAGTAGGCCTATAATCCCATGCCTATGTGCCCAGTGTCAGCATCTCTGCATAGGCTGTATCAAAATCAATTGAAGGCCCCCACTTTGGTCTCTCCTTATGTACACGTGCATACTCTCTTGTACCCTGTGGCATACCCTGTGCCTGACCATACTATCTGAGGGCCCCGGTTAGATTGAAGCGCTCAATAATGTATGGGGTCCTGCCAATTAGATACTTAGAAGTGAAAACATATGGCATCTCCCTAGAATTACCCCCCCTTGGATCACAATCAAGATAGGGCCACCACACCATTGTCACCAAGTCATCCAAAACCCTGCGCCAATACTCTAGTTTGCCTAGCCTGCGCTGGACAACTACTCTTATATAAGCATATACATATGGCCTACCTGGTGGCCAATTCTTGTCTTCTAATGGTCAAGTCATTAGGATATCCTCCCAATCCCAAATTTGTACTAGGATGACCCTCAAAGATAAAGTCGCTCCCTCATCATATTAAATTTGGTGTAAATCATGATATAGGTGTGCTAACATACACACACCCTAAGAAAATCTCATCTGCTCCTCCAGCATCTAACCCAATATCTGCCCCCATCAAATTGAGAAATAATTCCCTCACCTGTCTGGACACAAAAATCCTTTGATCAACCCTACCAAAACTGAAGGAAGTGGCTCATACTCATCGACCATGTCTTGCCATGCAATGGAGTAGCCGCCAATATGAGGATCATCAAAAATCTACCTCAAAGCATTTGTACCACCCTACTCCTCTACATCATACACCACAAGATCCCCCATGACTGGTATTCACATAATTCGATAAACATCCTCAGAAGTAACTGTAATCTCTCCAATCAATAAATGAAAGGTGTTGTGGTCGCTATGCCACTGCTCTGCAAGTGTTGTCAATAGACCACAATTCACCTGATATCATGGCATATCTAGAAAGAATCCCAATCTGCAAGCATTAATCGATCCCCTATCATCCTCGGTCAACTAAGGGATCATAGTGAAAGTGTTTTGATATTGTCCCCACATCTGCAAAACTCATGAAGGGGCCTATGATATAACAACAAATCAAAAGTCAATAGCTAATCTATTCTATTTGATTATTAGACATGAAAGATCAATCAAACATCAACCAAGCATCCTACATGCTCTGATGAGTGCATCCAAATATCAACTTCTCTCTTTCAAACACAATAAATTATCTCTTTTGATAGCATCAAATTTTTCTCTCGAACACATTAAATTGCTCTTTCAAGCAAATCCTATATTTTCTCTTTTGAGTGCATCAAATTTTCTCTTTTGAGCGCATCAAATTTCTCTTTTCGAGCACATCTATTCTCTCTTTTGAGCACATCAAATTTCTCTTTTGAGCACAACAACTTTTTTCTTTTGAACACATCAAATCCGCTCTTTCGAGCACATAAAAATCACTCTCTCGAGTGCATCCTATAATTTATCTTTGAAGCGCATCAAATATTCTCTCTTGAGCACATCAACTTGCTCTTTCAAATGCATCTAAGCATCTTATTTTATCCTTTTGAGTGTATCTAATCATCTATTCGCTCTCTCAAGTACCTCAAATTTCTCTCTCGAGCACATCAAGTTTCTCTCTCGAGCACATCAAATTGCTCTTCTGAGCGCATCAAGTTGTTCAATCAATCAATCAATCTCAATCATTCATCAATCATCAAATAGTCATCATATCAACCGAATCGACCATCAAAAGTTGTTCATTAACTCAATCAGGAGTGCAAAAAATCCAACATTCATAATTTTGAATCAAATGCATGACTTTGCATTTTGTATGCACATAAAGAAGTGTTTGTGCTAAAAATAATTTTGAATGCTCTAAAACTACACACTGTATGCGCGAAATTTTTTATCAAATGTGCAATGGCATGTGTCATATGTGCATTTTTATTCATATACAAAATTTTAGGGGTTGAATTCAATGAAACTGTTGTTTGCACACCTCTAAGTGTTAAATGCGCTAATTAACCTAACCTAGTTTTTACCTAGGTGAATGCACTAAAATGTGCATTGGATCCGTGAAAAAAATTATTGTATGTGCTAAAACATAAAACAAAATTTTAAACTGACAAAAAATTATAAAAAATGCATGAAAATTAAAAAATTTCAAATTACAAAGAGGTTTTTTTTATGACATACCGATGGTCTGTATGTTGGAATCCAATAACACTAAGAGGAGGGGTGAATCAATGTTTGCCAAAATGATCAATTTTAACCTTATTAAAACATGCCTACACCAATCGGTATGCCGATACATATAAAATTGAAAGAAGTAAAGAAACCAATAAGCCAATCACACAAATGAATACCATAACACACAGAATTATACATGGAAAACCTCAAAGAGGAAAAACCACGATGGGATTTGTGACCCACAATATCAATCCACTTGTCATATGAAGAGATATTACAAAATATAGGGTGCACTTGCAGGAAGGCTTACAGCCTAGAGCACACTACTTAATCACAAAAGGAGCCTCACTGACTACATACAAATCCAGACTACAATCCAAAGAAATGACTAAACTGCAATGATAGCATCTTCTATGCCTGAATATAGTTCTGGTTAAGCTCTGTATGTTTCAGTCTGAAACCCTAAACCCTTATCGGAATACCCCTTTACAAAAATATCCTAATATACATGATCTCTCTATATTTCATATCTCCTTCATTACTTCCTTCCTAATCCATATTACAAAATGATCTAATCAACTGACCTGTATACCCTTTACAATCCATCATGCCTTATATCAGCTTACAAAGATAATTACAATATTAATATACATGTTGGCTCAATAACATCGACACATGAATATCAAAAATAATTGCCAATGTTAGATCTCCTAGATGATGTCGGCCTCCAATACCAATAACTTGAATGTGAACCATGTTAGCCTGCAATGTCAATAGCCAAAGAATTCCTTCCAACTTGTCTGTGTTGGTGTCCATGCTGGTGAAGTGTGTTGGTATTATGGATGACTTCGTCATCTGTTGCATTGGTTTTGTCATTTATGGCAATACTTATCTTCTTGGAGGTCTACATTGTTGATTTGGCACTATGGGTGTATTGGTTTATTGTTTAACCAACATATTGTGTTCACCGACATAGTTAGTGGCTTATGCATAGCCACTGGTATATGCTTCACCAACAAGTTATATTGTTCACCGGCAGTGATGATAACTTAGTATCATCTGGAGATCATTTGGTTATATTAAAGACATGGATTGGATGTTTGGATTTGGTATTTTTCTTATTGGTCTAATCGGGTTGACAAATTTTCCTTTATCGATAAATAGGTCTAGGTTATGGATCAGTACATGATATCTATTCTAGATCAGTACGACACATCTTGGAAATGGTTTATTGATTGGATAATATGTAAATGTATTGAGCTGACATATTGTATCGCATCAAGACATTCGTAATTGATTTAATTGTAATATAGGTCTTAGGTTTTGTATAAATTATTGTAAGATCTTATTGAAGATCGATCATGATGAGTGTGTGCGAATATTGAAGAGCGAAAATAAGTAGATCCTTGTGTGAATCATGCAAACATTATCTGAAGGTTGAAGGTGTTTGACACTCATGTTCAGAGCTTAAATTGGTACTGAATCTAGCATTGTAGATGTTATTCTGAAGTAGTACATTGTTATTGGATTTAACCATCCAATTGTGTAGTCAGTGTGACTCTTATTTTGTGATTGAGCAGTGAACTCTAGGCAGTTGGCCTTTCTGCATGTGCAGACCCCATTTATATACACTTACTATCTGCAGTAGTATCATCTGATTGTGGGTAAGGTTTCCCACCGTGATTTTTCCCCTTACCAGGTTTCCACGTCAAAATATCTATGTCATGTATTGTGGATGTTGTTTCTCTTTCTTTTTCATGCATTAAGTTATACCGATACGGCTATAAACTGTTAAATTGTTTTACTGGCATTAAAGTTTGTTTTACTGGCACTAAGTTTCAAGTTAGATTAATTGGTTTTGATTTGTAATATATTGACAACTGGTTCATAACTTATTCACCCCCCTTGTCAATTGTCCTTCCCGGTTCCTAACAATTGGTATCAGAGAAAAGTCCTCTTTTTGTAGAAGCCTAATAGCTTGAGGAGATCCTATGGAAACAAATATTTTTAGAAAGGACACTCTAAAACTTGATGGAACTAACTATGGTATATGGAAGATCAAAATGGAAACATATCTGAACTTCATTGGAAGAGATATATGGGATGTTACTATGAATGGCTATGTTGGTCCTACTCTGAATCAACCTCATCCACCGACATTGGCTAAGGACTTGGAGAATGATTGAAAAGAAAGAGAAGCACTTTTGAGCGCATTATCAGATCAAAAAATCATGGGATTATCAAACCGATCTACTGCTAAAGCTATTTGGGATAAACTGGAAACATTGAATGAAGGAGATACCACTGTCAAAATTGCAAAACGGGAATGTTACCAGGTTAGGTATGAAAATTTAAAAATCGAAGAAGATGAAAGAATTTCTGTATTTCTGGAAAGAGTTAATGAAGTTGTTTTAGGAATACAATGATGTGGAGGATCCTTAAGTGAAGATGAAATTGTGTCTAATGTTTTAAGAGCAAATTCCACCGGCTTATAAAATGAAAGTGATTGCTATTAATGAGTTGAGAACAATGCCTAATACATCAGTTTCTAGAGATACTTTGGTTGGAAAATTTTTTGCATTTGAACTTGAAGAGTTTGGTCCTATTGCTACAGTCAAAACTGATATAGCTTTCAAAGCATCATCATCAACGTCATCATCAACATCATCATCATCTAACAAAACTGATTGGAAATCACTTTATGCAAAAGAACTTGAAGATATGAGAAGAGAAAATGAAGAACTTGAAGCACTATTTGCAAGGAAGATACCTAAAGGTAAATAACCTTTCAAATGTTTTAATTGCAATAAAGTTGGTCATATGGCTTCTAGGTGTCCTGATAGACATGCAAGACTAAGGGAGGAAGCAAAAAGAACATATAAGCCTAACCCTAAATATCAGAGATACAGATTTAAGAAAAAAAGAGATAAGTCGTGTTACTATGTAGATGAAGGTGTTATAGATGATTCAAATGAAGATCCAACAAATAATGGATGGGATTTTGTTGCATTAAAAGAAGATCAACCGACACCTATTGTCAAACCGATAGAGCAGGAACTGGCAGCAAAAATTGAAGAAAAGTATTAATGGATTATAGATAGTGGATGCTCGCATCATATGACTAGTGATAAAAGAAAATTCTTATCATTACAAGAAATTCATGAAGGTCTAGTAAGATTTGGAGATGATAAGGCTTGTTTAATCAAAGGAAGAGGCACTATATCTTTGGATGGTAAGCATAATGTTGACAATGTTTATTGTGTAGAAGGTTTAAAGCATAATCTTTTGAGTGTTGGTTAGTTAGTGGAAAAAGTATTTCAGTTACAATTCAAGAATGGAAAATGAAAAATCATGAATAGAACTGGATTGGAGATTGCAACCCCTAATCAGACTAAAGGTAATATCTTTCACTTGAACACCAGTGATAAGACATGTTTGATTGCACACATTGATGAAAGTTGGTTATGGCATAAAAGACTCTGTCATGTGAATTTTGATTGCATTGTAAAGATCAGTTCAACTAAGGCAGTAAGGGATTTACCTAAGATTGTAAAACCTCATAATCCGGTATGTAAGGAATGTCAAATGGGAGAGCAAGTTAGAACAACATTTAAGATTATTTCTAAGAAATCCAATAATATTCTTGATTTAATTCATATTGATTTATGTGGTCCAGCAAGAACAAGAAGTCTATAGGGAGATAGATACTTTATGCTAATAATTGATGATTATTCTAGAATGTGTTGGGTTACTTTTCTCAGGGAGAAATCATAAGCTTTTGGAATATTCAAGATATATAAGGCAATGGTAGAGAATGAAACTGGCAAGAAAATCAAATGTTTAAGATCAGATCAAGGAGGATAATTTATATCTAGAGAATTCAATTCATTCTATGAGAAAAATGGAATCAAAAGACAACTATTGGCACCCCAAACACCCCGGTAGAATGGAGTTGTGGAAAGGAGGAACAAAACTATTCTGGATGTAGCAATGACCATGATGATGGAAGAAAATATACCTCATGTGTACTAGAGAGAGGCAGTGAATACAACAATTTATACTTTCAACAGAGTTCACATCAAAAGTGAAACCAGTAAGACCCCTTATAAACTATGGTTTGGTCATACTCCTACTCATAAATATTTCAAAATATTTGGAAGCAAATGTTATATTAGAAGAGATGAGCATATTGGCAAATTTGATCCTAGAAGTGATGAAGGAATATTTCCTAGTTATTAAACTAGAAGCAAGGCATATAGATGTTATAATAAAAGATTGCAAAAAATCATTGAGTACTAATGTGAAGATAGATGAACATTTTAGAGGAGATTCAATATTTGTAGATCCAGTAGTTGAAATGATTATAAATAAACCAACATAGATTGTACCGGTACAGAGTGAAGATCCAGTCACACCGACATCATCAATCAACTCTACTATAACTGAAGAACAACAACATGTGAATGTAAATCAGAATAAACCCAGGTATGTAAGATTGAATCATTCAGAGAATGAGATAATTGGGAATAAGAATCAAGGTGTTATGACTAGAGGAAGGTTGGCAAATGAAAAGGTATGTTGAATTTATCAAGTTGAACCTGTTGGCATTCTACACTCTAGTGAGAAATGATGGTGTTGTCATTGATGACAACTTACCGACAACCTACTGGCAACCTTCAGGCAGCCACTTGGCAATCATCTAGTAAGCCACCGATAGGCACTGACACTGGTAAACACTTCATCGACAACGACAACAATGTATACCAGCACCCCAGCCAACAAGAATAAACTTTTGTTTACTATATTTAATTGTAAATATCTTTTGTAAAGCTAACATGGCATATTGTAATAGACTCATATATGTATGAGATCTTGTAAATCATTTTGTAATAATGGACACATGATGGATATGGTAGAAGTGATGAGTGAATATTAAGGCAAATTTTGTATAAGGTTTATAGTTATAGTATGAGCTTAAACCGGTACTGAACCTGGCATAAAAGATGCTGAATTGTAGCAGTACATTATATTGGATTCTCATAATCTATTTGTAAGTCAGTGAGACTTCCATTTTGTAGATTGAGCAGTGAGCTTTAGGTAGTTGGCCTTCCTACATGTGCAAGCACCTCATTGTAAGTAATATCCATTCATTGGCGAGTGAGTGAATATTGTGGGTCACAAATACCACCGAGGTTTTTCCCACACCGGGTTTCCTCGTTAAACATCTTGTGTTATGGTGTGTTTTCTATGCTATCTTTACTATTCCTATTTACTGCATTAATTCTTGTTTACCGGTACACTATT
Source organism: Cryptomeria japonica (assembly GCF_030272615.1). Lineage (NCBI taxonomy): Eukaryota > Viridiplantae > Streptophyta > Pinopsida > Cupressales > Cupressaceae > Cryptomeria > Cryptomeria japonica. The sequence goes on from NC_081410.1 coordinate 504,127,929, forward strand.
TTGGAATGAAAAATAGTTAATAAGGTTAAATATTCTCTTAACCAGAAAGATATTGATTCACCACCCCCTCTCAGTATCTTTGGGACTATCATTAATCCGAACAATTGGTATGAGAGATTGGTCCTCTATTCTCAAAATTCTAACAACTTGAGGAAGATTTTGACACCGGTACAGATGGAGAACTTAAGAAAGCAATTAGAAGGAGCTCTTGTGGACTATGATGTAGAGAAGTTGAAGAATATCAAACTTGAAGATGATTTGAGAATTGTACAGGAATTTATTCAAGGACTTCAGGAGAATCTCACTATTGCTAGAAATAAAAGGAAAGAACTTCATGAGAAGATGCAGAGTGATAGTGATGAAAAGGAAACTCTCAATGAGCTTGTAAACAAGATGAGGCAAGAAAACAATACTATGAGGAATGAATTGCAAGATATGACTATGATATTTTTCAAAGACATTGAAGATGGAAAGAAGAATGAAGATGACTTGACTAGGAGACTCAATGATGCTAGAAATGAAAATCTAAGACTCAGTCATGAAAATGATATGTTGAAGACATATTTGATTCACATGCAACATGATAAAACTGAACTTATGAGACAAATGGGAATTTTGGAAAATGAGTTGTCTACTGTAAATCAACAAAAAGAGAAATTCAAGAAAATTTCAGAAGTACTTGATGATATGCTGAAAAGTTAGAAACCTAATGGAGATACTAATGGACCTGGATTTGAAATTGGAGAAAGTTTCAGTACTCCAAACAATCATGATCATAGTAAACTGATAAGACAACGTAATGCTTACAAATTTAATGGGAAATGTTTTAACTATAACAAGTATGGTCATAGAGAAAATCAGTGTAGATCTAGAAACAACCAGAACATTAATGCAACAAAATTGGTCACAATTCATACAATTGCAGAATGAATGTAAGATGTTATGTTTGTGGAAGATTTGGGCACTACCTAATCAATGCAGAACACAAACCGACATAGGATATGGAAAGGCTATTCAGAAGAATAATGTGACTTGTTATGCTTGTAACAAGATTGGACACATTGCAAAATTTTGTAGAAGTAAGACTTCACCGGCAAACAATAAAGGACCCAGTTTGAAAGGCAAAGAAAATGTTGATGAGGTAAAGCAAGAATTTTCAAGACAATGGATTAGAAAGACAAATCAGAATGTTGATGAAACTATTCCTTCACCAGTAGAACAAAGTATTACTCCACCGGTAGGAGATTATTCATCCAACTAAGAAGTAACCCTTTAGGGGTATTGCAGCAAGTTGAACATCATGCAAATTGCCCTCGGTAGATGGTGTGAAGATGAATTTCTTCTCTACTGGCAGATGTGTTAAGTTTCACTTAACCGGTGAGCATTTAATATGCTTGTTGGAAGAAAAAACATTATAAATCATCGGTTTTCCCTCTTTTTTAATTCACCAAGCATTCAAAATTTCATAGAGTGTGAAATCCAAGTGAAGGCATCCAAGGCGAAGAAGTGAAGCGATTTCTCTCAAGCACTCAACCATTATCAGGTAGCTTAAGGTATTTTTTTTTAAATGGCTTCCTCCTCTGCTCTGGAATTTATTGCAAAACATACTGTTGTGGAAGTTTTGAAATGCCCTAGGCCCATTTTTAAGATTATCCCCAAAATAGCTAAGCAAGATGATTCTATAGGTGCTTTTTCAAAAATTCCTAAAGTCGTTGCTTATGTTGAAGACCCTAGAATTTATATTCACTGCAATGTTGAGGAATTAGGTTCTAAGGAAGTGTTGAAGATGTTTAAAACTGTTATCTGTGATGAAAATGGAAATATCAAACCTAAACACAAGGTAATTGAAACTTTAGGTTTTGTGGAAATCTTGGACATCCCTGAATTTCCTAAGGAGGTAGTAAGAATTATCCTTAGTAGAGTTCATGGAGAATTTATTTGGCTAGATTCAGTTTGCAAAATCACTAAGGAATTAATTAGGGCAGTGTTAGGTTTACCCTCCACTGGTAGAAGATTAGATAAGACTAAGAAGGTACCTAATAAGACATTCATGACCTTAACAGGAGCAACATATGATAGGAGATCCCTGAGAGTAAATGACATCAAGGATGTAAATGTTAGATTCATAAGAATGATCTTAGGCTACAAGACCACACATGCAAACTAACTCAGCTCAGTTTCTAGTCTTTTTATTAAAATTTCTTATGATATGATTAATAATGATGCAAAAATAGATGTATGTGAGTGGCTGAAGGATGAATTAATAGACAACCTAAAAAAGATAAAGGAGATAAGAAAGGAACATTTTTTTTTGGCAATCTTTTGGTATGTCTTATGTTATATTTCACAAAAGAAGTTCCCGGTATTGGAAAGAAAGATTTTGGATATGATATACCGGTCTGCAAACAATTGCTAGAAATCTTCACCAGCATGGGAACTAATAAAGAAAACAAAATAACTGAGTATTTTAAAACCTTCCAAGCAAAAACTAGGGAGAGACTACCACAGAGTGTAGTAGACAATTACAACAAAGAAATATGTTTTGTGATTAAAAAGGATGAAATATGGATGGAAGCAGTTCTTCCTAGAACTGTATGGGTAACTGAAATGGGGTATGAGGCAAATGTAAAAATTATTGAAACTTATGCTAAAGCCCTATTAGAAGCACCTAGAGAACCCACATAAAAGGGTTTTGGTAATGCATAAACAATTGAGAGTGATGTACAAACATTGAAACAAAGGAAGAAAAGAGAAAAGTACATAAGGAGTGCATCTAAACAAGTAAAGGAAATAAAAGAAAATGTCATGAACCTTACTAGAATAAAGGAAAGTGATCTAGAAGGATTGCAACCGGAGGCACATATCTCACCGGTAGGTACATCATTTGACAGTGAGATACCTACAGAGTTTAAAAGAGTTGATAGGAAGAGAAAACATTCACCGATACCCTCTCCTCCACCCAAGAAAACAAGAACACCAAGGCAGAAGCAACAGGTAGTAAGACCACCGACAAATAAGTTGACACCTAAGAAGAAAAAACAACAAGTTATACCACCTCTGGATAACTTATTAAGTGAAATTACTGATGAAGGAAACTTGGCAAATGTGAGCAAACTGTATAATACATTCACTAATACAGAAAAGGAAAGTGTTGAGAACAACATAGTTCTGCATCTTGACATTTACAAAAAAGTGTTAATAGAAGTTGTAGATGATTTGCCTAATGAATTGTATAGAAGGTTAGATGCTAAGAGGATTGTAGTTATGGAGCTAGATAAGAAACTCAAGATTGAAAAATTTCTTGCGGTTAATCCGGTTAACTCTATAGAGGAGATTGATGAACTTATTAGTGAAGCTAAAAGATCAATTTTTGCAAGTGGACACTGGCATGTGAGCCTAATGGCTAGTAGAGTTAATGAAATTGTAGAGGAAATAATAGACAAGTGGGACATCTTTTTTCTAGAGAAGGAAAAATGGGAGGAGTTGAACAGACCTAAGAAAACTTTCAAGGTTTATCAAAAGGACAAAGACAAAGGAAAAGGTAAAGTTGTTGGATTACCAAACATAAAAGTAACTTGCAACCTACCACCACCTTTGGTTACTACACTGGTACATACTGAGGACATACTGGCTACTAAAAATATTGACACACCACTTGAGGACACTAACCCTTAGTTAGAAATTTAATTCACCATGAACATTGATACTCAGGAAGTGAACATTATAGTGGACATGGATAACACTAAGGTGAAAAATAATATTGCTAACACTGAAAACATTGCAGAGCAACCGACAGAAAATATTGAGGTTAGAATACAAGCATAGCAAATAGAGCAAACAGTGCATACAGAGAAACCTTTGGACAGTGAAACAAATACTCGTAGTGTAGATGTTGGCATAGTGAAACTGATAGAGATAGAGATACCAACAGTGGATAACACAGATAAAACAACAGAGAAACCAATAGATACATAGGTGCACATTGAGATAGTACAGCCGGTAACCACTGAGAAGCCCAAACCATTGCTAGCTGAAATAAAAACTCAGACTGATCCACCAGAGGTTGATTCAAGCAAATTGTTTACTAGTACTACAAGGACTAAGATAGTAAAGGTAGTTGGTTAGACATATGTTACTTCACTGAGTGAATTCAGACCTACAAATGTGACAGAAGTACTTTTGGACTCAATAAAGAAGATAATGGATTGTAATGCATTGACCTATAAGGCAATTGATGACACTATTCCTATTCTTAAGATGATTGCACCAAAATGCAATTTAGATCAAGTAAAGGATTCTTTAAGTCAGTTAGACACATTGTCTAAATTCATTGCTGGAAATATTTTAACAGTTGATCAAATAAATGAGGAAACATTCAAAGAGAAAATGGAAAAGGAAAAAGAAAATTTCTTTGAGGAAACAATAAATAAGTGCACGGAACACATTAACACACTTTTACCGGAACTAAATAAAACAACTTTGGAGTACAAGGAACTATACAAGGACACATGCAAGCCACATCTGTTAACATAGGATATTGAAAAGAAAATAAGCACAATACAAAAGGAGATAGATGATATAGCTGATAATATCATTGGTTCATCTGAACCTATATCAGTTATTGAGCAAGAGATAGCAGGATTTGAGGAAAAGATGGAGAAATTAGAGAAAGAGAAAGAAGGGATAAAGGCAAATGCTAGAGAGCTTAAGCATAAACTCAGTCCTAAATTAGACAACCTTATCTCTCTAAGGAAATAGATCTCTAAGGCATTAATTCAAGGGCAAAAGTCACCAAAGAATCCTATGCATCATCTCACTGGTACAATCCATAGAACTAAGGCAACCATGAAGGACAACAACAGATTCATACAAAGTTTAAACTTGGTTTTGCCGACATATTTCAGATTGTAACCAACCGGTTACAAGCTTCGAGGTGAATTTTTGCAATCATTTGACAATATTTGACAACCTTTGTCATTGATATCAAAGGGGGAGTAGTGGACAGAGAAAAATGGCTATTTAGAGGAGATAATCTACTCAGGGGGAGCACACATTTTTGGTAACTTTTTGGACTTCATTTTTGGAAGCAGATTTTTGGATTTTTCTCACGAGTGTTGCCATCAATGTCAAAGGGGGAGATTGTTGGCATTCTACACTCTAGTGAGAAATGATGGTGTTGTCATTGATGACAACCTACTGGCAACCTTCAGGCAGCCACTTGACATTCATCTGGTAAGCCATCGATAGGCACCGGCACCGACAAACACTTCACCAACAACAACAACAATATATACAGGCACCCCAGCCGATAGGAATAAACTTTTGTTTATTGTATTTAATTGTAAATATCTTTTGTAAAGTCAACATGTCATATTGTAATAGATTCATATACATATGAGATCTTGTAAATCATTTTGTAATAATGGACATATGTGGGATATGGTATAAGTGATGAGTGAATATTAAGGCAGATTTTGTATAAGGTTTATGGTTATAGTATGAGCTTCAACCGGTATTGAACCTGGCATAGAAGATGTTGAATTGTAGTAGTACATTATATTAGATTCTCATAATCCATTTGTAAGTCAGTGAGACTTCCATTTTGTAGATTGAGCAGTGAGCTCTAGGCAGTTGGCCTTCCTGCATGTGTAGGCACCTCATTGTAAGTAATATCCATTCATTGGCCAGTGAGTGAATATTGTGGGTCACAAATCTTACTAAGGTTTTTCCCACACTAGGTTTCCTTGTTAAACATCTTGTGTTATGGTATGTTTTCTATGCTATCTTTACTATTCCTATTTATTGCATTAATTCTTGTTTACCGGTACACTGTTTTGGAATGCAAAATAGTTAATAAGGTTAAATATTCTCTTAACTGGAAAGATACTGATTCACCCCCCCCACCCCCTCTCAGTATCTTTGGGACTATCATTAATCCTAATAGAAATGGCATCTATTATTGAAGCATGTCAAGATGAACATTGGATAAAAGCAATGGAAGATGAATTAGAACAGATTGAAAAGAATAATACTTGGACATTAGTTCCCTAGCCTAAAGACAAAAATGTAATTGGAACTAAATGGGTATACATAAATAAACTTAATAAGGATGGTGAAGTAATCAGAAACAAAGCAAGATTAGTTTGTAAAGGTTATTCACAGAAAGAAGGAATTGACTATAATGAAACCTTTGTATTGGTAGCCAGAATTGAGGCAAATAGACTATTTCTTACATTTGCAGCTCATAAGAACTATAAAGTTTATCAAATGGATATAAAATATGCATTTTTGAATGGAGACCTTGAAGAGGAAGTTTACAATGAGCATCCTAATGGATTTTCATTGACAAACGATAAGGATATGGTTTGTAGGTTAAGGAAAGCTTTATATGGATTAAAGCAAGCTCCCAAAGCTTGGTATGCTAGACTTGATAAATATCTTTTAAAGCTTGGATACACAAAAGGTAATGCTAACAACAATTTGTATTACAAAGTTTCTAATGATGATATTTTGGTTATTGAAGTATTTGTGGATGATATCAGTATTGGAGGTGAAGAAGAGTTATGTAAAGACTTTGCTAACAAGATGCAAGAAAAATTTGAAATGTCTATGATTGGAGAGATAAAAAAATTTCTAGGTTTGCAGATTTCACAAACAGATAAAGGTATATTCATATGTCAAACAAAATACTTGAAGGAAATTTTAAAGAAATTTGGTATGGAAAACTCCAAACCAGTAAGCACTAGTATGACTACAACTGATAAATTGACATTAAAGGATGATTCAGCTCCTATAAATCCGACAAGGTACAAATCTATGATTGGAGGATTATTGTATTTGACACAAACTAGACCTAATATAATGAATGCAGTATGTATTGTTTCAAGATTTCAAAGCAATCCTAAAGAAAATCATGAATCAACAATTAAAAGGATTTTCCGGTACCTACAAGGCACAACAAATCTTTGTTTATGGTATCCCAATGATGAAAATTTTGATATATGTGCATACACAGATGCAAATTGGGTAGGAGATGTAGATGACAAAAAGAGTACCACTACCGATACATTCTTTCTTGGCAGAAGATTGATTTCATGGATAAGAAAAAAGCAGACTTATACATCATTATCTACAACAAAATCAGAATATGTTGCAGCAACAACTAATTGTACTCAGGTATTATGGATCAAGAAAATGTTGAAGGATATAAAGGTAAAATACAAAGAACCAATAATTATTTATTGTGATAATTCAGCAACAATTGATATATCAAAGAATCTGGTATTTCACTCTAAGACAAAGCATGTTTCTATTAAGTACAATTTTCTAAAAGAGAATGTTGAAGCAAATGAAGTGAGATTGGTTTATGTGAATACTAAAAAGCAAATTGCAGATATCTTTACAAAGCTTTTGCCTAAGGAAACATTTGAATATCTCACAGAGCAGCTTGTGGTAATTTCTCCACCAACAGAGACTTAGATTATGAAGATTGGCATCAAACCGGCAGGGACTAATAGAGAAATCTTTTTCTGGCTTTGATGAAGGAGAGCTACTACGCAAGGGGGGTAATTAGTTGTATGTTATGGTTTGATTCTTAACTGCTTTGGAATTTGATATCAAAGGGGGAGAGATATCTATGGAAAAACTTTATACTTTGGGGAGAGATGAATTTTGGTTTTAGTTTCTATTTTGGCATAGAACTTTGTATTGATCTATTTTGGGAGATTGTTGGTTTATTGGTTTTTGGCATTCTGTTTTTGGCACTTGGATGTTTTTCCATCTAGTGTTGCCATCAATGCCAAAGGGGGAGATTTTTGGTATTATGGATGACTCTATCATGTGTTGCATTGGTTTTGTCATTGATGTCAATACTTATCTTCTTGGAGGTCAACATTGTTGATTTGGCACTATAGTTATATTGGTTTATTGTTGAACCAACATGATGTGTTCATCGGCATGGTTAGTGGCTTATGAATAGTCACCAGTATATGCTTCACGACTAGGTTATATTGTTTACTAGCAATGATGATAACTTAGTATCATCTGGAGATCATTTGGTTATGTCAAAGACATGGACTGGATGTTTGGATTTGGTGTTTTTCTTATTGGTCTAATCGGGTTGATAGATTTTCCTTTACCAACAGATAGGTCTAGGTTATGGACTGGTACATAATATCTATTCCAGATCAACATGACACATCTTAGAAAAGGTTTATTGATTGGATAATATGTAAATGTATTGAGGAAACATATTGTATCGCATCAAGACTTATTTGTAATTGATTTAATTGTAATATGTTTAGTGAGCCAACCTCATGTATAGGTCTTAGGTTTTGTATAAATGATTGTAAGATATTATTGAAGATCAATCATGATGAGTGTGTGCAAATATTCAAGAGTGAAAATAAGTAGATCCTTGTGCGAATCATGCAGATATTATCTGAAGGTTGAAGGAAATGTTATGAAGGTGTTTGACAGTCATGTTCAGAGTTTAAACTGGTACTAAATTTAGCATTGCAGATGTTATTCCAAAATAGTACATTGTTATTGGATTTAACCATCCAATTGTGTAGTGAGTGTGACTCCTATTTTGTGATTGAGCAGTAAGCTCTATGCAGTTGGCCTTTCTGCATGTGCAGACCCCATTTGTATACACTTACTATCTGCAGTAGTATCATTTGATTGTGGGTAATGTTTCCCACCATGGTTTTTCCCCTTACAGGGTTTCCACATTAAAATATATGTGTCATGTGTTGTGGATGTTGTTTCTCTTTCTATTTCATGCATTAAGTTATACTGGTACTGCTATAAACTGTTAAACTATTTTATTGGCACTAAAGTTTATTTTACCGGCACTAAGTTTCAAGTTGGATTAATTGGTTTTGATTTGTAATTTATTGACAACTGATTCACAACTGATTCACACCCCCTCTCTATTTTTCTTCTTGTTTCCTAACAAAGTTTCTATGAAGTATCTACCGGTACACAACTAAACCAAAATATGAAGCCGGGAGATGTTGCCATGTTGCCATCAATGACAACATATTGAAACCAACCAATTGAGTGTCAATTACCAACATTGTACGCCTCTGGTCACTGGTTGTGGCAAACATGCTCGAAACGACACAAATGATAGGGAACCAGCATGTTGGCAACTAAAAGACAAACTCCACCTTAGCAAGGAATCTCCAAAGGTAAAAGTGAAAATGACATGTGAATAGGGCTTGTTGACCTTTTATGACTTCTTAGAAGAGAATTTTGGTGGCATTTATTTATTTATTTTCACCAAGCCCTAATTCTTTTTAACCTAACTATTTTTCAACATCACATTGGGCCATATTTTTAAATATCAGGAGCTAAATTGACCAATTTTTTCCGAATTAATCATTCTTCGTAAAATATCGACAAAATTCTTATCATTGCAAAAAATTCAAAAGCACTCTAAATTTTACAAATTTCTCAGATTTACCTCTCAGGGGAGTATACATCACCAATAAACATTCAGGGCATCAAATCATAAAAAAAAATCAAACATCTAGGGCATTGTTATCAAATTAGTCGCACATTGGGAATATAACTTAGACAAATTTCTTTGAACCAATGTGTCACAAACACATTGCTTCGAAGAGGGGCAAAATGTATACACATAAATTTGGCCTGAATATTAAAGTGGGTGCAAAGTTCATTTAAATATTCTTCTATTGTATAGTTGAATTATTTAATTTTATTATATAATTCACTTTTCTAAAAATTCTTTCAAAATCACATTTCATTCAAAAATCCACATCCTCACCTTTTCCACCTAATCACCACATCAACATGTGACAAGTGGGATTAATTATTTTGCAAATAATATTTAGCCAAAAAGGGGGATTTGACTGACATCATCATGGGTACTTGGACCTTACCTCCTGGTACTTGTACCTAACATCATAGGTCTTTAAACCTTATATTTGAGTACTTGGACCTTGCTTTTCTCCTTGACCCATGACTTGGCAATAAATTCTCAACCTCCATCTACTTGGCCTTCCATCGTAAATGAACTTTGCATCCTCACCATTTATTTTTCCAAATTAAATCTCAACCATTGGTTTCTTTCCACATCACTCTTGGCCTTGGAAACTCTATAAATAGAGACATTTCTAGCATGTAAATCATCTATTGTTTTTGTATCATACTAATGCCAATTTGTCTCTAGCTTAAGCATCTATTCAATTTATTTTTAGCATCATTTTAGCATGTTTTTAGCATAGAATCCTAGCTCATATGTAATTAGATCTTCATAACATTTATGTATATCATCATCTAGCACAATTCTAACTTGTTTATATCTTGCATTTAGCTCTTATTGTAGCTTAGATTGCACATCATTTGTAAATCTCATTCTCTAGGTTGTCATCTAATTGAATCTTGTGCACAATCTGAGAGCACTAATCTTCCAGATTCAATAGGTCCTTGGAGATAGAGGACAATGAGATTCTCTTGAGGGGTTTCTTGCATTTTCATTTATTTATATACTTTGTTTAAATCTCTCATACTGATGTCTCATTGGTGCATATAGCTTCCACTTTCCTTATGTATAAACATATATGACAGTCATAAGGTAATTATCACCAATAAGGATAAGTCAAGTTCATTATTAGAACCAATAAAGGAATGGAGATAAAGGAGTCCTTGTGTAAGAAGAAGAATGTACAGTTTTGGAGCCAAAGCTTGTTTGGCAGTTCAAAACCCTAAAAAATAGTAAGCTTCAATATGAAAAGAGCAGTGGACATCATTATAAAATCCTGACAATGATAGAAGAAGGAACTAAGAGCCATGAAAGTCATAGTAATATCCTTTAAAAGAATGATAGAGAACTAAAAAATGATAGCCTCAAAAAGGGTAGAAAATACAGAGATAAAAGCTCATTGTCACTAAAAGGCAGTTTCGAGATAAAAAAGACAGTCGTAGCTTCTCATTCATGAGTAGAATATGAATCTTTCTCAAAATATTTTAATGGGAAATCACTATAAAACCTAATTCAAAGGTTTAAACTCTAATGTTGACAAGATAGCCATGGAATGAATAAATGCCCTTATTGTAGCCTTTATGAACAACAAACCTTGGCATAGTGCTTTATTTACTAGTCAAAAGAGATAGCAGTGGCAGTAGATTTTCTTCTCAAAATACAAAAAGGTGAGATTATTCAATTTAATCTTTGAGCATTAGTCTAAAAGAAACCACATCCAATAGAGGTTATTTTAAAAACTTAGGTTCAAATATAACTCTCTCTACCATGCATACATTCTGAAGATGATCAAATAGTTAACAATCACTATGAGGAATAATTTGGAGGAAACTATATTAGTTCCTAATCAGTTAAGACTCTATATGGATATTTATCACTTGGGATGACTTTTCCAGTAGTTCAACTTCAGTTACAATAAGTTTTGGACACCTTTTTGAATACTTTTAAGGTGGATTTGACCCTAAGTAGATAGGACCATGCAAGATAAAGAATATTTTCTATTACCCTCCTTTATATCATTCATCTTTGTCTTGAAGATAGTGTTCATGATAAGCCAAAGAAAAGATAGTGAAAAGGTAGTCTTTTCCTTGATTTTTTTTCTTTACCTTGGGAGGTAGTGTTTCATGAATCAGAGTAGTCAAAAATATAATCATGTTTCTAGAGAATCCAATAACAGTCCCTTGTCAAAATGATGACAATTTACCCAAAAAAGTATTTTAGGTGTCATAGCATAATAGTGAAGAGTTCCTATATGGGCATATCAAGGAACTGTAGCAGTATTATCAAGTGGAAAATTATAGTAAAAGAACAAAGAATGAAGATGTTACAACCAAGGGCAATAGAAAATATTGATTGAAGCAAATTTGGTACAAGGTCAAAATAGTAACCTACGAGGCCATTGCCAAATTATACATGGTCATGATAGTAAATTGAGGATAGTGGAAAATAGAGCAAAGAGAAGTCCTCGCACAAAGTTTTTTAAAAACTTTCAGGGGGTTGGAGTAATTCTAATACAAAGTTGTAATTATAATGCTAGGGAGCCTTAGCATATTAGTAACACTAGAAAATAGATGCTAGGGAGATTTGCAGTCTCAAAGAGAAGAGAAAGAAAACCTCATCCTCAAGATGGTAGTAAAGGACAAGTAAATGACCTATAATAGTGATATCACAACCATAGAAAGAAAAATCATCGTCATGAACATCAAGGACAATCTTGTAGAGTGGAAATGTGTCTCAAGGCTTGTAGAAAGATTCTTAAAGGTCGAATATCAATAGATAAAGAAATGGAAGTGAGTAGAGTAGCCTCTATGAACATCCAAATAGAGACACGAGGATATTGTAGGGCAAGGAAAATTTTTGTGACAATCATGATAGAGATTTTATGAAGATGTTGTCCTTTGCATGGAAGAAGGTTTAATAGAAATGTATTAGCAGACCCATAGAACAGATATGAAAAGATAGTCTTAGAAAGCTCAAATTAAGGTATTTGAGTAAGCATTCATAGATCATACAAATGGGAAATATAGTAAAGAGGCCAGTCATGCTTTTCAAAGCATGAAAGACATAATTTTATGTGTAAGTACATGACCATGAACAAAAGTTGGTTTCTAAGTATTCTAAGTTGTCTAAGTTGGTGTTGAAGAACAACTAGAGTAGAAATGTGATCATAAATAAAAGAAAACCTGACAAAGAGAAGTCATGGCTACAATGACAATATGGAGATGACATGAAAGATTGACACTTATATAGAAATATAGGGATTCATAATCACTTTTTGATAGTCACAAGTGTGATCATCACAACAATGAAAGGTGTTTCAGAGACGTTTGTGGTTGTTTAGGACAATACTACAAATAACATGCAAGCCTCCAGCAAAGATAGAGGCTATAACCATTAAGCCTTGAAAAGATATCAGATTTTGCTTGACCTTCACAGACAGTTGTCACCATAAAGGTCAGATATGAATAGTGTAAAATGTAGTAAAGAGATAAAGACCATTATCAAATGAAGGGAGTCTTAAATCCCATAGAAAAGGTTTATAAAGGTAGTGGTATCAAAATCATATAATACAAAGGTTTGGAGATCACACTAAGGGTCTGAAACACAGTCACAATACCTTGTCATTAACTGTCAAAGGGAGATGCAATATTCATGAGTGATTGGGCCTAGAATAATCACCATTGATTGCCAAAGCCAAAAGACAACCAAGAGGACTTTTCATGATGAATAAGATTTATCAAGCATGGATCAAAGGTGGATACAAGCTAGAGACAAATTTTTGAAGTTGGGACAATAGATAAGATATAGTCCCATAAGATGCAATAGCATACATAACCTAAGGCTCCATTGAAATGTATATACAATATATACATGAAAGTTCCAATCAGAGTAGTGTAAACATTAGTCCTCATGAAAAATATAGTGTCTGGTCAAAGTCACATTGCATAGGGAAACTCACAAATGATAGAGCAATCAAAGTTATGAATCTAATCTCATATCACAATAGTACCATCCAGCATATGGAGTAGAAGAAAATTGTTTGTTTTAGTCTTTATCTAGACACACAACATTCCAATAAAAGATAAGACAATGGCACAATCAATAGAATTCATGGAAAGGTTATTAAGAAGATCCCATCAAAAGCTAGAAGATAGTCACCAAAGAGGTTGTCAAAGGTTTCAAGAAGAATGTATGTTCAATGCCATCACCTAAGGATGTAGTTTTGAGGCTTCATAGATCAATCTCTAATATGAAAGCATGGAGATAGAAGATGGAGATTTGTTAGTCAAAAAACCATATACAGTCATAAAGAACTCAACTTGTTTGCAGTCCCAAGAAAAGACATCACAAATGTTTATGCATCAAGCATCATGATAAGCTTTAGCCTAAAATAGTGAAGAGAATAACAAATAAGAGTGAACAAAAATGACATAAACTAAAAGGTTGTGATATGCTCAAAGGCATGAGACTTGTAACTAGGAAACAATAGTAGTGAATCCTAAAGAGAAAAATCCATGATGAAATTCTAGGTAGGATGTTGGGAAGCATAAATGGATCCTTTAGACACACAATCTTTAGAGAAGCAAATAAAAGTCTTGACCATTGTTATGAAGTGTAAGGGTCTCAATGGTCCAACATATTCCATGAAATGCAAAGTACAATGGCCGCATATGAAGCAGTGAAGTCAAGGGAAAAAATAGATTTCATGTCAATGTATAGGGTATTTACTTAAAGGTGTGGAAGAGGAGGAAAAATAATTATTTCTCTACCACCATAGTGAAAAATAATTATATTATTTCCAATCACAATTAAATATATTTATTTCATAGTTTTATTTATCTATAAGGGAACTACCCATTTGGGGATATCCCTTTATTGAACTCTATAGACTATAGTTGCCAACTTTGATAAACAATGTGAAGGGCATTTTTTTTGGAAAAAATATATTTATAGCAATGGTCATATGGAGAACATAAAAATTAAAGTAGTCATTCTAGACACATAAAATTTGTCATTTTAATCCCTAGTGGATCAACTTCATTTTCATGCATTATTCGATCTATTATTCTTCATTATCCATTAAATATTATTATTTATCCATCATTAATTAATTAATATTATTATATATCATCAATAATATCTATATTATCATTTATCCATTAAAAATATTATTATTATCTCATATTCCATTTATCATTTAACAATATTATTACTTATCCATTTTCACAAATATATGCATAAGCATTTGCATTGCTCATTTAGGCTTTTCCCTCTATCCTATTTTCATCCACCTCACAAATGTGGGATTAAAATTTCAAGCCCTATTATTTATCCCACATTCATCCTATAATCTAGATTCACCCGAGGATGCCTATTTAAGCAGAGCCCCTCTCTCATTTTGGGATCCACAACTTTTGCATTCAAAATCGGTTGCTTGCATCCATTTCTTGCATTTTGATAATTTTCCTCAAATCTCCATCTTTCATAGCTTCTTTTGCATGCATAGTCATGCCATTCTATCTTGCCATACCTTTTAGGTCCTTGCATAATCTTCACCTAGTTGCACCTTTCATCCTTATATATCTCATTTAATTATACCTAGTCCTTTGCATGCCACCCTTAGATAAAACCTTTGCATAGCACCCTTAGATCAAACCTTTTCATAACACCATTAGGTTATACCCTTGCATAATCCCCTTAGATCATACCCATAATATTTGCATAGCCTTCCATCATTCCTTTAGGACATAACCTTAAGCCTTACATAAGTGCCTTAGGTCATTTCATCATTGGTCCTAGCATTTCATTTATTCATATCCTTAGTACTTGCATACCAAAAAAAATAAAAAAATCCAAAATCCAAAAAAACCAAAAACATTGCTTGCACTTAGGATTTCTTGTCTTAGGTCTGACATCAACTTTAGATCATCAATCACCCTTATCACTTGAGGTGCATCATCCTTAAGTTAGGGAGCCTATCAGTTCCGCTTGGAGTTCATCATCTCCTATCATAGCACGCCCTCTCTAGGATCACTTATCCTTGTGTCTATCCATCATAGCACAAGTCAAACCTCACATTGCAAATATTTTCAGACCTATAGTATCCTTAATCCTTGCATCAAACATCATTCATCATCATATTCCATTTAAGGTTTAGCTTCACATCTCTTTCCTATCATATAGATTACATTTTTGCATCAATCCTTTAGTAATCATATAACATAGATTGGATATTTACATTGATCCTTAGTTGCATCCCAATCTAACTCATATCATATAGTTCCCCCTTTTCATATTAGGGTTTACATCATACCTTGAGTTGCATTCATCATCATTTACATAAACCTTAGGTCAAAGATTAGAACAATCACTTATGTCTCCTAACTCGAGAATCAAAATGTTTCAGTTGCATCTATTTCAAGATGGAGACAACCTTATTGATTTTGATGAAGAAGAACACATTAGCATTGCAACCAGTGAAATTAGTGACACAAGAAAAACAAGTGATGAATAAATAACTCAATCCACCATTTATGAAGTGTTTCATGACCATAGATTTAGTAAAATTATTAAAGAGGTGGTTAAGCATGATCCACAAGCATACTTGAAAGCCCTTGTTGATGAGGGAATTAAATTGCCACCTGATTTTGACATATCATTACTCATAGTTAAGGAAAAATTGAGAGTTAGTAAATCTAAACCTACAAGGACAAACAATAAGAGGAGGATAAAAGATCATATACCTTTCTACTTGCAATGAGGATACAAGAGATCTATGAAAATAACAAAACTTACACCTACCAATGATCTCGCTTTGAGTGAATTGAGACCATTGAGACAAGAAATAGACACTCTCAAGAATAAGAAGGCATCATCACATAGATTTTCCATTGAGGACATATGTCCCTATCCTTTTGATCTGAGTATTCTGATGCCACCTTTTCCTAGTCATTTGGAGATCCCAAAACTTGGTAAGTATAGAGGAAAAGGGGACCATAGAGATCACTTAAGAGAATTTTGCATCGCTACCTTGGAATTCATAGTAGACGATGTTGGGACTTGCATGAAGATTGCATTGATGAACTTTTATATTGTCATTGATGTCAATTATAACCAGTAATGATGTTGTAATAATATTGTTTTGCAACCGGTAGGAGAGATTGTGAAGGAAACCAATATTACTAGAGAAGAAGTGAGATCAATTGCTAAACCCTACTTGATGATATGCTAAACCCTAACTGATGAAGCTTAGTGAATCGGTCGTATTGTTTTATGATCAAATGATGAGCGGTAATGATTATGCCACGTATGCATGTTGTATGAGAAGAGTTTCAAATGGTTTTTGGCACATAGAGATAATTGTTTTATCTTGGGATGTGTAAGTTCATTACATGTAATGGAAACCACATGATGAGTTACAAAGTTCGATGAAGTGGTGATCAAGGAGTGGTCGAGGTTGTCGTAAATGATGTGAAATGATTTCTATGTAATCCAATGGTGATACTTGAACCAATTTGTTTGTAATCTCTATGAGATCTTAGGTTTGTGATGTGTTACCGACCTATTGTTTTGTTTATAAGGTCGATGAATTATTTTTTTGAAGTGTTGGCAATTTTGGTTGAATGTAAGAGTGACTGGTTTCTAAACCAGATGATTTATCTGAAGTATGTGTAAAGGCAGATAGGGGCATGAAAATGATCTGATCAAGAAGAGTAGTGATATTCACTAGATTAGGAAACCCATGTTCTCTGACAATTAAAACAGTCAAATCCCTTAACCGAGTAAGCTCTAACAAGCTTAGTATTACCTAAATCCTCTAACCAGGTGATCCATTAGCTTGGATTTTGAACCCTCTACCGAGGTTACTCCTAATAGGGTATTGCTTCTAATAGGGCATTATAGTCAATCCCTTAACCGGGTGGTACCTAACAGGATTTGTTCTTAACATGACTTATTGTAAAGCTTTAATAGGCTTGGCTCCTAAGAGGACGAACTTCAAAAGAGTTCAGAATACTTGTGGGTATTCATCCCCAGTGTGGTTTTTCTCATTTGGGTTTCCACATCAAAATCATTATATCAAGTGGTGAATGTTTTTGTGGTTATGTTTGATATGGTTAATTTTCTTAACAACTAAATCCACTTAGATATGATATGATGACCAACAGTAATCTTAAATATGATTTTAATTTTATCAGTAAAGTATTTGGATGTTTTGGTTAAAAGGTTTGTGAGTTTCAGAGTTGTTTTACTGTTATTCTATTATGATAGTCAGCCGGTTTACTTGACAGTGATATTCCAATTTATAGTTTAGTGTTTGAACTAGTCAGTTCTAAGTTTGTCTTGAGAGGCTTTTTTTGTTTGGTGAAAAGTTTATGTTAGTTTTCTATCTAATGATTCACCCCCCATCTCAGTAGTTGACTAGATCCTTATTGATTCATCATACCATCAATTGGTATCAGAGTGTTTCAGGTCCTCTAAGGTATAAGCCTAAGAACATGAGGGTAAGATCTTCAAGAATATGATGAAGAAATAAGGTCTGAAGTTTAATAGGGAAAACTACAAAATATGGAGTGATAGAATGAAAATCTATATCAAGAGTCTAGGAAGTCAATACTAGGAACATGTTGATACTCAATATGTTACACCTAGTGGGACTATGTCTGATGATCAAAAGAAAGAGAAACAAGAAAATGATCAAGCATTGGAGGCCATTATTAGTTCTTTGTCTAATTTAAAGTATGTTGATGTCCATGGTCTAGAAATTTCTTATGAGGTGTGGAAGAAACTTGAGGAAATCTATTGTGGTGATGAGCATGTGAACATTGCCAAAGAAGAGAGTCTAAGAGGTAAATTTGATGACATGCAGATGGTTGAAGGTGAGTTTATACAGCAGTATGGTTAGATGATTAAAGAGATGGTGAGATCAAGAGTGCTGGTGGTGAAGTGGAAGATGCCATAGTGGTTAGTAAAGTGTTCAAAACCCTTATAATGGTCTACGATATCTGAGTTGCAGCCATTCAGGAGATAAAGTCTATTGATAAAACTAAGGTAACTCTTGACTCCATCATTGGTAAGCTTGCTGCATTTGAATTAAATGATTATGATGGTAGTGCTCAGAGCTCTGAATCTACATTTAGAGCTTCAGTTTCTAACCCTTCTAGGAGGAAAAGTAGAGATGTCAATCACAGTTATGAATCTAGATCCAACAGAGAATTTGATGATGAAGACAATTTTCTTGAGCTTGAAGAATTGTTAGCCAAGTGGTTTCCCAGAGGTACTGGTAAGTACAGAGGTAAATTACCTTTGAAATGTTTTACATGCAACAAGATTGGACACATTGCTGCTAATTGTCCTAATGGTGAGTGTGAGAAGTACAAGAAGTACAAAGGAAAAGGAAAAAGAGGTTGTCTCATTGCAGTTGATAGTGGTATCATTGATGCGGAATCTGAGGATGATGCTAATGAATACATTATCTTTGTAGCCATTAAAGAGGAGTCATCTAATCAAAAGGCATTAGTCTCTCACATGGATAGTTTTGATGATTGGATCATTGATAGTGGTTGTTCAAACCACATGATTGGTGACCAGAGTAAATTTCTAACTTTAAAGGAATTTGATGGAGGAGTTGTGAGATTTGGAAATGACTCACCCTGTATGGTAAAAGGAAAGGGAACCATTTCTCTTAATGGAAAGAGCAGTGCAGATGATGTCTACTGGGTTGAAGGATTAAAGCACAATCTTTTGAGTGTTTCCTAACTCAATGACAAAGGTTATCCATTGGAATTCAAGAATGGAATGTGCAAAATCTATGGGAGAAAAGGTGAACTAATTGCAATCGGCAAGGAGACAAAAGGTAACTTCTTTCACCTGAATCCTAAAGTCAACAACTATTTAATTGCTAAAGTAGATGATAGTTGGATTTGGCATCAAAGATTTTGTCATATAAATTTTGATAACATTGTTAAGGTCAGTAAGTCCAAGTCGGTAAGAGGTTTGCCTCAGTTGGACAAGTTAGTGAATGCTCTATGTAAGGAATGTTAGCTAGGAAAGATGACATCCTCAAGTTTTGAGAGAAAATCTTTTTCAGTAGAACATTTGTTAGATTTGGTTCATATAGACCTTTGTGGGCCAATAAGGACTAAAAGTATTCAAGATTATAGATATTTTATGATCTTCACTAATGATTATTCAAGAATGATGTGGGTCACATTCTTGAAGGACAAAACAAAAGCCTTTAGTAAGTTCAAGGCATTCAGGGCCTTAGCTAAAAAGGAAAGTGGTAAGAAGATAAAGTGTCTGAGGCCTGATCAAGTTGGTGAATTTAGTTCAGAGGAATTCACTAGATATTGAAAAGGCAATGGAATCAAGAGGCGACTTTATGCACCAAGGACACCCCAATAGAATGGTATTGCAAAGAGGAACAACTTGTCAGTTGTTGAAGCTGCTAGAATGATTCTTATACAAGGAGGAGTAACAAAACCTTTTTGGAGAGAAGTTGTCAGCACAACTGTCTACACTATGAACCAAATATTGGTAAAGAGAGGTAAGGATAAAACTCCTTATGAATATTGGTATGGTAGATCACCTAATGTTAGTTATTTTAAGATTTTTGGTAGCAAATGTTTTATCAAGAGAGGTGACTATGTCAGTAAGTTTGAGGCTAAAAGTGATGAAGGCATATTTCTTGGTCACTCCACCAAGAGTAAGGCCTACAAATGTTGTAACTATTGGCATTTTGATGATGTTTTGATTGTCATTGATGGACACACACTTTCTTGATGTATGAGTTATGCTCAACCGGTATTGTGTATTATTGAATGTATAGTCTTTAGACTATTTGTGTTTTGCAGAAAATGGTTTACTGGTCATAGATTGTATGAAGACCGCAAGCAGTATAAAGACCCCAAGCAGTTCGAGGAGCTCAAGCGGTACGAAGGAACCAAGCAGTAGTTAAATTTTGATCAGAACACTATGATCTACCAGTCTTCATTTTTGACAACCGATAATCGATATATTGTATTAACCGGTATTACTTTGTGATGAGTTACCGACCAGTATTACTGTAATGTGTGATGAGTTATCATCCATCAACACTTTGGCAATGTTTTTGTGTCATGTTACCAAATGTGTCTAGATACACTAAACCTAGGAACTTGTAGTCTAATCCTATTGGACCGACATGAAATCAATTTCCTTTATAAGGACATCATGTCTAGGGTTTGCATGGATGAGATAATGTATGAGAGATAGAATAGACAAGGTTATGTATGATCATTGAAGAGAAGATTAGGTCTATGTGAAGAGATAGAGTGTGGAGATATTGAAGACTGAAGTAATGCTGAAATGAATTAACAATGAGTTGTCAAGGATCTAACTAAGCATACTGTGCTATTATCTAGATCATTCACTTGTTGATTACTAATATCTTTGACAAGTCTGAAACCCTTAACCGGGTAGGCCCAACAAAGCCTTTGTAAATCTTCTAACAAGGTGGTTCACAACTGTGGATCTAAAATCCTTTAACAAGGTAGTCTTTAACAGGACTTATCTCCTAATAGAGATCTAGATTCCTAACAGGATCTATTCTGGTGAAGAACATTGTATGACCTTAACCGGTCTGACCTTAATCGATCTGGTTTCTATTCTATAGATAGTTACTTGTGAGTTTCTGCTCACTGTGGTTTTTCCCATTTGGATTTCCACGTCAAATATCTTTGTGTTATGGTGATTGTGCTCTTATGGGTGAATGCTTAATTTGTTTGCTATTTAGTTTGCATTTATCTTAATCAGTTTATTAGTGAATTTGATGTACCGGTTATCTGCTAAACTATTTAAAAGTTTGTTTATAGTATTTTTTGGCATACTAATTCAACCCCCCCTCTTAGTATTCATCAATTGGTATCAGAGCCAAGCTTTCTATAAGTCTAACCACTTGGAAGGAGATATGGGGGAATACAGTGTGAGGGAACTTACTCATCGTCTCACTCAAATTGAGAGAGCCTATGGTGAACTCAAAGTCAAGTATAAAGCCTCTTTGGCCAAAAGAAGAGAGTATGCTAAAAAACTGATGGAACTTACTGAAAATAGCTCTTCTGATGAAATTGACATGGATGCCCTAGCTGAAGAAGTTGAAAAACTGAATGAATCTGAAGCCAATCTGAGAAAAGAGCTGGAAGGACTGACTATCAAAATGTGTCAAGAAATTGAGAATAGAAGGAAAGCTGAAGATCTGGTAAAAGACAAAGATCATGAGATCTCCAAGCTGAAGCAAGAAATCAATACCCTTACCGCTCACATCTTCAGGAGAGTAAAGTGGAAAAGAAGAAATATAAGGTGAACTAAACATGGCTATTTCTGAGAATACAACCTTGATGGAATCTAATGTTGCTATTTCCAAGGAACCTATTGAGTTAAAGGAGATACTTGCCAAATTCAATCAAAGTACTGCTAAGCTAGAGCAAAAGCTAGAATCGACAAAGCTAGTAAAGAATACCATTGGACTTGGTTTCTCTAGATATGAGGAAGGTGAGACCTCTGGAACAAAAGTTGAAGCATCAAAGAAACAACTGACATCCAAAGGAAAAGATAAGAAAAAAATTAAACCTGTTTGCTTTAATTGTCTCAAAGAAGGACATACTGCCAATGTATGTAGAAGCAAGGCTTATAACAAATTTCCTTATTTTCAAAACAATATGCCTAGATCCAATAGATTCAATGGAAACTATTATGCATGCAACAAGTTTGGGCATAGAGAATTTGAATGCAGGTCAATTTTGCACAACACTAAGAGATATCCTCCAAGGACTCAAGGAGTCATCTCGGAACCTTTTGTGAACCAGAATCCCAACCGATACAATACCTATGACCATTGATTGGGTGGTTATCAAGGGGCTACTAGTTGGAGAGCAACTTGTTTGATCTGTCATGGTAGCGGTCACACTGCTACAACATGCATAAGGAAGAATGGAAGTATGAATAATGGACCAAGGAGAACACCTGGAATGGTATGTTATCATTGCAACAAACCAAGACACACTGCTAGAACTTGTAGACTGAGAAAGAACCTATCGGGTGATATACCGATCACTCTAGAAGGGAAGATTGATGTTGAAACCATTCAAATGGAAATGAATAAAACTTGGAAATAGAAATCAGAAGAAGAGTCACATAATGAACCTTTTTCTGCACCAAGTGTGGAAGTATCTGAACCGGCAAACTAAGCTTCAAAAAAGCTTAGGGGGAACATATCGGTGAAATATTTTGAGCCCCCGATTTATATCAATAAAGACCTTAACCGGTATATGTTACCTATCAGTCGGCAGAAGACTTGGAGTAGTAAAAGGCAAAATTACGATTTGTGCCCTAGTGGTGATGCATTTATTATGGTTGGTGAGAGTTTGTTTAAAAGGATTTTCGTCGTCATTATCACATCTATTTTTGAAAGAAGAATTTTTCAAGAGAAGAGCAACCAGAGCAATTTGTCTAGCAGTTGACGAAATCTTATGCAAAATATTACAACCATCTTCAAGCAATCAGTGAAGAACTCTACGCGGTGAACTTGCAACCGAAGTGGTGTTTTGTGCATGACATTGGAAAACCTAAATTCCAGTTTGTAAAGGTATTTTCTAAAATTCTTACTTATAATTTGATCATGGCTTCTGCATCGCACTCTAATTCTAGTGCACCTGTAGGTTCAACCAAATTTCTTCAAAAGAAAATGAAATACAATGCCCTATCTCAAATACTCGCCAGAGTTATTGTTGAGGGAGATATTTTAGGGTATATAGACTATAAATTGGAAGACCTAGGATCACTAGTGATTCATTCCCAGCTAAGTCTATTATGTGGGGATGATAAGAAGATCAACCTGAGTATAGTGTCCTTAAGAAGATGAAACTGCACAATGTGGTATATTTTCTAGAAGAGTTCATAGAAGAACATATTCACATCATCCTCAGTAGAGTGCATGGTGACAAGATGTATCTTGAGCGAACCCATGACATCACACTGAAAGAAATTTATGTCGTCACCAATTTCTGCAATATTGGAGAGGTACCAGCTCTACGAAAGGTCACCAAAACTGAAATGACAAAGCTCACCAATTCTGTGAGTGACCAACAATCGATGACCGTCAACACCATATTTGATGACCTGGTAAAATATGCTTGCATGGTGATTGGTTACCGGATATTTTATGCCAGCAGAATGAATTTTGTCCCTGCTACTACAGTGAATGCTACTTACAAGATGATCAAGGAAGACACTACATTTGACCTATGTACCTACCTACAGAAGCAATTGTTGTTGAATCTGAAATCCATCAAATAGGACAATTCTCTAAGGTTCAGGTTTGGCCAACTTGTTGTCAGTTTATTCTTTTATTTTCAAGGTTATTTCCCTGGAGTAGGTGATGTTCAATGGTCTACTGACCTACCAGTTTCCAGACAGATTAAGGAGAGTCTACAAGTAGTGGAAACTACATATCTTGAGGTTCTAAACAAGTATTTTGATGAATTCAAGTGGAAAATGAACCAAAGAATGAGGATATCTGATGATATAGTGAAGAAGTATGAAGATGACATCTGCTTCACAATAAGGATAGATGAATGCATAATGGAAGTGATGAAACCCATAAAGGAAGTAGTTGAACCTATGGGGTATGAAGTGATGAATGACATGTTGATCAGGTATGCCTCTACCCTACTTGCCTCACCACTAGATGCAAAGAAGAAAAGAACCGGTACCTACGTGGAAAGGGTTACACCAATTGAAGAGCCAAAACAAAAAAAGGGAAAAGCAGTGCCATCGGTATCTGCACCGGTTACCTCTGCCAGTCTGAAAGTGACCAAGCGGTCACCAGCTAAGAAGAAACCTGAGATTATTCTAGCAAAGGTATTTAAGAGGAAGCGAAAATCAAGGAATCACTCACTAGAGTCAGAGGACACAAAATCGAAGGTTGAAATAAAGAAGTCAAAACAATAAAAAAAAAGACAAAGTCTACTAGTAATGTACCAGCAACTTCTACACCGATAAATATAGACATCTCTTCTTATAAGCCAATGACACATTATTTAAAAATATTAGGAGGAAATTGCTTGATGATTTAAAAGAACATTTTGATGATTTTAATGATAATGAGAAAGAAGAGGTAGAACAAGAAGTCATTAAATACTTATGTATTAATGATCGGTCACCATCTGAGATTAGATCAGTTACACCAGATTCTTTGTATAATTCTTTAGATAATAAATGGTGCATTTCCATTGAAAGAGAACAGGAGATGAGGGAGAAAAATTTTGCACAATACTTTCCTGATGCTTCAAATTATGAATTATTCAAAATAATGGATAAGAACAAAGGCATCTTCTTCATGAGAAGGAAAAGATTGAGGCTACTAGAAGGTAAAGCTTCTGAAGTGGAAAAGGACACACATATACATGTTAAAGTTGCTATCAAAATACATTGGGTAGCTAGAGCCACTAAGAAGATTGAACAAGAACCTGACCTATCATCAGTCAAACCAAATGAGGTATTTGACAGTCAAGGTGAAAGAGTGACAGAACAAATTGACACTATTTATGTTGATGCATTAGATATTGAGTATGTCACTCCTGACAAAGAACAAGCTGAGAAAGAGAAACATGACAAAGAGAAAGCGGAGAAAGTGCAAGAGGAAAAAGCAAGGCAAGAAGAAATCAAGAGGAAAGAGTCAGAGAAAAAGAAAGAGGAAGACAAGAGAAAAGAGGAAGAGAAAAAGAAAGAGGAAGATAAGAGAAAGGAGGTAGAGAAGAAGAAAGAGGAAGAAAAGAAGAAAGAGGAAGAGAAGAAGAGAGAAGAAGATAAGAGAAAAGAAGAAGAGAAGAGGAAGGGAGAAGAAAGGAAGAAGGAGGAAGAGAAGCAGAAACAAGAAGAGGAACAAAAGAAGAAAGAAGAGGATAAGATAAGAGCAGAAGAGGAGAAGGAAGCAGAGAAGAACAAACAAGCAGAGATAAAAACAAAAGAAGGAGGGCAGACTCCTAAGGCAACAGGTGATCAAACCAAATAGGTTGATACCACCAGTCCTATTGATCTAACTCTTGCAAGTTTGACTCAAACAGCAGATGGGTCTGAGCTACTACAAAGCATCAAACTTGCACAGGAGAGGCTAGAAGAATTGCGAAGGAAGAAAGAACAGGATGTCATACAAACTGTGGTTGACACCCTTACCAGTCTAATTCCCGGTACCAACCTCCCTAGTACCGATTCCTCTCTATCCAAGCTCAAACTTCTTTGTACCATAGTGGAGGACCAGGTACAATGCTTGGAAGATGTTGCTGAAGCAACTGCAAAGAAGAACCATGAAAAGGCACTCAATGTTTCCTTAGTCAAGCAAATGAATGAACTGAGGACACAACTACTGAAGTAGCAAAATGATATCAATGTTGCTATGGGTGAAGGTAAATTACTGTTGAGTAAAATCTGCCAACCCCATCTATTTTGTGATGATGTGATTAAACATAAAGCTTAACTCCAATCGGAGTTACAGGTATATATCAGCAATTTCAAGATGCCATATGATTCATTCACTACCTATGGACAAATCGTTCATCATTATCAACATCAGACTACCAAGATGGTCTTAGAGATTAGCAATCGGACTCAAGATTTGCAGGAGCTTCAACTGCTCCTATTGCCAAGACTGCAGATTCTTCAGAAATGTTTTCTCAACCTGGAAGCTATCAAGGTAACTCAAGAGATGAGTACCATCGATGCAATGAAAGAACTGGCACTCCAGATGAAGACTGAAAGTGAGGTTGCTACCTCATTACTTGAGTCATGGACATTGGCCATGAAAAATTTTGTTCATACTTTAAATCTATTTTTGAGAAATTTCATTCCTTATTGTCATGAACATCTACTCTATTTTATTATATAAGAAAAAAGGGGTTACTCTACATTACTTTGTCATTGTTGGCAAAGGAGGAGTAGTGTATATTAAAATTTTGGTGAATGTTACCGTTTCATGTACTTTCATGTTACCATTTTGGGGAGTAGTGTATATGCTTAGGGGGAGTAATTTTGATTATGGCATTTTTGTTGTCGAAACACTTAGATGTCAAAATTTTCCTAAGTGTTGCCATCAATACCAAAGGGGGAGATTGTTGGCATTTTGATGATGTTTTGATTGTCATTGATGGACACACACTTTCTTGATGTATGATTTATGCTCAACCGATATTGTGAATTATTAAATGTATAGTCTTTAGACTATCGATGTTTTGCAAAAAATGGTTTACCGATCACAAATTGTACTAAGACTACAAGCGGTATAAAGACCCCAAGCGGTTCGAGGAGCTCAAGCGGTATGAAGGAACCAAGCAGTAGTTAACTTTTGATCAAAACACTATGATCTACTAGTCTTCATTTTTGACAACCCATAATTAGTATATTGTATTAACCAGTATTACTCTGTGATAAGTTACCAACTGGTATTACTATAATGTGTGATGAGTTATCATCCACCGACACTTTGGCGGTGTTTTTGTGTCATGTTACCAAATGTGTCTAGATACACTAAACCTAGGAACTTGTAGTCTAATCCTATTAGACCGACATGAAATCAGTTTCCTTTATAAGGACATCATGTCTAGGGTTTGCATGGATGAGATAATGTATGAGAGACATAATAGACAAGGTTATGTGCGATCATTGAAGAGAAGATTAGGTCTATGTGAAGAGATAGAATGTGGAGATATTGAAGACTGAAGTAATGTTGAAATGCATTAAAAATGAATTGTCAAGGATCTAACTAAGCATATTGTGCTATTATCTAGATCATTCACTTGTTGATTACTAATATCTTTGACAAGTCTGAAACCCTTAACTGGGTAGGCCCAACAAAGCCTTTGTAAATCCTCTAACAAGGCGGTTCACAACTATGGATCTGAAATCATTTAACAAGGTAGTCTTTAATAGGACTTATCTCCTAACAATTATCTAGATTCCTAATAGGATCTGCTCGGATCTGCTCTAGTGAGGAACATTGTATGACCTTAACCAATCTTACCTTAACCAGTCTTGTTTCTATTTTGTGGATAGTTACTTGTGAGTTTATGCTCATCGTGGTTTTTCCCATTTGGATTTCCATGTCAAATATCTTGTGTTATGGTGATTGTGCTCTTGTGGGTGAATGATTTGTTTACTATTTGGTTTGCATTTATCTTAACCGGTTTATTAGTGAATCTTGTTAGGATTCCCACAAATACTGAGAGGGGGGGTGAATCAGTATCTAATCGGTATATAGAATTTCTTAACTTAAAACTTGTAGAGCATATTATAATAGTGTATCTGTATGCAAGAAATAATGCAATAAATAGAATTAACAATAACCACATGAAAAACACACCATAACACAATGATTTAATGAGGAAACCCGATTTGGGAAAAACCTCGGTGGTATTTGTGACCCACAATATTCACTTACTAGTGAATAAGAGAATATTACTTATAAGAGGGGCCTACACATGCAGGAAGGCCAACTGCCTAGAGCTCACTGCTCAATGGGAAGTCTCACTGACTTACAATGATGGATTATACAAATCTAGTATCTTGTACTGCTTCAAAATAACATCTATAATGCCAGATCCAGTACCAGTTTTTGCTCTGCTTCTTACATAAACCCTTAACCTATATTTTGCATAATAGGTCTGCCTAATATTTCTTCCTTTTCTTACTTTCTTCTTACTTACAAAATGTCTACAATGATCTCTCTTATATATAAGAGTCATTTTAGAACCTGCCAAGTCAGCTTACAAAGTTTTTACAATAATAAACAAAATATAATATATGAAAAATCCTATCGGCCTTTGTGCTAGTATGCTTCCTTTCTCTGTGTCGGTGCTGGTGGTCTGAGTGCCAGTGTAGAGCGTGATCTGTTAATGCTGATGTAATGCCTTGCCGGTGCCATAGGATTGTAAGGTTGCCATCAATGAAAAAACTTTCAATCACCTACAGTGTCTCATTGGAGTGTGCATATGCCAACAATCTCCCCCTTTGGCATTGATGGCAACACTCATAAGAAAATTCAAAAGTGTATCCAAAACTGTAATCCAAAAATATGTTACCAAAAATGTGTTACAAAAAAAGATATGCTCCCCCTAAGTAGATAATTCTTCTACCGGTTATTCTTCTTATTTTCTCATACTACTACTCCCCATTTGGAATTAATGACAAAGCTTGTCAAGGTGTCAATAGAGTTGTAGCCTCAACCTTGTAACTGGCTAGTTACAATTTGAAATAGATCCACCAAAATCAAGTTTATACTCTCCATAAACTTATTACTGTCTCTTATTGCAGTCTCTGTTCTTTGTACTATACTGGTGAGGTGCTGCATATGCTCTGCCGGTGTTCTCTATCCCTGTACAAGTGCCTCAGATATTTCCTTCCACATGAATGCTAGATAGTCCAATCTTGGACTCAGTCTTAGTCTCAAATTTTTTGCCTTATCACTATTCTCTCCTTTTCTCTTCCTAGCTTAAGTAACTCTTCCTCAAAACTTGTTATCTTTTGTTCAAAAACTAATAGTGTATCAGGTGAGTTAACAAAACTGTTTGCAAGTTTATTGATTTCATCCTGTACCTTGCTCATCTTCTTATCTATGTCTACTGTCAAAAAGTTTGATTTGCAAGTATCTTTATACAGAGTTTTAAATTCCTTTAATAAGTTGCATAGTTCTGGTAGAAGTGTGTCAAATTCCCTTGTAGACTTCTTTATCTGATTTTCAAAGAATTTTTTCTTTTCAGGTTCCATCTTATCCTTTAATGCCTCTTCCTTTATTTGGTCAATTGTCACTATGTTCTCAGTGATGTATTTGGACAAAATGTCAATTTGACTTAATGAATCTTTATTGTCTATATTGCATTTAGGCGCTAGCCTCTTCAAAATTGGGATTGTGTCATCTATAGCTTTATAAGCTTGTGAACTACAATCTGTTATCCTTTTGATTGAATCTAAGAGTACTTCAGTTATATTAGTTGATTTATAGCCTTCTGATGATGAACTAACATTTTGAACTCCATCGGTGGAGGAAGTAACCAAGCTTGTAGTGACCTCTGGTAGGTCTGTTTGTGTTTGCATTTCCTTAAGCAATGGTTTTTGTACTTCTCTTGTTTCCAGTTGTATTGTTTCATCATGAATCTGTTCCTGTACCTATTCCGGAGCTTTTTGCTCTTCTTGTTTCTCTGTCTGTGTCTGTTGTCCTATGTTTGATCATTTTGCTTAGTTATCGATGGCTCACTAGCCATGTCTGTCTTACCAGTTGTATCTTTATCTACCACAATGTTGATTTTTTGTGTATCAACATCTACTCTGTATAAGACTTCAAGATTAGGATTGACATCCTCTACATCCATACTTTCAATTGCTGGTTGATCTTCTATAGTTGTTGTTACCGGTGATGTAATCAAAGGAGGTGGGGGTAAGTTGTCTTTTACTTTGATACTAGGAGGTCCACCAACTTTTCCTTTACCTTTGTCCTTGTCCTTCTGATATACCTTTATAGGTTTGTGGCTCATGTACTCTTCCTATTTTTCTTTTTCAACTAGGAATATATCCCATGCATTTTCTATTTCTTCAGTTACCTCATTAACTCTTCCAACCATTAAAGAAATATGCCAGTGTGTAGTAGAGAATACTGACTGGTTGGCTTCTGCAATTAAATCATCTATCTCCTTAGGTGAGTTTACTAGGTAAACAACTAGTAACTTTTCAATTTTGATTTTCTTATCAAGCTCTATAACAACTTGTCTTCTTGCTTCCAGTCTTTTGAACAATTCACTTGGTACTTCATCTATCACTTCAATCAAAAATTTCTTATACATGTCCATGTGCAAAATAACATTGTTTTCTACTTGTTCTTTTTCATCTGATGTTAGAGTGTCATATAATTTATTTATATTCTTTAGTTTCCCTTCCTCTATAATTTCATTTAGCAATATTTCAAGAGGGGCCATGTTTTGTTTTGTCTTCTTCTTCTTTGGTGTCAATTTCTTCTTTGGTGTAGTCTTTCTAACCGGAGATCTCACAGCTTGTTGTTTCTATCTAGTTCTCCTAGGTGAGGGTGTGGTTGCCGGTGAAGGATCTCTTTTCCTTACAACTCTTTTGAAAGTTGTAGGCATGTCATTCTCCGAAGAAGTAGCTACCGATGATAGGTGAGTTTTGAGCTGTAGGGTTCCTAAGTCATCCTCGGTGATATCGGTTTGTTTCAATACATCTTCTTTAATAGCCTTTGCTTGTCTAGAACCTCTTCTCACAACTACTTCAACCTTTTTCACTCTTTTCTTAGATTGTATTTGACTTTCTATGGTCTCAGCAATACCAAATACTTCTTCCTTTGGTTCATTTGGTGCTTCCAGAAGTGCTTTAGCATAGGTTTCAATTATATGATCATCAGTGTCATAACCCATCTTTGTTACCCAAATTGTTCTTGGGATGACTACTTCCATCCAGATCTCACCTTTTTTATTACAAAACATATATCATCCTTGTATTTGTCAACAATCTTCTATGATAATCTGATTCTCTTCTTTATTTTGGCCTTAAGTACTTGAAAGTAGTCATGATTGTTCTTTTCCTTGTCTTCACCCATGTTATTCAATAGTTCTGTTAACTCTTTTCCTATCGGTATATCAAATCCAAGTTCTTTATAGCCTATACCGGGAACCTGTTTGGTTATGTGTAGCATCAAGCATACAAGCAGATTACCAAACCTAAAAGTTCCTTTCTTATCTTTCTTTATCTTGCCTAAGTTGTTAATTAACTCATCTTTTAACCATTCACATATGTCAATTTTCACATTGTCTATAATCATGTCATAATCACTCAATGCATAAACTTGAAACTGATTTGAGTCTATTTGCATGAGTAGCTTTATACCCTAAAATCATGCTAACAAATCTCACATTTGTATCTGTTACATCATTTACTCTCAAGGACCTTCTGTCTGATGTTGCACCAGTTAGTTTAGCTACTAGGTCATTTGAGACCTTCTTAGTCTTGTCTGGTCTTTTACCGGTGGATGGTAACCCTGTGACAACTTTCATAGCTTCCTTGGTAATTTTGTGAATTGCATCTAACCAGAAAAATTCACCATGTACCTTGCTTAAGACTATCCTAATCACATCCTTGGGAAATTCAGGAATGCAGAGGATTTTAGTAAATCATAGGGTTTGAATGATTTTATGTTCCGATTTTAGATTTCCAGAATTATCACATATGACAGATTTATACATTGTTTTGATCTCTTCATCTCCTAATTCCTCTATGTTGCAATGAATGTAAATTCTAGCATCTTCAACATAAACAACTCCTTTTGGAATTTGAGAAAAAGCACCTACAGTGTCATATTTCTTTGCTACCTCGGGAACTAGTTGAAATACGAGCCTAGGGCATTTTATAACCTCAACTATAGTAGGGTTTGCTATATATTCTAGTGCAGAGGTGGATGCCATGATGATAAATACCATTTTCTGCCTTAGGGTGAATTTATCGCTCGAATTGTTCTTGCCTCTTTTCTCAAAATCCCTTAGCGGTCTTCGAATGTTTGAAATCTCAGTGAAGTGAAATGGAGCCAAAACCACAAATTTATAATGTTTATTTGCCATCTACCACATTTAATGTATGCAAGTTAAGTAGTCACTTAACATTATCTACCGGTATAGAAGTAATTTCCAACTTCTCATCTCTAACCGAGGGAATAATAGCACATGTGTCATTAGATTGCCAAACCCTCAAAGAAACTTTCTTCAATTTGATGAAGAACTTCCTGCCAATGGAGCACTACTCTGTTCTACCGGTGGAGTAATACTCTATTCTGCCAGTGGAGTATTGATTGGTTCTACCGATGGAGTAATATTCCCAACATTTAGATTAGCTTTTATAATCCATTGTTTTGAGAATTCTTGCTTAACCTCTTCAACTTTTTCTTTACCTTTCAAGCTAGAATTTTTGTTGTTTGTCAATGATCCTTTACTTCTACAAAATTTTGCAATATGTCCAATTTTGTTACATGCATAACAAGTCACTTTATTCTTCTGAATAGCTTTGCTATAGCCTATGCTGGTTTGTGTTCTACATTGATTAGATAGGTTTCCAAATCTTCCACAAACATAACATCTCACATTCATTCTGTAATTTTCAGAGTTGTGACCAACTTTGTTGCATTTTGAACATTGACCGGTGGGTGTGTTGATATTCTGATAGTTTCTAGATCTACATTCATTTTCTCTATGACCATACTTATTACAATTAAAGCATTTTCCATTGAATTTATAAGCATTAGGTTGCCTTACCAGTTTGCCATGATCCTGTGTGTTTGCAGTACTAGAGCTTTCACCAACTTCAAAGCCAACTCCAAAAGTGTCACCTTTAGGTTTTTGATTCTTCAACAAGTTACCAAGTTCCTCTGAGCTTTTCTTGAATTTTTCTTTATGTTGATTTGCAGTATCTATTTCTCTTTCTAATACTTTTTTTTACCTCATCAGTTCATTTGAGTCATTCTGAGTGTACATCAGATTTGTCCTTAACAAATCATTTTCATAGCTAAGTCTTGTGTTTTCATTTGCAGCATCACTTAGTCTTCTGGTCAAATCTTCTTCATTCTTCTTTCTATCTTCAATTTCTTTACAAGATCTCATAGTCATATCCTGCATCTCATTCTTTGTTGTCATGTTCTCTTGTTTCAGCTTGTTTATCATATCATTAAGAGATTCCTTTTCATCATTCTCATTTTGCATCTTTTCATAAAGTTCTCTTCTCTTGTTTCTTGAAGTGCCTGAATGATATCCTGAGCTGCTTTTAGATCATCTTCTAATTTGATATTTTTTAGTTTCTTTGCATCATAGTCTGAAAGAGCTGCTTCTAGTTGCTTCATCAGATTTTCATCTTTACCGGTTTCAAGATCTTCCTCAAGCTGTTAGGCTTTTGAAAATAGAGGACCAAGCTCTGATACCAATTGTTAGGATTCCCACAGATACTGAGAGGGGGGGGTGAATCAGTATCTAACTGGTATATAGAATTTCTTAACTTAAAACATGTAGAGCATATTATAACAGTATACTATTATGCAAGAAATAATGCAATAAACAAAATTAACAATAACCACATGAAAAACACACCATAACACAATGATTTAACGAGGAAACCCGATGTGGGAAAAACCTTGGTGGGATTTGTGTCCCACAATATTCACTTACTATCCAATAAGAGAATATTACTTACAAGAGGGGCTTGCACATGTAGGAAGGCCAACTGCCTAGAGCTCACTGCTCAATGGGAAGTCTCACTAACTTACAATGATGGATTATACAAATCCAGTATCTTGTACTGCTTCAAAATAGCATCTATAATGCTAGATCCAATACTGGTTTCTGCTCTGCTTCTTACATAAACCCTTAACCTATATTTCACATAATAGGTCTGCCTAATATTTCTTCCTTTTCTTACTTTCTTCTTACAAAATGTCTACAATGATCTCTCTTATATATAAGAGTCATTTTACAACTTGCCAAGTCAGCTTACAAAGTTTTTACAATAATAAATAAAATATAATATATCAAAAATCCCGTCGGCCTCTGTGCCGATATGCTTCCTTTCTCTATGCCGATGTCGGTGGTCTAAGTGCTGGTGTAGAGTGTAATCTGCTATTGCCAATGTAATGCCTTGTTGGTGCCATAGGATTGTAAGGTTTCCATCAATGACAAAACCTTCAATCACCTACAATGTCTCATTGGAGTGTGCATATGCCAACAAATCTGTTGTACCAGTTATCTACTAAACTATTTAAAAGTTTGTTTACAGTATTTTTTGGCATACTAATTCACCCCCCCCTCCCTCTTAGTATTCATCAATAACATATAGACATAGGGAATCATTGAGAGTGTTGATGTTCAAGTGGATGAGTATCCTAAAGTCTCAGGAGAAACCAATGAGGAGAAAAAAGATGAATAACCTTGCATTCTAATTTTGGAACCAAAACTGGTGAAGCTAGAAGCTAGTGAAGTGAATGCTATTGTACCGGTTCAACTAGAACAGGTAGATTCAGAAGAAGATGATGAGAGTGAATAAGAAGAACCTGAAGATAATGATCATGTCATTCCAAGGTATATGAGACTCAATCATAATCTTGACCAGATTATTGGAGATAAAGATGCTGGAGTATTAACCAGAAGAAGAATCAAAGATAATTCTTGCATTATCTCCACTATTGAGCCTAGGACTACTAAGGAAGAATTTGGAAATGATCACTAGATTAAAGCTATGGAGGAGGAGCTTGAACATATTGAGAAGAACAATACACGGACCCTAGTACCTAGACCAATGAATCAAAATGTGATAGGTACTAAATGGATATTCAAGAATAAACTTAATGAAGATGGAGTAGTAGTCAGAAACAAAGCTAGACTAGTATGTAAAGGTTATGCACAGGAAGAAGGTGAAGACTATGGTGAGAAATTTGCACCAATTGCTAGATTGGAAGGTGTTAGGAATCTACTTGCATTTGCAGCATATAATGGATTCAAAGTATATCAAATGGATGCAAAATTAGCATTTCTAAATGGAATATTGGAAGAAGTATGCATTGAGAAGCCATATGGTTATGCTTTGACTGATGCAAAAGATATGGTGTGTAAATTGCACAAGGAACTATATGGTTTAAAGCACGCACCAAGAGAATGGTATGAAAGATTACATTCACACCTGATGAATATATGTTTTTTAGAGAACTAGTAAAGACAACAATATATATCACAAATTTGAAGGAGATAAGATACTGGTTAGTGAAGTGTTTGTGGATGATATCATATTTGGAGGCAATGATGACATGAGTAATGACTTTACAAATGACATGAAAAGTGAATTTGAAATGTCTCTAGTAGGAGAGATAATTCTTCATAGGTTTGCAAATTTAGCAGATGAAGAGTGGTATTTTCATCACACAATCTAAATATGTGAAAGAGGTATTGAAGACATTTGGAATGAGTGACTGTAAACCAGTTGGGACACCAATGGTAACAAGTTGTAAAATATCAAAGGAGGATGAATCCACATTTGTTGATGAAAAGGAGTATAGGTAAATGATAGGGAAATTGCATTATGTTGTTCATAGCAGACCAGATATTGCTCATGCAGTTTGTTTAGTTGCCATATTTTAGAAGAATCCAAAGGAGACACATTTGATAGCAACGAAGAGGATATTCAGATATTTGAAAGGTACTATTGACTATGGATTATGGTATCCATATGAAGGTAACTTTGATTTCAAGGTTTATACAGATGTCGAATGGGCAGGTAATGTTGATGATAGGAAGAGCACAACTGGTGGTGCATTCTTTCTTGGAGGAAGACTTGTTTCATGGAGCAGCAAGAAGTAGAGTTGTACATCACAATCCACTGCTGAAGCTGAGTATGTTGCAACATATATGAAGTGTACCCAAGCAATCTGGATGAAACCCATTCTGTAAGGATTCAAGTTGAAGATTACAAAACCTATAAATATTTTATGTGACAATACCAGTAGAATAAATATTTCAAAGAACCCGGTGTTGCCTGCTAGAACCAAGAATATTGAGCTGAAATATCATTTCTTGAGAGAGAAAGTGCTGAGTAAATATATGTTATTGGAGCATGTATCTACCAAGGAAAAGCTAGCATATATCTTTACTAAACCTCTTCCTAAGACTACTTTTGAGTATCTTAGAGGACATCTAGGGGTTGTGCCCATACATGAGGTCAATAGAGCATGATGTGGAATACATTAGTCCTGAAGCTAATTGAAGAATATTGAAGCGGGATTGGTGTAGAGTGGAGTTATTCCATAGGGGGAGAATCAAGTTGTAGGTTGATGTTGCAGAATAGTGAAGTATGACACTGCATGTTTTACTTTCACTTTGGAATTGTTGTCAAAGCGGGAGAAGAACTATATGATTATGGGGAGAAGAATTGTATGACTGAAAGAGAGAAGATCTATATCCAGTTACCAGTTGAAGACATGGAGACTCAGTTGAAGGAGAATACATGGTAAAATGTAAACCAAGATTCCTATTCACAATCATAACAATCAAGGGTATTGATACTTGTATTGCCATCAATGCAAAAGGGGGAGATTGTTGGAACTTGCATAAAGATTGCATTGATGAACATTGGTATTACTAGAGAATAAGTGAGATCAACCGGTAAACCCTACATGTTGATATGCTAAACCCTAACTGATGGAGCTTTGTGAATTGGTTGTATTGGTTTATGATCAAATGATGAGTGGTAATTGTAGACACCTAAAATTGTCTTGTCTAATTAAATAAATATCTTTATTTTTTTAAATTACTTTAGCCTAATTCTTCTATTAACTGAATAAATCTTTATTTATTTAATTAATTCATTTATCCTCTTCTAGCCTTATTTCTCATTTAAATAAATAAATTTATTTATTTAAATTATCCCTTTCCTAAATTAAATAAATATTGTATTTATTTAATTGATCCCACTTCCTCTATTAATTAAATAAATCTTTATTTATTTAATTAATTCATTAGCCTTTTTCTATCCATGACACATGTCATTCGTCTCTTAATTCCTACACTACCTACCCTCTCATTATTTTCTTATTTCTTCTACCTACCCTCTAATCATAGCCAACCATTTGTCTTTTACACCTCTTAATGTTATCCCTCCATTTCTTATAGTGTCTTCTATATAAGGAGATGCTTCTTTCATTATCAACCCTATTCAATCCTAATCATTCTAATCATTCTATTCAACTACGCATTCAAACTTTCATATGCGATCAAGTCTACTTGCAACCACATTTCCATTTTTTGTTGAGCTCTTGTGCACACATAAAATCTGAGAGCAACTATATCAAGCAAGATCAATGGAGATAAGAAGAATGGAGATTCAAAGCCTATTGGACATGTGATGGTATAATATTTGTGATTTTATTTGATTTGCATTGTCTTAGGTAATCTTCATATGTTGTGGTGGATCTTTGTTGTTGTTAGGCTAGGGTTTTGTGGTTGAATCTATTTAGTCTTTCAACATTGTTTATCCACTTTTACCATAAATAGTAATGATTATTCCATGTATGCATGTTATATGAGAAGAGTTTCAAATGGTTTTTGGCATATAGAGATAACATTTTTATCTTGAGAATGTGCAAGTTCATTGCATGTAATGGAAACCACGTGATGAGTTACAAAGTTCGATGAAGTGGTGATCAAGGAGTGATCGCGGTTGTCTTGAATAATATGCAATGATTTCTATGTAATCCAAGAGTCACACTTGAACTGATTTGTTTGTAATCTCTATGAGATCTTAGGTTTGTGATGTGTTACCGACCTATTGTTTTGTTTATAAGGTTGATGAATTATTTTGTTGTAGTGTTGGCAATTTTGGTCGAATATAAGAGTGATTGGTTACCAAAGCAGATGATGTATCTGCAGTATGTGTAAAGGTAGATAGTAGCATGAAAAGGATCTGATCAAGCAGAGTATTGTTATTTACCATATCAACAAACCTCTGTTGTTCTCTAACAATTACAATAGTCAAATCCCTTAACTGGGTAAGCTCTCATAAGCATAGTGTTATCTAAATCCTCTAACCATGTGATCCGTTAGCTTGGATTTCAAATCCTCTACCAAGGTTACTCCTAACAAGGTATTTCTTCTAATAGGTCATTATAGTCAATCCCTTAACCGGGTGGTACCTAATAGGATTTGTTCTTAAAAGTTCTTATTGTAAAGCTTTAACAGGCTTGGCTGCTAATAGGGAGAACTTTAGAAGAGTTTAGAATACTTGTGGGTATTCATCCTCACCATGGTTTTTCCCATTTGGGTTTCCATGTCTAAATCATTGTGTCAAGTGGTGAATGTTCTTGTGGTTATGTTTGATATGGATAATTTTCTTAACAACTAAATCCACTTAGATATGATATGATGATCGACAAAAAAATGAAATATGTTTTTACTTTTGTCAGTAAAGTATTTAGATGTTTTGGTTAAAAGGTGTGTGATTTTCAGGGTTGTTTTATCATTATTCTGTTATGACAGTCAACCGGTTTACTTGATAGTGATATTACAATTTCTAGTTCAGTGTTTGAACCAGTCAGTTATGACTTTGTCTTGAAAGGTTGTTTTTGTTTGGTGAAAAGTTTATGTCAGTTTTCTATCTACTAATTCACTCCCCCTCTTAGTAGTTGACCGGATCCTTATTGATTCATCATAACATTAGATGAAACATACCTTATTAGACTCTTTTCTCATAGTCTTGAAATAAGTGCCATGGAATGATTCTCCAGATTACCTCCAACAATCAAATCTTTCTAAGAACTGGCTAATAAGTTCATTTCACATTATGCTTACAATTGCGAACATGAGGTATCCATGATGGATCTCTTCAACAAAAAACAAAAATAAGGAGAACCTTTTGTATCATTTTTGCAAAGATGGAGACATTTAACAAAAAGAACACCTTATGGCATTCCCGATAAGAAACTTGTTGACCTCTTTTATCGCAACTTAAACAAGGAAATTGGAAGAGAACTTCATATCAAGTGTTTAGACTCCTTTGAGGAAGTAATAGACTTGGGATGTCTAATTGAACAAACCTTTATCAATGATAGTACTATAAAGATAAATGATAATAAAGATCACAAAGCAAATTCAAACAATGACACCCTTTTTGGCTCGAAACAAGAATATGGTTAATGATGGATTTGTTGACGCAAAAAATAATAAAACATCATCATCTATCTACAACCTTAAGGGCTCATCCTCAGACAAAGGAAAATAAAAACAAAGAAGCTTCCCTAAATGAAATTTTACACCATTGGGGCAATCGCTTGAATCAACATTGAAAGAATTCCTTGAAAACAATCTTATAACATTGCCAAAGATAAGGGAATAAAATCCTCAAGTTAAACCCTCATGGTGGAATGATGATCACTTTTGCAACTACCATATATACAAGGCTCATAAGACTAACAGTTGTAATAAACTTTGACATGTGATACAAGACCTTCTCGATGAGGGAAAAATTTTGGTTCATGGACATACTCCTTCCAGTAACTGATCATGAGATATTCAAAAATCCTTTCCCTAAGCATGACAAGGATAAAGGGAAGGCCCCAAAATATAGTGATGGCGTGAATTATACCAATGCTAAATATGAATATATCATAAAAAACATCAATGAAGTTGATAATCATGAGAATACCTTCATTATAAAGGGAAAAGAAACTAATTGTAATGTTACCACCCACAGAGAAACTTTTATCCTTAAGGTCCCTAACTGTAAACCCATTGCATCATCTTTGCAATACAACCTTATAGAGCATTAATGGAAGACACCCGCATAGATTTCTATACTTGAGTTGCTACGCTTATCTCCTAAGAATAAAGCTATCCTTGATAAAGTTCTTACTACCACTACCATGCCTACAAACCTACATGTAGATCAATTTCAAGCTATGGTGGGACATATCGCCTCCCCTCATATCCTCACTTTCACTAAAAATGAAGACTCATCCATGCAACAACCCCATAATGCACCCTTACATATTGAGGTCCTTGTCCATAGATTTAAGATCGAGCAATTTATGATAGATGAAATATCAGGTCTAAATATTTGTACTTTGAAATTGATTAGAGAGCTTGGGTCTGATGAAAATATAGTTGATCCAAAGAAAAATATTACAATAAAGGCACATGATGAAGAGGAACGCTCATCTAAGGGATCAGTTACCATGCCTATTAAAGTGGGACCTATGGTGAAGGATGTCGTTTTCCAAGTTCTTGATGTCCCCTTGACCTATAACATTCTCCTCAGAAGTCCTTGGATCCATGCAATGCAAGTTGTACCTTCTACCTACCATCAATGTATCAAATCTCTGCATAATGGTATAAAAGTAACTATACCAGAAAATCCAAACCCTTTTATGTATTGCAACAATTTGAGTTCTAAGACTAAATCTATCATTCCTAGTAACTGTGAAGCACCTCCTTCCCAATCATACATTGATCCTGAATCCTTAAAAGTATCCACTTCCAAATCCAATGAAGCTGAGATTAGAATAAAAGTAAAAGACCATGAAGTAGGGGAACATTCTATGAGTCGTTCTCTCTGCATTGGAAATCTACCTTTGTCCCCTCACATTTATGGAAAACCACAAATGACTGAGACCACATCGGACACCACTACTATAGTCTATAAACCTACTGTTTTTACAAAATGGGGAGCTTTATATGATGAAATGGAAGAAGAGGACCTCTTGAGATGGTTATATAAAGATGAAGATATAGAGAAAGAGCAAATTGTAGAACCTGAAGTCAAAATACCAGCTGAGCAATATGGAAAGGGATTGAAGATAATGAAAAGATATGGCTATGATGGTCACAATCCTCTTGGTTTATACAAACAAGGTATACTTGAACTGGATGTAAGGTTCCTAGTCTAGGGTATGATACACATAAAGATAAGACCTTGAGTAGTAAGGGTAACTCGATTGAGGTAGGGCAGTCTTCTAATGAAACACAGACTGACGAGGAAGGTGTCATCAATGACTTTGATGATTTTATTGATATATATGACTACGATTCTATTTTTACCCTTGAGCCTATTCATAACCTTGAACCTAATCATGATCCATTTACCTCTTGTTCACCCACAACTTATTGATTGGGATCATGAGGGAAAACCCCAGTTAGATGTTTTTCAAAATGATGAGGAAATCATAAACTTTCTTGGGGCACGAAGTGTTTACCCCTTGGAGATGATAGGGTTGGATTCACAATAGAACTCAATAATGCAGCTTACTTTGGAGAAGGTGCCAAACCTTTCAGTTGCAAAATTATGGAAAATATCAGTAGGTCTTCTAGTGAAAACCATTTTGAGGTGCTATTAGAACCCAAAAGAGTAAAAATAAAGGACATATCTAAAGGTGAAAACCTCTCTGAGGTGCCTAAGGATGGAAGGCTTGACACACTTCCCCTAGAATTATACCATGATAAGTCATCTATGTTAGTGGAAAAGACAATACCAACAAACTTGGGCATATAAGAGAAACCAAAGAATATGCATCTAGCCTAATCATTGACCCCTAAAGAGAGAATAGAGCATATCCAGTTTTACAAGGAAAGAAAGGTTAATTTTGCATGATCCTATGCAGACATACCCGGACTTGACCCTGATTTAGTTATGCATCACTTTTCTTTACCAACAAGGATAAAACTTGTCAAACAAAAATTGAGAAAAATGTACTCTCATGTGGCAGTATTGGTAAAGGAAGAATTATAAAATTTGTTAGATGCTGGATTTATAAGACCTGTTTACTATGCTGAATGGATTTCACACATGGTACCAGTTTCAAAACCTGATGAGAGTGTCTGTGTTTGCACAAATTTCAGAGATTTAAATAAAGCATGTCTTAAAGATGACTTCCCACTTCCAAATATTGACTTGATAGTGGATGCCACTTCAGGATACAAGATGTTATCCCTCATGGATGGGTTCTCGTGCTATAATCAAATCAAAATTGCTCTTTAAGACCAAATCAAAACACCATTCACTTGTCCTTCAAGAACTTTTTGTTGGAATGTCATGCCCTTTGGATTGAAGAATGCCAAAGCTACTTCTCAATGCGCAATGACCACTATATTTCATGACATGATGCATATATATTTGGAAGATTATGTAGATGACTTGCTTGGAAAATATTACACTAGGAAGGGACATTTAGAAATCATGGACAAAATATTTAGAAGGTTGGAAAAATATAAATTTCGATTGAATCCAAAGAAATGTGTCTTTGGGGTAATCTTCGGTAAACTCTTTGGATATATTATCTCATCTAAGGGAATTGAAGTTGATCTTGAAAAAGTAAAACCCATATTTGAGATGCCACCACCAAGGAATATCTATCAGTTGAGATCTTTACAAGGGAAACTCCAATCTAT
This sequence comes from Cryptomeria japonica, assembly GCF_030272615.1. Lineage (NCBI taxonomy): Eukaryota > Viridiplantae > Streptophyta > Pinopsida > Cupressales > Cupressaceae > Cryptomeria > Cryptomeria japonica. Next base: position 504,170,421 of record NC_081410.1, read on the forward strand.
TTGTCCCTTTATAGCACAACTGGTAGATAAGTGTCAACCATTTCAGCACCTGCTACATAAAAATGTTTCATTCAGATGGGATGAAAAATGTGAACAAGATTTTCAATAGATCAAAGAATACCTAATGTCAATACCAGTGTTAGTACCTCCCATAGATGACAATCCTCTACTACTATATATATCCACAACTACCACAGCACTAGGGGCACTTTTGGCTCAACATGACTTTGAAGGAAACAAACGTGCAATATATTAGAGCAGTCGTACCCTAGTGGGATATGAGTTTAATTATATTCCTATTGAGAGAGTGTGTCTTGTTATAGTTTTTTCCTTATAGAAACTACAACATTACATGCTTACACACCAAACAAAGCTCATTGCAAAAATCAATCCACTTAAATATCTTCTGAGTAAAGAACCTCTTACAGGACAACTGGCTAAATGGGTCATGATTCTTAGTGAGTTTGACATTGAGTATGTAGAAATAAAAGAAATAAAAGGACAAGCTATAGAAGATCAACTCGTTGATGCTCCTATCACATATGATCATCCACTTATTACAAAGTTACCTGATGAGTCAATCTTCAACATGGAATTTTCAAATATCTGGACTCTATATTTTGATGGCTCCTTCACAAATGGTGGCTCTGGTGTTGGCATTCTCTTCATCACACCACAAGGGATTGCATTTTAAAGGATTATAAAATATAATTTCCTTGTACCAACAATATTACAGAATATGAAGCATTACTTTTTGGACTCTGTATGGATGTACAATGGAAAATTTAAGATTTGTGTGTTCTCGGTGACTCCCAGTTAGTGATCAGACAGGTTAATGATGATTATAAAATAAAAGATGAAAAGCTTATGTCATACAAGAGAATGGTGGATGATTTCAAGGCCTACTTTACCACAATCACATTTGACCAAATTCCTCAGGATAACAATAAAGTAGCTAATGCAATGGCTATAATTGCCTCCCTTGTAATAATGCCAAGTAACACTGAATACTGTGAGTTCTTGGTTGAACCTCTCTTGGAGCCTGCCTACAATGTACCACATACTGAAATGATATGTCTCATCATTGGTCCTAATTCAAACTAGTATGGAGATATTTATGCCTACTTACATGATAATAACTTACCTCTTGATCTATCCAACAAAGCCTAATATTTTTTTATTTGCCAAGCCTCCCATTATGCCATTTTAGTTGATACCCTATATCATCGAGGTCTTGATCGTACCTTAGATTTCTTTGGCATGACAAAGCCAAGACTACCTTGTGAGAGGTGCACAAAGGTATATGTGGGGCACATTCAAGCGGTCCTACCCTAGCTAAAAAACTCTTGCATACTGGTTATTACTAGCCTACTATGGAGAAGGACGCTTATCAATTTGTTAAGAAATGCAAGCAATGCCAAATACATGGAGACTTGATACATGCACCAGCACAAGAATTGCAACCAATTATCACCTCTTGGCCCTTCTGTCAATGGGGACTCAACCTCGTGGGAAAAATCCATCCACCCTCATCCAATGGCCACAAATTCATCATCACTACTACCAAGTATTTCACAAAATGGATTGAAGTTTTTCCCCTTACCCAATCACTAGAAAAAAATTGCAACATTTATTCTTAATTACATCATATGTTGGTTTGGTGTCCCCTTTCCATTATTACTGATAATAGTCATCCCTTCAAGAACTAAGATGTATGTGATCTTTGTGAGAAATTTCATATCCAACACCATACTATCCTCAAGGTAATGGCTAGGTTGATGCCTCTAACAAAAACATCCTTAGAATCCTTAGAAATATAGTCAATGAAGCTGGTTGTGTTTGGCATATCCAGTTGAACCCCACCTTGTGGACTTACTACACGGGTGTCTGCACTCCCATAGGTACCACTCCACATTCTCTTGTTTATGGTGTTGAAGCTATATTGCCCATTAAGGTTGAGATACCCTCCCTACAAGTCTCTTTGGCAACCTAATCAGTGATGAAGACTATAGAGTCTCCCACTTGCATGACTTAGAAGTGCTGGATGAAAGAAGACAAACTGCTTTTGATCATCTCAGAGCATATCAATAGTGCATGTATAGAAGTTACAACCACGGAGTTATATCTTGCACATTTGAGGTTGGTGATCTTGTCCTTAGAGAAAATCCAAAGAACCAACAAGACAGAGAGAAAAGGGGCAAGTTTGAACCTAATTGGCTTAGTCCATATATTATCACTGTTGTGTATGGATCAGGAGCATATTAGTTGGCAACTCCTGAGGGTGAACCTCTTGAAGATCCAATCAATAGAATTCACCTTCGCAGATTCTATGCTTGAGTACTTTACAAAAATAATGGAGGGGAAAAGTATTGGGGTGTGGGTTACATAGAGAAAATCAGATGAACCTGAGTCAAGTTCCTGACAAATTTTTGGTGGGATAGAAATGAATACTCCTAAGACCAACCATGGAACTGGGGACAATGGGAAAAAATTGTAAAAAATTATATTACTAGCCCTTCCAAAGAAAACATTTATAAAAATGAGGTAAAGTGTGTAGATTAAAAGAAAACGCTACCACAAAAGAGTCGATGAACCAAAACCAATCTCCTAGCTACATAGGTCAATTTGAAATTTTAAGAGTTTTACACATTGAAAAAAGAATGAAATAAAATAAATATTCACCAAAACCATGGCAAGTGGCTTACCCCAATATTTTGGCTACCAATGGGAAAGAATGGGTCATTGGGCTAGTGATTTAATGATTCTTACCCTAAAGACTATCTATCTAATACAAGTTGTTACTGCATATCCGACCATTTGAACTCAAATGGTGCAAAAGAAGACAAAAATGTGGTTTTCTTGGAATGATCAGGAAAGGAGGAGAGACATTTTAGTTGGCCCGATGGCCATCCCTGAATGAGAAAACTACTTGATTGGATCTAGCTCAGGAAGGTATGGTTCTTCTGTTCTGGATCTTCACCACCAAATAATGGGTAGATTTTGTTGAACAAATTTACGAATCCCTACATGATAGTTCACCAAAAAAAAAAAATCCAAACATACCTGCCATTCCTTAGCTCCTTCTCACCTATTGAAAAATACACATTTATTTCTTTTGTCTTAATTTCTAATTTAAGGCAATTAAAATAATTTTAATTTATAAAAATAAAATAAAAATTTAAGTGTTGAAGACAAAATATTAATTTTGTCTAACATTGTTAACTAAAAGACTTCGTCAACGAAATATATATGTACATATACATATACATATACATATACATATGTATATGTATATATATATATATACACACATGTATATATATATATACATGTATATATATAATGTATATATATATACATGTATATATATAATGTATATATATACATGTGTGTGTGTATATATATATAAACATACATTTATTAATATATATGTCTATATCTATATCTATATCTATATATAATTGTTGTTCAATCATAAATTTGATATTTAGTTGTGTATTTTATCTGATGATCAAATTAGTCATTTTTATTTGTGTGACTAATTATTTAGTTGTGTTTGTGTTGCAAAAAATGACTAGAATTTGGTCATTTTTACTTGTCGTGACTAAAAGTTTTAGTCACCTAGTCATTTATTCTCCATATTTCTATTAGTGTACAAAATAACCTTTATAGTTTTATCAACAAGATCCTCATCCTATGTTGGCATTGAAGTTGTCATTGATGTCAACATGTGTTGTGGAGTTGCAGAAGAGATGCGTTGCAGGGACAATTTGGTGGAGCTATAGAGATTACTTGAGTTACAAATAAGAATGAATTGAGGATGAGTAAATGCATTAAATTTATGTGTTTATGTGTTTCAGATCAGTATCATGACTCACCATTGGCCTGTGCACATTCCTTGTGTTTTATCAATATTGGTTTGTGAAGACATTCTTCGTTTTATCAAACTATCATTGTCCATTGGAAGTCTTGGCACCCATTTGACCATTGGAAGTCTTGCCATCCATTTGCATTAAGTTCATAGGTTTAACTTCCTACTGACCTTCGATCTCTGATAGTGGTCATTTGTTAAGTGTTTATCACACCCTACATCCCTTGTGTTATCGATCCATCGTTCTTCATTGGAAGTGTTACCACTAAGTCTTTTTGTTGACAAGATTCATTCTACTCGATCCATCGATCTCCAACAGTGGTCCCCATGCTTGCTTCTTTGACTTGAAGTTTGTTGACCCCTTTGTAATATCACTTGACCATGTTTGACTGGAAATGTTTCTGATAGCCTTTGTGTTCCATCAAGCGTGAGTTCCAATCACTCTCTGATCCCCAATAGTGGGCCCACCTTGTACCAATTTCAGATTATCGACCTATCACATTCAAATGGAAAAGAAGAAGTTGTTTTTGTTTTCATGCAGAGTTTTGACCTGCCTCTGACCCCTGATAGTCAGGCTCATGTTATCTGAAGTGGCTGCAGATTTCCAATTGGCAACTACATGTTGGTTCTACCTAATGGCGATGTGTTTTGTGGGCCCTGCCTTGGTTGATGTGTACCTAGTGTTCTATCGCATTATCGGTCATCTCAGGAAGTAGAGCCCATTTTAATTGTGTTGTTTTAGTCTTCCAATTTTTTCTAACAGATCGATCCTTTGATAGTTGAAGACTTGTGTGGTGAGGAAGAAACGAGTGGTCCCCACCTCGACACAGTTGTTAAGAAGGATAGCTAGGAAGTATGTTTGGATGCCAAATATGAATGAAGTCTGATTGGCCATGGACAAAAGTTGACCTAATGATGGTGTGCATATTAATGATATGGTAGATGACCTAGCATGCATGGGGTGGAACTAAAGGTGCAAAAACTAATGATTCATGGAATGCCATTGAAGCACCTTGGTTGAATATTGAATTGGGAGAGATTGGAACTGAAGGGAAGAATAATGAATGTACTTTGGATAGAGTAGGTACAAAGAATGATTGAGGAGCATTCCACCAAGGTTATTAAGCATTGTGTCTTCTATCACATGATCATTCCCTGCACGAAGTCAAGCTCACTGTGCTTTATGTTCTTGTTTGCTAGAAATGTCCAATAGCCTAACTATCTAATAATTCTTTGTCAGTGGATAGAAAGGCTCATGTGGTCCACACTTCATCCATGTGTCTGTTGAAGTCTAGGTGGCGATAGTTGAATGGTCCATGTTGAAGTTCCAAGTAGGAAGGTGGGGTAGAGGAGTTAGCCTTAACTAGCTCCTTGTTTTAATCACACAATCGCGTGATGATCTCGGTCGTCTATTTTTGAAGGTGAAAAAAGAAATAAAGAGGAAAATAATAATAACTGTTAGTCTCTCTACCAAATCACGAGATGAAATGTGAAGCAAGGAAGACCCTATGGGTAACATGGAAGCTAAGAATGAGGTTACCCCCACTATACTGCAACTTGTAGAAGGATGAAGAGAGGATCTTGCAAGGTAAAAATAAAAAAGATGTGAGGTGCATCCCGCAAGCCAAAAGGAAGAGTGCTTTCATGAGAACGCATATAACACACACATTATGAAATTTTCTAAACACATCGATGCAACCTGTGAATCCACATGGATATTGACCAAGTGATCTGGACATCGAATATGAAGACATGTGGCTTCCTAGTGGTTAAAATGGAAATTTGGTACACAGAAGTCGGTGACTACAGAGGTAGTGCATTTAAAGGAGGTTGTTGGTGATCCAATTAGAATAGGTGGATGGATATTTCATTAATGGTGAATCTATTGTAGATGGTTGAAGGTATCAAGGTGATTGGTAGAGGTAGAATATCAAATCTTACATGCAGATAGAGATTGCTAATTTTAGTAATCTAAGTACAATGGAAGTTGAGGTTGCTATGATAGTAGACATATTAGATTGTGTGGCACATTTCTTGGAAGCTCAAGAAGACTATTTTGAAATTCATGTTGGTGGGAAGATATGTGAGTGCCTGAGATAGAAAGTAGTAAAAATATTGTAGAGGTTACTAAAAGAAGAAAAAAAAGGCAGCATTACATGTGGATGGCTACTGAACTAGAATGACTAGACAAGGCAAATCATTTAATGGCTCAAGAAGATTTTGTTTTAATTTTATTTTTGGAGGGAAAATATTTGGAGTAAGTAGTTGACCGCCAAGGAAGAAAAGGAAGTGTGTAGTAGTTAAAAAAAGAAGAAGAAAGAGCGAGCTACAAGCGAGTAAGTGTAGAAGATCTACGGATACACAGGTTACAGAGCAAAGAGAAGAGAAGAGGGTCGCAGGTGTGCATAACACAATGCCAGTGTAAGCATAACACTGCAGAAAGAGATTTCAATTATAATGATCAGATGTGAAGGGAGATGAGATAGAGCAGAAAAGTAGATACAAAGATAGTAGAAATCAATTGTGAAGAGCAAAGAGCAGCGACCAAAGAGTGCAAAGCCAAGGCAGATAACTTAGTGGGTTATATACACTGTGAGAGGCAAAGAATAAAGAGTGATCAATGCAAAAGTTAGAGAGAAGATATCAGAGAGAAAGAGAAGGGATAAATATATAGTAGAGAGATAAGATAGTCAATCCAATCTCAAGTGCAGAGATAAATTGAGTGAGTTACAATATTTCAATTGTAACAAGGTGCATAAATTATTTTTATTTACATGTTCATTGTAAAGTCTCTAAGTGGGTGCTCAGAGCTAGGGGTTGGTGCTCCTTTGGGTTGGTGCCCATGAACTTCAGGGCTTGGTACCCTAAACATTGTAATGAATTTTACTTGTGAGGCTATATTGGAGTAGTAGACTCCAGCAGGATTTCTCACTGAGGTTTTTCTCCACCGTGGGTTTTCCTTGTATATTTTTATGTTATGAGTTTGCTTTGTGTGTGTGTGTGTGTTAATGTGTTTTATATCTCTTCTCATAGCTTATTATTACTGCAATTAAATCTTAGATCTTATACAAGTTAAAGTTTTAGATTACCACTAATTCACCCCCCCTCTCAGAGGTCTATTGTATTCCTTCAATTGGTATCAGAGCCCTGAGTTCCCTATTAGATAAGCTTTCTCTAGCTTGAGTAGATTCTGGTGTGTGAACACAATGGTGATTTATGAGTCAACTTCTATTGGTGTACATATGTTTGATGGTTCAAACTATTTCATTTGGAGATCTATAATGGAAGTCTATTTGTCCTCCTTAGGTTATGATGTTTGGATGTCAGTTAAGAATGGATACTCTAGATCTGCTAGTCCCCCTACTAAACCTGAAGTTAAAAGAGAATATGAATGCAATGCTGAAGCTAAGAAGATTATTCTCAAAAGGCTATCTAATATTGTGTCTTCAAAGGTCAAGAAATGTAAATCTGCAAAGAGCATATAGGATAGACTAAAGAAAATTTATGGAGAAGAGCCTAGCACTACTAAATTAGATTGTGAATGAAAGAAGAATAAAGGAGCAGACAAATGTGTAGATGAAAAATGCAGATTTGTTAGTTGCTACTATGAAAAGGAAAATGAAAAAGACATTAAGTTGTGATACTAGATCTCAATCCAGATGTCAAGGTTTATTTGGTAGTGATGAAAAAGAGGAAGAAGAAGTTGAAGTTGAAGTTGATCTTGAAGGAGAGTTAGAGAGTGCACTTGAAGAGATTAGAAGATTGAGGAAGGAAAATAAAAATTATAATGTTGCTATAGAGGAACAAAACTAATTGAATAAAAGTCATGAAGAATCATATCAAAAAGCCACTATATTAGCAACTCAACTAGAAGAAGTCAAAGGAATGTGTGAAGTAATGAAATCAGATTTTGATGCTAAGAAGAGAAGGTGTGAGGAGTTAGAGTCAAAATTTGAGACAAAAAAAAGGAGTGTCAAAGGATAGAAGAAGAGATGGCAGATCTAAAAGGGGAGCTTGAGAAGTGCAAAGAAGATCTCAAGCTGAGAATGAAGTATGAGAGCAACACGGATGCATTAAACAATATGTTGAATAAGAAGAAGAACAACAGAGTTTCAACTAGCTTGGGTTGTGAGGCTGGCCAATGTTCTACAAGTGTCGAGACATCATAAAGAGAGATACACATTGTATCCTCAAATCAAGATGGTAATTGAAAAACTTTCACAGCTGTTGCTTTAAGAAAGAAGATGGATCTAACTACTACTACTAAAAGTCTGAAGACATAGTTGTTGCTACAAGGAAGGATAATGCTGATAAAAAGGGTAAAGCCAAGCTGAATGAAGATGGCTTCATCAAAGATAATAACCTAAGAAGGAGATATAGAAAATCAAACTATTTTGTTGCTTACAAGTCTAAGAACAAGAGGAAATGAAATCATGCGATTATTGCAAATGAACAGCTCAAGATCATCAACAAAGGAAGAATAAATGGAGCCAACAAGTCTGCAAGATATCCACACCTATGAAAAAAAAAAATTGTAAGTTAACAACCCTCTTTCTCTCATTATTATTTTTCATGTAAAGGTTATGGGCATAGAGGAAGTGAGTCTAGAAAAGGGTCTAGGAAAGGTCAAACTGATTTTTTTAGAAATAAAAGCGTAGTTTGTCATAGATGTGGTGCATATGGACATAGAATGTCAAGTTGTAAACACGTGGATAGATTTGCCTCTAGCTATGATAGGAAGAGCCCATTTCCTAGCTCAAGAAATGTAAATGTCATTATTATAGCTACAATAAAATTGGTCATAAGATTCATGAGTGTAGAAGAAAGACTTCTCAGTCAAGTGGTAGGCTCTCAACCTTCCCCTTCCATAAAAAATAATATATAACAAATTATGGTCCTCATGTAAGGAAGGGTAGATTGAGCATGGAACAAAATCAGAAATGTCCCTGTTATGCCAAGAAACCTATTTACTTCATCTATTGGTCATAGGAATGTAGATTGCAAGAGAAACTAGATGAGACCATCTAGATACAACAAGAAGGGTAGTGCTCCAAATGTGCAGAACAAAGGGTCTATGAAGGTATGGAAAAGAAAGTGTAGCCAAGGAGATGAGAAAGGGAAGAATATTTCTATGATCCAACATGGTGCATTCCATGCACAAGTCATATCTCCTCAAGATTAAGGAGATGGGGGACCTTAGGGGGATTTGAGCCTAATAACATCTTTCACTTCCCAATTTTGAAAAGTACTAGTGCAAAGACAGTTTATTGGACAGGAACCAATAATAGAGATGTTGATTAAAATGATGATTGTTTATGTATAGTTTGATTGATGATTGGATTAGTTAATATTTTGTATATATGTTGTAATTTCTTGTATTGGTGAATTTTATGCCTTGGTAGCATATCAATCTCTAACATTGTTGGCATACATTTATAGTTTTCTGTAAAATGTCTCTAGATTATGGTGGATACAGGCATACATAAGGATGGGTATAGCTGCAAGTAGTGAAAAATTTGTTGAAAACTATCCACAGTGCACTTATTTCAATAGGAAAGAATAGAAGAATGATGCAGCACACAAGAGAATGCATCACATAGAATGTTAAGAGTGTATAAAACATGATGGATGTTGCAGAATATGATGAAAACCAACTTTAAGGAGTAGACATGGAGGAAGAGGATGAGATGGCAGATTTTATAATTGATGCCTTCATTGTGCATCAAGACTCAAAATTATTGGCATGAAGATCTGTAAACACTTGGCTATAGTTGTACATCTATGTATGTAAGGTTGATTACTTCTACAAATTTTGAAGATATTTTGAAGACAAACCACACTATAAAGATGGTTGAGTGGAAGAAGACAATGTATATTGAAGATGAAAGGACTATGCTCAGGGGGAGTCAACAATGTTTATAAAATAAAAAATGGTACCATAAATGTGCAGTGAACAGAGGAGAAGATATATGTGATCTCTGCATGATACACATGAAATTTTTTAGCTCTCCAAAGAAAAGTAAAGCTAGTCTACATCCATAGTTTATTGGCATGGTCCTTAGGGGGAGATCAATTTTTTTTATGAACAATACTGGCACTGCTTTTTATATTGTAATAATGGTTCATCTAGCATACATGAAATATAAGTCTACGCAATCATATTGATTATATTGAGGCACAACAAATGAATCAAAGGGGGAGAGACATGAGCTAGCAGATGGTTGTCCCGCGCTTTGCCATTTTTGTCAAAGGGGGAGAGTGATGAGTGGTGTTGACATTAATGCCAAAGGGGAAGATTGTTGGTATTGAAGTTGTCATTGATGTCAACATGTGTTGTGGATTTGCAGAAGAGATGTATTGTAGGTCTTATTTGGTGGAGTTGAAGAAATTAGTTGAGTTACAAATAATAATGAATTGCAAATGAGTAAATGCATTGAATTTATGTGTTATGTGTTTCAGATTAGTATCGTGACTCACCATAGGTCTGTGTAGACACTATGTTTTATCAATATTGGTTTGTAAAGATATTCTTTGTTTTATTAACCTATTGCTGCTCGTTGCAAGTATTGCCACCCGATTGACCATTGGAAGTCTTGTCACCCATTTGCATTAAGTTCTTATGTCTGACTTCCTACCAACCTCCATGTCATGCCTAGACTTTTGGGCAAAACAAAACAACAATTTTTTTTAAAACAACATAATTACACTAAATAATCTACATTTTCAAATAGAATAAATAAGTTTTGTCTTAACCAAAGGTTAACTCAAGATTAAATAGAATGGTTTCCTAATGCTGGTTTAATCAACTCCATCATTATAGGGTTAATATTTAGAGTAGACTAATTATTCCCTAAAAAGGGTCGTCACAACTTAATTAATTAATTTAACTGAATTAATTAATTTCCCTTAATTTAAATTTCTCCAATAATAAATCAAGAGACATTAATTATCTCAAAAATATTAATATACTCAAGGCTAAATAAAATAATGTTAACTCATATTAAAATAATTAATTGAGCAAACGCGAAAACTCCTTTAAATTAAACTAATAAAGTTAACCAAATCGAATATAATATTAGACTAATAAATTAATTTTATATTAAGGTCAAATTTAATTCCCCTTGGAGAGCGGAGAAAAATGGTAGCACTAGATGGCAACAGGATCGACACTGGCGATAGGAGCAAGGTTACTAATGTGTGCTATTCCGATGCTCAGTCTTTGAAGGTTGGCTCTTGGAGCGATGAAGAGGAAATTTCTTTCCCCATCAAGATAGGTAGATTGCAGGCTGTTCAGAAACCGTTTAATGCTCGAAAAGCAGATATGGTCCAAGGCAATAGACATTCCAAACCGTGGTTAAACTTTGTAAACCCTTACTCAAATGGCAACCAGTGCCCTATTGGCCCGCATAAGTGGAAGGAGAATGGTTTCATTTGGAATAACAAAGGTTGGTTTCATAAGCTAAGCATTCTGCAACTGAGGCTCCCCAAAAATGGTATCCACCGCCTGAACCTAGCATTTTTGGTGCGGCACCTGAGAGAGGCAATCCTCACATCAACTCTTTTTTGGTTCCCCTGATTGATCATGTAATCCCCAAAAGTGGAATGGGAGCTTTAGGAAAGACAACTCTGTTGTTCTCAAATTATGATCCCCTTCTTATCCCCTTTGATGAGAAAGAATAACTATGTATGTGAATGGAGAAATCAAGGAACAAGAACCTTAGAGAAACATATGACAAAGTTTTAACAACCTTCTACACTTTGAACTTATCCAAAGTTCAGGCAAGTATACCTTTTGTGAATACTTTCACACTTTTAAACAAAATCCACAATAACCATTGTCCAAAAACCAGTGGATCTTATCGCCTCAAACAAGAAACTAAAAAAATATAGGAAAACTTAGGCTCATTTTCTATGTTGATCCTCAACAGATTTAGAAAAGAAAACATAAACAGATACCAGTGCCTTATCTGGGCTATAGAGTCATCTATTTTAAATAAGAACTCCAGGAAGAAACATATCCATGCATCTCAATCACTTTTGCTTTTATCAACTCCATACATGCCTGACATGTATGAGAATCCTCCCATGTTATACTAAACAATGTTCATCAAATTCAAAGTTCCCAACAAATAGCCTACTGATAAAGATATTTCTCACGTATAGTTCTGTCACAACCTCTTCTAGCTGCTTTGGAGCATCTTCTTTTTGTCCCACATAACTATCTTCCCATTGCTGAAAAACATCATCACTTGGCCAAGTGAAGTTAAAAACCTTCTATTTCAGGTCTTCGAGCCTTTTCCAAGTGACCCTTAAATGTCCAATTTCTGTTTCTATGAAACCGTAATGAGATTTCACCTTTTCAATTTCTTCAATTGTTTGGACAAATAGGGAGGTGTCCTCAGTTTTGATAATTTGATTGATCCTTAGGGACAAATTATGGTCCACCTCTTTCAACTAGGTCTTCTCTTCTTTCAACTGAATTGGACCAACAAAACCTCCTAAAAAAAATTCAAATTTATGATCTGAATATTCTTTTCTATAAAGCTGGGCTTTTCTTTTCACACCTACCCTTTCCTCTGAGAGAATATTCATCTCTTTTATAAACTCACTGGTGGATCTTAGAAGGTCATTCTCCTCTACATCTAAATGGGATGAGCACATGAGCTCCAATTCTTTACCTCTGGGCACCCACTTATTTAGGATTGGTTCCAAAGTGGCTTCATCTTCTCTGAATTTGATCATAACATCCAGAATCCTTTTCATATTTATGTATACAATGGGGGCCTTGACCGAGCCAGCAAACTTCAAGATTGTGGCTTTCACCTTCTCTTCATATTTTTTTACAAACAAGGCTTTATCTTGTTCCAGCCTTTCCAGCTCATGTTGGACACTTTCAGGTGATTGGGAACTAGAAGGCATAGGAGAAGGGGGGTAATCTACAATGGGACTAGTAGGAGGGGGTCTTGCTGGAGAGGAGGCTATAATGAGTGTAGAGGATTCACCTGGATGGTGCTGACCTACCAACTGACTCTAGAGTCTAGTAATGATGCTATCCATGTTGGCTATTCCTTCCTTAGCCTTATTGTAGGCCTTTAAGATAGTCTCCAAGTTCAATTGGATATTAGCTCTTTCTTGTGCCTCTCTCTTTGCTACTGCCACATTGAACTTTGGAGTTTCCAAAACTGTGCTTGCAGCTTCCACTACCCCTGTATCTTGGACTCTCTTAACAATCATGCCTCCTAAGAGGCTAGAATCTGGTGCATTTTTCCTCCTTTTGTTCTCATCCTTCTTTAATGACCACATGACAAGAGAAGCATTATCCTTGCTGAAAGTCACTCCTTCCATAGGCTTTGTTTCCTTCCTTACTGCATCAAGTACTAGAGCATCAACTATATCCCATTCATGGAGAATTAACACACCAGTCTTTGCTACCATTTCTCTTCCTTTCTCAAGGGTGGTAGTTTTAAATTCTTCCATCATTTCTTGCTTTATCTCTTCCTCCACCTTAGTTGTATCTCTGAGAGGTTGATCACTCTTCCTTTGTTCACATCAGACCTTGAATTTCTCCATGTTTTGCTTCCATACAAATTGCATGAAAGCTCCTATTGTGACAAAGTTACTGTCAACCAAGAATTCTTCACTGGCTTGCTTAATGGTAAGGTCCAATTCTTGGCCTTTTAGCTCACCTTCAGTCAAATTCATTTCAGCACTAGGTGGCTCTTCAGGTATTCCCTCTTGGGTCTCTTCATAGGTATAAGAAATCTCACCAAGACTCCCTAACTGTAATAATTGTTTAGCCACCACTTGCTCATCTCCAATGTGGATGGGGGACTGAGATGGAGAATATTGAGGTAGATGAGTTTCTACTTCCTTATTCCCACTCTTTGTCTTTTAGGGGAATCCTGAATGTCAATGACATCTTCAATTTTCCTTTTCCCTTTTGAAGTGGAAGGATCACCTGTCACTGGCATCATCACAGTGTACTTTGACTTCTTATGCATTACATAGTCACCAAGTGGGATAACCTTAGCAAAGGTAGGCTTGGCCAAGACCAGCTTAACCCTATCAGGATCATTTTGCATTATACCCTCCCTTTTTTCTTTTAAGGTCTACATGAGGTCTTCAAAATAAAGAATCAAAAATTTTATTTTCTCCTCAAAAGGGTTGAAGCTAGAAAGAGGATCATAGCTATTATCAAATTGATGGATAAAATCAAGTGCCTTCTTGTATGCTATCCACTTCTCCTTCCTTAGTTCTTGCTCATCTAAGTTAAATTCATTTCTGATTAGATCTTCAAGGAACTGAAATTGGTGAGGCCTACCTCTACATATTGCTCTTTTTTTGAACATGCCATTGAAGAAGTCCTCAAGGTCTGCACATCTCAAAACTGCAGTTGACAACCTATATGGCTTAAATAATTCTTTAAAGTATTTCCATCCACCTTTAGTGATTACAAAATGGTGGGCCATGGTAATAGTTGGGGAAATGGTCCCTTTACCCCTATTGGTTAGCTCTGCCTCTTACACTCCTCCAATTTGTCTCAATACTTCTGTAATCCCTATCTTTAATGGGACCTAATAGGGTAGTAAATAGGGGGTGCCTCTAAATCCATACACTCTAAAAATAGTAGACACAGGGTACAAATACATGTCTCCCCAATTGTGAACAATCTTAATATCCTCTGCAAACTCCTTAGATCTGAGGAATTCCAAAAGAGACTTAGGAATTCTAAGGTTTTCTCTGCATAAAAGGATTCTAATCTTAGATGCAAAGCATCTATCAAACTTCATAAAAATGTCATCTTCTCTATCCCAGGATAAAAGAGTGCTCCAAAGTTGAACATGCATCTCTTCCTTATCCTTTATCTTGATCAAGTCCATTTCCTTTGCAAAGTAATTAGCACCTTTGAACAAGAACATGTGCATTAACATGGAGTACCATCCAAAAAGGCCTATCCACCTTACCATTTTTAATCCCTTCTAGCCCTTTATTAATTGCATCAGCAAGGTATGAGGCATAATCAAATGTTATTGCTAGGGAGGGGTTTAGAATTTGTGCAATCATTAACATGTAATGGGTTGGCATATTCTTTTCAGTGTCCTCTCCAAAGATCTGACATAATGCCCAATACATACCCTTAGCTCTCAGAGTGAATAAATTGAGGGAGAATGGTTCCATTGTGCTGGGGCCTACAACTTTTAACCCCCCTATTTTAACAAAGAATTCTTTCAATGGGCCACTCCTAAGATGATCCCTCTATGCATTGTAAACTTGGGCTAATGACTCGAAGTCAATAGGCTCTAACAAATTGGAGGCCTTACTGAGTTTAAACACTTTCCTAAATTCATCTCCATTTATTTCAATCAGGACTGATCCCTTTATATTCCTGATGCATCTTGCCATAGGGTCATAATTCTGTGCAATTAGGTTCAACAAATCTACATCCATGAAAACACTTGGGACCACAAGCTTTCCTACATCTAGTTCCCATATGCTATTATGCTATTCAAAGGAGCTAGGGAATGTCTCTGCCCAAAACCAACTTTGAATAGTCCTAAACCTAATATTCCTATTTCAGGGTCCCTTAACCAATTGCCTTTATCATATAGGCCATCCCCAATTTGCAAACAAGGGTTCTTTGGTACTAGTTCTTTGGCCTTAGTCCCGACATTGGTAGACATGGTTAATTGCTCTAAAAAATCATCACAGATGTTCCTATCCTGATAATTGAATTTTCCTATCAACTCTCTTCTTGGTGCCATTCTGAACAAGCAACTATACCACTAGAAATAGACACAAACCTCTAATGAAATAATTCACACAACAATATTTGGAAACAGACTAGAATTATCAAGAAAAGCACAAAAAACCTGATTATTCGCTTGAAGAGAAATGCTCTGCACCAATTTGCTCTACAACAAACTTCAATGAAACAATACTAACAATCAAGTTGATGCAGACTCAAAAGGACAAGTTGGCATTGAATTTTTAAAAATTAACTCCACATGCTTTGGCTTTCTTTTCAGAATTGAATTCACCAAATCGAATTCAAAACTAGCTCCAATGGGTCATAACTCCTCTGAATCTTTCCTCTGTTTTGGTGTTTCGCTATTTCGCAGTGCATAAAACCTTTGCAACTTTCTTTCACAAAACAATGTTGGCCATTGGATCACAAGAACTTACACCACCTTTACATCCATCTGATCTCTCTTTGTTAATGTCGGGCCTCACCTCCTTTTCGCGACTTTGCAGGCTTTAACACTTGTGTACTTTTCCTTCACGAAGCCACGCTAGCCGTTAGATCAAGCTCTAATCACCCAGCTTTTAACTCTAACCGGGACTGTCAATCTCACTTACTAACCGTGCCTCATCTTGATGGCTAAGAGTTTTCACCATTTTGCAGAGGTTAAGCCGTAGGCATCTTCAGGCCACAAAACAACAAGAACCATTGGATTGACCATAAGATGAATACTTTTTAACAAGCTTCAAACCTTTAAGGTGGGCTCTTTATTCAAAGATCACTTACTCTATTTATTTGTTGGTTAACAAATTCCACATGGTAGTCGGCCATTAGCTCTGGAAACTCCTCTGGGTTCCACCCTGAATCTGCCAGATGTTCTCTTTATTATTCCCACATAATCGCCGGTTACACCTAGGTGGGCACTCAACTACCCTTCAGAGCCACGTGGCATTCGACACATCACTATCAAGTTCTATGAAATGCAGCAAATGTCATGGCACGTCATGCCTTTGTGTGATCTCCACCTATCTTTTGCCATTTCGCAAATATTAATCTTCATTTAGCTTGCAGCCACAAAACCACGAGGATCGTTGGATGAAAACAGACCTGATCAGCTTTTAACTTCATGCCCTGCCTATCCTTTGGGCCCCACCAGCCTTTTCTCCATTTCACAATGAATAACTTACTAGCATCTTACCTTCATGAATCCACACGAGCTGTCATATCTCAGGAACTTGCTCGTTGTTTACTCTTTCTATGACAACCTTACCTGGGCCCACTACAGACCACCAATTGAGTGCCTCGTCACTGCTCTATCATCACCAGCTCGATCTACCACCTTTACCACCACCTCTAGTGGGACCCACCACCTTTTTCGCTACTTCGTGAAAGGTAGAATGTGCACATCTACCGACTGCAAATCAACGCGAACCATTGATCTTTTTCCAACCCGATCACTCTTTAACCAAGGAAGACCGCTTGTCTCTGGGACCCGCCATGTGTTTTCGTCACTTCGTAGAACATAAACCATGTGCATCTTGAGCTAGTGAATCAACATGAGCCATTGGATCACAATCAAGATGCAACTCTTTTACCTGATGATTAGTCCATCTGGTCGGGCCCACCTATGCCTTTCACTACTTCACGATTGGTAACTCACGGGCATCTTAGCTTAACGAACCACGCACACCTTTAGATCAAAAGGAACCTACTCACCTTTTAGGAGCCCGATTGAGAAATTAAAACTTTAGGAAAGACATAGAAGGATAATGCGCTGATAAACCCACCTAGGAAAAAAATGTAAAGAAGGGGGGAGGGACACTTTTCACGACCAACGGACCCTCTTTTAAGTGAATAAAGTAACATGGAAATAGAATTATAAGGGTTTTTCTTAGACACAGGAGCGATTTAAAACTTAAACCCTAAACCCTTATTTGGACCTGAAGCAATTAGAAGTAACAAGGCCATACCAGACTCAAAATTTCCATAAACTTAGCCAATTATGGGAAAAGAATACCCATTTTTTAAATAGTGATAACAAACTCAAGGGCGAACAAGGCCAGGTTTTGGAAATCCAATATCCGCCCTAACAATCAGAACCCTTGGTCGAGCCAAGAAAGACACCCTGACTTTCGAAGAGCTACCTCCCTCCCTCAGCGACCCTGTTTTCATAAACCGGTAAGAAAAACCTCAAGACCCACCATGTTTTTGGATGAGAATAAAATTAATTCTACTAGGTCAAGTTTGCTTGAGTCTTTCCTTTTAATCAAGTGAGGTGGTGGAAAGTAGGTCAAGGACAACTTTGAATCCTGGTGTAGACTGTAGTGGGGTAGGTATATTAACATTAATATCCTCCTGAATGATTTCTATATGATTGAATTTATGAGCAATAAGGATAAATGGCAAGCAAAAAATAAAGGTCCATACATCTTAGATGGCATTGAAGTTCACACCATTGATTGGCAACCCAACTTCAACCCCCGAACGTATGTACTACCAGACAACAAGGTATGGATAAGACTATATAATTGTCCCTCAAATTATTGGCACATTGATGTCATAAAGGATATACGCAAAGACCTTGGCACCTTTGTATCAACAGATGATATCTTGGAGGATAAATTATGGGGAAGCTTCCTCATAATTTCTATTAGCACAGATTAAATAACCAAGATTCCCAACGAAGTCAGAATTATTGGGGCTAGGAAGATTTGGACCCAAAAGATTGATAGAGAAGATCGACTGCATATTTTCCCTAAATGCTTTTCCTTAGATCATACCGGTATTAGTTGTGATGTTTTGGCTACGATATTGCGAAGTTATTCCTGTATGCAATCTCCTATTGCCTTTGACAACGGGGAAGCTATTTGCAACAACACTCTTGAAAATGAGAATGTTCCACTAATGGAAGCAACCTCTTTGATCATAATTCCTCCCTTCTCTGGTCATTGCAAGAGGCAATAAGATCTTCTCACACTTTTGGAGAAGACCAAAACCCTACAGGCAAATATTGAATCCAAGTTAACGGATTCACTTCCACCCTCCCCCTGTGTGCCTAGGAATCAACTGGTAATTGAAGATGGCAATATTCACTCTCAGGATATGGAGACTGGCACTATGAGGGAGATGGGAGGGCAGATCTGCTCCTCGATAGGCATTGAGCTAGAAGATGGTGAAATTGAATCCTCCGCCTTAGAGGGGGAGGAAGACTTTGAACCAAACTCATATCTTATAATGGAGGGTACTTCAAAAGGTTTTGGTAAATCGGATTCAACTATTGACAAACCTAATTTTAAGCCAAAAGGTGTGCGGGGGCTCAAGTTAAAAAAAGTTATGCTAGCAGTGGCTAGTGCTACATGTGGTCAAACCAAACTTAATTTAGGGAAGCGAAATACCCTTCCCCAGGAGCAATGAAACTCCTATCTTGGAATGTCAGGGGCATCAATGCCCCTGACAAATGGCACTTGATTAAGCACTAGATTGATGACACTAAAGGATATATTTGGCTACTTCAGGAAACTAAATGGAGCAAAGTTGAGAGTGTTGCTAAAATGAGAGTTTGGAAACAATGAAATGGGCTTTTTAGGCAATCAGATGGAGCCTTTGGTGGCTTGGGTATCATTTGGAACCCCATGAATGTTAAGATCTCACTTGTAGGGGAAGATAAGTATTGGGAACACTGCTTGGTTACCATTCTTGGATGGAATGAGAATTTCTATCTTTTCAATGTGTACGAACCATCTACTGCTGGTGATAAACGGGCTCTCTGGGCTCTATTATCCAGCAAACTAAATAGTATTACCGATGGTAGTTACATGGATGTCAGGGACTTCAATGTGATCCTCTCTGGAGCTGAGAAAAGTGGGGGTATTCAGAGAACTGGTACGTTCCAAAAGGACTTTTTGGATTTTGTTGAGCAGAATCACCTTTTAGACATTGTTATGAAAAATGGTATTTTCACATGGATGAACCAGAGAGTAGGTTTTACTAATATTTCTGAACGGCTTGACCATTTTCTTGTCTCTGGTGAGTGGTTAGGACAAAATTTAGCCTTAGAATCATTGATTCTTCTACTTATCGGATCAGATCACTACCTGATCTGTCTGGAGCTCACCTTGGGTCAAGCAGAGGGGGGCACCCTGTTTCGGTTTTAGAAAATGTGGTTCAAAGTGCCTGAACTATATGACCTTATAGCCACTTGGTGGAATGAACCAATTTTTGGGAATTACTCGAGACTTCTCATTCTCAATAAAAAGCTCAAGTATATTAAGGTCAAGATCAAAGAATGGAATAAGAGCCACTTCAAGAATATTCATATGGAGAAATTAAGAATTAAGGCTGAACTGGCAGACTTAACCAGCTCTATTATGAATTCTGGAATGACTGAGGATCTATTTATCAAATAAAATTCTCTCAAGTCTGAACTAAATGAAATCCTCTGGTGTGAGGAAATCCATTGGCGTCAAAAATCAAGGGAGTTATGGCTTAAGGAAGGTGATTAAAACACCAATTTCTTCCACTAGTCGGCCATTGCCTATCGAAATAGAAATAGAATATTGAAGATTATGAGACCGTATGGAATCACTATCAGGAATTATGAGGACATTGCACAAGAAGATGTAAGATTCGTTGACTCTTTGTTGAACGGGGTCCATCAGATCGATCATGAAGCAAGAACCAAAATTCTGAACTCCATCCCATATGTTATATCTAGTGATCAAAATACATCTCTCTATACTCCCATTTCAATTGATGAGGTAAGGATTACCACCTTGTAGCTAAAACCGGATAAGACTCCTAGCCTGAATGGCTTCCCTACTGCTTTCTTCCATCATTTTTGGGATATCATTGCTCAAGATCTACATCTTGCAGTAGAAGAATTAAGAAAGAAGATGACTATGTTAGGGGCTTTCAATCACACCTTTTTGACTCTAATTCTGAAGAAGCAAAATCTACAATAGATGAGTGACTTTAGGCCCATTCCTCTATGCAACACTGTATATAAGATTGTAACAAAGATCATAGCTAATAGATTTAAGCCCCTCCTTAATCACATCATATCAAATGAACAAAGAGGTTTTGCCCCTAGAAGATCCATTGTGGAAGGCATTATCATTGCTCGTGAAATGCTTCACATAGCCAGGAAGACCAAGGACTCCTGCATGATTTTAAAACTGGAAATCCTGAAAGCTTATGACATGGTGGACAAGGTTTTCTTATTTGATGTTCTTAATAAATGTGGCTTCTACAAGGAATGGCTCACTTGGGTCACGAGTTGTCTCTCTTCCCCCAAATTCTTCATTCTGGTTAATGGTTCATCCCATGGTTTTTTCTCTTCGATAAGAGGAATCAGACAAGGTGATCCATTATCACCATTTTTGTTTATCAAAATGGCTAAAGCTCTAGGTTGATCTATAAGAGCTCTTCAACAAGATGATTGTTGGGTTGTAGTTAATGTGGCAACAGGGGTTGAAAAAATGACTCATCTTCAGTTTGTTGATGACACCATTCTATTTGGTTCAGCTTGTAGGAGGGAAGCTAGAACTATTAAATCATGCCTTGATGATTATTGTTTGGCTTCCAAGCAGAAAATCAACTGGCATAAATCTGAAGTGTTTTTGTCAACACCTCGCTTAACCTACAAGTTGTATTATCAAGGCTTCTTAATCTCAGAGTCGCTAACTTCCCTAGGAAGTTTCTTGGAACTCCCCTCTTCATTGGTACCAACAAATCTCACTACTAGAAGCATCTTATTGATAAGTGAAAATCCAAACTCGCATCTTGGAAAGGCAAGTGGTTATCCTCTAATGGGAAGCTTACTATGATAAAATCGATTCTTTCAGCGCTATCGGTTTTTTCCATGGCTTGCTCAAGATTACTGGTGGCAATTGAAGATGAATTGATTTCTCTAATGAGAAACTTCCTTTGGAATGGTTTGGATGACAAAGGTAAATTCCCTTTGATAGCCTCAAAAAAGATCTGCCAACCAAAAAAGGCAAGAGGTGTTGGCATTCGCCAAATCTCGATTATGAACTTAGCAATGGGTGCTAAGTTGGTTTAGGAGATCTATAGCGGTGGGAAGCAAAAATGGGTAAGGCTCTTGAAACATAAATATCTAGATTCCCTGGAGCCTAAAAGGATTTTGACTATCAAAAATCCTCCCAAAGGCTTGACTATCTAGAATTTCATTATGGACAGCAGGGAAATCATAAGTGATCAGGTTACCTGGGATGTCAGGAATGGCAGGGATGCCTCCTTTTGGTTTGATTCTTGGTCTGGTGAAGATGCCCTATGCCACAACCCCTCTCTAAATCTTATTATGGTAGAGACTTGTCACCTTTGCGGGTACAATATCTATGATTATGGTTATCCGATCCAAGAAAATCGTATTGCCAAATGGAAATGGAACTCTTTGGATCAGCATCAAAAGTGTTGGCAAATGCACACTCCAATGAGAAATTGTAGGTGATTAAAGGTATTTTCATTGATGGCAACCTTACAATCATGTGATACTGGTAGGAAAGCACAGGCACTAGCACCGATAGACTCTACACCGACATACAGATCACCGACACCAAAAAGAAGATTACCGACACCATGGTTGACAGGAATTTTGTATAAATGTATTTTCTAATTAATTGTAAAATATTTTGTAAGCTGACATGGTGGATTGTAATATGACTCATATATGTATGAGATCATTGTAGATCATTTACAAAGCAAAGTATGAAAAAGAATATAGTAGACCTAATGTGTGAATTATTAGGATAAGGGTTTATGTATATTGTAGAGCTTAAATCGGTATAGAATCTGGCATAGAACATGTTGATCTGAAGCAGTACAAGACATTGGATTTGTATTGTTTATGGTGAAAATGGATAACAAATGACAACAAAATTGAAAGGCTAAATGAATCCAACCACTAAACCCTAGCCTAACAATGAACAAAGATCCACCATAACATATGAAGATTACCTAAGACAATGCAAATAACTCAAAATCACAAAGATTATACCATCACATGTCCAATAGGGTTTTGATCTCCATTCTTCCTATCTCCATTGATCTTGCTTGATATACTTGCTCTCAGATTTTATATGCACAAGAGCTCAACAAAGAATGGAATGTGGTTGCAAGTGGTATTGTAGTGTAGCCAAGTTGCATGAAAGATCATTAGCATGTGTTATTAGTCATTAGGGTTTGACAATGAAGGAAGCATCTCCTTAAATAGAAGACACAATAAGAAATGGAGGGTTAAGATTGAGAGGTGTAAAAAGAGAGGTCGGCAAGGATTAGAGGGTAGGTAAAAGAAATAATAAAATAATGAAAGAGGTAGGTAGTGTATGAATTAAGAGATGAATGACATGTGTCATGTGTAGAAAAAGATAATGAATTAATTAAATAAATAAAGATTTATTTAATTAATAGAAGAAGTAGGACAATTAAATAAACAAAATATTTATTTAATTTAGGAAAGGGATAATTTAAATAAATAAATGTATTTATTTAAATGAGAAATAAGGCTAGAAGAGGATAAATGAATTAATTAAATAAATAAAAATTTATTTAATTAATAGAAGAATTAGGCTTAGATAATTAAATAAATAAAATATTTATTTAATTAGACATGACAATTTTAGGTGTCTACATGTATAATCCAATTTTATAAGTGTGACTTCTTTTGTCACTGAGCAGTGATCTCTAGGCACATGGCCTTCCTGCATATGCAAGCCCCTATTGTAGATAGTAATATTCCCTTATTGGCCAGTAAGTGAATATTGTGGGTCACAAATCCCACCGAGGTTTTTCCCACACCGGGTTTCCTCGTTAAAATATTATGTTATGGTGTGCTTTTCATGTTGTGGTTGTTGTTCTTATTTGCTACATTATTTATGGTTTATCGGTACACAGTTTTAATATGCTTTTTATGTTATAAGTAAAGAAAATTATCCAACCAGTCAGATACTGATTCACCCCCCCTTCTTAGTATCTTTGGGAATCCTAACAAGAAGGACCTATTCACTAACATTCTCATCAAAAGGTTTATTTTTCCTTCCTCTGATAAGGACATTATTAGGTGGTGCAGTTCCTCCGATGGTAAATACAAAGTATGTTTTGGTTACAAACTGAAAGAAGCAGCTATCGACAAACAAGACTAGCCTTTTAATCTTTTTTGGCATCAACATCTCATTCCCAAAGCGGGCTCCTTTGCCTAGCTGGCTTGTCAAAGAAAAATATTGAGTCAAGAAAGGCTCCAATCAATGGGTATCAATGGACCTAGCAGATTTCCTTTATGTTTGGAATAGGAAGATACTACAAATCATCTTCTTCTCCACTGCAAATTCTCCAGTCATTCCTGGTGGCATTTCATGGGTAAACTGCAAATCTTCGGCCCCTTCCCAGCTGGGCTGGATAACTTTTTTTTTGCAATGGCCTAAACCAGAAGGTAAGGTTATTTTTGTTGATTTGCTTTTTATCCTCCCATCTCTTCTAATCTAGGAAATCTGGAAAGAAAGGAACTGCAGAATCTTCCAAGGTAAAGAAATGAGCCTATTATTTCTTTGTGGGAAAATTGAGAACCACCTAACTAAACTCTTGAATGAGGCTACCCAATCCAAATCATTAAAGAAAAAATTGTCCACTGACTGGGATTGTAAGATTAAGTTGGTTCTTCCAAACGTCCTCATCCCTCTAATCTTCGGACTGGGTACCCCGGTGGATCAGATCAATCCAAGAGTGGGGGTGAAATGAGATGTGCCAGAGGTTGGATGGAGCAAGGTAAACTTTGATGGTGCGTCTGCAAGAAATCCGGGTCAAAGTGGTGTTGGCTCTATTCTAGGGGACTTTGATGGTCTCTGTATAAAAGAAATCTCTAAAAATATTGGTGTGGCCACTAATAATGAAGTAGAATTTAGAGAGGTTTTCAAAGGTCTTCAATTAGGGAAGGAGCTAGGGGTGCAGAGAATTCATTTGGAGGGAGACTCATTAAATGTTATTAATGTGATCCTCTATAATATCATCCCTAGTTGGCATCTTAACTAGTGGCTTCAATTGATCTTGGCACTGCTAGCTACCTTTGAGGAATTTTGGGTTATCCACATCTACAGGGAAGGTAATGGTGAAGTTGATAGACTTTCTAAATTGGCTATAGCCATAGGTGACCCCACCTGAATATTAACTGATAATGTTTTTTGGGGCTGGTTGGTGATGTGGTATTGGTTCCACCAGTTGACATGCTATCCTCGCTCTCCATTTAGGGGGATGCTCTTTGATTGGGTCTATTGATGGTTGTGCGCTCTCTGATTCATTCCACAACTATCGGTTGTGGAGCAAATTGCTGCTTTGCTCCCCGGTAGCCGCTTTACCCCTGGTCATGGTTTTTGGTGGAGAGTTTGATCATTTGCCCTATTTACCTATTATGGTCTCTTCTTACCAATGTGATGTGATGCTTTGCTCACATCATTGATTAGTGCCAGTTTTGGCCTCGAGGCAATTAAATATAAATGTACTTTAATATCTAGTCACGACTAGATTCTCTCAAGATTTGTTTTTAATCACTTGATGCTTAAAGTCAGTCAAAACCAAGTTGAGGAGCTTTGGCACAGATGGTATGTTGATATTTATTAGGTATGAATTGCTTGCAGGGTGATGTATTCTCTGGTTTGATGTCGCACTATTTAACAATGGTATACCCTTCTTTCCATCAAATAATTGCTTTTCTTTCTTGGCGATTCGCTATGGAGACCCCAATCCTCCTTGAAGCTACTTGTCGCCAGATGGCTTTCTTGGGAGAAATCAAAGAACAAACGTCTACAAGAGGTCCTCTTCTCTTAGCATCCTCTCATTCTCCACAATGCTAAGAGGATTCTAGGAAAGGAATTCCTCATAGCATTTCATAGGTACAGAGCAGACGCTGATATCCCAACCTTTTTTTATTCCAATGATAATTTACATGGGTACTAGTAAGGAGCAAGCAAAACTGTTAACACAAATGATGTTTAAGCATTGCCTATTGGGGGAAATAGATGTTGTATTGGAAAATATTGATGTCAATCTTAGAAATCCACCACCCCAAAATTACTATATGACACTAGGCAACAGAGTGGAGGTTAAGAAACTTGTGATTGTTAATTCTCTGGATTTCAAGTCTCTCCAAGCAACCTAGCCTGGCATCTCCAGGAACATTGATTTCCTATTTAAAGCGGTTGGCATATAAATCTATTTCACTTCGGAATGGCGGGAAAAATTTCTCTGTGATAAAGATATAGTGGGTATTGATGACTTTGGGATTTTGGAGAACAAAGATTTGGTGGATGGAAATGACTAGGGTTTTGGGTTGGATGAAGAGTGGTTCCCAAATGACTACCGACTCCCAAAGGAGAAGGCAGAATCAGCTTCTCATTCGAATTGTGGCACGGAATGTCCCATTGTTTTGGATGCAGCTAATGCTAGCAGATGATGCTTCTGAAGACTCTCTTTGACTCCAATTGTTACTAGGCCCTTTGGTCTCTCTTCTTTTTGAGTTTGTATGTTTTTGTCTTAAAACCTCTGTATCTATAAGAGGTTGGTTTATGTTTGCACTCTTCCAGCCTTCAAGGTTGGTCTTTCTTGTCTTAGACTTGAGCTAAGGTGGGGGGTTTCTTTCCTGATTCTTTCCCCCTATTGCTCTTTTTGAATCGGGCCTTGTATCTTCCTTTTTGTTTAATACAAGGATGTTGCCCCTACGCAGCTATTTACTTATTGGAAAAAAAAAATTAATTCCCCTTAGATATTTAAATTTCAACTATTAAATATTTGGCCAACAATGACCTCATAGGTTAAAATTTTACATTATACTTTTAATAAATTTCATTAATATAACCCCAAAAGAATTTTAACCCAAAAAACCATATTTAATTAAATATGAAAATTAGCCTATATATATATATATATATTTATGTATGTATATATATTTATGTATGTATATATATGTGTGTGTGTGTGTGTGTGTATACTTATACACATTCTCCTAAATAAAGTCTATATTAAGAACTAATTTTACCCTAGTCAATAATAGAAGTTATTTATTCTACATATTGACTATAGACAAATGGAGGGCAATTCTTTTCAAATTTTGAAAAGAATTCCCCCTCATTTCATTTTATTTATTATTTTAATGAACCCTAACTAGGGTTGTTTTATTCTATAACTTAACCTTGATTTCATTTCTAACAATTTCCAATTTCTAACACTAACCCAAAATTGGGTTAGGGTTTCTTGTCTATCATATTTTTCTTTTTTTTGTTTGTGTGTGTGTGTAGGTGGTGGCCATGGCGGTTGATCAAAGCAAAGGACCGAACTATTATACGAAGGGCCGAGGGTTTCGAGAAAGGCCGAAGGAAAAGGGTGTGGGGTGGGTGAACTGTGGCTCACCATAGTGGCAACCGCAATCATCCACTGCAATTTAACCGCAGTGGCGGCCGCAGCCATCCACTATGGCTTAACCCGTAGTGGTGACTGCACTACACAGCGGCTTAACCCGCAGTGGCGGCTGCACCGCATTGAGGCATCCCATGAGGAGGAGGGGTGGGGTAGAGCCCTTGGCTCCCCTATCCTGATTTTTGGCCTGACAAAACTCTCCCTTTTTCTTTATAAAAAGATATATATATATATAAAGTTATTATATATATTAATATAAAAAGTTTTGACAACAGGCTGCACCAAGACTAAAATATTGAATATTTAGAATGCTTAAAGTAAAAAAGATACATTTATTTTATTTCCATATTACTCTTTTTTTTTTTTCTTTTTCTTCTGAAGATGCATATTTTAATATGAAGGCAGTAGATAGATATACTTATTTTTCTTTAGAAAATACAACAGTTTAGATGTAAATTTAAAATATTAGGCATAAACTTTACAAATATATATATATATATATATATATATATATATATTTGAGTATATATTTATTTCTATGATTAAATCTGCATTTCCATAGCTAAGAATAGGATATTTTTAACTAAACAGAATAGAATAATCTTGTTTCTATCAAAAAACACCTAGTTAACTTTTCATTTAAGATAAACAGATCTAGATTTGTTTACTTTCTACTATACATGTATTTTCAGGTTAAAAAAAAATAACAGTAAAGATTTTATTTACTGCTGCAACCATCTTTTTCTAAAATCCATTTAAACAATAAACAACAAGATATAATGCATTATCAATATTAACTCTTAAAATATCTATCTATTCTTCCTTTGAGTTTGAACTATAGATGTAAGCAAATATTTCATTTATGTTTAAAAGTGACTATTCTATTAACATTTATCTTTGCACTTATTTTTCGATAACAATTGGAAACAGAATATAATATCATTCTTAATCTTTTTCAAGCAACTATATCAATACAAAAATAATCCAAAAATGTATTCTTCTCTTTTCAAGAATATAAATACTTCAATTTTAAATTACATCTTTATTACTTGGTAAAAACTATTCCAATAGTTACATTTAGTACATCATAGCTTCTTTTACTAAAATAAGAAGACAACTAAATCAAGCCTCTCATTTCTACTAAATGAGGGCTTATCAAATACATTTATTTTTGCAACTAAAACAATAAGAAATAGGATCATTCCAAAGCTTCCTTTCCAATCTTTTCCCAAGCAAGCCTGCAGTAAAAAACTTGTAGGTTGTGACCATGGAGGCTCACCTCCCAACCTAGGCTTACAAGAAGCCACCCCCGAGCTAGGAGAACCAAGGCTAAACGGGAGACACACAAGCAATACACATACAAGCAAGAAAACTCATAACATAAATACTCCCAACCCAAGGATAGACAACATCACTTATGTAACTTTTCAAGTGGGGTGAAGGTGGACCATATACCTAGAGGAGAATTCTGCAAGTAGGAGAACATAATGCCATTGCAAGGCTACCAAAAAGCACATCCACAAGTTCCAAACTTGTCCCAACAATTTCTTATGTCCCCCAAGGCATACAAGCCTACAAATCCCCTTATGACCCCCATTGCATAAACAAAACACTATGCAGCAAGGGTCCCATAATCCCTTGTAAATCACTCTCTTCCAAAGAGAGCCTCTACACACATAGGTTGTCAAACAACCCTTCACCCCAAGGCCACTCTACCCTCCCAAGGGTGAGTTTGGCCTTGAAAAACCCCAAAACAAAACTCAAAAATCACAATAAAAAAAGAAAAGAACACATAGGGAAGAACTCAACATCTTCCTAACACACCAAGATATCAACAATGAAAACAACTATAACAAGCAATCTTTTAAAAAATACAACAACACACAAGAGATAGAAAAATAACCAACCTTAAATATGCCAAAAGGATGATGGATCTTGTAGAAGAGCTACCCAAATCCACTATTTTTTTCCCCTCAAGTTCTAGCCAAAATTCTTCAAAAAACTTACAAAAACTACTCAAGAATCTAAGTCTCCAAAAATGGAGAGTGGGTGATCAAACTTCTCCCTCTCAAACTATCCCCTAAGAAGACAATCCTCGCTCTTTCCAACCCTCTTGTGAAGGATGAAGGTTGTTCGAAGGATGAAGGGTGTTCATAGGTTGGTCTTCCCAACACATTACTAACTCTCTAGCCAAGGAATCTCAAAAAGGGTAAAAAGAATGGGGAAGAGCAATGTCACTCATGAGGAGGGTTGTTTAACCTAGGTAGGCTCCTCAAAAGTTGAAATTCAGCCAACTTGGAAAACTCAACTTTTGGGGTGACTAAACAGTCCCTAGGGAGTGGACACATGGATAAACTTGGCCTTCATCCATAGGTACATCATATGGCCCACTAAAATA
The DNA here is from genome assembly GCF_030272615.1 of Cryptomeria japonica. NCBI lineage: Eukaryota > Viridiplantae > Streptophyta > Pinopsida > Cupressales > Cupressaceae > Cryptomeria > Cryptomeria japonica. The sequence continues at coordinate 504,199,848 of NC_081410.1, forward strand.
TCCCCTAACTTGACCCTATGATTTAGTTTAACCCTCTAGAAACTCACCCAATGTTTACCTATGGGTCAACCTTGAGTTGACCTTTCTAATGGCTCCCTATCCAATACTTTCTTGGGACCATACTAGGATAATTGAAAAATGCATTGGTAAAACCAATTTACTCCCAAGGGACATGTCATTGCCAACTCACTTTACAACACATGTTTTGTGACAAGACAAAAGAATTACACATCACTAAAATACACATAGCAAATGTCCCTTTTTTGGAATTTATAAATTAAATAATTCCAAATTAAATACACATCCAAGCATAACATTTATAAATTAAAACACATTTACAAATGAGGTGTTGTCTCTCCAAATAGACAACCCTTGGCTTCACAAACACACATAGGTCTACTCTTGATTCTATGAATAGTTTCCATGGTCACATGGAATAATTTTCCTACACATGTCACTTTGCACATTAGTAATTAAAAACAAATCACATATAATATTATCATATGGAAAGAATACAATTCAAACATTGCATACAATTTCATTTATAATAATCAAGTTTTCAATTATCTAATAACATCCACATAAAATAATCTACAAAATGGCATCATCATAATCATCATGGAATTAAATCGTTTATAGAGCATGCATCCATAATTTTCCAGCATCAAAATAAAGTACTACAAATCAAAGTAAATGATATAATCATATCAATGTTATCCAAACACTGGATCATATAAAATCTATGTCCATAATGCATCACAATATAGTATCAATAGTAGGTCTAACATGAATATAACTAAAATGCTATGACAGATCGGGGTAGGGCCTCACACTCTGATCTTTGATAGTGGTAATGTGTTAAGTGTTTATCGCACCCTGCATCCTTTGTGTTATTGGGTCATCACTCTTCGTTGGAAGTATTACCACTAAGTCTTTTTGTTGACAAGCTTCATTTTGGTTGATCCACCAATCTTTGATAGTGGTTTCCATGCTTGCTTCTTTGATTTGAACTTTATCGACCCCTTTGTATTATTGCTTGACCATGTTTGACTATAAATGTTGTGGTTAGCCTTTGTGTTCCATCAAGCTTGAGTTCCAATCACTCTTTGACCCCCCATAGTGGGCCCACCTTGTACGAGTTTCTGATTATCAGCCTATCTCATTCAAATGGAAAAGAAGAAGTTTTTTTTTTCATGCCGAAATATGACCTGCCTCCAACCCCCAATAGTCAATCCCATGTTGTTTGATGTACTGCATATGTTCAACTAGCGACTGCATATTGGTTCTACATTATGGTGATGTGTTTTGTGGGCCCAGCCTTGGTTGATATGTACTTAGTGTTCTATCGCGTTATTGGTCATCTCAAGAAGTAGAACCCATTTTAGTTGTGTTGTTTTAGTCCCCCAATTTTGTTCGACAACTCGATTCTCTGACAATTGAAGACTTGTGTGGTGAGGAAGAAACGAGTGGTCCCCACCTCGACACATTTGTCAAGTAAGATAGCTAGGAAGTATGTTTCGATGCCAAATATAAATGAAGTCTGATTGGTCATGGGACAAAGTGGACTTGATGATGGTGCAAATATTAATGATGTGGTAGATGACCTGACATGCATGGGGTGGAACTGGAGATGCAAAAACTAAAGATTCATGGAGTGCCATTGAAGCACCTACGTTGAATTTTGAATCAAGAGAAAGTGGAACTAAAGGGAAGTGTAGTGAATGGGCTTTGGATAGAGTAGGTACATAGAATGATAGAGGAGCATTACACCAAGGTTCTTAAGCCTTGTGTCTTCTATCAGATGATCATTCCATGCAGGATGTCGTGCTCATTATGCTTTATGTTCCGGTTTGTTAGAAATGCCCAATAGTCTAACTATTCAATAATGCTTTGTCAGTAGATAGAAAGGCACATGTGGTCCCCACTTCATCCATGTGTCTATTTAAGTCTTGGTGGTGGAATTTGAATGGTCCATGTTGGTGGTTTCATATTCTTGGGGGACCCAAGTGTCAAGTAGGAAGGCAAGGTAGAGGAGTTAGACTTAACTAGCTCCTTGTTTACAAAATCACATGATGATCTTGGTTTGTTGTTTTTCAAGGTGACAAAAAGAAATAAAGAGGAAAACAATAATAATTATTGGTCTCTTCACCAAACCGTGACATGAAACATGAAACAAGGAAGATCCTGCAGGTAACATGGATGCTAATAATGAGGTTTCTCCCACTATCCCACAACATGCATAAGAATGAAGAGAGGATATTGCAAGGTAAAAAGAACAAAGATGTGAGGTGCATCCCACCAACCTACAGGAAGAGTGCTTTCACAAGAACGTGTATAACACATGTTTTATGTGATTTGCTGAACACATCAATGTAGCCTTTGAATCCACATGGACATTGAACAAGTGATCTGGATATTGAATATGAAGATATGTGGCTTCCTAGTGGTTGAAGAGGAAATCTGATACACAGAAGTCAGTGACCATAGAGGTAGTGCATTTAAAGGAGGTTTTTGTTGATCCAATCAAAATAGGTGGATGGAGATTTCATTATTGGTGAATCAATTGCAGATGGTTGAAGGGCTCCAGGTGATTGATAAAAGAAGAATATTAGATCTTATATGAAGATAGAGATTACTAATTTTAGTAATCTGAGTATAGTGGTAGCTGAGGTTGCTAAGATAACAGGCATATCAGATTGTGTGGCATATTTCTTGGAAGCTCAAGAAGACTATTTTAAAATTTCTGTTGGCAGGAAGATCTGTGTGTGCCCGAGATATAAAGTAGTAAAAATATAATAGAGGTTACCAAAAGAAGAAAAAAAAAGGCAACATTAAATGTGGGTGACTACCAAACTGGAATGACTTGACAAGGTAGATCATTTAGTTGCTCAAGAAGATTTTGTTTTGATTTTCTTTTTAGAGGGAAAATATTTGGACTAAGTAGTTGACCATCAAGGAAGAAAAGAAAGTGTGTGTAGTAGTTAGAAAAAGAAGAAGAAAGAGTGAGCTACAAGTGAGTAAGTGTAGAAGCTTTGTAGATATACAGGTTACATAATAGAGAGAAGAGAAGAGGGCTGCAGGTGCACATAACACGATGCGAGTGCAAGAATAACACTGCAGAAAGATATTGCAATTATAATGATTAGATGTGAAGGGGGGATGAGGTAGAGAAAAAAAGTAGATGCAGAGATAGTAGAAAGAATTCGTGAAGAGCAGAGACCAATGACCAAAGAGTGTAGAGATGAGGTAGATAACATAGTGGGTTATATACAGTGAGAGGCAAAGAAGAAAGAGTGATTAGTATAGAATTCAAAGAGTAGAGAGTAGAGAGAAAGAGTAGGGATAAATATAGAACAAAGAGCTAAGACAGTCAAGCCAATCTCAAGTGTAGAGATAAACTGAGCGAGTTATAATATTTCAATTGTAACAAGGTGCACAAATTGGTTTTGTTTACATATTCATTGTAAAGTATCTAAGTGGGTGCTCAGAGCTAGGGGTTGGGTCTCCTTTGGGTTGGTTCCCATAAAGATAGGGGTTGGTTCTCCTTTGGTTTGGTGCCCATAAACTTTAGGGGTTGGTGCCTTAAAAATTGTAATCAATTTTACTCATGAGGCTCAATTGGAGCAGTAGAATCCAACAACATTTATCACTAAGCTTTTTCCCCATCATGGGTTTTCCTCGTAATTTTTTGTGTTATGAGTTTTCTGTGTGTGTGTGTTACTATGTTTTATATCTCTAATCATAGCTTATGATTATTGTGATTAAAGATTAGATCTTTCAGAAGTTAAATTTTTAGATTAACATTGATTCAAACCCCCCCTCTTAGTGGTACAGTGTGTTCCTTCATCCTAGTCCACCTTTAGTTAACTAATCATCATAACCCAATGTTTGTGGTACAAAATTTTGATTTATCCTTATGGTATAGAGTGTTTTTGATGGTTACAAAGAGAATATTAACTTCCACTTTAAATGATCTATCTTGATCTCTTATGTTTAAATATGTGATATGTAGGAAAATGAATCCTAATCTTACATGTGCATTAGCCTAGAATCAATATCCTTTTCCATACAAACAATTAGAATAGATGTGAGTGATCTTGACTATATTTCTTAAGGAAGAACCAAATGATCTTGTATCCACATCTAATCTATTTAATATTTTTATTGTTGTTTGATGTGATTGAATGCGTGTTGTGAATTAGGTTATAGGAAACCAAATTGAAAAAAGGTTACTAGAGTGTAGAAGGTGGAGGCAAGAAGTGTAGAAGAGAGTGTTAGATTTAGGAATGAAATACAAAGGAGGATCTATGATAGAAATGAGGAGAAAACTTTGTAGGACAAAGGCATTGGGTGGTTGGATCCTAGAGTCCTCAAAATTATATTCAGAGGTCTTAAAGGAGAGTCCTCAAAATTTGTAGCATAACTAGGAGGACAGTAGCACCTATTTCTAGTTTTTGGGGGTTTTTCATTGTTCATAATGTGAAATTGTTTGTCATTGCATACTATATCCACTTGTAACTTTTGATTAAAATCAATATTCACATATAAACCTACACACAAAAAAAAATACCTCAGGAAAATGATTTTGTTGTATAGGGTCTTGCCTTAGTCAAACCCCATTTTAGTGTTCCCACCTCCACAATAGAATTGATGAGTTATAAAAAAAACATGTACTCCTTAGGAGAAAAGACAAATAAAATTATGACATTGAAACAAGAATGATTACCTTATATGTTAAGCCCTTGCTTGGATCCCACATAAGTTGTTGATGAAGTCCTACAAATGTTAGTGAATTCCTTTCTTAGATCCCATATAAGGTGTTGGTGAAGTCCTACAAATGATAGTTCTTAAAATGACAAAAAAATTGTGTATATGGCCACCATACAATTATGTTTAAAAAGAATGATTTTGAGTTATGTATTTTTGTTTTGTTTTACATATATATATATATATATATATAGAGAGGGAGAGAGAGAGAGAGAGAGAGAGAGAGAGAGAGAGAGAGAGAGAGAGAGAGAGAGAGAGAGAGAGAGAGAGAGAGAGAGAGAGAGAGAGAGAGAGAGAGAGAGAGAGATTAAAAAATAGAAAAAACTGTGAATCTCTTTACACAACTTTTAATAACGTTTCTCATTGTAAACAACATTTTTAGAAAGTGATGTTTATGTTGTCATTCATAACATTTTTTATAGAAATGATAGAATTATAATTTTTAATATATAGATTTGTCACACCATTATATAGTGCATGGATTTATTTTTATAATTTTTTGTTTCATATAATTTTTTTATTAATTTTTGAATTCAGAGTAATTATAATTTGGACAGAGTTGTATGTCATCATACATAACTTTTTTGGTATGGATTAGAAATAATATCTTATTTTATTGTTGAAACAAGAACATCTATGCCTAGGGATTTTTTATTTTTTTCCATTTTTAGATATTTTTCTATGTGTGAAGCAAAGAACGCACTGATGCAAAAACTAACACACAATCAAATCCAGAAGCATTCACCATAAAGACTGTAGTGGTTAGTAAAAAACCTACACTTGAGAAATTAAAAAAATATATAATAATCAAATTAAATATATTCAAAGTTATACTTTTTAGAAATATTATAATAAGGGATACATACATACAAAACATAACTTCTAAGTTTGGAAGGTGAGATTTCAGGGTGGTGCATCATGATGGACAAAATGAGAAGCTGGACCCAAAGAAGGGATTTCCTAAGGAAAGTAAGATAGTTAAGGAGATCCCTAATTTTTCTCTACTTGAGGGTGTTTCAAGGCTAGATTCTTTCATCCATCCTATGGAGGCCTTATCTCAAGGGGATTTGGAGTTTTTGGCCTCTGGTTTCCCCTCTTTTGGCAGAAATTATTATTTTCCTATTTGTCTCAATTTGGGGTGTAATTTGGAAGATCAAGAGATTTTTATTACTTCTCCTCATTCAGAGTTGCTTGCTACAGATCTATTGTGCATGGAGGAGCTCCCCCCTCCTCAATCTAAATCCTTGGTTAAGGATGAAGGTTAGTGTGGGAAAGTTTATGTTTGTGATGATTATCTTCAATCCTTTAGAGATATTGGTCAAGAATAATCTCAATTGAATAAACTTAATGTTAATGGGGTTGTGGAACATGCTACCCCTTCCTCACCAAGTTTCAAGGACTTCTAGAGTTAGCTTTTGGAGTTGGTCCAAAAACTGGTTGATGGAGTGCCTAATGATAATTTGGTTGGTACTCTTTTTATTATATTTAAATCTTAAAAAATAAAAAAGCCTTCCTCCCCTTTGTCTTCACAAGGTTTAACAACTAGAAATAAGTGAAAAGGTAATTGTGGGGGATCAAGGGGAAAAGGTAGACGCTTGCTTTTGAAAAGTAGTGAAATAAAGAGTAAGGTGGAAATAGCTAAAGGATTACATAAGACTATTATAGAGATGTTCTTGGAAAGTACACCTCAGAGGAAAACATGAAAGTCATAATGTTGAATATTTGAGGGTTAAATCACCCTCATAATCATGATCTCTCATCTAATATGATTAGAGATCACAAAACAAATATAATTTTGATTAAGGAAACTAATATTAAAAAGGATAAGTTTGAAAGACTTAAGAATTCCTCATTCAAATATTGTTCTATCCATAGCTCAAATGTAGATAGTGCTTCAGGTGGGATCACTACTTTTTGGAATCCTAAAATATTCAAAGGTTCTCCTCTCTTTGAGGATGCTAATCTTGTGGCTACTTTTTTTATTGATCTATGTGATGGTTCTTCGTGGATTACTTCTAATATTTATTCTTTAAATATCAAAAATTCTAGAAGAAGACTTTGGGCTAAGGTTTTTGAATTTAAAGCATTATAGTCAGAGCCTAGTTGGATGGTTATGTGAGCTTTTAATACCCCTCTCAAAGAAAATAAAAAAATAGGTGGATTTCAATTTTCTCTTGACAAACATCTTGACCTAATAGACTTCATCCAAGACCAAGCTCTCTCAAATTTTGGACCTTTAGGGAGAAATACTTATCTCGTTTAAAAGAAGGGTAGGTCTTGATTTAATTCAGGTTAAGTTGGACTAGGCTTTGTTATCTCTAGATTGTCTTATATTATATTTCTATTTTATCTCAATGTTATCTAGGATTGGGTCTAATTATTTTTCTATTGTCCTCTTAACAAAACCTCAAGATATGATAAAGTGTTTTCCTTTTCTTTTTGAGAGAATGTTGTTGAAACATCCTAATCTTGACAATAGGATTAAGAATTGGAGTATCAGGGTTGATGGCACTACTATGTATAGTGTGGTTACAAGACTCAACTTTATTAAAAATTGTGATATTTTCCCAAGATCAAGGGTATAATGAAAAGTATAAAAGAGAGACAAAAGAATGACAAGAATAAACTATATTCTCATCAATATGCAAATGATCAACTAGATTCACCAGCACAATGAATATAGGCCTTCTTATATAGGCAAGGCCATATGGATGTACAAGAACACAATCATGACATGTGGCTCAATGAGAAACAAGGGTAGGTAAGAAATACTAGGGGTAGGTAGGAGAAATAATATAGTATTCCACAAGAGGTGGATGACCCACTGAATATGGAGTGTAACAGTAAAATAAGACCACAAAAGGTGGAATTCCTCCTACAAGATATATTTTGATGTGCACACTTCCCTAAGTGTCTTAAATCCAAACTATGAAGAGATGCATTCTTCTAAGTTAATTTAAGTAAAGTGTAATAATATCCATAATCAATATTTATTTACACCAACACCCCCCCTTAAGTGCAACTTAGGGGAATGAAGAATCAAGTCAATAATGCAAGATGGGTATTGGCTACTAGGACATGATAGGTACCCATGTACAATATGCAAATGCAAGAAAAACTATGCAATGCAATCTCTCACAAACGGAGAAAGGGAGAAAACCTTGTGGGAAAAAACTCCCCCCTAAAAAGAGAGATTAATGTACAAAAGACTCTCAAAGAAGAAGGACAAAACCTCAAATAGGAAAAAGTCTCCCCCATAAGAGAGGAAGGAGAAGTCATCTCACCCCCCCTAAGGAAACATCTCACACAGGCAAGAGAGCTCGCAACTGCTGGAACTTACTCTTGGTAAAAGGTTTGGTGAATATGTTTGCAACCTGCTCCATTGCAGGACAATACTACAAGTCAATGACCTACTCTTGAATCAGCTCTCAGATAGAGTGCATATGGATCTCAATGTGTTTGGTCTGCTGGTGCTGGACTGGGTTCTTCAAGATTGCAATAGCACTCTGATTGTCACAATGTAGAATTGTCAGTCGTGGAGTGGTGAACCAAAAATTTGTGAGAATCTGCTGAAGCCAAATGGTCTCAGTCGCTATGTTAATAGCTCCTTGATACTTAGCCTCATTCGAAGAGAGAGAAATAGCATGTTGCTTCTTGCTCTACCAATAAATGGGGCCAGAACCAAGGTGAAAACTGTAACCTGAAGTAGACTTACAATCATCAAGATCACCAACCCAATCGGAGTCTATGTAATCAACCAAGCGAAGTCCTGTGTCTGCTGCATAGTGAATCACATAGTGATGTGTACCCTGGATGCAATGAAGGATGCATTTGGCGGATTTCCAATGAAGCTTATGTGGTTCCTGCATGAAGTCGGAAACCATGCCAATTACAAATGAAATATCAGGGCGTGTATGAGTCAAGTAGATGAGACTACCCACAAGCTGACGATACAATGTGGCATCAACTGGAGGAGAAGAACACTGAGCCTCAAGCTTGACTCCTGAAAGAAAGGGAGTCAGGGCAGGTTTACAATCAGCCATATGAAAGTGTGCTAGTAGATCAAGAGCATACTTGGGTTGCGATAGTGTAATCTCGGAAGGTGACTCTGAAATCTCTATCCTAAGAAAGTAGTGCAAAAGACCCAAGTTAGTCATAGAAAATCTGTCATGCAAAGCAGATTTGAACCTTCTAATGATGGATGTGGTGCTCCTTGTAATGATCAAATCATCAACATAGAGCACAAGTATCAAGTGAGAGTCATCCTATCACAAAATGTAGACATTTGGATCAAAATGACACCTGGTGAACCCTTCTGAGAGAAGAAAGGAATCCATCTTGGCGTACCAAGCCCTGGGGGCCTGCTTAAGGCCATAGAGAGATTTCCTTAGTCTACAAACCAAGGAAGTATCCTAGATGAAACCCTGTCACTGCTCCATATAAATCTCCTCATCAAGATCCCTATGAAGAAAAGCACTCTTCACATCCATCTGGTGTACAACCCAACCATGAGCTGCAACAATAGCAAGTGTCAAGAGAATAGAGTTCATCTTGTCTACGGGTGCAAAGGTCTTAGTATAGCCAACACCTACAACCTGAGAGAAAAATTTCACAGCAAGCCGAGCCTTATACTTATCCACACTACCATCTGCTGCAAACTTGGTTTGATAGATCCACTTACATCGAGCCATCTTTCTCCCCTTAGGGAGATGGACTAAATCCCATGTGTTGTTCCTCATCAAGGAACTATACTCTTCCTCCATAGCTTGGTCCCAGTCAGGAACCCCTGATGCTTCCTAAAATGTCTGTGGATTGAAAGTGGTAGCAATGAATGCATGTGGAAGATCCTAATGCTGTGTTCGAGTCCTTCGTGTATGTAAAGGATCCCCAACAAGAGAACCCATGGACTCAAGTGTTTGTCAAGCCCAACGAGGTCTAGGGGGAGGTGGAGAACGAGGCTCCTCAACTGCAAGTGGACCCTATGGAGGTGTAACCCTACAATTCAGAGTTGAAGGAGTCTCATCATCTGAATCACTAACATCACTATCCACAATGGAGGAAGGTGGAGGAGGTAGAGAGGCTAAGCTAAGTGAGCTTTCCTCAAAGTGAACACTCCTCTCAATAAACACCTCATGTGTCTCAAGATCCATCAATCTATATGCCTTAACACCCTCAGGATATCCAACAAAAATGCGAGGCCTACTCTGAGGTTCCAATACCTTGCATTTCTACAGAGGAATGCGAGCCCATGCTGGACACCCAAATACTCTGAAATATCTCACAATCAGTTTCCTACCAGCCCAAGCCTCAAAAGGAGTAATACCTTGCAAAGCTTTGTGAGGAACCCAATTTTGGATGTGTGTAGCACAACTGATAGCCTTTTCCCAAAAGGCAGGATCAAGAGAATGAGCATGTATCATACAACTAGCCATTTATTTTAGAGTTCTATTCTTGCATTCTGCAACTCTGTTCTGCTATGGAGTGTATGCAATAGAATGCTGAAGATCAATCCCCTCAAATGTACAAAAATCTTCAAGTCTCTTGTTCACATATTCCCTTCTGTTATCTGTGCGAAGAATCTTGACCACTTTCCCAAATTGCTTCTCCACACGAGTCTTGAAGTCCTGAAATCTGTCAAATACTTCACAAATGAGAAAGTAGACCTAATTGAAGTGGGAGTAGTCATCAATGTAGGTGAGGACATAGCGGGCATTGCTAGATGAAGTTGTTGGAAATGGACCTGCCACATCATTGTGAACAAGTTGAAGAACTTCCAAAGCTCTCCAAGCTTTCCCCTTATCAAACTTCTCCTTGGGATGCTTTCCCATGGAACAACCTGAACATACACCCTCTGAAAAAATGATTCGAGGTAGAACTGTGACCATGTCTTTCATGTTGAGCTGTTGAAGATAGCTGTAGTTGAGGTGACCAAACCGCTCATGCCATAGCTTACTTTTTGAATTTGAATGAGTAAGAAATGCCCTAGAAGGAGAACTTGGTACAAAGTGGGAGAATGAATAAAGTCTTGAGTTGTCATTAACTTGTCCCACTGCTACCAAGGCATCATCATCAAGTTCCTTTACCACAACTGAATCAGGTGTAAACTCGGCCTTTTTCCATTCCCATAGTGAGTGATTTTGTAAATAGAGAAAAAGTTGGTAGACAAGTTAGGAACATAAAGAACATTCTCAAATGTTCCATCATCCATGTCCACTGAACCTTTCCCTTCAACCTCTACTTGTGTATCATCACCTATGTAAATGTGAGGTACCTTAGATGGCTCCAATGAAGAAAACTGCTCTTTTTTAGAACCCATGTGATAAGAGGCACCCGAGTCAAGTATCCACTATGATGAAGAACTTGTAGTAGCCACAAATTCTTGCCCTTTTCCCTTAGACTGTGAGGAAGAGGAAGGAGTTGAATCCTTCTTTGTGTAGGTAGATGGCAAGTTGATGTTGTTTTTCTTGAGAAGATTTGTCAACTCATCAACTTGCTTGGTGTGGCATCGATAGTCATCATGACCATACTTCTTGCAATATGCACAAGTTGGTTTATCCTTCTTGGGTGGTGTCCCCTTCTTGGAAGAGGATGAAAAATTGCCTTGTGATGGAGAGGATGATTTTCCTTTTTCTTGTTGTGGCTTTGACTTAGATTGCTTCTTCTTCTTGTTGGAATCTTTGCCTTGACTTCCTTGATTCCCTTGATTAGCCACCAAAGCCTGGTACTTTAAAGACTTGAGAAGCCCCATGTTCAACAACTTATATTGTTCCAATATCAACATTTCTGTGAAAGCATCAAATGAAGGCATAACATAGGAACTCCCCATTGTCAAATGATGAGTTTGGAAACTAGACACAAATGCTACATATTCTGGTGCAAGCTTGTCCAAGAAGTTGAATATAGGCCTACTTATATGCTTGATACAGTGGGGAGTTCCTATGTTATGCCTTCATTTTATGGTGAGCTCATTGTCAATCTTGTAACCTTTGATTTCATCAACGTGACCATATAATTTCTGAAATATATCCCAAGCATCTTTGATTGTAGTACACTTCTCATTATCAAAAATGAGGTCATATGATACATACTTGCGCAAAGTTCCAAGAGCCATGCAATTATTAGTGAACCATTCTAACTGAGCATTAGGATCAACCTTAGGATCAGGTGGTGCTGCTATTGTTCCATCTATGTAATGCGTGAGACCTTTTTCCATTAATTTGCTCCATACTTTAATTTTCCATGATGCATAATTATGTGGAGTTAAATGTGGAAATTTATGAGGACTCATTGCAACAAAAAATGAAAGAGAACAAGGAAAGAGAGGCACAATCACACAAGACACCCCCCCAAATTCACTCAATCAAAGAACCCCCCCAAAAGTGATTATTTGTCACTTTATATTTAGTGCTTGTACAATGGGCCACTTGCAAAAAATGGCAAAGTGGACTTCGGATTTCAATTTTACAATTGCCTTAATAAGGCCAAAAGAGAATCAAACTAATAGTGCAAGATGTTGGTATTTTGGTATGGCTTCATCATTGATGTCAATGCCTACTAAAACACTAGCACTTTGGAGATCTAGCAACATTCAAGGGCAAGCAAGTAACTATTGCACAGTTACTAGTATATGGTTCACCGGTAGGATATAATGATCACCGACACTTGGAATGGCATGGAAGACACATGGTTATGTCAAAGACATCGCTTGGACATCTTGTCTTGGAGTTTTGTTCATTGGTACATTCACAGTTGCATATTTTCTTTTACCGGCAAATAGGTCCAGGGTTATTTAGGGTTACACCGGCAGGTTTATCTTTTCCATATCAGCATTGAACGCTATGAAGATGATTAATTATTGTTGTAAATGCATTAAGCTGACATGTTCAATTGGTTATTGCATCAGATATTATATTGTTTGTAAAATGTTTTTATTGTAATATCTTCTAGAGCCGACCTACTAAAATTAGTCTTAGGTTATGGTATAAATGTAAGATCTTATTTGTAAGATCAAGTGTGGAATGAGAAAAAGGATTGTGTGAAGTTATATGCGAGATTAAGTAGTGCAATACACACACATCATTTGAAGGTGAAGCTAAGTTTTTGTGAAAGCATATCAGTATTACACCGGTACTGAATCCAGCATATGAAGATACTATTTTGTACAGTACATCATTATTGGATTTAACCATCCAACTGTAGTCAGTGTGACTCCCATTTTGTGTTTGAGCAGTGAGCTCTAGGCTGTTGGCCTTTCTGCATGTGCAGACCCCATTTATGTACACTTACTCTCTACAGTCGTATCATCTGATTGTGGGTAAGGTTTCCCACCGTGGTTTTTCCCCTTACAGGGTTTCCATGTACAAATATTGGCATTATGTGTTGTGGAAGACTTTGTGTTTATGTTTCATGCATTAATCTTTACCAGTATAGCAATTAACTATTAAAACTATTTACCGACATACTTAACTAGTTTACCGATATTAAGCATTAAGTTGGTTAAGTTGTTTTTGGTTTCAATTTATTTGACAACTGATTCACCCCCCCTCTTAGTTGTCTCCGGGACCTAACACAAGAGATCTCAACTAAGATCCAAGAAATTTACAAGTACCAAATAGGCCAAATAAGACCTATATGTGAAAGTACAATTTCCACTTAAAATCTCTTAAATATGATCATAGATTATGAAAGTAGACAAAAAAACATGCAATTTCAAAAAAAATGGCACTTAAAAAGGAGGTCGTATGAGCTCAAACGATGCCTTTGAAGTTGCAGAATTGAGCATTGGATAGGTATAGCTGACAGAATCTGAAAATTCCGAAAAACCGTACCCCTGAATTGGATAGAAAATTTCCTCCACACCCAAAAATCAATTTTCGCCAAAATAGGTCGAGTTTATACTTGATTTTTATGGAAATGGCCTCCTAGACGCAATGGTGAGGTTGAAAATGCTCTAAGATGCCTCCAAAAAACATAGTCCCTCAGATCTGAAAATAGAATCCTTCCACGATGTCTTCAAAAACCAATCAATGAAGTCGCAATGGCTCTGATACCATGTGAGCTTTTGCCAAGATCAAGGGCATAATGAAAAGTATAAAAGAGAGACAAAAGAATGACAAGAATACATTGTAATCTCGTCAATATGCAAATGATCAACTAGATTCACTAATGCAATGAATATAGGCTTGCTTATATAGGCAAGACCATATGGATGTACGAGCACACAATCATGACATGTGGCTCAATGAGAAACAAGGGTAGGTAAGAAATACTAGGGGTAGGTAGGAGAAATAATATAATATTCCACAAGAGGTGGATGAACCACCGAATGTGGAGTGTAACAGCAAAATAAGACCACAAAAGGTGGAATTCCTCCTACAAGCTATATCCCTATGTGCACACTTCCCTAAGTGTGTCAAATCCAAACTATGAAGAGATGCATTATTCTAAGTTAACTTAAGTAAAGTGTAATAATATCCATAATGAATATTTATTTACACCAACAAAACTAATATGAAGAAATGGAGTAAGTCATCTTTTGGTCACTTTTTCTCTAATAAGAAGAATATTACTAGGGAGCTTAAAATTGTGTAAAGCGCTAGTCAATTGAATGGTTATAATGATCAAATTAAATCTCAAGAATATATTCTCCTGGCTTGACTTCATAATATCATATCTAAGGAGGAGGAATTATGGAAACAAATATCAAGGGCTATTTGACTCTAATGTGGAGATAGAAACACTAGGTTCTTCCATCTCTCCACTTTGAAACACAACTTCTAATCGAATTACCCATATTCTTAAATATTATAATATGTTGAAAAATAAAGAGGATATCATGGAGGCTACTTTTGACATCTTCTCTAATTTACTCTTTCCTAAGAGAAATCATGATGTTAATAGTGAAGAATGCTTCCTTAATGTGATCTGAAAACTTATTAGGGAAGATTGCAAAGCGAAAGAAAAATGTTGTGTCACACTTGAGGCCAACTAAATTGGTTCATCTGAAATAGTTTTGGCCAAACTCATTTTGGCTGAAATAATTTTGGCCAAACCTATTTGGCGGTCATGTGGTGCCTAATGGCACACGCATGGCACCTAAATGGAAGAATAAGTTCAGTTGAAATAGGTTCGGCTAAAATAAGTTCAGTCGAACCTATTTTAGTCGAACTAATTTATTATATATTTTGCCTTTTTCTTAGCCCCAATCATTTAGTAGTTGGGTGCTTTGGAGGCTCGATCAAAATGCAAAGAGAGCTAAGTCTCCCATATTCCAGGTATGTACAAATTTCTTCCCCTTTTTTGGGGGTTTTATTTTTTTGGTTTATAAAATAAATATAGTTTTTGTTATGTATTTTTTTTTGTTTATAAATGTATATATGTTACATAGAATTTTTTATTATACTTATTTTATGAATAAATTAGATCAGTAGACTTAGCATATTTTGAAAAAATGACAAACTATAAGACATTCCACTTAGAATTCGCCTTAGGAACAAAATTATCCAAATTGAGTTTACAAAATTATTTTCAATGATCATTAGAATTAAATATTTTTTTATCTAATCAATACATATACACATACGCATACACATACACATACACATACACATACACATAAACATACATAGATGTGCACACACACACATATCTATGTGTGTGTATGTGTGTATGTATGTATGTGTATTGTGTGTATGTGTATGTGTATGTGTTTGTGTCTATGTATTTGTATACACATTTGTGCATATGTGTATGTGTATGTGTATGTGTA
This sequence comes from Cryptomeria japonica, assembly GCF_030272615.1. NCBI lineage: Eukaryota > Viridiplantae > Streptophyta > Pinopsida > Cupressales > Cupressaceae > Cryptomeria > Cryptomeria japonica. The sequence goes on from NC_081410.1 coordinate 504,215,383, forward strand.
TGTGTATGTGTATGTGTATGTGTATGTGTATGTGTATGTGTATGTGTATGTGTATGTGTATGTATGTGTGGGTATGTATGTATATGTATATGTGTGTATGTGTATGTACATGTGTGTGTGTGTTGATGAATACTAAGAGGGGGTGAATTAGTATACACAATGACTTAAAAAAGCTTGTAAGCAGTTTAACTGTAGACCGGTGTAGCAGATTAAACAATAAACCAATTAAAACATAAATAAGCCAAATAGAAAATAAAGCATTCACCCACAGAAGCACAATTACTTAGTCCAAATATTTTCCATCTAAAAAGAAAATCCCAAGAGTATCAAAAGTCTTGGGATCCAAGTTGATGAGCTCATTGTCAATATTATAACCTCTGATTTCATCAACTTGACCATACAATTTCTGAAATATATCCCAAGCATCTTTGATTGTAGTACACTTCTCAATATGAAAGATGAGGTCATCTGATACATACTTGTGCAAAGTTCCAAGAGCCATGCAATTATTAGTGAGCCATTCTAACTGAGCATTAGGATCAACCATAGGATTAGGAGGTGCTGCTATTGTTCCATCTATGTAATGCGTGAGACATTTTTCCATTAATTTGCTCCATACTTTAATTTTCCATGATGCATAATTATGTGGAGTTAAAGGTGGAAATTTATGAGGACTCATTGCAACAAAAATGAAAGAGAACAAGGAAAGAGAGGCACAATCACACAAGACACCCCCTCAAATTCACTCAATCAAAGACCCCCCCCAAAAGTGATGATTTGACACTTTATATTTAGTGCGTGTACAATGGGCCACTTGCAAAAAATGGCAAAGTAGACTTTTGATTTCAATTTTACAATTACCTCAATAAGGCCAAAAGAGAATCAAACTAATAGTGCAAGAGATCTAAACTAAGATCCACGAAATTTACAAGTACCAAATAGGCCAAATAAGACTAATATGTGAAAGTACAATTTCCACTTAAAATCTCTAGAATCTTATCATAGATTATGAAAGTAGACAAAAAAACATGCACTTTCAAAAAAAATGGCACCTAAAAAGGAGCTCGTATGAGCTCAAATGAGGCCTTTGAAGTTTCAAAATTGAGGATTGGATAGGTACAATTGACAGAATCCAAAAATTCCAAAAAACCGTACCGCTCGAATTGGGCAGAAAATTTCCTCCACACCCAAAAATTGATTTTCGCCAAAATAGGTCGAGTTTATACTCAATTTTTATGGAAACAGCCTCATGGACACAATGGTGAGGTCAAAAAGACCCTAAGATGCCTCCAAAAAACACAGTCCCTCAGATCAAAAAGTAGAAGCCTTCCACGTTGTCTCCAAAAACCAATCAATGAAGCCCCAATGGCTCTGATACCATGTGAGATTTTGCCAAGATCAAGGGCATAATGAGAAGTATAAAAGAGAGACAAAAAAATGACAAGAATAAATTGTATTCTCATCAATATGCAAATGATCAACTGGATTCACCAATACAATGAATATAGGCATGCTTATATAGGCAAGGCCATATGGATGTATGAGCACACAATCATGACATGTGACTCAATGAGAAACAAGGGTAGGTAAGAAATACTAGGGGTAGGTAGGGGAAATAATATAATATTCCACAAGAGGTGGATGACCCACCGAATGTGGAGTGTAACAACAAAATAAGACCACAAAAGGTGGAATTCCTCCTACAAGCTATATCCCTATGTGCACACTTCCCTAAGTGTCTCAAATCCAAACTGTGAAGAGATGCATTATTCTAAGTTAACTTAAGTAAAGTGTAATAATATCCATAATGAATATTTATTTACACCAACAAAACCAATATGAAGAAATGGATTAAGTCATCTTTTGGTCACTTTTTCTCTAATAAGGAGAATATTACTAGGGAGATTAAAATTGTGTAAAGTGCTAGTCAATTGAATGGTTATAATGTTCAAATTAAATCTCAAGAAATTATTCTCCCAGCTTGACTTCATAATATCATATCTAAGGAGGAGGAATTATAGAAACAAATATCAAGGGCTATTTGACTTTAATGTGGGGTTTAGAAACACGAGGTTCTTCCATCTCCCCACTTTGAAACACAACTTCTAATCAAATTATTCATATTCTTAAAGAATATAATATGTTGGAAAAAAAAGAGGATATCATGGAGGCTACTTTTGACATTTTCTCTAATTTACTCTTTGCTGAGAGAAATCCCAATGTTAATAGTGCAGAATGCTTCCTTAATGTGATCCCAAAACTTAATAGGGAAGATTGCAAAGTGAAAGAAAAATGTTGTGTCACACTTGAGGCCAACTAAATTGGTTCATCTGAAATAGTTTTGGCCGAACTCATTTTGGCTGAAATAATTTTGGCCGAACCTATTTGGCGGTCATGTGGTGCCTAACGGCACACACATGGCGCCTAAATGGAAGAATAAGTTCGGTCGAAATAGGTTCGACTAAAATAAGTTCGGTCGAACCTATTTTAGTCGAACTGATTTATTATATATTTTGCCTTTTTCTTAGCCCCTATCATTTAGTAGTTGGGTTCTTTGGACATTCAATCGAAATGCAGAGAGAGCTAAGTCTCCCATATTCCAGGTATGTACAAATTTCTTCCCCTTTTTTGGGGGTTTTATTTTTTTGGTTTAAAAAATAAATATAGTTTTTGTTATGTATTTTTTTTGTTTATGAATGTATATATGTTACATAGAATTTTTTATTATACTTAGTTTATCAATAAATTAGATCAGTAGACTTATCATATTTTGAAAAAATGACAAACTATAAGAATTCCACTTAGAATTCGCCTAGGCACAAAATTATCCAAATTGAGTTTACAAAATTATTTTCAATGATCATTAGAATTAAATATTTTTTTATCTAATCAATACATATACACATACACATACACATACACATACACATATACATACACATACACATACACATGCATGCATAGATGTGCACACACACACATATCTATGTGTGTGTATGTGTGTATGTGTGTGTATGTGTATGTGTATGAGTTTGTGTCTATGTATGTGTATACACATTTGTGTGTATGTGTATGTGTATGTGTATGTGTATGTGTATGTGTATGTGTATGTGTATATATGTATGTATGTATGTATGTATGTATGTTTGTATGTATGTATGTATGTATGTATGTGTGGGTATGTATGTATATGTATGTGTGTGTATGTGTATATACATGTGTGTGTGTTGATGAATACTAAGAGGGGGGGTGAATTAGTATACACAATGACTTAAACAAACTCGTAAGTAGTTTAACTGTAGACCGGTGTAGCAGATTAAACAATAAACCAATTAAAACATAAATAAGCCAAATAGAAAATAAAGCATTCACCCACAGAAGCAAAATCACCATAACACAAGATGTTTTGATGTGGAAACCCAAATGGGAAAAACCATGATGAGTAAAACTCACAAGTCAACTATCTGCAGAATAGTAACCAGACTAGTTAAGGCCTTACAATGTTCTTCACTAGAATAGATCCTGTTAGGAATCTAGATCTCTATTAGGAGATAAGTAGACTACCCTGTTAAATGATTTTAGATCCACAATTGTGAACCACCTTGTTAGAGGATTTACAATAGGCTTGGCTAGGCCTACCTGGTTAAGGGTTTCAGACTTGTCAAAGATATTAGTAATCAGCAAGTGAATGATCTAGACAATAGCACAAAATGCTTGATTAGATCCTTGACAGCTCCCTGTTAATGCATTCTAGCATTACTTTAGTCTTCTATATTTTGTACTCTCTATCTCTATTGTGAGATACCTTTTCTTGCACAAACCTAATATTCTCTCCAATGTTCGTACACACAAATTTTTTAAAACCCTAGACATGATGTCCTCACATAGGAACCTAATTTCATGTCGGTCCAATAAGATTAGACTATAATTTCCTAGGTACAGTGCATCGAGACACATTTGGTAACATGACACAGAAACACCACCAAAGTGTCAGTGGATGATAACTCATCACACATTACAATTATACTGATTTAATACAATATACCAATTATCAATTGACAAATGAAGACTAGAAAACTAGAACATAGTGTTCCAATCAAAAGATTAACTGTCACTCAGGGTCTTTGTTCCACTAGAGATATTCATATTGTTTGGGGTCTTCGATCATGTTGAGATTGGTAAGCATCTTCTGCAAAACACGGATAGTCTTCAACAAACAAAGACTATACATTTAAAGACATACAATATCAGTTGGAACAACTACTGGTTGAGAATAAATCATACATAGTCTTCAACAAACAAAGACTATACATTTAAAGACATATAATACCGGTTGGAACAACTACTGGTTGAGAATAAATCATACATCAAATAAGTGTGTGTCCATCAATGACAATCACAACTAATCATCATCAAAATGCTAACATGTGTATGTGTATGCATGGATGTCACAGGGGCTTCACTTAGTGAACCTGGGATATATCACGTGCATTCGTGACATACTAAATAACCCCCCTCTTTGCAAAAAATATTGCCCTAAACTCCTTTCTTGTCAACCCCTCCCAATACATAGCCCGAATTAAAAACCCCCCTATTTTCACCAGATATTATATGCATCAATTTTTTCTTTAACATTTTCCATACCCCTTTATATTTCTATCATATGTTATGATAAAGAGTTGGCTGAGTTTTAAGCATAACTCTCGATTTGGTAGACGTTACTAGTATTAATTGATGGGTTGCATAAGATGTTCTGGGTAAAAATTTTCAAATAACTTTAGGTGGACTTTTGTTTTAATTTTTAGTTGACCAACTCAACCGGTAAGATCTCCTCTTAAGCTATCTCTAAGGGTTTTATCTCATTACATTAACCGGCCTCGTGCTTAGGCTTTTGTTATTTTATCGGTTGGTATATTTTTTCCTTTGTCTTCACATGTATGTTTTTCTGTGCCTAAGTCATGTTTTAGTGCTTGTAAGTCTTCTCATATATCCTAGTAACTTTCTACTTAAAGAATGTGTTTTAAGTCACTCTTAAGTGATGGTACCACCTGGGAGTAATTGGGTTTCCATTGAAGTCTATATTGCATTTCATCAATCCACTGAGATGATGTGGAAGTCCATGATATAGTCTATCTAACACCCATATTATATCATTGAATGTGCTTAAAAATTAATTGAAAAACAAAAACTTGTTATATTCAAAAACAAAAGAAGCATAGGTAATTCATAACAAAAGAAGCTTTTCGATGATACCCTTCTTTAAGCTTCAACGACCTGGCAGTGTCCACATGTCAATGAGGAGTTAGTGAAGGAATGATGATGAAGGTTCGCTAGGAAATTTCATAAACACTTCTTAGATCCCAAAGACTTGACGATGCCAGTGTGGCCAACATTCAAAGAAAGAGAATGCTTGTCAGTAAAATTTTGTGTCCCAAAAACGTCAAAATTTTATCTTGCCTACTCACTGATGCACATGTGGGTGGACACATTAGAATGAATGGCCATCAACAACATATTTTTTTCAATCAACCAATCACTGTAGACAATTTTTCCATTACTTTATCATTCCTATAGTTTCCTTTTTTTAAGCATTTAAATTATTTTAATAAAAATATTTCTTTATCTTCCTATTGGTTAATACCATCAACAATAATTGTAGGGCTGATTTGTCGAAAAAAAAATGTATTCACAATCTCTATAATTTTTCACTTATTTTTATTGGAAATACAAGATATATATTATTAATCATTTTAAAGTATTACAAAATTTGTAAGGATTCTAGAAAGACCTCAGAAATCCAAACAATCATATCAAAACTAGTGATTTAGTAGAATCGCTATAAAACCCATATACTTTCCCTAAACATAAAAGCAAAACTAGAAAAGTATCTTACATAATATAGCACATAGGCTTATACATTCTTCATATTATAAAACAAAAAAATCAAATCTTGAAATTGTTGTAGCACTGACATGCAAGAAAAAGAAATGAAGGGGCATAGCAATCCTTAGACCTTAGTATGGATTGGTCCTAGAATGTCTACCCCTGCCACACTTGGCATCTTGGCTATGGTTCATCTTCAAAAGGCCAAACTTCTTCTTCAATAACCAACCCATGATGCTTTGGTTCATAGTTTATGTCAAACCCTTCCTCATTGATGTATTCCTCAAACAAATCCCTGCCTTTGTTGAACTTTAGACCCAAAAATTTTTGCACAAATCTCATATGCTTGAGAATATTTGGTCTTCTTGGTTCAAAAAATTCCATCAATGGCCCAGTTAGAATAGGCATCTTGCAAACTTCTCGATTCCCACGATGAGTTGCAAAATAGTCTTGTGGGAATGAAATGGTGAAATGGTCATCAATATTAGCAATGACTATTTTAATTTCTCCCAAAAAAGTGTCATCAAAGAGCTTCTAACACAAGCGCATGGTCATCACCTTTGCTTCTCCCACCTTGATAATCAAAGCTAGGAATACAACATGGATGTTTGTATTCACTCTATATCTATGAGAAGTCGTGAAGAAATCCTTCCCCAATTTTTTTTGACTACATGAATGATGAGGGGGCTAGAATAATTCAAAACCCCTAAGAGGTGCCTATCTGAAATTTCCTTAAGAAAAGCCATTTGTTGTTTGGTAGAAATCAATCGAATAGGAAAATCCATAGATGTAAAGCTAAAAAAAAGCAACAGGAAAAATGGTGGGCAAATGAAGGAATTGAAATGGAATGCAAAAAGAGAATTTGAGAATACCTAAATATATTAAAGACTAAATAATCGAGAAGGAGATCATAAATACATAATAAATGTGATATGAGTAGAGGTCTTGGAAATTTGAAAACATATCCATCACAAAATCTTCTATAGGAAAAATAATCATTCCCAGTCATGTCCTACATCATTTTTCCATCGGCATGTCTGAGGAAAAGGTAAGAATGTAAGGATTTCAACCAAACATTTAATGAGAAAAAATGAATTTTGAGGAGAATGAACAAAAAGATTGGAGCTGAAAAACTAGAGCTGTCATTTTTTTGGTTTAAGCCCAGAGACCTCCCTAAATCCTAAAGTTACCCATGCAATCCTTTTCTGTTTTTGTTATAATCTTGCGGTGACTTCTTGTAACTAGTTTTCAAACTCTTAAGTCATGACTTAAGCCTTTTGCATAATTTTTGTGACTGGCCCCTTCTTGCTAGCCACCTGGTTGCTTTATTTCCTAAGCCTTTATCTTGTTGTGCATCTTCTATAAGATCAACAACCCTGATGATCGTGTAGTTACATAGTTAATCCAAGATGCTCACTCACCCTAACTCCACAATTCCACCCACTCACATGGCACATGAGCCCTGTAAAAATCCGACTCATTCTAAGTGGACCAATAAGCTTACGCTTGTTGGATATCGATGGACACATTGGAGAGGTGGGCCCGATTTCCTCATCATGTATGAATATATGGTTTTGGTTGATCACTTTCCATTCATCTAACGGTCCAAATTGTCATGCAGTTGTGCAACTAACCAAAGTAGCTTATAGTAGTTAACTTCGCCTACATATGTGGCACATGGGCCTTACTAGTGATGACGATACACATTTGGATCACTAAACAAATGAGAAGTGGAGGACTATATGAAATGGCAAGACTGTGGGTCCAACATACCCACCTCTTAAGTGTGACATTTGTAGGGTTATCTTTTGCAAGATATATAGACAGGATCTTCGCAAGATTACATGATTGGATAGAAATGCTCGAAAGAGATAATTCCACAATGCCAGGGGGATTTTGTAAATGGTGATAATAAAATATGGATAAAAGCATCTACATTTTTTCTTCCCATTCATCACAGCCTGGCAAATAATTAGTTGTTGGGGCCACAACACTTGAATAAGAATTTGAACGGCTAGTTCCTGCCATCAAACAAGCATACGTGCCTGCGGTTAATACATTTAATTTCTCATTGAAATCCAAGAATTATTTGCTATATTAGCCTCATTCTAGATTTATTTTATATATACTACATTCTGAAACACTGTGCATGCCTTTGTGATCAAATATTTTGTTGTAAGGGTTTATATACTAAGGTTTTATGTGCAACCTCGCTCTATCTTTAATTGTTGCACCAATCCTTTCTTTCTGTAAGCCAAATTGATAATTTAGAGCTACACATAGAACCATTCCAAGCCTTTTTGTAAAAGCCCAAGGGATTACTGTACTTGTTTACATAAACCCTAACCTCGACAATGGTTGATTCCTCTAGCTTGAGAAAGAGGAAGTTCTCTGAAGAAATCATTATTCAACTCCTAGGATCCATGGATACACAAAAGCGATTGAAACTAGGATCCAGGCCAGATGAATTCATAATTGATCACTCTGACGAGTGTAGAGATTCTTTAATCCCACCTAAGGGTTTTAGTCTCTAGAGAAGGGGATACAACAAGAAGAAAGTGAATCCTTGTTTTAAATATTTGGAATTGCAATCTTGCAAGGCTCATAGTTCCAAATGTATACGCAAATAATGAATCGATTGCTACCATTGCTACTAATTATGGGTCAGATACTAGGGATGTTATGACCAAAGAGGGTGGTAGGCTTATGAATATCACAAGAGAGGTTATTGGTGAAGTATTTATGCTTAGCCCTAATATGGATTGAGCTATCAATCCATAAGAATTGGAAAGACAATACAAGAAAAATGAGGAGTTGTATAGAGAAAAGCTAACATAATTTAGACCCATAGCATTGAAGAGAGATGAAAGAAAATTGACCTCAAAAAAAGTTGCTCCTTATAATGTTGATTTTTTTTTGGTTACTTTATGGACACATACTATGCTTTATGCTAGGTGTGAGTTGTAGATGCAAGAAGAATGATTCCTAACTAGATTTTGGTGATGTGTATATATCAATAGACCTTATGATTATGCTTCTCTGGTGGCAAAGGGTCTCCATAATTCGCTTTGTGATTTCAAAATGAGAAAGTCATCAATTTTAAGGTATTATTCTTTGTTAATGCATATATTCTTGTACAGAGGTCTTAAGGTTTGGCATTCAAACCTGAAAGTTACTCTTGTAGCCAAAGGGGAGTTACTCCTAGTCCAAGAATGGACTTATATATGGGATCTAAATATGAATGAGTCTAATTACCTGAATTTTGAGAATCTATTCATTAGAAAGTTGTTAACCATCCTCCAAAAGGAGGTTAGATGAGGTCTAAGAAAAGAAGTCAAAGAATTCTTGAGACCTAAGGATCTCAAACTTGAGGTAAAAATCCCTTGTAAATGGGGATCATGGTTCTATTTAAAATACCATACGATTATTAGGGTATTTGGAAGCCCTATCACTCCTAAGATTTTTCCTATCACTATTTAAGATAGGGTTGCTTTCTTTGACGTTATGCATCAATTGGTGGAGGCAGACATGTCTTTGGTAGGAGGAGCTCACAAGAAGGGCTCAATGCTCCATCACAAGTTGTGGTTGGGATGTATCATTTCACAAATAGAAAGACATATGACATTTTGGATTACATGTTGAACAAAATATAAAATTCCTCGAGCTAAGTATGCATTCCATGACTGAATGATTTTTTCAAATGATTGGGAAGGCAAAGCCATAGCAGTATGAGTGGGACGATGAGGAAGAGCTCATTAGGAATGATAAATATTATAATGATGTTTTGAAAAGGAAAGAGAGATGGCACAAGATTCAATATGAAGAGCATAAGAAGAAGATAGAAGATAATACTTGTAGACGTATAAAAATGACCATATTCCTAAATGAATATTTTATGTTCATTTCCCTATTTAATTAAATCCAATTTAATTAAATTATCCACATTCTTCTATTTTATTAAATAAATTATTCAATTTATTTAAATAAAATTCACTATACCATTTAATGAATAAATCATTTTATTCAATTAAATCCCCCTAGCCACTTTTAATTAAATTCAAATTTAATTAAATAGTTATCCTAAATTGAATAAATCTAATTTATTTAATTTCTCCAAATTGCAACCAAATTGAATGAAATTCTTTATTTCAATTAAATCCTATTATCTCTCCATCCACTTGCAAAATCCCAAACCCCTTCCTAATCCCTTCTAGAATCTTCTAAACACTTCTAATTAACCTAACCCTCCTCTAAATTTGTCACATCCCTAAGCAAAGGGAAGTCACTTCTCAAAAACTTTAAAGTCTTTGATAACCATTGAAGGTTTTCAACCTTCAACCACTAAAACCCTTAAAGTCTTTGAAAACCATTAAAGGCTTCCAACCTTCAACCACTTAATCCCTAAAGTCTCCAATAACCATTAATGGTTAATTCAAACCTTCCCACATGGTTAAAACATTTGTTTTGACTCAACCTCTATCCAACCCAAGGGTCTCATCAGGCCTTTAATGCTTTGACCATGATTATCTCTTAATCATTTGCACAAAGGTTTATCCTTGGATTAACTCTTAATCCAGTGGGTAATCCTAATTTAAACTTGACCCTTAGCCTTTAGATAACCATGAGGTCTTCTCAGGCCTTTAATGCCTCCAACCTCTTCTTTCAACCCAATCCTATGTTGACACTTGTCACCATTTCATTGGTACAAATTGTGCACATGGATCCCCAACTTTCAAACCTGGCCCTTGATTAAACCTTTCAATCCTGACCATCCATTACCCTATTTGTGCTATAAATAGAGCTCTCATTCCTCCATTTTTAACAATTATCTTTCAAATTTGTAGCATCACACTTATGCTCAAATTCTTTCAAGCTTTCATTTCATATATGCTCATCATTTAGCCTCTTTTAGATCATAAATTAGACAAATATGCATGCTTAGATTACTTTCTTTATCATTTTAGTTCAATCATAGACTAAATATAGTATGCTAGGATAGTATTCATACTAATCTTGTCATCTTATCATTTAGTTTATTGCATTTTTAGCATCATACATAGCTTCACATCTATTTCATAGTAAAATCAATCAAAAGCATCTCTCGTTCTCATATTTGCCATCCCTAAACCATTTTGCTCAGTGATCTGAGAGCAAAAACGTTGGTTTGAGGGACATTGTGAGATAGAGAACCATGGGACCCTCCTTGGGAAGCTGAGTAACACTACGTTACTCCATAGCTTGCATCAAGAAGTCCTGTGTGTGTGTGTGGACTAGTTCTCTATAATATTTTCACATATTAATTTTTATTCGCCCACTTTTCCCGCATACATTTCTGGCGCCCACCATGGGGCTCAAACCCCAATAACACATCGGTTTTTGAAATTGATCATTTTTGCAAGTCCACGGGAAACAAGAATCAGCGCGTCAAAAAGATAACTTAGCGCATCTGCCTAACAGTTTAGCGCTTCTAGCCTACTGTTTAGCGCTTGGGCTGTCTGTCTTAGTGCGTGAACACTTTTCCTCGGCGCATGATCCTATTTAACAAATTTTCCTGTAGGTGTCGACGCAGGCAAAACACATAATAGCGCATATACCTAACAGATTAGTGCATCTGCTCAACCTTTTAGCGCTTGTAATACATCTTCCAGTGCGTTTAAGCCAAAAATTAGCACATCAGATTCAAACTTTTCCAGCATAACTGACCGCGAGAAAAAGCAAAACACAGAGTAGCGCTTACGACACATCGAGTAGCGCATCTGGGTAACAGAATAACGCAGACAAAAGAAACTATAGCGCATCTGGAGCATATTGTAGCGCGTACAGTTTGTTCTGTAGCGCATCACAGACAAAACAAAAAAAAAAATTATTGTAACCAAATTAAAATTCTAGACTTGTAGAAGTCCCCCGAATCAACTGATCATCTTATTGTTTTGTTTATTTGCAGGATTTTAACAGTTTCTTGCAGGTAAAGTGAGGAAATTTGCTTTTTACAGCAAAACGATTTTCTTTTGTTGACCTTCAAAAACATCGAATTTGCTTTGTTGACTATTTCTTTTTCATAGATCAGACAATCATTGCTTTGAAAGATTAAAAAGAACATCATGTTTTTGTGGAGCAACATCTCTGCATAGATTTTAGCAAATCACTTCTTTAAAAGGATAAAATAAGACCTCATTGTTTGCTTTGTCTCAAAAGTGGAAGGTATATGCTCTCCCCTTAACTGGGTGATCAAAAAGCCAAACCACTCTTACGCTTTCAGTACTTCACGCATTTAAATCCTTTAGCAGGCCTGCCTTCCTGAGGAGTTGCAATCAACTCTTAAAGCCATTTATGGCCGGTGTGAAGGGAACGACCTAAGTGGGAAACGACTTTGACGCCAAGAATTCCAACCCACTATAATCAAATGTGGAAAGTGACGAAAGTCCTTTTCAACGATTGCGCGCAGTGATTAGCCTTCCCCCAGTATCCTCAAGATATGTAAAGCCTTTGTTCTAAAGGTTGGGAAGCCTCCTAAGGGAGTTTATCACTGACGGCCGAATGGGAAGCTTGATTACGAACCATAGAATTATAAACTTTGAGCTAAGTCAGTAACCAAACATTGTAACATCATAGTGCAAGGGTGGGGAAGAATCCGCCCCCAAGATTACTCACCATATATCTCCCAAGATAACTACTCAATTGTGAAGCAATTCACTTTGGGTTAACTTCTGGCAAAAGGCAAAAAAACGGGCACCCCCTAGGGGGTGACACGACTGTTTGAGCTGACAGAGTATCGAGACTAGTGGGCTATGATGTTATTAATGACCCTTGAATAAAGAGTCTTTCTGAAGTGTTTTATTTTGTATCCAACCTGTTAAAACATTGGGGATTTGAACACATCCTCGCAGAACATACACTTTTTGTTAAATTAGGCAAAATGACTGTACTTTGTGTGTCATGCTTACATTTTTTATTTCAGAAAATCATCCATCATACTTGAAAAATTTCTCAACAAAATTCAGAATCCTCACAAAAACACAAAAAAAAGAAAAATCAGGGCCGTCTAGCACATAAGAGCAACATCTTAGCGTGTGTAACAGTTCTATTAGCGCATTCAAACATAAAATTAGCGCGTACAACTAAAACAGTAGCGTTTCAATCCTAAGGCAAAAATAGTGAACAATCCTTTAGCGCATCCAAACCACATTCTAGTGCGTATCAGAAACATATTAGCACGTAGGTATCCACAGTTAGTGCATAAAACAAAACAATTAGCGCGTATCAGGCCCAGTGTAGCACGTCTATTTTTCGAAACAAATTCCACAACATTTTTCACAGTCCTAGTTTAGCGCGTGGCAGCTACATCTTAGCGCATGGAATATATATATTAGCGCATTTGTCAAAACAGTTAGTGCATCTAAAGCTCAGTATAGCGCGTAGCTTTTCCAAACAAACTTAAATAGCAAATTTCAACAGTGTGAGTTTTAGCGCGTGAGACAAATAGCTTAGTGCATGGAAACCATATTTTAGCGCATTAACCAAAACAGTTAGCGCTTGTCAATCCCAGTCTAGCACGTGAATTTTTCACCCACTAGAACAAAAAAATTTCAAAAATAAAATTTTAGCGCGTAATTAGGGGCAGATTAGCGCGTGTGCTGATTATTTTAGCGCATTAGGGAAATTCAGTAGCGCATTCAACTTCTGTTCTAGCGCATGATCCAAAACCAGAAAATAGAGAGTTACAAACTGAAAAATTTTGAAAAATTCAAAAACATTTTAGAGGACCTTTTCGTCAAAAAAATTATCTTCTATCAAACCAGAGTGACAAAAACAAACCGTTAAAAAAAATTTTCAAGTTCAATTTGTGTCAAACAAAGTTGTCAGAATCTGAAAACGAATCAAGCAATAGAGGACGTCTCTCCTATCATAATCCAGAAAATTTTCATCATCAGTATCAATCAAATCCTTTAACATCTTACGGATTTTATCTCCAAAACACTTGTCTAAAAATTTTCAAATTGTCAAATCCAGTTTCCAGACCGGGAAACTTCTTATCAATATCATTTGACACACTTTATTGTGAAGAGATATCTAAACCTTCATTCTGATAAAGTAAAATTTGAAATTTTCAAAACAAGAATCAACTAAATCCAAACAAATCAAAGGAAATCATTGATCACTCATGCATAACTAATCCCCTTATTCTGAGAAGAAAGAACCTCTATCGTAACATCACGTTGAAGAAACAACAACCTAGCTTTTCCAAATTCATCAAGCGAAACAAGTTTTTATACATCAATCGTCAACTCTTCAAATCTCATTGGGTATTTCTTCATCACGTCAAACGTTATATCCAAAACAAATCTAGCGAATTTGACAGAGAACCCCTGCAAATAAGAGCATACTGTCAAAAGTCTGCTTTTAATCAAAAGATAAACCGAGGAGGGAAAATCAATCCAGCATTCTTACCCGATGAGTGCATCACATATAACACATCTCGACCAGAACCACCAACGCCCGAACAACACATCGAAGAGGCTTTTGTTCCTTTCATCACTGAAAGCTTCTACTAAAATGCCTGTTACTCGCTCTCAACGAGACAAACAAAGTGAGGCACATGCAGAATCAAGTATGAATCAAAGATTATCAAATCCTTTTGAAGTTCCACCCGTAGAAGAACCTGAAATTATCAACACCCTTCTTAGAGAATGTCAAGTAAATCCCGCCTTCCAAAAACTTGTCGAAAAGCTCATAGAAAATGACAAGGAAAAATATTTGTTGATGCTCACAAGCAAGGGCGTTAAACTTCCGGAAGATTTCGACCCAAATCTTTTTCAAACCGAATCCCAGCAATATGCATCTCAAGAACAAAACTGAGAAGAAGAAACTCACATACCTGAACAACATAACTTTGAACAACACATTCCAGAACAATGCATACCAGAAATGCATATACCTGAACTAGAAACACCAGAGCAACATATACCATTTACCACTCCCTTTCAGCTGAGAGCCAATACAAGGCAAGAACTTTTTCCTTGGCAAGACAATGCACCCTTGATTGCTCTTACTCAACAAATGCAAATGTTACAAAGGCAAATACAGGATATGCAACAAGGGACAACAGTGCGGTACTCTTTAAACGAAATTTGTCCTTATCCATTTAACAGAAGCTTGAACATGGTACCTTTTCCTCCAAACTCGGACATTCCCAAATTTGATAAATATGATGGGAAAGGTGATCCTCAAGATCATGTTCGAGAATTTTGCACCATGAGTCTTGAATTTGCTCATGATGACACTTATCTAATGAGGTTGTTCCCAAGAATCCTGGGAGGACAAACAATGGAATGGTTATCCAAGATTACACCACCTATCAGATCATTTGACGAATTGGTTAACAAATTCATCACCCACTATTCTTACAACATCCAACATGCCATAACCATGCTAGATGTTTGCAACACCAAACAAAAGAACAATGAAACATTCATGTTGTTCCTTCAGCGTTGGCGATGCATGGTATCCAGATATCCTCGCGATATTCCTAAAAAGGAGAAAATGGAAATCTTCATTGATAACTTAAATGGCGAAATGAGTTACAGACTCAAACTTCAATGCATACCATCCTTTGCCAAATTGATTGAAAATGGCATTCAAGTAGAGGAAGCTTGTGTCAAAAAGGGAACACTCAAATTCTACAAGGAAGGAACAAATTCATCAAACTACAATAACCAAAACAACACCAACTTTGACAAATCTAGATTTTGGACTCGAAACAAAAATGAACCACATGATCCTAAATCGAAACAACCAGTACTTGCATTATCTGGAAATCCTCAGAACACGAAAAATGCTAAAAAGGCTACTCCCAGTGCTAATATGTATGCGCAAAACACTGATCAAGGACAAATCAACACCAACAACACCAATGATAATCGAGGCAAAAACATGAATCCAGGACCTAACAACAATCCACGCAACAATACAAACAATTTCCAAAAGTGTATCTTCACACCACTGGGACAATCACTAGAATCCGCATTCAGAGAACTTTTGGCAAACAAGGTTCTTTCTTTACCACCACTCAACAATTATGAACCCCCAGTCAAACCACCTTGGTGGAATGATTCACACTATTGTGATTTCCATCGCAACAAGGGTCATAGAACAAACGAGTGCATGAGATTGAAACACATAATCCAGGACATGATTGATCGAGGTGACTTAATGGTAGATGGTCTCAAAACAAATAATGATCACGACGCCTTCAAAAATCCTCTCCCAAATTACAACAAAGATGGAGCATCAACTTCAAATGATACACGCGGAGCTCATATTAATCACATTTACGATAACACTATCAATCATATATCAGCTGAAGATCATCAAGTAAATGTCATCACCATCCGAGATCAGCGTGATCATGAATCTATCAATGTAACAACCCGCACTCAGAAATATGTCTTGAAGGGACATACTGCACCTACAACCACCACACCTAAAATCCAATATGACTTGGTTAACCAACTACGCAAGACTCCAGCTCAGATATCTATCCTGGAATTATTAAAACTATCACCCAAGCACAAAGACATATTGGAGCAAGCATTATTGGAAACAAATGTACCTCAAAATCTGGATACAGACAGATTTCAAGCCATGGTCGCCCATATGATAGAATCTCATAACCTCACCTTCTCAGAGCACGACAATACCTCATTGAGTCATCTGCATAATATCCCTTTCCATATTGAAGTCATTGTTTGCAAACACCGAGTCAAGAGAGTCCTAATAGATGGAGGAGCCGGCCTTAATATCTGTACTTTAAAACTTATCCGTGCATTAGGCTTCTCAGAAGAATCTATTGATCCTTGCAAAAAGATTACCATAAAAGCATATGATGATGAGGAACGGTCCTCTAAAGGCACAGTCATATTACCTATTCAAGTAGGCCCAGTACAAAAGGATACTATTTGTCAAGTCTTAGATATTGATCTAACCTACAATATTTTGTTAGGACGACCCTGGATACATGAAATGCAAGCAGTCCCTTCTACATATCACCAGTGTGTCAAGTTTCCTTATGATGGACAAGAAATCTCCATATCTGCTGATCATAATCCATTTCAACATTGCAATGCAATGGGGGCAGCCCAGGACAGTTTGGTTCCTCATAATAGAGAAAAGAAGCAATCTTCAACATCAGATCCATATACAACAAAATCCAACTCCTTATGGGGAGACTTCAAGCAGAAAATGCAAATCAAAGACCAAGGCATGGGAGAATACTCTTTGGAACCTTTATGTTTGGCAAAATTGCCCACCTCACCTAGATCGCATGGTTTGCCTACTACATCAACACAACTGGCTACTCAGCCCATCACTAAATTTGATTGTACTTTCATCCAATTGGGTACTCTAGCACATGAATCAGAAGACAAAGATATTCTTAGCTGGTTATACAAAGATGAAGAAGAAAATCATAGAGCAGCTACTCTAGACATTGTACTACCAACACACATGTATGGAAAAGGCTACTTAATCATGAAGCAAATGGGATATGATGGTAAAGAACCTATTGGCAAACGCAAAGAGGGAGTTACTGAACCTATCGATCTTCCTTCACAACCTAGCAGAAACAAAGCAGGATTGGGCTCTAAACTCACATTCCTATTAAAGCGGCTACCTCACCTACCTATCAAACCTCAATGGAAGGAAAAGAAGAAGTAAAAAGAAGAATCCTGGCAGGAAGCACTTTTTGAATCAGCAGAAACAATCCGCAAGGCATGGGAACATCAAGATCAAAAGTTACATCAGGAAAAACTTCTAAGTCATAAGAAGGCCCTATCTACAACAGTAGCTCATATTCAAACACCAATATCTCAAGAACAAATCAGGACATCTTCAAATACCATTATTACTCCTTGAAGAAGCACAGTCTATGAACAAATCCAGCAAGTAGAAGATGGATCTGATACAGAATCAACACAAAATATCAAAATAGTATCCATCATCAAAGATTTGTTTTCACCATACAACACCCCTGTTTACAACACAAATAGAATCTGGGATGATGCCTATGAAACAGATTCCAATGAATATGAATGGGGTACCTGCTCCAATGCTACTACTGATATCCTGGATGATACTGATTCTATATCCCTTTCTCAGGAAGAACATAACGCAGAGGATAGACCTCTTGAATTTGGACCACAACATATCTATGACGCTCCGGAAAGTGAACAGAAACATTATGAACAAATCTATGTGGAAGATGATACCATCGAGGACCTCGACGAAATCCTCAATTTCTTTAAACCAAAAACCCAGCATGATGAAAACTCTATCCTAACACTTACGGTAGCCGAACTTGATCCACCCAATGATTCCTTACCACTTGTCTTTCCTGACCTAATTGACTGGGACGAACCTGAAACAAGTGATATACCTATTTTCCCAGATGATGCATCTATTGTCCATTACCTATGTACCGTAAATCCGAAAACAGGCTCTGCCAGTGAACGAAATAATGATATCTGTCAATCAGGGAGTGCCAAGTCTCTCAGTTGCAAAAATGCATCAAATAATGAATATAATGCTGAAAACCAGTCAATGGCAGCTCTAGATCATAAAAAAGTAAAAATAAAGGATGCATCGGAGGGTGAAAACCTTTTTAAGGCACCTAACGATGGGAGACTTGACACCCTTCCTAAGCACTTTCATGAGCGATCGCCCATATTGATTGAGCCCACTCAATCAATCAACATTGGTACCACAGAAGCAGCCAGAAATACACATCTTGCAGAATCTCTAACAGAGGAAGAAAGATTGGCATTCATCATCTTCTTTAAAGAACAGCAAGTCAACTTTGCTTGGTCATATGTTGATATGCCCGGAGTAGATCCACACTTAATCATGCATCACTTGTCCATCTCTACCGGAGTTAAGCCAGTCAAGCAAAAGCTACGAAAGATGAATCCACAGGTGGCACTCATGGTCAAAACTGAACTAAAAAAATTATTAGACGTCGGATTCATCCGACCCATTGACTATGCAGAGTGGATATCCAATATCGTTGCAGTATCAAAACCGGATGGTAGTATCAGAATATGCACTGACTTCAGAGACGTTAACAAAGCTTGTCCAAAAGATGACTTTCCTCTGCCAAGTATCGATATAATTGTAGATCTCATAGCAGGCCATGCAATGCTCTCACTAATGGATGGTTTCTCAGGTTATAACCAAATTAAGATAGCTCCTAAAGATCAAGATAAAATAGCATTCACCTGTCCTTGGGAGACGTACTATTGGAATGTCATGCCTTTTGGCTTGAAAAATGCGGGAGCCACTTATCAAAGAGCAATCACAACCATCTTCCATGATATGATGCACACATTTATGGAAGACTATGTGGATGATTTACTAGCAAAATCCTTTACCAGAGCTAAACATCTCGGCATCCTAACAAAGATCTTTGCTCGATTGCAAAAATTCCAAGTCCGACTCAACCCTAAGAAGTGTGTCTTCGGGGTTACATCAGGCAAGTTACTAGGCTACATAGTATCAGCTAAAGGTATTGAAGTTGATCCAGTAAAGGTACAAGCCATCATGGAAATGCCACCACCACAAAATATCAGTCAACTCAGATCTCTACAGTGACGACTTCAATCAATCCGGCGATTCATCGCTCAGCTAGCAGATAAAAGTCTACCATTTAACCATTTGCTACACAAAAATGTACCATTCAAATGGGAGGCTAAGTGTACAGAATCTTTTTATCAAATCAAACAGTACCTGATGAATCCACCAGTTCTAGTACCACCAGTTGCCGAAAAACCACTTATTCTATATATCTCAACAACAGATATTTCACTGGGGGCATTATTGGCACAAGAAGATCAACAAGGAAAGGAACGTGCCATATACTACATCAGTAGAACATTGAATGGCTATGAGCTCAACTATACATTTATTGAAAAGGCTTGCCTAACAGTAGTCTTTGCATCTCAGAAGTTCCGACATTACATGCTAGCACACACCATAAAGCTAGTTGCAAAAATTGATCCTCTAAAATATCTACTCAGCAAAGTCGCTCTTACAGGCCGATTGGCTAAATGGGTCATGATTCTCAGTGAATTCGACATCCAATACACAGAAAGATGAGCCATCAAAGGACAAGCAATTGCAGATCAGTTGGCCGCAGCACTACTACCAGGCAAACAAACCATGGAGGTTGAATTTCCAGACAGGGATGTACTCGCTCTTTCTACTAAACAATGGACCCTATACTCAACATGGTTCAGGTGCCGGCATTCTGTTCATCACTCCTGAAGGACACACTATGCCAAAATCATATAGACTTATGTTTCCATGCACAAATAATGTGGCTGAATATGAAGCACTGGTCATCGGCATCAAAATGGCCGTAGAATGGAAAATCACAGAGTTAAAAGTCTATGGAGACTCACAACTGGTCATTAATCAAATTAATAACAACTATCAGACAAAGGACGACAAGCTACTACCTTATAAACGAATGGTGGATGACTTCAAACAGTATTTTGTGCACATCACCTTCGAGCAAATACCAAGGCTGAACAACAAAGCAGCTGATGCAATGGCTACAATCGCTTCGCTACTACAAATTCCTAAGCAACAGAGTCATTATGAGTTCCTGGTAGAGCAACTGTTCTCCCCCGCCTATGACCACTCCGAATCCCATGTTATCTATGCCTTGACTGGTTCCGATTCTCCACTATATGGACCAATATACGACTACCTCAAGCATAATATCTTACCCATTGACCAATCCCGTAACCAAAAATGTAACTTTATTCGACAAGCTGCCCATTATACCCTTACCGCTGATACTCTATATCGTCGAGGTCTCAATGGTACTCTTCTTCGTTGTCTTGATCGTAATGATTTCGATTCAGCTTTACACGAGCTTCATGAAGGTATTTGTGGCACACATTCAAGTGGCACTACTCTTGCTAAAAAGCTTCTAAGGATGGGATACTACTGGCCTACAATGGAGAAATATTCATATCACTTTGCCAAGAAATGTCCTAAATGCCAAATCTATGGTAATCTGATACATGCACCAGCACAAGAACTACAGCCCTTTACAACATCATGGCCCTTTTGTCAGTGGGGACTGCACCTAGTTGGCAAAATTCATCCGTCCTCTTCAAATGGACACAAGTTCATTATAACAGCAATAGAATACTTTACCAAATGGATCGAAGCGGTTCCCATGACCACAGTGACTGAGAAACAAATTGCCTCTTTTATCCTGAATTATCTGATCTGCAGATATGGTATTCCAAGTTCAATCATCACAGATAATGGACAGCCCTTCAAAAATCAAGATGTCTAAGAACTATGTGAAAAATTCAAAATCCAACATCAGTTTTCTACACCATACTACCCACAGGGAAATGGTCAAGCAGAAGCATCTAACAAGACAATCCAAAAAATTCTCAAGAAAATGGTGAATGATGCAGACAAAGATTGGCATGTACAACTCAATCCAGCACTTTGGGCATGCAGGACCAGCATTCGCACACCTACAGGAGCAACACCATATTCATTGGTATATGGATCCGAGGCTATTTTACCCTTAGAGGTAGAAATTCCATCTCTTAGAATCTCTTTGAAAGGTTTAATCCCTGATGAAGAGTATCGAGTTAACCGACTGCAAGAACTGGAACTATTAGATGAAAGACGCCAACATGCTTATACTCATCTCAAAGCATATCAACAATGCATGTGCAGGAGCTACAATCACAAGGTCATTCCTCGCAACTTCAAAGTTGGTGATCTAGTCCTCAAAGAAAATCCAAGAAATCAGCAGGATCGAGAAAAGAAAGGGAAATTTGAACCTAACTGGTTGGGTCCCTATGTCATCATATCAGTCTATGGATCAGGTGCCTATCAAATAACAAATTCTGAAGGAGATGTGCTCGATGATCCAATTAACAGCATTCATCTGAAAAAGTACTATACTTAAGGTAGCTTAGTGCACGAAAAAAAAAAAATCCAGAAAAAGCAAAAATACCAAGTACAATAAAAACAAACGGTGAAAACCTGGTAAACAGGCACCCTTGTGAAAAACCGGCTTCTCTATCTATATCCATGCCATTTTATCCATCAAAAAATTATCGGCCATCGCCCGACACTTAGCATATCTCCATTCAGGACATACTTAGCGTAGTCACTATCCTGGGTTATCCATCTGTATCTATTCTCTTACCGCATACCACCATGACTTGAAATCACTATATGTATTCACAATCAAGAGGCACACTCAGCTAGGGGCATGTAAATCGTATCAATTTTGCAAACATTCAAGACATCAAGACTAGATACAAAACTCGACAGCATGACATCCAACAAACACAACTACGCTTCATCACAACAACCAAAACACAAACAATACACAAGAATCTCAAGGATGGATGATTTTCTGAAGTACTAAATGTTGCATTATAGCATCAATGTCTTGATTATTTTGCATTTTGAACTTTTTAAATTATTGGAATCTTCTCCTTATCTCATAAAAAGCTTCAAAGCTGGAGATCATGAGGAACTTCCAATATTTTCTTAGTCTTCTGTCTGGGAGGCGATCACTTGTACTGTGTGAGTACATGCCTCGCGACGTGATCCATCGAATATCACTGAAGGCTTGATTCCACTTCACGCATACAAATGATCAAATCTTGTCTGTTTACGCAATACGCACTCAGGTCGTCCTGGTTCAATTATACCTTGACGCTTGTGCTCTCTTGCAAAATTAAATATCATGTAAATTTTTCTCAGGTCATTATGGTTCAATTATACCATTATGCTTGTATAAATTTTCAACATACCCAAAATCAATAAACTCTCCATGATGATATTTACAAAAAAAGCAAATAAATGGTTATATCGGACGGCAAATATCGAATGAGAGATGCTCCAAAAACAATTAGTTGCATATCATTTACAATTAGTTGCATATCATAGTTGCATATCATTTTACAATTAGTTGCATATCATTTTACAATTAGTTACATATCATTCTTATCTCATTCATTACATATCATTTTGCATCATTATTACATCATTTTTTTTTACATCATATCATATTACAATTAGTCGCATATTAAATCATACATCTCATTTTCAAGATACATCTCACAGCATATCAAAGCATACATCCTGCATCATACATTGCATCATCTATGTAAACATTACATCATCATATGACAAAGAACTAGCACACATAAACATGCATCCATCTACACATCACATGATCAAAAATGGTGCCATCCATATAAATATCTCAAAAATGATCCAAAATGTACAAAATATGTCAAAACTGTGTCTAGTACAAAGAGTACAATGCTCAAAAATACAACAGAGACCATGTCTCTCAAGTATGACTATCTCCTAACGGAGATGGTCTCGCTCCAGCTGCACCTGTCCCTGGATCTCCAGGAGGGTCCTGTCTAGCTCCAGATACGCTCGCCCCTGGATCTCTAGGAGGGTCCTGTCTCAGCGGCCCCGTCACACCTCGACTCTCCGATCGTGTCCTCGCAGTTCGAGATCGACTCGATCTCGATTGTGCAAAGCTCTCCACTCATCGCTCTCTGGGTACTACAGCCTCATAATGCCGCCTATAATACTCAACCTCCTGTACTCTCCGTGTCAGCTCTCTCAGGGTGTCTCTCAATGGACCACCCGCCGCTGCTCTCTGTACACTCGCCAAGGCCTCCTCTACTCGACCCCCCGCTGCTCTATCTCCGTATCTCTCTCAATGGTCAACTGTGAAATCTGTCACTGATAGGTCAAAATCTGTGCCTGCAGCTGCTGCACAGTAATCTGTAGGGTTCAGATCTATGCATCCTCTACATGACCCGGTACTCGAACCCGCAGTGGTCCCTATGTTGGAGGAACCCCTCCCACTCGCCCTATCCTTGGTACTGGAGGTGGGAGTATATCTACCCTCCTCCTCTGAGCTGGTCGCACCATCTCCTCCTCACCTCCCACTGTCGCCAAAACCTCCGTCACTCTCCCCTCTCTCCCAGCTCTGATAGCCAATCCTCCTCTTCCCCTCTCAATCCTCCCCTGCCGTACCGCTCTCTCCACACCTCTGCCACCCTGCCTCCCCCTGGCTCCTCTACCTCCTCCATCATCTCCATCATCTCCGTCATCTCCATCATCTCCCCCCTCCTCTCCATCCAAATCAAATGCTGGCCTCATCTCCTCGGGATCTGAGATCCTCGCCACTGCCCGCGCAGTAAACAAACGGGCGAACTCCTCTGTCATCCCGGCATCCTGTATCTCTGGGGCATAGTCCCAAACCTATCCAGCTAATCCTGTAAACTCCTCTATGGCCACGGCACTATCAATAGTCGGCCCCCAATTGGCCACATCCTACTGCCGCCGTGCATACAAGCATGCTCCCTGTGGAATTCCTTGCTGCCTCCCGAACTGCCGCAAAACTCTGGTCACCAAAAACTACTCAATGACGAACGGAGTCCTCCCAATTAGATACCTTGTCATGAAAATGAACAGCATCTCTATCCCATCCTCTGCCCACACCTCGCAACCTGTATACGGTCTCCAAGTGACCGTATCTATGTCATCAAAAACTCTCCTCCAGTGCTCTAGTTTGCCCAACTTACGCTGGACAACTAGGCCTCTGTATCCATAAGCGTATGCTGCACCTACGGGCCTATCTCTGTCTGCCACTGGCCTCGCTACTGGGATGTGCTCCCAGCACCATACCTGTAATAGGGTCACACCCGCTGATAAGCTCCCATAACCGAGGTATACTACCTCATGCAGGCTCCGGTAAAGATGAGCCAACATCGTTGACCCCCACGCAAATCTCCGACCCTGTGTAACCATCTGCTCCAGGACCAGCCCCCATCCTACTGAAAATCCCTTTGACTTGCGATCAGGACAAAGGAATCCCCCAATGAATCCTGCCAATACAGATGGCAGCGGTGCATAATCCAGATCCAAAAACTCCTGCCAGGGGATCTCATAGCCACAGACACTCTCATCATGAAATATACGATGCAGTGCCTCTGTGCCGCCCTCCTCGGTCTGCTCATAAGGTAAATTGGCCCCTACCACAGGAATGCACAAAATCCAGTAACAATCCTCCGGTGTCACGGTCATCTCTCCAGTGGCAAAATGAAAGGTGTTTGTGTCGCTATGCCACCTCTCTGCCAATGCTGTCAAAAGTCCCCGGTTCACAGTGAACCGAGGCATATCCAGAAGCGAGGTCAATCCACATCTCTCTATAATATCCAAGTCTGCCTGTGACAGACATGGTATCAGCGTCCATAGTCTCGGGAATCTCTCCCTTGACTGTACAATACCCAAACGCTCCTATCGACAAACAAAAAAAAATCCAATATCAGTTTCCACATCAACACAAAGATATCAAAAATCAAACTTACATCAACAACATGAAACAATTTGCTCATCTACAATCACAGTTCAACATCTTATCATTTCATATCAACTTGTAACACAACTCAAGTTCTTCAAAAACTATATCAAAACTTGTAAAACAACTCAAGTTTCCAACCCATATCGGCTTGTAAAACAACTCAGGCTTTCATACACATTGAACTTGAAACAGACAAACGCAAATACATCAGTTTCTGATCAAAACAACAGCTTGATAATCTATACATCACTTGGAAAATTGCACATCAAAACAAGTTATACAAATACTCATCTTGGATAAATGCATCAAAAACACGACAGGCACACAAAACCACAACTTTTCAAACTCGGCCAAAACTGCAAATTTTTCTTGGATGCGCTAAAACAGACCTTCACTGCGCTAAAACAAACCCACGCGCTAGGCTGCTTGTCCTATGCGCTAACCTATTTGTCCTATGCGCTAAATTCTGTCTACACGCTACTTTTTTCTTCCTAGGCACTAACCTATTTCTCTTATGCGCTAGAACATATCTACGCGCTAATCTACTCTTCCTAAGTGCTACCCTTCTAGTCCTATGCGCTAGGTTAGTCCTACGCGCTAAACCCCCTTTTCAATGCGAACCCTGGCGGCTCTTATGCACTAGGTCATACCTACGCGCTACCCTATTTCTCTGATGCGCTACCTGAGCCTTTGCATGTGCTGTTCTAAGTGCACGCGCTAAACTAAATGTCCTATGCGCTAGCAAAACATTTTCGGACGCAAACCCTAAAATTGACCTAGATGTGCTATTCTACGCTTCGTATGCGCTAAATTACGCTTTAGACGCGCTAAACCGAAAAACCCGAAGTTTAAAAATCAAAAACACACCTGAAAATGACAAAATGAAAAATCCAAAAGGGGTCAAAAATGTTGACTTACTGGTGGTCCACGCGCTACTGGTCTCCAGTACCTCCGAACGCGCTCGAAACGGTGTCTGTGATAAGGAATAGGCATTTTTCTCTCCAGAGCAAATTCTCTTTTCTTCAAAGTCAATAAAGCACAAATGACTTTAAATCAACCCCTTTTCCCCTTTTATAAGAGGAAAATGAAATTAGGGTTAGCCAACTGGACCTGTAATATGGTTGCGGTCTCACCTATACCAAAACAGTTGTATCTTATCCGGAGATGAATCAATTTACACACTTTCTACAAGCACGGAATCCTACACATCATACGAACTTCATCAATTTAAATCAAAAAATTTCAAAAAAATATTGATTCATCTCCTGAGCGGGCATCACCATCAAATCTCGAATCTGGGGCATCACATCAAATCTGGGGCACGACTGACAAATCAAAAGAGCGACACAACAAAAATTGCATTTGATCATAAATCACGATAAAGCATCATTTTCTTTGAAATAACATGTGCACACACATCACTTCAAAGAGGGGCAAAATGTAGACGTATAAAAATGACCATATTCCTAAATGAATATTTTATGTTCATTTCCCTATTTAATTAAATCCAATTTAATTAAATTATCCACATTCTTCTATTTTATTAAATAAATTATTCAATTTATTTAAATAAAATTCACTATACCATTTAATGAATAAATCATTTTATTCAATTAAATCCCCCTAGCCACTTTTAATTAAATTCAAATTTAATTAAATAGTTATCCTAAATTGAATAAATCTAATTTATTTAATTTCTCCAAATTGCAACCAAATTGAATGAAATTCTTTATTTCAATTAAATCCTATTATCTCTCCATCCACTTGCAAAATCCCAAACCCCTTCCTAATCCCTTCTAGAATCTTCTAAACGCTTCTAATTAACCTAACCCTCCTCTAAATTTTGTCACATCCCTAAGCAAAGGGAAGTCACTTCTCAAAAACTTTAAAGTCTTTGATAACCATTGAAGGTTTTCAACCTTCAACCACTAAAACCCTTAAAGTCTTTGAAAACCATTAAAGGCTTCCAACCTTCAACCACTTAATCCCTAAAGTCTCCAATAACCATTAATGGTTAATTCAAACCTTCCCACATGGTTAAAACATTTGTTTTGACTCAACCTCTATCCAACCCAAGGGTCTCATCAGGCCTTTAATGCTTTGACCATGATTATCTCTTAATCATTTGCACAAAGGTTTATCCTTGGATTAACTCTTAATCCAGTGGGTAATCCTAATTTAAACTTGACCCTTAGCCTTTAGATAACCATGAGGTCTTCTCAGGCCTTTAATGCCTCCAACCTCTTCTTTCAACCCAATCCTATGTTGACACTTGTCACCATTTCATTGGTACAAATTGTGCACATGGATCCCCAACTTTCAAACCTGGCCCTTGATTAAACCTTTCAATCCTGACCATCCATTGCCCTATTTGTGCTATAAATAGAGCTCTCATTCCTCCATTTTTAACAATCATCTTTCAAATTTGTAGCATCACACTTATGCTCAAATTCTTTCAAGCTTTCATTTCATATATGCTCATCATTTAGCCTCTTTTAGATCATAAATTAGACAAATATGCATGCTTAGATTACTTTCTTTATCATTTTAGTTCAATCATAGACTAAATATAGTATGCTAGGATAGTATTCATACTAATCTTGTCATCTTATCATTTAGTTTATTGCATTTTTAGCATCATACATAGCTTCACATCTATTTCATACTAAAATCAATCAAAAGCATCTCTCGTTTTCATATTTGCCATCCCTAAACCATTTTGCTCAGTGATCTGAGAGCAAAAACATTGGTTTGAGGGACATTGTGAGATAGAGAACCATGGGACCCTCCTTGGGAAGCTGAGTAACACTACATTACTCCATAGCTTGCATCAAGAAGTCCTCTGTGTGTGTGTGGACTAGTTTTCTATAATATTTTCACATATTAATTTTTATTCGCCCACTTTTCCCGCATACAATACTTATGCTCCAACATGGCAAATATTAATGATCCCTGAGGGAAGAATGAGGGCCATTTTAACTACCTATCCAAATGTGGATATAATTACTTTGCCTCATGAGAGGCCTAGATTGGTGGTTCAACCACCAGTTTAGGAAGTGGAGGAGGAAAGACTAGACTCTCCTCAATCTATTGGTTCCGTCATTGGTCCTACTTCCCATCCACCATCTTCCCCACCTAGGTATGATGAACCTTCCTCTACTCCTACTAATTCTCATGTGTCATATGATCCCTCTCCTTCACAAATATTGCATGTAGAGGTGTATGGTTGCTTCATCCTCAAGTGGCCCACTTTATCAAATACTAGAAATCACAAGAGTCATCACTCCATTGCACACACTATCTTGAGGGAGAGACATTTCATTCCAAAATTATGAAGGCTTTGAATTTCAAGGGGAGGCACCTCTACCTCCACATAGATTTGACACTAGATTGGGTGTCACAATTCAAAATCATTCTCAGGTTTGGGCCCTTGATCCTTAGTGAATATATAAGGCAAAATTCCTTTGAGCAGTTCATGGGTGATCGTGATTTTATAAATACCAGGGAATTCTAGTAGTTTATGATAATAAATATAGTAAATGAGCTAGAGAGAAGAAAATGTATTAAGCTTGATATCTTAAAGGAAGATGAGAGGATAAGAGTTAATAATGAGCTATTGAAAGCTGCCAAAGAACAATTGGCTACTATAACCCTTAAAATGGGAAGGCAAATTTTGAAGAAGAGTGGTGTTGTTTTGGAAGGATTGGATATCTCTTCTGCCATAGCTTTTCATACCTTAAGGAGAAGAAATGACATTGATTTAGAAACAATGGATTTGGTGCAAATGAACAGGGTGCTCTTAGGAGAAATTTTTTATGAACATCTTGATCAATTGGTAATCTGGTATCTGCATCCTGTCACAAGGAGACCATCTCTAAGCCATAAGATGGATCAATTATTTGGAAGTGTGCTTGTCAAGAGGGTAGCTGACACTACTATCACAGAGGCTAAAGACTTGAGCCTAAATTTGGCAAACTTTGTCCACAAGGTGGCAATAAAGGTCGATGAAGAGGTGATTATTCTAAGGGATAAAGTGAAAATATTTCAAGAATAGTTGTATTCAAGGCCAACATACAGGCCTCATGGCATGATTGAAAAACCTTCTAATGAAGTAATGGGATTGATAAGAGATTTTTATCAGGCCAAGATAGATATGACAAGATTGAATAATGAAATTGATAATTGAAAGCATATGCCTCAAGGATGGAAATGAAGGCTACAATAGAGATGGATCAATCATTATTTGAGTCAAAGATTAATACAATTCTGGATCATGCATATACAGCCTGGGATGAGCACAGAGAACTACTAGGACTCTTTGAAGAGCACTTGAGGTGGCATCAGTTCTTGGCCTTCTCACTATTTTATATGAGAAAAATGATCATAGTATTGGAGGTTTCCTTGGTTAGACCTCTCCCTACCTATTTGAATGATAATTATAACATGTTTTCAAACAAGATTTGAAATGATGAAATAGACTTTCATCATTCATGGAATGTATACACAAAGGATAAAGGCAAAGCACGCGTGTTTCCAATGTTTGGTTACAAGACATATGCCAGTTCTCTTTGATAGGGAAAAGAGAAATATAGAAGGAAGAAAGGTCCTTAGACCTAAATCAAAATATAAAACAGACATTGGGGCAATGTTGGATCCAATATTGGCAGATATTCTTGCCGATGATGCACAATTACTCAAGAAGTTGGAGACATACATAGATGCACTATCAAGACTTGACAATGGGATGATAAGAGTGGAGGTGGAAAGGTCAGAGATAGATGAAAATGACTACCAACTACATATCAGAAGACTCCAATATTTCAAGCAACATGGATTTGATGAACTCTAATCCTTTCTCTTTTTTCTCAAAGTTTTTAAATTTTGAATTTTTGAATTTTTGTTTGCCACCTTTTTTTTAAAAGTTGCTTTATTTTTCTTCCTCTAGATATAATAAGCCATAAGAAGCATATTTCTTTGTTAGATGATAGATCTATGAAATTTTCAAAGGATATTAACTTTTATCTTCTCTACTAAATGCATATATTTTATAAATATTTAATAAGTAGCTCTATGTCCATGTGTATTTAATAGGTTTGTAGGATTAACATACTTGCCAGCTTGATAAGAGAGCTCAAGTAAAGAAAAGGAGATTTCCATATCATCATCAGAAACTACCACTTATGAAGGAAGATATGAGAATGTATGTTCCTATTAGGGAACTCAAAAAGTTATTTTGTCTTTTCCTATAAGGCAGTTACCTAATTTTTAAAATTGTAAAAGATTCGAAGCTTGTTGCATCCTTAATTTTTCTATAAGAGGATAGTCAAGGCCTTGTGTCGAATCTCTAGAGAGGTCCAGAATAAGAAATTTATTTTTTAAGAGATATTTTTTCTCACCAAGGGTGAGTATCATACCTAGGAAGGCTCATAGTTTTGCAATATAGTACCGTAATTAGTTTCATGTCCTATTTGCAATAATTTTACAAAGGATACACATAAGTACTTTTCAATTTTACAATATATTGAAATAAAGTTCAATGATTTCCAAGTTGTTCTCTATATTTGGTATCCAAAATCTTATTTAAATCAATGAATCAACGATTTTTGGTTTATGCTTCTACACTATGTTGTTGAACTTGGATTAATTTAAGCTTCTTCTAAAGTAGAGGATTAAATTGCTTAATTTAGTCAAAGGGATTCTAAGTAGAGAACAAGTATTGGTTTTCAATTGGTAAATTTATTTATTTTAAGATTAATATTAGGTATTAATCTTATTAGGAAAATGATGTTGAAGAGTTCACATATTTTTATATTGTAATAATGGTTTATCTTTCCCAATGGATGAGGCACTGGTTATAAAATTGTGTTGCTAACTGTGGTAGTGCAAGAAGAAATTTTATCAATACTTAAATCAAAACTTTTACTTCATGAATTTTATTTTGCATTATTAGTAGTTAATTTGTTCTCATAGTAATTCAGAACATATATGCAAGGATGAAAGCCATATCCATAACCAGCCCCATGCCTAGGCTTGTGTTATTTTGCTAGTCAATATATTTTCCTTAAGTCTTTACACACATATTTTTTTTATTTTTCCTAAGTCATTGCTCGCCTATTATGTCCTAGTAACTTAATCTTCAAAGAATGTTCTTTAAGTCACTCCTAAGTCATGGTCCCACTAGGAGGTCATCAATCCCAACTACTTGATCATGATACCAACATGGACAGATCGGTGAGATCATGCACTTAGCGGAGGCTCTTATATTATCTTGTCGACTCACCTATGCATATGTAGATGGACAATTAAAAAGAGAAATATTGTTGGTGAGATTCCACATCTTGGTGACATTTAAATATCATCTTGCCAACTCACCAATGCATACATGGATGTACACATCAGAAGAAATGACCATCGGAAAAATATTCTTACACATACCAATGACTCAATGATGGAGGAGGTTTCTAAACCATGATAGATATGTGGCGTCCATGTCATTAGGTAGTGGAATCAACAAAATGATGTCAGGAGTGAGATGATGACACATGGGAAAGTTCAGCATCCAGTCGAGACAAAAAGTTAGAGTGGAATTTCATAATTGGTTTTCAATAGAATCAAAACTCATCGGTAATGGTTTTAAAATGTTTTAAGTCCAATGATTCCAAGTGTTGCAAAACTAACCATTGGTAAAAAAAACAAATTGAATTTTTCAAATTTTTTCAATGATTGTCAATCAAATCAAATCAGTAGTGGAATTTCAAAGTTTCTTAACTGATCGTTCCAAGAAATGAAATCTTGCATGAAGGATATTAATGGCAGACACATGGTCGAAAGATAGTTGATAAAAGCACCAATTTGAGTGAATTTTTGTAACTTTGAGAAAAAATTTGATTGAAGGCAAAAGAAAAGGCATGCTTGAGCTCTAGAGATTGTGTTGCAGAGAAGATAAAGAAGAATTTTAGACAAGGGAATTTGGATAGTGAGTTTCCTTCTATCCCATTTTCTTGTATTAGTCTATAATTTGTGAAAGTTTAGAGGATAAAAAAATTAGAAACCATAGCCATAGCAAGCAGAAAAGCAAAAAAAAAAAATTTAGGGTTCCTCTGTAATATTAAGAAACCAAAAAATATGTCAATCCCATCCAAATCCTATACAACAGAGGGCCCTAAACCCAAAAAACAAATGAACGAGATGAACCTCTACGTTGACCTAATTTCTCAATTGCTAGGGTCTTGTCAAAGACAAAGAATTGCAGAGCATACATAGAGATTTCATGACTCACAGAGGAATTGTAAAGAAGCTTATATGTCATTCAGAGGCCATAACATTTTCAGATATTTTTACGTCAAATCAAATAGAGAAGAGCCTAAGTGATGTAGGAGCACCGGTCTAGTTCTTACTGGT
This sequence comes from Cryptomeria japonica, assembly GCF_030272615.1. NCBI lineage: Eukaryota > Viridiplantae > Streptophyta > Pinopsida > Cupressales > Cupressaceae > Cryptomeria > Cryptomeria japonica. Next base: position 504,248,099 of record NC_081410.1, read on the forward strand.
TGGGCAATTTCCAATGGAATTGCTTGAGAGCATGGCACTTATTCATGTTTGACTATATAGAATTTTGGTTTTGGGTTTCTTCCCATGTGTTCATGGTCTTTATCATGTTCGAGTTTTATAGCATTTGGATTTATTCCCAGTAAGATGTGGATTCTGGTATTGTCTCGATTGGTGTGTTCTTACTGGTTAGTCTGACAGAGTGTTGATTGAAGATGATTTCGGGTTGTAGTTGATATCTGTGACTTGTGGATCATTGGAGGTGTTTATTTGGTCCTTGGCCGGTATTCCTGGAGGTCTATGCATCATTTTGTGTTTTGGAGATTGTTCTTAAGTGATTGAGATGACATGTTACTGTTGCACGTTTCATGAACCGATTGGTCTTTGGGCCGACTTGATTGAGTTAAAATTATTTGCGGATGGTATATATATGGAAGCTTGTGAATCATTTGAAGATATCAAAGAAGTTAGAAGATTGAAGACTGGGCATTGAGATTGAGCGAAGATGTAGAACTGGTGGGTTTCTAATCTGGGAGGACTGAGGTTGAAGGGATGAGGTCTGGATTAGGAGAGAATGGGTAGACTGTTACTCGAAGCCAATTTGATATGAGGATGATCTGCGGATCTTGTAATTGCATTGTAAGCATTGTTTGTATCTTGGACTACGATCCAACATGTGGCATGTATCATTCTTCAGTTTTTGATAAGATTCATTCATATTGTTTATCAGTTATGTCTTTTGTGTTGTTACCGGTTGTTCTTTCTGTTGTTTTTAGCACCTTGTTATTGGTTACCGGTATGTAGTGTATGGTTTATGTGTTTAGATGTAAGGTTGGGTTGTCCTTCATTAGATCTCCCTCCCTTGACTACATCACTAAGTGTAATCCCTAGAGGATAGGATTGGCACGATTGGTAGTCCCAAATATCTTTGTAAATTTGGACTTGATTAGAGTAAGTGCAAAGCAATACAATCCCAATACAAGGTACACTCAATCAATTTACGGGAACCTGATTGAAATCAGTAAAGCCACTATTTATCAAGTGTTTAGCATGGAGGATGTAGTAGATAATGACATGTTTATTGTCCTGGGTAGCTTGAAAGAAGAATACCATAGTATGGAGAGTTTTTATAGAAGAAAGTGGCTACCACTTCACAAGCCTAGGTTGGATAAAACACATCAAAAGTTTGACAAAACAGAACTACAATCTTATAGTGTTAATTTGTTTCACAAGTATTTTTAGATGACTTATTATGTGTTAGGATTCCCAAAGATACTTAGAGGGGGGGTGAATCAGTATCTAACTGGTTTGTTAATTTACTTGAATTAAAACATGTAAAACATATCAATACAATGTACCGGTAAATCAAAAGTAATGCAATAAACAAGAAAAACAATAACCACATAAAGAGCACACTATAACACAATAGTTTAACAAGGAAACCCAGTGTGGGAAAAACCTCGATGGGATTTGTGACCCACAATATTCACTTATTGGCCAATAAGGGAATATTACTGCTACAATAGGGGCCTGCACATGTAGGAAGGCCAAGTGCTTAGAGCTCACTGCTCAATTACAAAAGGAATTCACACTGACTTACAAAAATGTATTATAATAATCCAATATCTTGTACTGCTTCAAAGTAGCATCTCTATGCCAGATCCAGTACCAGTTTTAGCTCTGCTGCATACATAAACCCTTAACCTAAAATTCACATATTAGGTCTGCATTATTTCGCCTATCACCTTATTACAAAATGTTCTACAATGATCTCATACATATATGAGTCATATTACAACTCACCATGTCGGTTTACAATGATTTTACAATTAATTACAAAATATATTATCAACAAAATTCCTGTCGGCCTGGGTGTCGGTATCCTTCCTTTCACTATCGGTGTTCTATGTGCCGGTGTAGAGTTTGTCATTGCCGGTGCCAGTATAATTATCTTATCAGTATCATATGATTGCAAGGTTGCCATCAATGACAAAACCTTCAATCACCTACAATTTGTCATTGGAGTGTGCATTTGCCAACAATCTTCCCCTTTAGCATTGATGGCAACACTCATGAGAAAAATCTAAAAAGTGTCATCCAAAAAGAATCTGCCAAAATTGTCTTACCAAAAACTATCTTACCACAAACTGTGTGCCAAATCATATGTGCTCCCCCTGAGCTGATGGTGTCTTTTGCTAATCATTTTTCTCATTACCACTACTCCCCCTTTGGCATCAATGACAAAGGTTGTCAAAGTGTCAACTGAGTGTGGACTCTAGCTTCATCCCTGTAGCCAGTTGGTTACAATTTGAAAAAGGTTTGCCAATACCATATTCAGGCTTTCAGTGAACCATTCATTGTCCTTTAATGTGACCTCTGTCCTCTGAATTGTACTAGTGAGGTGTTGCATTTATTGTTTTGGTGTCTTATGTCCTTGAACCAATGCCTCAGATATCTCTTTTCTCAAGGAGGCAAGGTAGTCCAATTTTGGACTAAGTCTCCATTTCAGATCTTTTGCCTTCCCTTGTATTCTTTCCTTCTCTTTTTCAAATTTCTGAAGTTCCTCCTCAAAACTTGTTATTTTCTGCTGAAAAACTAATAATGGTTTAGATGAATTAATGAAATTGTCAGCGAATTTATTTATTTCTTCTTGTACCATACTAATCTTCTTGTCTATATCTACTGTCAAAAATTTTGTTTTACATGTATCTCTGTACAACTTTTTTTATTTTTTTAATGTTTTACATAGTGTCGGTAAAAGAGTGTCAAATTGTCTCATGCACTTCTTTATTTCCTCTTCAAAGAATTTATGTTTTTCTTTCTCAATTTTCTCTTTGAATGCTTCCTCATTTATTTGTTCAACTGTCACAATGTTGTCAGTCATATACTTGGACAATGTGTCAAGTTGATTTAAAGAATCTTTATTATCCACATTACACTTGGGTGCTATCATTTTCAAAATTGGGATTGTATCATCAATAGCTTTGTATGCTTGTGCATTGCACTCAGTTATTTTCTTGATTGAATCAAATAGAACTTCTATCACATTTGTTGGTCTAAATTCTACCATGGAAGATCCAACAATCTGTATTCCACCAGTGTGAGTAACTTTCTTGCTTCTAGTGACCTCTAGTAGGTCAGTTTGTGTTGGCATTTCTCTAAGCAAAGGTTTGGGTTTCTCAGCTGTTGCCGGTGGCACTGTCTCTGTATGAACCTATTCCTATGAGGGAGCCTATTGCTCTGCCTATTTCTTAGTGTTGTCCATTTCCATTTTTCTTCTATGCTTCCTGTTGCCAGTGGCTCAGTAGATGAATCATTATGTACATCTGTGGTGTTTTCCTTTCTAGTGTTTGGGGTCACTGTAATGTTTTCTGTCGGTGGCTCTATTGCCACATCTGATTTTCTAGTTGATTCTTTATCCACCACAATATTGACTTTCTGAGTGTCAATGTTCATTGTATATAACACCTTAGAATCAGGATTTGTATCCTCATTTAGTATGTCCATACTCTCAGTAGCTGGTTGATTGTCAGTAGTAATTACCGGTGGAGTATCTAAAGGCAGTGGGGATAAGTTGTCTGTTATTTTAATATTGGGTGGTCCACCAACCTTACCTTTTCCCTTATCCTTTTGATATACCTTGATGAGTTTAGGGATTCGATACTCTTCCTGCTTCTCCTTCTCTACAAAGAATATATCCCATACATCAGTTGTTTCTTCTATTACCTCATTCACTCTACCTACCATCAGTGCTACATGTCGATGAGTAGTTGAAAATACTGACCAATTAGCCTCAGAGATCAATTGATCTATCTCATCAGGTGAGTTGATGGGATGTACAACAAGTATTTTTTCAATCTTTATTTTACTTTATTATCAAGCTCAACAATAGCTAGTCTTCTAGCTTCTAGTCTATTATACAAATCTGTCAATATTTCATCAACAACTTGCATCAAAAATTTCTTCTAAATATCTAAGTGTAAGATTACACTGTTCTCTACTTTCTCCTTGTCATTAGCCGATAGTGTGTCATATAATTTGTTAATGTTTTTCAACTTTCCATACTCTGTTATTTCATTGAGAAGTTTATCAATGGGAGCAATAGTTTGTTGAGTCTTCTTCTTAGGGGTCATCTTCTTTTTCTTTGGAGTCAGTTTCTTTGCTAGGGGCCTCACTGCTTGTTGCTTCTGTCTTGTATTTCTAGGAGAAGGTGAGGGTACCATTGAAGTTTTTCTCTTCCTTTCAACTCTTTTAAATTTAGCCAGTATGTCACTCTTAGAGGAAGTTGCAACCGGTGACAGATGAATTTCTGGTTGAAGTTCTTCCAGTTCACTCTCCTTAGTACTGGTTTATTTTAATACATCTTCCTTGATAGCTTGTGCATGTCAGGTTCCTTTTCTAACAGTTGCCTCAACCTTCTTAACCCTTTTTCTTAATTGAATCTAGCTTTCTATTGTTTTAGCACTGCCAAAAACTTTTTCTTTAGGTTCCTTTGGAGCTTCTAGGAGGACTTTTGCATAAGTTTCTATTATGTTGTCATCAGTTTCATACCCCATTTCATTTACCCAGATGGTTCTAGGAATAACTACCTCCATCCAAATTTCATCCTTCTTTATAACAAAACAGATTTCATCCTTAGATTTGTCCACAATTGCTTGTGACAATCTAACTCTAGTTTTCATTCGGGCCTTCAATGCCTGAAAATACTCATTTAAGTTCTTTTCCCTATTCTCTCCCATGTTGTTTAGTAAATCTAACAATTGTTTTCCTACCAGTATATCAAAACCAAAATTTCTAATACCAATATCGGGTACTTGTTTGGTTATGTACATCATCAGACAAGCAAGTAGGTTTCCAAATCTGAATGTTCCCTTTTTGTCTTTCTTTATCTTTACCAAATTATCAATCAGTTCATCTTTAAGCCATTCACATATGTCTATCCTTGCATTATCATTTACCATATCATAGGCACTTTTAATTCATAGGATAGAGACTGAGTTTAACCTATTTGCATGTATAGTTTTGTAGCCTAAGATCATACTAATAAATTTGACATTGATATCCATTACATCATTTACCCTTAGTGATCTCTTGTCAAATGTTGCACCAGTTAGGTCTATCACTATGTCATTTGAGACTCTCTTGGTTTTGTCAGGTCTGTTACCAGTGGAAGGTAACCCTGTTAGTGCTTTGACAACTTCCTTAGTAATCTTGTGAATAGAGTCCAACCAAAGGAATTCACCACGAACCTTGCTTAGCACAATTCTTATGATATCGTTGGGAAAATCTGGGATACTAAGAATTTCTGTAAAACCTATGGTTTCTATATCTTGTGTTTAGTTTTGACATTTATGGATTCATCACAAATTATAGATTTATACATGTTTTTGATTTCATCATCACCCAATTCCTCTATAAGACAATGTATATACATTCTAGGGTCTTCAGCATAGACTACTCCTTTAGGGATTTGGGATAATGCACCTACGTCATCATCTTTCGTAGCAATTTTGGGAACCAATTTGAAGATAGGTCTAGGGCACTTAACTACCTCAACAACAGTAGGGTTTGTAATGAATTCAGGAGTAGATGAAGAAGCCATGGTTATAAATACCTTTATCTGCCTTAAGGAATGATTGCTTGATGAATTGCTTTGCTAAGGGTGCCTTCACTCAGAAATTTTCATGCTCTCAAAAGTTTGAATGCTCGGTGAATGAAAATGGAGCCAAAACACTTGCTTTATAATGTCATTATCTCCAACTACCACATTTTTGCTTGTCGGTTAAGTAATGACTTAACTTATCTGCCGGTATAGAAGTAATTTCAACTTCTTACCATCAACTGAGGGAATAATAGCATGTTTCTCATTTAGTTTCTAAACCCTCAAAGGATTTTCCTTCAGTTAGATGAAGAGTCTCCTGCCGGTGAAGTGTTACTCTGTTCTGCCGGTGGAGGAGTATTCACATCAACATTTTGATCTAACTTTCTAATCCATTGTTTTGAGAATTCTTGCTTTACCTCTTCAACCTTTTCTTTAACTTTCAAACTAGGACCTTTGTTATTTGTCGGTGAGGTCTTGCTTCTACAAAATTTAGCAATGTGTCCAATCTTGTTACAGGCATAACAAGCCACATTGTTTTTCTAAATAGCTTTCCCATATCCTATGCCGGTATGTGTTCTGCATTGATTAGATAAATGTCCAAATCTTCCACAAACATAACATCTTACATTCATTCTGCAATTTTCTAAATTATGACCAACTTTGTTGCATTTAGAATATTGACTGATGGGTGTATTGGTGTTCTAATAATTTCTAGATCTACACTAATTTTCTCTATGACCATACTTGTTAAAGTTAAAGCATTTTGCCATTAAATTTGTAAGCAGTAGGTTGTCTTACTGGTTTGCTATGATCATAATTGTTTGCAGTACTAGAGCTTTCACCAACTTCAAAGCCAAGCCCATTTGTATCACCATTAGGTTTCTGATTCTTTAGCATGTCACGAAGTTCTTCTGAACTTTTCTTGAATTTTTCTTTGTGATGATTTGCAGTAGTTAGTTCACTTTCCAAGATTCCTTTCTGTCTTATGAGTTCAGTTCTGTCATTTTGTGTGTGCATTAAATCTATCTTCAACATATCATTTTCATGACTAAGTCTTGTGCTCTCATTTCCAACATCATTTAGTCTTCTCATCAAGTCTTCTTCATTCTTCTTCCTATCTTCAATTTCTTTATAAAATCTCATAGTCATATCCTGCATCTCATTCTATGTTGTACTGATCTCTTATCTTAGCTTGTTTACTAGATCACTAAGAGTTTCCTTTTCATCATTCTCATTCTACATCTTTTCACAAATTTCTCTTCTATTATTTCTTGCAATGGTAAGATTTTCTTAAAGCGCTTGAATGATATCCTGAGCAGCCTTTAGATCATCTTCAAGTTTGATAATCTTCACCTTTTCTACATCATAGTTTGAAAGAGTTGTTTCCAATTGTTCTCTCAAGTTTTCCATCTCTACCGGTGTCAAGATATTCCTCAAGCTGTTATACTTCTGAAAATAGAGGACCAAGCTCTGATACCAATTGTTAGGATTCCCAAAGATACTTAGAGGGGGGGTGAATTAGTATCTAACCAGTTTGTTCATTTACTTGAATTAAAACATGTAAATCATGTCAATACAGTGTATCGGTAAATCAAAAGTTATGTAGTAAACAAGAAAAACAATAACCACATGAAGAGAACACCATAACACAGTAGTTTAATGAGGAAACCTAGTGTGGGAAAAACCTCGGTGGGATATCTGACCCACAATATTCACTTACTGGCCAATAAGGGAATATTACTACTACAATAGGGGCCTGCACATATAGGAAGGCCAAGTGCCTAGAGCTCACTGCTCAATTAAAAAAGGAAGTCACACTGACTTACAAAAATGGATTATAATAATCCAATATCTTGTACTGCTTCAAAGTAGCATCTGCTATGCCAGATCTAGTACCGATTTTGGCTCTAGTGCATACATAAACCCTTAACCTAAAATTCGCATATTAGGTCTGCATTATTTTGCCTATCACCTTATTACAAAATGTTCTACAATGATCTCATACATATATGAGTCATATTACAACTTGCCATGTCATCTTACAATGATTTTACAATTAATTACAAAATGTATTATCAACAAAATTCCTGTCGGCCTGGGTGCCGGTATCCTTCCTTTCATTGTCGATGTTCTGTGTGCCAGTGTAGAGTTTGTCATTGCCGGTGCCGATATAATTGTCTTGCCGGTATCATATGATTGCAAGGTTGTCATCAATGACAAAACCTTCAATCACCTACAATTTCTCATTGGAGTGTGCATTTGCCAACATTATGCTATGTGTCAAGGGCTTGGTTTTGAGGGACAATTATACATGCTTAAGGTACTTACAATGTTGATTTCTGATGTCCAAAGTAGTATTGAAAATAGACCTTTTGACTATCCTCACTTTGTACCAGAAGGGATTCACAATACCCTGATCTATATCCAAAGGGATAGTTCAATTGTCACATTCAAATGTTATTCCTTATTGATGCATATAGTGATATTTTTTGGACAGAGAAATAGATTCTGGAGTAATGATTTGTGCACTAAGCAATTTGATGATGATGGAGCAAGGCAACCCATGCAGTTATCGACAACTATTTGGGATTGTAGTTATATGCATGCCCAATATATATGTTTTGAGGAGCATTTTGTTCAAAAATTGTATGGTTTACTTGGTCATAACCCTCCAAGGCTATCAAATAAGATCATGAATTCCTTGAGTCCTAAAGGAAGGTAACATGAGATAAAGTCTAAAATAAACCATAATTGGGGTGATTTTTACATCATAGAGAAGCATACTTACGTAAGAATCTATGGATTTGAGGGACAGATATATTTTCTACCTTTGATAGTTCTTAATGGATAGGGATATCTAGAAATAATTTCAGACAAATTTGTGAGCAACATGCTCCTTTTGATAAGTCATGTAAGGCCTCTTTTCCCCCTTCTTGTCTTCATATTGGAGATATTCAAGTTTCTTCATGAAGTGGCTTTGCAAAAGCCATCAGTCTCTTGGATAGCTATAAGTTACCCCTACATTCAGAGGGCCAAAAATTTGATGCAGAAGGATACATCACATTTACAAGAAGTTGTGTAGGTTTACGCACATATATTCACACATTTGTGCTCAAACAGGAATTAACAAGGAATTGCCCCACTTATGAAGCCACTACGGAAAGGGTTAAAGCATGGATAAGAATCTGACAATCTAAAAAAGCAAGATTAAAGTTGGTTGATCCTACATACAAGGGTGAATTCGTAGATGTGGATGATAAAGTTAGAAGAATGGATTCATTACTCCAACATGAATCTAGTTTGACATCAAATGTGCCAATCATTTCCCCATCTTCACCCAGTGTCTCATCCATCCTGGTGGAAGGACATAGGGATATTTCTCCTTTAGCTCAAATGTCTCCTACTCCATTAGTAGGATTAGAAGTATCACAAGATGTGGTATAAAGTGTAGTATCCCATGAAGAAGAGGAAGAGGTTATGAAACAAATGGAAATGCAAGTGCATGTGCCAACTTACTAGTCCCCAAATATTCAAGATAGTAGCATTGTTGAAATTGTTGATTTCTTAAAAGATGAAGTCAGAGCTCAAGATTCTAAGAAGTTCATGTTAGGACTCATTAAATTTAAGTCAATTTTAGAGGCCTAATTCGAAAGTTTGCTCTGCATGTCAGAAAAGTACCTAAATGAGTCAGTTTGAATGGCCTAGTTAGAGAGGGAAAGTGGAGCCAGTTGATTTTTAGAGGGTAAGGCTCAGGATTCATGTCCTACACCTTTCATTAGGCCTGTTCAGTGATGTGAAACTTTCAGAATTCAGTTTGGATAAGTTTACCAGGTACTCATTTCGAGGGGTGATCTGAAAGTGCATTTTAGGCACAAATGCAGATTTTATTGAGTAGCCTTCTTTGAGCGATTATATGTTTTACCCTGTTGATCATCATGGAGAAATTAAAAGTGGATTCAATTCTATGCATAAATGTGAGTCAGTCAGCAAAATTTCAAGTCTTAACGAATCCATTTGCTCAGTTTTTGAAGATCAATCTGTTTGCAGTTTCTATGTTTTGGCAAGTCCCTGTTTCGATAGCTAGTTAGAGCCCTGTTTCGCATAAGTGTAAAAGTTTCTTTAGTGAGTGGCATGTCAAAAATTTTGTTCTAGGTTAATGTTGGTATAAATGATGAGCTACGTTTCAAATTTCAAGCCTCTGCCAATCCGTTTGATCGGTTTTCAAAAGGGTGTCCCCTCCTAGGTCTAGCAGAACCTGAAGTGCGGGAGGATCATTAGGATCCTATGTTAAGTTGTGCAAGCCCTAAGGTGTTTCATTGATTGAGATTGGCTATCTCATAGATAGATTTGCAGGTGTTCTTGGGTTATCACTTTTGGTGAACAACAAAAATGGTGACTCTGTTGGGGAATTAATGGATTTGAATGTTTGATTGATGAGGTCAGAAGTTCAGTGTATCCTTCATTCTATCAATTTCATATCCAGCCAGTCTGTCCATTGTGTATGCACAGAGTGTGAAAGTGAATTTATGAGTTAGAAAGTGTTCCTTGTTCTAGATCTGCAAGTATCCATGAGTTTCATGCTATATTTTATGAAAGGTAACAGTAAATTGTATTTGTTCAAAGATGTAAGAAGCTCTTGCAGTTGCATATGAACTTTTCCCCAATTCCTTATTGGGTGGCAACTCTGTGGTTCATACCAGTGTTAAATAGCCTAGAAGAGTGTTGATTGCAGCAAGATTGAAAGAGAAACAAAGAATTAAATAAGTGTTGGATGGTGTTCTACTGTTCAAAATATCCTCTATGCAAGAGGTGGTGCCTCTAATGTAAAAGATAGTGCTAAAGTGTGAAGTAAATCTCCAGGTATTTTCAGAGGTTTCAAATGCAAAACAATTTCTTCTGAAAATTTGAATTAGTAAAATAGTTTTCCCATTTAGTGAACAGTACTAGTAAAGAGGGAAAGAGGGGATTTCAAAGTTCATTTGCATATTTATTCTGCTGAAATGTCTAGAGTATATGTTTTTCTATTATAGTATGCAAATTTGGAAAAGCTCTATGTCAAGCAATGTTATGAACAATTTTAGTATAAGGATGTGTGCTTGAAGTGTTTCATTCTTTTATCTAAGGTTGTATAATCATTTGTGGGAGTAAGAAAAAATGAGTAGTGAATTTTTTCAACCTTGTGTATTTCCACATAGAGCCATGCCTGGTGAAGTGTCACAACCGTATAATAGGAGAAGTTTCATCATGAACCATTATGCTACTCTAAATTTCAGAGATATTTTGGGTTACCCAAATCCCATACCCACAGAAATTAGAAAGTATTTGCCCATATTCAGTGGGAAGAAATCAGAATCAGCATGTCAACATGTTAAAAGACTTTCAGATTTGATAGGAGAGTTTGAAATTTGCCAAGAAGATGTATGCATGAAATTGTTTGTTCAGTCAATGAAAGAGGATGCAAGGGATTGGTTCTCTTTTTTTCCAATGAATTCTATTACCTCATGGGAAGAATTGATTTCAAATTTCATGGATCAATTCGATGAGAAGGTGAGTGATTATGACTTGTTGAAAGAATTCACTTATATACAAATCAGGGAAGATGAATTGGTACCAACATTTAATATCAGATTTTCACAAGCTTTGTCTAAAATTTCCAAAAAGTATAAACTTGATGATAAAGTATGTCTAGATGTTTATATGAGTGCATTTGATGAAAATATGAGCTTCTTATTGAGAAACAAAGAACCCAAAACCTTGTATGAAGCCTTTAACATAGCTAAAGATATGGAAAGTAACTTGAAATTTGGGATAGATAAGAGGTTTGTGTCTGCTATGGTTTCTTGTCAAAGTACCTTTAAAGGTGAAATACCATGTGAAGCTGAGCAAATGATTCCTTGTCTAGGTGCATCAAGCTCTACAGTTTTGAATGGTTTTGTTGATGCATGTGTTTTAGATTTAAATGAGAGTCAAGAACCTCTGATGTTAATGTCGGTTGTCTCTCACAATAAGGATGGAATGATCAGTAGGAAGTGTTGTGAAAATGTTGATACAGAGATAGATATATACAAGGGATATGTACCATTTGATTTGTATGCTGGTTATGCTGATTATGTGACTGCCAATTACAAAGTGAATCATGCATCTCTCTAGGATAATATTAATGAAAATAATGATGGTGATGACCATCAATCTTTACATGTTGTTGATGTATTTGATGTTGAAATACCAAATACAAAGGGATTACTAAGTGTTGCTATTTGTGCAAGTGAAAATGTACCATATGATGAAAATCAGAATTGTTTGGTGCAAACAATAGTTGACCCTCACTTAAACATTGATAATGTCACTTGTGTTAAGGATGAAGTAAATGTATTTTCAGATTTCACTTCTTGTAATCATGTTGATGATCTTTCTATTTTGAAAGTTATGTACAATGTTAATTCAGAAAATTTCAAGGGTGCACATGATTGCAATGAAAATATAGCACACACGGATGGACAAATTTCTATGGAATCTCACATGGAACAACAAAGTGCAATGCAAGTCCAGAAGATTGTAAAACTTAAGAAAGCTCTTGAGGTTGTGGATAAAAAGGTTCAGATATTGGAGAGCCTTCGAGTTGTTAATGAAGACCTTATGAAATATAGTGAAGAGGATTCTTCAGAAAAGGACTATGAATTGAATGCTTGTACACTTGATGAACATGCTGATCTAATAGATGGTTTTATGACAGAAAATTTTATTGAATGTGCTGAAAACTCATCTGATGAAGTAAATAGCAGCGATGTTCATTTTCATTCTTTGGCTGATGACGAGTGTTCTATTGGTGAAGAAGATCAGTTGTGGCAAGATAAGTATGATTATCTTGATTTTCAGAATGATGGTCATAGGATAAAATCTTATGAATGTGAATCATGGAACACTAAGGATTGTTCCAGCCAGGTTTCAATTTCTTCTTTGTCTGCTGAAGATGATTATGATGATCGAATGGATGGTATCTTTAGCAATTTTACTAAATCTTTATTCAATGCTAATATAGATATGGACCAGCCACTTCAATGTCATAATGTTCATAAGGGTATTCTTCATTTTGTTTCTAACCCTTTGGATAAAGAAATAATTGATCAGCCAAATGTTGTAAATGATGAACCAGTCCATAATACTGATGAAATTCTGAACAGCAATAGCATGGGTTGTAAAAAATTATTTCATGATGAAGGTAAGAGGCATGGGTTATGTGATGATCATTTAAAACCACAAATGAAAGTGTTTCAGGTGGATGTAAGCCTGAAAGAGAAAGAGTTAGCTGAGGATTTGCTTTAGCGAGAGGTATGCATTCTTTTCCATGAATGGGATGTTGAGAATGCGGAGGTTTTCAGTTTGATAAGCAAGGATAGTGTGAGGTGTGATCAGCATAGTGAAGCATCACATCTAGATTGTAGTGTTCATGTTCCTTGTTTGCATCAGTTGACTAGTAATGCCCCTCATTCTATGAATTTAAATGATAACAAGGTGAGTGCTGATAGGAATTACAGTGTTGAGAATGAGTGTTTTATTTTTCAAGTTTAGCATGATGATGCCCTTGCAAAAGATAGAGTTGAGTGGGAAAATGAAAGGTATGGAAACTTGTGGGAAAGCCTTTATGGTGAGTTGTCTCATGGTTTTATTTTTGTTGAAGTTGCATGTGATTTCAAATTTCAAAATCAGACAAATGGCATGCACACCAGTTGTTTCAGCAGTATGATGGTAAGGTTTGATTATAATGATTATGCTCAGTTGTTACTGGAAGGTGCCTTCATTTCAATCATGATATCAAGAAATGAGAATCAAATTTTTGACAGAGGTAAATGTTTGTGAGTGGAGCAGTTATAATCAGTTGTGAGTTTGTTTGTATATATTGTGCAGTCGCTTTGCTTTCAGTTGTGTGGTTTTCAATAAAGTGCCCTATTGTTTGGGTAGAATAAGGATGCCCTGTTTTGAAAAGAGATGAGAAGAGAAGGAATGATCCATTTTTGGGTGGTCTGCTTAACCAAAGATATCTGGATTCTTGTGTTGATCTTGCAATCAAGCATAATTTGAGTCAAGTTTAGAGGCCCAATTCAAAATTTTGCTCTGCATGTCAGAAAAGTACATAAATGAGTCAATTTCAATGGCCTAGTTAGAGAGAAGGAAAGTGGAGGTAGTTGATTTTCAAATGGTAAGGCTCAAGATTCATGTCCTATACCTTTCATTTGGCCTATTCAATGATGTGCAACTTTTAGAATTCAGTTTGGATAAGTTTACCAGGTACTCATTTCGAGGGGTGATTTGAAAGTGCATTTTAGGCACAAATGCAGATTTTATTGAGTAGCCTTCTTTGAGCGATTACATCTTTTTCCCTATTGATCATCATGGAGAAATTCAAAGTGGATTCAATTCTATGCATAAATGTGAGTCATTCTACAAAACTTCAAGTCTTAACGAATCCATTTTCTCATTTTTTGAAGATCAATCCGTTTGCAGTTTCTATGTTTTGGCAAGTCCCTATTTCGACAGCTAGTCGAACCCCTATTTCGCATAAGTGTAAAAGTTGCTTCAGTGAGCAGCATGTCAAAATGTTTGTTCTAGGTTAATGTTGGTATAAATGATGAGCTACTTTTCAAATTTCAAGCCTCTACCAATCCGTTTGATCGGTTTTCAAAAGGGTGTCCCCTCCTAGGTCTAGCAGAACTTGAAGTGCAGGAGGATCATTAGGATCCTATGTTATGTTGTCCAAGCCCTGAGGTGTTTCATTGATTGAGATTGGCTATCTCATAGATATATTTGAGGGTGTTCTTGGGTTATCACTTTTGGTGAACAACAGTTCGTATATGATGATGATTTCATCAATACAAGTGAGTTCAAAGTGTTTGTTAATAAATTCAAGGGAAGGAAATTGAATGAAAGAAATCTTGATACTCCCCCAGAAAAAATAGATGAGGTTGTCAAACAATTTTGGGCAGAGGTCCATGAAGAAACCAAGGACCTGACACTAGAGAAGGGAGAGGATTTCTAAAATAAGCAAGATGTACGCTCCTTTCAAGGATAGATATATCCTCTTGCATTGCCTTTAATAATCTCGAGAGATATCAATATTTGGATTTGAAGTCAAGTGATGAAGGAATAGATAAGTTGAGCTATGGGCCTAGTGACAAAGTGTTGGCTATATGGTGTTTGTATCCAGACAAGAGGCTTATCACCATTGAAAATCCATAATAGATTTTGGGGAACTTTATGGTTTACAAGGTGGAAGATGTCACTGCAAAATAGGCTGCACATTTGAATCTAAATACTATATTATTTACTAGGGCAAGAGTAGAGAAGCTCACAACTAAGAACGAGGAGTTGGATCAAAAGAATTGTGAGCTAAATGAGAGATTAAGCACCTCTACACAACAAGGTCTTCTATTATCTGTAGAGAATCATGCTACTTAATTGAATATTGACCTACCCGTTGAGAAGGAAAAGAGGATTGAAGCATAAAGATGATTGGCCAAGGCTCAAGAGGAAACTCAAAGGCTTAGTAATGATCTCAGAATTTATAAGTTCAAAATGGCTCAAAAATTGATCTGAGCTAAATTTGTACAGATGCTACCTCATTTGCAAATACTGCGGAATAAGTACCAAGATATTGTTGTTCTTGTCAAAAGACAAAGGAAAGTAGAGTTTGTATTTAAATTGACTTAGAGGTACATAAAAAGAAAGTAACAATTGTTACAAAATTTTGAGCAAAATGGAAGTCATTTTGATAATGATGTTCATTTGTAATTAATAACTATAACGGATGAGACCAAGGATATATATTCAGAGATTGATCTATTGTTGAATGAATATTATAACTATCATGGGTATCTAGGGAAACTTTGAAAATTTTCAATAAACTGCAAGGAACACAACCACCAGCATTTTTCAAGGACACGGGAGAAGATAAAAATGAAGCTAAGAGGAAAGAAGATCTTGGCGAAGTATTTCTCCATGACACAATGAATGAGGTGTTTGATGAAGCTAGCAAAGTAGAACAAAACCTTCATAAGCATCTAGAAGGAATATCACAAATGGAGTTCAATGAGAGGTTATTGAATAGACAAAATGTTTCGGTGGCTACTAAAGCTTATGATAAGAATATAAATACCTACACCAAATTATTACAAAAGGAGAAATGTTTGCTCTTGAAGAGAATATTTTGGTTGAGGCTAAATAATATTTTGAAACCTGTGCAAATGGCCTAAAGTTTGTTTGGCTCCTTTGTTATTATAAAAATAAATTCAAGGCCATTTGCAAGTTTTTCTTAAAATTATCTTGGGTGAGTAGAATTTATTATGTTTGATCTTTTTGATGATAGAAGATAGTTGCAAACTCTTTACTACTTTACAAAATTGTAAACACAATTCAGTTGAATGAAATGACTACAAGCAAATTCAGATTGTCTCCTAATTTATGTGTTTACTTATATGAATGGATGTGTCTATGATGCATTAATTTATCTTCACAATCAATTGTGAATGTGTTATATTAATTGCAGGTTATTTGAAGGAAAAAAATTAAATTTTATAATTATAGTGTAGCAAGGTAGACATAACTTATAGTGATTCTTAAGTAAAGGCAACAAATCCATGAGGAAGCTTCTACAATTTATTAATTTCTTTATTATTATGGAAAGTTGAAATAAGATACAAATTAATAGTGCAACAGATGGCTAGAAAAACTTGTGTTTACCTTCAATAGTTAACACCAACAATCAAATTTTAATGGGACAACCTAATTGGTCTCATTCAAGTTCATAGAGGGCATTGCCTTGATTTTAAATAATGTAAATATAATGTCTATAGATTTGTATAAAGCATGCATCGTGCCAAGCTATTTGATTGATGACCTTGTAGCACCCTTAAATTTGATTTGAAACCCCCATTGTCATCATGAATGACATGTGAATTTTTGTCAACCCATGTACCTGCACATTTGGATTTCGATGTGAGACCCAAATTTGTATTGAAATTTCATTTAGAACATAATCTTTTCTCCAATTTCATTTCACTACAAAATATGAATGACTAGTGAAAGAAACTTACACCAAGAAGTAGGTAGCAACAAATTGGTTGAGTTATCCCGAACATTCACCATCTAGAATATTAATTGTGCCTGAAGCCAAAAAGTATAAAAACAATATTAGATTTGATAAAAATATATATATTTAAACAATCTAAAATATGGTATTACATAGTGAAGAAGAAATTAGAATGTTTTGAAACTACACCTTGTTTATATTTTTAACAAAATCTAAAAAAAAATTGTGATCTCTTTCTTCTAATTTGTATGTATCATTCCTAGCATTGTAAGATAAGTTGGATGTTTCTATGACATATTGATTTCATGGTAGTGCTCATTAACCATAGGCAAACATCAAATTTGTTGCCTTCCCAACCATAGACAATAAGCTCTTATTGTCACCCCCAAGCACACTACATGACCTCATGTTTTTGAATTTATGTCTATAGATGCAATCATGACCTTGCATATATATGACTCAATACCTCCCAATAGACCTCAAGTTAGTCATATACTTTTGGCACCAAGGATATGGTCAGACCTATATATTACAAGTTACATATGAGTCTCCCTTAGTTTCAAGTTACATTTAACTTAATCACAAGTTACACACAAGTGGTCTACCCAAATAGGGTCGGCCCCAAATTAGACTCATACAACTAAGATATCCAAATACCAAGCCCGACAGGCCACTTGGCATTTTATGCACTAGGTCAACCCTAGAAGGGATCTGACCTAGCTACACAACAACATGATAGAATCAAGTTCCACAAAAGCATGATCTATCAAATCATGCATGTACATCTATTGCCCCTTTATTCTATTATACCAACATAATTGAAGCTTCAAGCCTCCTATCCTATCTAATAGGTCAATGTTATTATGGTAATCAAACACCCTATTACCATCCTTCCCCTATATTCTTTAAATCCTTCCAATGTACCAAGTTCCACAAGAAACACCTTGTATTGTACTTCGAGAAACACCTTTTCTTGTAGTACATTCAGTGGGAAGTATTGAATTGCTCTCAAACAACACCCCACAATCTGATCCAATTCCAAAGCCAATTGAAACACCCTTTTGCGGGGCCCTCTCATTTTGCCTAAAGTAGACCCCATTCCTTACTTTAGTCAACCTATCTTTGGATAATTTTGGATTTCCATTCAAATGGCTAACCAAGCAAGCTTTGACCATATCCTTACCATCAAGATCTACCATTCATTTTACAGTTATTTTAAACATTTTCATCAATGAAATATAAAATTTCATCTAACTCATGCCTCCACTCACTTTCCATTATTTGCAATTCACCATGATTGTGTGCCACTTAAGACATAGATTGGAATATAGAGTTGGAATGAGATGGTGAAGAGTCATTGACTACATCATCCACAACTTGGAATGTTGGATAATTTTGGTCCTTCATCCATGGTTTAACCCACCAAGAAGATGTTGTGGGACTCTTCGGTCACATGCCAAGAGATGATAAAATATCTTGTGCATCCTTCAATCCTATCTTGAGGGCCTCTATAATTTTCCCATCTATAGATATTTAATCATACTCTGATAATATGTTAACATTTTGTATCATTTCTTGGTGAAATATATTCCAAATACTTTCTTTCTTCTTATGAAATTTATTAAAATGAAGACCTTGGGGATTTGATTCTTCTTTTTCACCTCTATTAAGGGTTCTATTGTCACAAACATTTGCACTCTGTAACGATAAACCTTGACGATTAACCTTGTGAATCATTGAAACAACCTCCCGAGTGTGGGACGTGCAAAAGTGAGGTTGAGTCTCTGGAGAAGGTCAACTTCCTATCCAATCTGATGCAAGTGTTGGACCAACCCAACACAAATAAATCCTAATCTATTTATCTGACAGGGAAAAGTGAGAAAGAGGGAATACTTGAAAGGAAAAAGGGGTTTGCACCAAGATTGAAATGGTGATCTTCCCTACCCATTACAACACAAAAAATTAATAAAACTACCCTAGGTATGCATGATATTCTATCCAAATTCATAACCTAGGTGTGAGTGAAGGTTGGAATTCTACAAGATGAGGAGAGGAACTGATACTAGTTCACAATCAACATCCACAGAGGAATCAACATAGTCACCTACAACTAAGGGAAAACAAATTAGAATGCATTCAAGCAAAAAGGTAACACATTTACATGAATTTCTTAAACTGAATAAAGGCAAGACAAGATAATATTATTAATGTGAAGGCAAAGCATAATTTACAATTGCAGAGGAACAAACATGTGTTCTGCAAGAGAAAACGAAAGAAGATCCTAAGGAAATACACAAAAAATATCTTTATAATTGAGGCATAACTCAAAATTGAATCACAACTAAAGCCCTAACCCTCCTAGGGTTAGGTTACAAAATATTTGAGAGGAGGAAAATATTAGATCGACTGATCTGATGGTGTGTGAGTATAGCTCTGAAAGTATCTTCCCCACTTAGAAAGAAACAAAATCCTTCTGCAAAAAGAGAGATCAAAGAATAATGGGTCGGAGTATGCCTGCAAAGCCCCCAAAAGTCTTCATATTGCATTGAAAGAGCATGGGTTGTGTCCAAAATGGGCCTGCAAAAATCCCCTCTGATGTTATAGCAAAAGAATTCAGAAGCTGGATGCAAAAGGATCAAAGATCAGGCACCGACCGAGGAAAAAAAATGTCTCGACCATTGGGTCGACAATCACCCACCTGTAGGGCATTTAAATTCCAACGGCCATAAAAAAATACAATATCAATCATTGATTAAGATATCTTGCACAAAGATGGATGTGTGAGATCTCACCACATAAGCATCCAAAATCCACAACATTTGGATAATTCATTTCCATCTGATTTGTTTCCAAGTGGAGATCAATGGACAGGCCCACCGCACCCTTGCTACCACATATCACGTCATTTGCCTTCCTGCTACATAAAAGAGATGTCACCAAAGGGATACATGGGGGTATGAGAGGAGAGAAACAAGTATCCTACTTTCTCGCAACACCAAACTGGAACGACTAGGACAACATGTGAGGACGCGGGGGGAAGAAAAATGAATAACCTGCAACACAAGAACTACCTGCCTGAAGAACCAGATGAGGAAGCGAGTGGATGAACAAGTCCCTCACTTGCTTGTGGAAGAAAAAGAATCCTGCCCGAAGACCATGTGAGAAACCAGGCATAGCCAAAAGAATAGCCCATGGGCCCACAATTGAACATTGAAGGAGCAAAAGGACCCCGCGATGGAGCAAGGTCCAAAGACCATTGTCTGCATGCCCGCGAGATAAAAACAGGAACCAAAAAAGGAATGTGGGGGCATGGGAGACAAAATATTTACTGCTTGCCCACCCACAAAATTACACTGAAGGAGCCAAAAAAGATCATGAGGTCACGCGAGCCAAAACTAATAGTTGGCAACAAGTGGAAAAGAACACGCAGATTGAACCACTAATGGAAAGGAACCCTCCAGCTTGTAGAAACTTAAATGAGTTGACTGGTTGACCCGGTCAACATGAAAATAGAATTAGAGCCTAAGAAAGAAAAGTGTTCCTTTGTATGCCTCCAAAAAATATGCATAACACGTAGGTTATCCAAGTGTGCATAACACGTAGGTTATACAAAACTAAATTTCTTGGATTGGGTCCTAAGTTAAAAGAAAAAATTTGACATTTTAGCGACTCAAAGGGGATGGCAAGCCTCCTTAGCACAAGATCAGTAGCCTTAAAAAGTCCATTCAGCACAGAGACAAGGCATAAACCAAATTAGATATATTATGCTCCTACAATTTGCAAAAAGATAACCAAATTTATGTTGTTCTGAAAGAGAAGAGTGTGCACATGCACTTCATGGAAAGATGGAAAAAAATAAAATGAAAAAATATTGTGCTAAAGCACTTGGAGGAAAAGAAATCCTACACTACCCTAATCTAACCAATCAACTTGAAGATGATAAACAAAACCATTCAGAGATTGGTTAAAGTAGCTACCCTCCCTAAATAATAAAGGGTGATTTACATGGCTCTAAACTAAAATACAGGGATGGAAAATGAAAAGCAAAACCAATGCTAGTTGTAGGAAGCACTACACTCACAAACAAACATACATGCCCCAAAAGCTTGACCAGACACATTGTTGATCATTTCTTCATTTTTAGCTTGGGTATGTGGCTTTACAACTTCATGCTTGGCCCCAATCATGGAGAAATATCTGATTGGGAAGTCACTTGATATGATAAAAAGTGAGCTTCCACTGCTGACCTGCTCAGGTTCAACCCTCTCCTCCACCAAAACCTGATCATGTTGGTTAGAAAACTCCCCTCTTAAGGATATGAATTCATCATTGAGGTTGGAACATGAGGAATGAATGATTTTTGAGAACATGTAATCATTCAAATCATTATCAACCTTTACATATTCTACCTCAACCTCATAATTTTGAAAATTAAAGATATAAGAATTTATATCTTCATCAATAATCTCTGATTTGTGTTCTTGTTCACTTTCAACAACAATTTCCTGCAAGTCATCCTTTTGACTCTCCAAAACTTGAAAGTCCTCACTTGTCTTCTCCTAGACTTGCACTTGACATGGCTGCAACATGTCCAAATCTGAACAAAAACCTTCCAAATCATCCCAAAATAAATCTTCCTCTAATTATTCTTCACTTTTTGTAAAATGGAACTAATTTGGGCATTGCTACATCTCTCCTGGATGTCTAGAAAAATGGAAATGGGAGTTGAACTGAGATCTTCCATTTCCCCATAGTCATCATAATTTTCCTCCACTAATGTAGGCTCTTACACGATGTCCACCATTGGTCTAGGTGAAGAAATCTCCTCTTCATCCTCAGTGAAGGAGGGAAGGTGATTAGATATTACCAAGACTTCCTCCTCACCACATATTGGTGTGGTGACTTGTTGCAGTAGGTCATCGTTATGCTCCTTTTGTTGTATCTTTGTTTTCTCTATGTTATTTTCATTAGAAGCAGGTCGCTTGGTATATTGATAGGGAGGATGAGCTCCATATGCCCTCCAAACAATAGGTCCATCCTTACAAAGGTGAATCTCAACAGGGCCAAACCACTGAGGAGCCTAGAAAAGAGGCTCTTGCACATCCATAGCTGGCATTCCCATGAAACTTGGGACGTTGAAATTAGAGCTCTCCTAGATAGGCTCCTCATAAGGATGAATTTTCTCAAGGACAGGATCCTCAAAAGATCTAGGGGGATCCCTTGTCTGAAACTTGGAAATCTTCTTTTAGGGGGGATAGGATCAGAGGCATCTGCCTGCATGATTTTAACCTCTAGAGCTGCCAACTGTCTGACCTCTTCCTATCTGGTAGAAGAAAGTTGCTCTATAAGAAAAGCCTCATGATTTTGTTGGACTTCTAACTCTTGTTGTTGTTTAAGTTGAGCTTGAGAAGAAAGCTCTACTTGTTGTTTTTGTTGGTGAAAGGACTCCTCTTATTGTTGCTCCTAAAGTTGTTGCTTGATTTCATCAATGTGCCTTCTATAATCTTGCATCATATTTTCCATTTCGGTCATAGTAGATTCTATAAGAAGGGATGCCTCACTCTTTTGAGGATAAATGGGCTAAGAAGGGGTGAGTGGGGGGTAAAGATTAGGGAAATTACCACCTACTGCTTGAGCAAGGGCACCTAGATTAAAACTAGGAGAAGTCCTAATTTGTTCATGTTGGTGAAATGGGGAGGGCTGATTTATATTTTCAAAAAATGGGGGGTGAATAGAAATTACACCCATGATAGGATCTCATTGCAGAAGAATTCAAGGGAGATAGATTTTGCTAAATGAAATGCTTGGAAAGGGCAGAATATTTGCCTAGCTAGAGAAAGGATGGCATACCATGATTCACCAAAATTTGTTTGAAGTTGGGTACTTGAAGAAAAGCTGCCTCCAAAAGCTTGAGATTGAATAACACACCAGATCTTTAGTTGTTTGAACTCTGTTTTACTTAACCAGTAGATTTATTTTGTAGATTCCCCAAGTGCTTGAGGGTGACTTCCTCCAAAGGCTGAGTTTGTTGATAGACACAACAACTATCAACAAAGGATAATAAATCTCAAACTAAAGTAGGTTCAAACAGTCCCATCGGGCGTGTCAAAAACTATTGTCACAAAAGTTTGCACCATGTGATGATCAACCCTGATCACCAACCTTGTGAAACACAAAAAACAACCTCCCAAGTGTGGGACCTGCAAAAGTGAGGTTGAGTCTCTAGAGAAGGTTGGCTTCCTATCGAATCTGATGCAAGCGGAGGACCAACCCAATATAGATAAATCCTAATCTACTGATTTGACAGGGAAAAGGGAGAAAGATGGAATGCTTGAAAAGAAAAGGGGTTTTGCACCCAGATTGAAATGGTGATCTTCCTTTCCCATAAAAACATAAAACATCAATAAAACTACCCTAGGTATGCATGATATTCTATCTTAATTCATCACCTAGGTGTGAGTGAAGGTTGGAATTCTAAAAGATGAGGAGAGGAACTGATACTAGTTCACAGTCAACATCCACAAAGAGATCAACACAATCACCTACAACTCAGGGAAAACAAATCAAAATGCATTCAAACAAGAAGGTAACATATTTACACAAATTGCTTAAACCAAATAAAGGCAAGACAAGATATTCTTATTAATGTGATGGAAAAGCATAATTTAAAGTTGCAAAGTAACAAACATGTATTCTACAAAATAAAATGAAAGAAGATCCTGAGGAAATATACAAAACTTGCCTTTATAGTTCAAGCATAACTCAAAATCAAATCACAGCTAAAACCCTAACCCTCCTAGGGTTAGTTTACAAAATATCCAAGAGGATAAGATTAGATCGACTGATTTGATGGCATGTGAGTACAACTCTGAAAAAAATCTTCCCCACATGGGAAGAAACAAAATTCTTCTACAAAAAGAGATCTCAAAGCGGAATGGGTCTAAGTAATGCCTACAAAGCCCCCAAAAGTCTTTATATTGCATTGAAAGAGCATGGGTTTCATCCAAAATGGGCTTGCAAAAGTCCCCTCTAAAGTTATGGAAAAAGATCTGACAGTTGGATGTAGAAGAATTAGAGATTGGGCATCGATCAAGCAAAAAAAAGGTCTCGACCATCGGGTCGACAACCACCCACCTGCAGGGCATTTAAATTCCAATGACCATCAAAAAATTGAATATCAACTGTCGATTTAGAGATCTCACATGAAGATGGATGCACGAGATCTCACCACATAAGTGTCTAAAAGCCCCAACATTTAGATAAGTCATCATCGTCCAGTTGGATTCCAAGTGGAGATCAACGATGGAGATCAATTGATGGGCCCACTGCACCCTCATTACCACATATCACATTGCCTGCTAGCCCATTGTGTAGAAGAGATGTCTCCAAAGGGATATATGGGGGAGTGAGACGAGAGAAACAAGTCTCCCACTCACCTGCAACACCAAACTGGAACAGTTGGGAGAACACGTGGGGGCGCGAAGGGAAGCAAAATGAATAGCCCATGAGCCTACAACATAGGAACTAGCTACTAGAAGAATCATGTGGGGAAGTGGGAGGAAGAACAAGTCCCTCACTCACCCGTAGAACAAAGGGAAGCCTACTAAAATACCATGCGGGGAATCATGCTAAGCCAAAAGAACAGCTTGCAGGCTCGCAATTGAAGATTGAAGGAGAAATTGGACCCCGTGGTGGAGTGAGGGAGAAAGGCCACTGTCCATTCACCCACGGGACAAAAAGAGGAGCCAAAAAATGAATTTGGGGGTGCGGGAGCCAAAAGACTTACTACCCACCCGCTTGCAGAACTATGCTAAAGGATCCAAAAAAATCGCGGGGCCATAGGAGCCAAAATTAATAGCTGCCAAATGGTGGAAAAGAGAACATAGACTGACCCACTAGCAAAAAGGAACTGTCCAGCCGATGGAAACTTAAGTGAGTTTACCAGCTGACCCAATCAATGGGAAAATTGAATTAGACCCTAGGAAAGAAAAATGTTCCTCTGCATGCCTCCAAAAAATGCATATAACATGTAGTTTATCCAAGTGTGCATAACATGTAGGTAAATTGAATTTCACATATTGGATAGTAAGTTGACAGGAAAAGGTCAACGGGTTCTAATGGCATGAAGCAAGTCATTGAAATCATGGGCCCTTTTTTCTCCAATCATCCTACCAACTTTTCTAAAGAAGTTCTCACATACATCTGACCCAGTCAAGTGCAAAACACATGGCAAGTGAGAGTATTGATATCGAATAAATCTCAACAATTAAACTACAAAGTGGAAAGAAATTTTCACATCTTGATATGCCTCTTTGCAGATGAAATTTATGTTGACAAATTTTATTATTAGATTCTTTTAGTAGCCAACATAATCATAACATGAAGAAACGATGAACTTGTGAAGCATTTTGTACTCTTTCCCAAATAGTCAAACTCTGAGACATAAAAATGTCAATTTAGTCAACGACAATCATTATATATGTCTATGCACCTAGTTTCCTCTCTACCCTTCCACTGGATGTTCTTCTCATCTCTTTCAAATAGCTTGGAAAATACCTCAAATAAATTCGTTGCGCCGAACCCCAATTCTGTCAATCTATTCTCTTTATATCTTCAATTATGAGCTTGTGATCATCCACTTAAAAAGTTTTATAAACCATCCTAACATGATTAAAAAAATTAAAAGTGTTATAAACCATCCTAACATGATTAAAAATTATCATCTCTTCTCCTAAAATCAAATCTCATCAATCACTAAATAACAGATTCACTAGCTTTTTGTCGTTGTGGATGTAGTCATGGTCATGCAATATTGTTACATTGCAACCATTGGACAAATGGACACTTACTCTCCACCCTTCCCAAGGAATTTAATATTGAATACCTTTTGTTGAATAGTAGTCCATCAACATAAGTTGTCTTCTTGTACTATCCCCATTTGAGGAATGACCAACAATAGGTCCCAAATTATTTTCCACATGTTTCTTCCATAAAAATTATATTCTTTCCCATTATTGATGAACAAAATTTGCATTGAACCAATTGCATGTTGGATGAGCAACCACAACCAAATGAGGAAGCTTTTCATGTAAAGGGTTTGCAATAATAAGGCATGCATATTGGCCAATAACATTATTCTTAAAAGAATTTGTTATGATATCATAGCCTACAACTCACTCACCAACTGTCACCAAGAAATGTGATTGGCATTGATGATCTTCTTTACTACCACAAAAACCCACCAATGTATCACTTTTTTCTACCCACCTAACATACTTTCTCACAACAGTTACATCTTCAGCAAGGTAGACAAGAATTGAGCCATCTATACCATGTTTGGTTTTATAAGAAGCATACACTTTTCCTACTACCTCAAAAATATAGTCATGCTCCTCCAAGATGCATGCCAGACACTTTTTAACTTGCCTCAAAATTGTAGAAATTGAAGGAACATCCATATTCAAGCTAGTAAATCTATGTAATATAGGACCTCCCCACAACTTGATCATCTCATAAAGGGATTTAGTGGATTTACTATACCTTCTCCTTGCCTTTGGATGCATCAGATTGTGAAATATATCCTTGACAAAATCCCAAACTGTATCTTTACCTAGTAATTTTCCTTGTTAATGTGCCTCACACACATCCTTGCAAAACCTAAAGACATCCTTCCTTTTAGTTGATTCAAACAACTTCTCCTTTAGGGATCTCATTCTAACAAAGAGTATAGCAACCTTTGTCTTTTCCCACCAAAGAGATCATATTGTTGATCTTTGGCTAGCATTTGAAACCTTAGCAACTATTATGAGTTCATTTTGAGTCAAATAGTCTAGTCTTCTCCCTCTCCCTATATCCCTCCCATGTCTTTTATTAGCACATTTTGATTCACGATATAAATGTATCCAAAAGTCATCACATTCTGGAATCATCTTACAAAAGCTACATGTCAATGATTCAAATGGGATCTATGTCTTAGATTTCCTCTTGCAATTAATATGCCTATATGTGTCATCAATATAATATTCATTACCCTCATAACATAGCATCATCTTGGCATTCTTCTCTATGGCCCATAATTTTCCACCCCTTTGATCATCCATTAGGAAGTTTGTGTCTAATCTCTCTCCATTTCTATTAATATGGGAATACCAATACCCCCAACATTGCAACATCAATGGCAATGAATGGCCTTTAATAAGATGATAAAATAAAAAATGTACAAATTACAATAGATTATATTCAAAATAAATTTGAACTTGGGTAGTTAACACACCTGAAGTAGAAGAATCTACACTTGTAGATCCCTTGTGTAATATAGATGGTGATCATGAGACCAAGAACCTATTCAAACTTTGTTGGGACTTATCATTGGTAGGTGTATACACATAAAAAAATGGCTGACCAATTAAATAAATATTTTATATTTATTTAATATTTATTCTTCTATTAAATAGTTAATTTGAAAATATTAATTTATTTAATTAATTTCATGTCTTTGTATTAATTAATTTAATTAAAATATTTTATTAATTAAATCATTTATCCTTTTCTTCTAATCAATTAATTAAATATCTAATATTTAAGTATTCCTTCAATCAATTAAATATCTAATATTTAATGGTTATTCTTCTATCCTATAGTCTCAATATAAATCAAGTCAAGGTTGTCATGTGCCACTACCACCTGAGTCTATTCGCCTATGTGGTTGTGGGTGAGAAGATCCTCCAGATGCCTCTCCCACATGATCACCACTACCCTGAGGAGGT
This sequence comes from Cryptomeria japonica, assembly GCF_030272615.1. Taxonomy (NCBI): domain Eukaryota; kingdom Viridiplantae; phylum Streptophyta; class Pinopsida; order Cupressales; family Cupressaceae; genus Cryptomeria; species Cryptomeria japonica. Next base: position 504,275,547 of record NC_081410.1, read on the forward strand.
CCCATGAGCCCATCGCTTCTAGTATCCATCCTCACAGTAGTATGATAGCTACCTACCCTCTGACTATCTATGACTAAATCCTCATATAATTGTCTCCAGTGTGTTGTCTCCTTCTCAGCCCAAAATAGAGCTCTAATGATATCAGCTGAGAGAGTGCCTGATCCAACCTACTAAATGTGATCCAAAAGACCCTGAGTATCATGTTGTCTCCTAACAACCCTGTATCTCTCTGTCATGAGTGTTTGCACCTGTTCTCTAAGCTGATCTTTCTATACTCAGAGACTCTCCAAAGTATCATGCTCTGGCACATCCTGTTGAGGAACATGACCCTAAATCCCCTCATCTCCACCTCCTTGTCCACCTGTTGGAATCTCAACCCGAGTAGCTCTCATAACTCATTGTCTAATGAGAGGAGCATGATCCTTTGAATCCTCCTCCTCTCCACCATCAGCTGCAATAACCCTAGGGTCTGGCTAAATCTGAACAAAATCAATGCCTCTCCCACAACCCCCATCTAGTCCAGTAATCTTGCCTCCTTCTTGTAAAGCGAAAAAAATCGAACCCTAGTTGTTCTCCCCTCCCCAACTCCAAGGAGAGAGAGAAGGGAGATTCACTAGGGTTGATGGTTTTCACTTAGGAGGGACTTTACATTCAAAAGAGGGATTGAAACCCACAAGATCCAATCCCACGCAATGCGAGATTGGATTCTACATGAGTTTCAAGGGTTAAGACAGCAAGGATACCCTCTTTTGTAAAGAATGTAGATAGAAAGATTGAACTAGGAATGCATGTAGAAGCAAGAAAGATTTACTTATAAATAGAGATAGGGATATGATATGAAGCTGCAGACCTAGAATTAGCAGTAAAATGTCAAGACAGCTTTGTCCTGCAAATTTGAGCAGAAGTTGATGGGACGATGGCGCCCAGCGTGCACACGGTCCTCCAAAAACTCCGTGAAACGAAGGGGGATCTGTTCGTCTCTGCACAAGGATTCCAGATCTTCAATTTCAGCCGCGTACCTGCAACCTACACACAAAAAAGCAAAGACGATTGGGGGGTTAGGGAATAGGGGTTTGCCCTTAGGTCAAACCCCGGTTTTGGAATTAACCAAGAAATGAGAAATGTTGTAAATGTAATGTAAAACAAGTACTAATACCTTATTGTAAGGATGTTTGTATCCTTATATGCGAAGGTATAGATGTTGTTGTATGTTGTATGTTGTATGTTGTATGTTGTAGTATGTGATCTCCTCTTCAATGGTTGAATCCTTGTCTTGAATGCAACACTTAGCCTTGAATGGAGACTTAGAATGATCAATTGCTTGAAGGAATGCTTGAATGCTTAAATGTTTGAATATCATTTTCGCGTCTTGTACACATATGTCCTTCCTCCTCAAATGGGAGAGGAAATGTAGTTTATATACTTGCCAATTAGGGTTAAAAGACTGATTTTCCCGACCTTAGGCCGACCAGGAAATGTTATTTTCCAAATTGCAAACAAAAAGACCCGAAGTCCCATAGGAGACCGGGCCCAAAAATAGGGCCAGGGGCCAGGGCGCTGGGCGCCATGGTCCTGGGGGCCCAGCTGGGCACCCTGGTCCTGAAGGACCAGGGCGCTGGGTGCTTTGGTCCCACCTCCCGGGACAGCAGGGTGCAAGGAGGGATCAGACAGGGTGCTGGAAAGATGCAGTTTTTGGTGTCATGAACAAGTTTCGGGGTCTCCATTCAGGTTCAGTGTTGCGTCGCCATCGTGAAGACCCAAATGTGGTCGAAATTGCAAGTGTCGCAATTTTAGGATGCTACATTTAGCCCCCACTTTAGCGGGAGTATAAGCGTACGCTCATACTTCCAGTAAAGTACAAGGAAACAACATTGAAAAACTTTCACCACGTCAAGAAGGCAAGATACACCAAGCCCCCAGTGGACTAAGGATCTTACGACTTTGATTGACAAAGTAAAAGGGAAGATCACGAGGGAGAACCATGACTGTTAGTAGTAAGGTTCCCTCCCTATGAGTCATGCAAGAAAGATATCAAAAATTTTCAAGGCAAAGCTAAATTTGCCAAGAAATTTTCAAGTAACTTAAAAAGATATGGACGGGATGTATGCCCCCCTACGTTAAAGCGATTGCACATGCCTCACCGGGGGTGATTGCTTTAAGGTAGTGATACATATAAGAAATGAGAAAGGAGCACGTTATCGCAAGGATTTAGCCCCCAAGTGTGAGATAAGCCCAAGGATAATAGACACAAAACACAAAGCACAAGGTGACTTTGCTTTCCTCGGGGTCAGTATGCTTTATGATAATTCATGTATATCATATGTATGTATGCATAATTGTTCTTCATTTCCCAATCAAGGAAGGTCACCTAGAAGAAGGGAACACATGTGTCTTTTGAGTCAACATGAGAGAGACCAAAAGAGATCTCAATGCTTTGCATCGTCCTCAAGTAGACAACACTAAGGACAACAAATAGAAGAATGAGAATAACATATAGAAGAAGTAACAAAAGAAATAGAGGAGGAGAGAATCTGCTATGCTAATGAAACTAGTCTAGCACGTCATCTACCCCCCGATCTTGCTGATCAATGTTTCAGGAAGGTATGAAACACGCTAGAGGAGGAACATCCAACACAGCAGATGGAGCTATCACAAGATCCAAACAAGGGCTATGTTCATGTTCCGAGCCACATTGTTCTTGTCTAGGAGATAGGATAAGTGCTTTAGAAAATTCATTAGATAAATGGTTATCGATATCAACAAGTTCATAGTCACTATCAGAATGAACAGGAGTAACATTTGCATCATGAATAACATTGTCATCATCAAGATTTATAAAAATAGGATCTTTAACTCGCACAGGATCAAGACCATCATGCATCTTATGTTTAGGAGATTTCGGCTCAATCGTCGGCTGAGGAGAAAATGGAATAATGCTTGTTGAAGGTGTTTTTGGGGATTGCAAAGTTTGAGAGGTAGCTGCCTGAGCTCTAAGACGACGCCTTCGTCGACGTTCACGTGCAGAACGATTTTGTCTAGTCTTAGTAGGAAGTTGAGAAGATTGAGGAGGAGGAATGTTCTCATCCTTATCACTTGGGTGTTTAGGTTGTGGTCTCTTAGGTTGAATAATAGGAAAAGAGGAAGGTCTCTTCTCTCCATAAGAGGAAGGAGGAGGAACTGCACCATATAAGGGAGGAATATTTGGTTTAGGAAGGAGACCAAGTCCATCATGACGAGGAGGGATAGGTCTACTTTTGGGAAGTTTATTAGATATAGGCATAGTCACATCCATAGGGATGGGTTGGGAATCTTCTTGAGGAAAGACATTGGTTTTATCTTTCAAAGGAAGAACTTCCTTCTCAAGAATGATAGGAATGTCAAGTTTGGGTGTTCTAGGTTCACTTAGAGATAGGATCATGTCTTTTTTCCACTTTTGATAAGATTTTAAAAGATGATCACTTCGCGGAGGAAGAGATTGAAATTGTTTAGGCCAAAAGTAATCAATAGGAACACTAGAAGTTCTTTCAGCTGGTTTAAAGAGACTATGATTGACAGTAACAACTTCACCATTATGGGGAAATTTCAAACACTTGTGAATAGGAGAAGCAATAGCTTTCATGGAAGACAGCCAAGGATAGCCTAGCTTCACACGAAATTGTTCGGATGATGGAATAATAGCAAAGTCTACATCAAGGGATTTGTTATGGACCTCAATAGGTAATGTAATAGAACCAATTGCAAGAGAAGAAAATGCATCAAATAATTTCACAACCACATTTGTTTCATCATAGATCACTTGATTCAATTGCAAAGTAAAAAGAAATTCTTCAGTAATGATATTAACCATACAAGAAGGATCAATAAGCACTCCACGGCAAGTTGTGTTCTTGACTTTTGCAACTATATATAAAGGACCATCAGGTGCCCTGATAGTTTCACTAGAATCAAATGTGATGGAAGGTTCTTTAGGGATTTTCTGTTGCTCCACAAAGTTAATCACATTCGGAGTCATAGACACGAGATCATCAGGTGAGATAGAGGAATCAGTAGTATCAATCGCATTAGAGGTATGAGAAGGCAATGGATAAGTAAAAATCTGAAGATTTTGGTTAGGAGGAGCTACAGATGTGTTGCCTTTATCATTCACTCCAGAAACAGAGATAGTATTATTATCAATCAAATCTTGAATTTTCCCCTTTAAAGCAAAACATTTTTCAGTATCATGTCCAGGATGACGATGAAATTGACAAAAAGATTTGTTATCAAAATAAGGTGAATTTATCTTTGTAGGATCAATTTGCCTTATAGGAGGAAGAGTAAGCACATTTTGTTTCAATAACTTATTCATAATACTATGCAATGATTCATTCAAAGGAGTAAACTTTCTTTCTTTCTTGAAAAACTTAGAAATAGGAGGCACACCTGATGCTACATTCACATTGTTGTTGATGATGTTTTCATTGAATTTAATGGACTCTCTATTCGGTTTAAACTTCCCAAATGGTTGTTGACTACTATCACCCTTATCACTCGGAGCCATAGGATGTGATTGTTCCATTTGACTCACAGTCAGTTGATAATTGTGAAGAGTTGCGCACAACTGTTGGAAAGAAGTAAACTCAGAAAATAGGAGTTTTTCTCTAATGTCTTTTTGTAAATTAGAAATAAAGATTCTTTGAATATCATTGTCAGGCACTGGAAAAGAAATTTGGGCATACAAATGCTTATATCTACCAATGAAATCAGTCACTTTTTCTTTAACCCCTTGTTTACAATGCATTAAATCAATCAAAGTAACTTTAGGACTTATATTGTTTTGAAATTGTTGAATGAAACCATTTGCAAGTTGTTCGAAAGAAGTAATAGAATAGGAATGCAACGAGCAATATAAACAATTTTGCAAGCAACCTTTGGTCATAAGCAAAATCAGTACATATTGTTTGAAAGGTCTTAACATGTGTTAGAGGATCACCCTTACCATTATAAAGCTCCAAATGCGGAATTTCAACATGTTTAGGGGGAATAGCTCGAACAATATCAAGAGAAAGTGGGCTCGCAACATCAAATGTGGGCACACTAAACTTAGATTGATTCATAGAGGCAATTTGTTGCTGTAAAGAAGAGACAGTTTGTACAAGATTGTTAATGGTCGCTTCAGTCGAAGAGTTCATATTAGACGTGTTAGATTGTGATGGAGGTGTTATGTTATTGAAAGAAGGTAAAGAGTAAGGTGGTGGGACACTATGATAGTTAGTCATAGGAGATGATTGGATAGGAGGAACACTACAAGGAGGAATGGAATGGTTAAATGAATTGCCCCCTTGCGTCATGTTCATTTGTGGAGATGTAATAGGAACACTCATTGCAGGAATGAATGAAGAAGTTGGATTAAATGAAGGAAGAGGGTTAATTGAAGAAGGAGGATTGCCCCCATGACTAGTGATCATAGGAGGAATGTCTTGTATTGAAGTAGTCGTTATGTTTGATGTAAAAGTAGGTATACTAGCAATAGGAGTCATCAAAGGAATAGAATGATTAACTTGAATAGGAGGTTGTGTATAACCTAAGGTTTCGGCACAACTCTTCATAGGCATCACATTCGAATCCACAATGTGTGCAATACCACACAAAATATCAATTCCATTCTTATCACTTTGAAGCATATGTTTTAGACCCTCAATTAAAGGAAGAGCTTGACTATCAGGGTATTCTTGAGACATCCACTATCGAAAATCGTCAAATTGGTTATCCAATTTTGAAAGTTGTTCTACAGAAACCTCATGGAGAGCTTCTTCATCATTAAGAGGATTAGAGGAATTACACATGTCCTCGTTAAAAAGGCCATTCAAATTAGGTTCCATCTCCTCAGTAATTAAACCTTGGAAGGACTTAATTCTAAGGCTTCGTCTAACGGGAATAGTGTAAGTAGGGCTTATTGTTGTAAAACTCATGCACTAAAGAGAGAGAGAAGATTTTGAATTTTAGAGGTAGCAAATTTCAGTAAAACCAGCCAATCTTCTAGATTTAAGCTGTTAAATACAATCAGGACAATCTCCCGAAATTTCAGAAAAAATGTCTGGGACCGTGGCGCTCGGGGTGCACACGGTCCTTGCAACTTTTTTCCAAATTTGCAGGGATGAAAGTTATGATGATTTTACAGCTAACCTAAAAAAATTGAGTGATTTTACGATCTGTAGATAGGCCAAATTAAAGTTGCGATCTCAAAATTGAACCCTACCAAGATTGTTGAAAAATGTAAAATTTGAATTTTGAAAAAGAGAGGGAAACTGAAATTTTGAATTTTATGATTTTAGAGGGAATACCAAAAGCAATGCAAGTTTTGAAATTTGAAAGTTGACTCAATTTCACGCAAAATTCAATTTTGAAAGCGGAAATCAAAGTTGTTGTAATTAAGCACTTAATTTCAAAAGTCACAAATTGCAAAAATTTGAATAAATCACTGAAATTTCGAATGAATGATAACACACTTTTCAGATTTAGGACTATAAGAAACACAATTTTGACACAAATTTCAATTTCAACAATTTTTGAATGATTAGAAGCCTCAATCCAAGCAATCGCTAGACCAACTTTGACTGTAATTTTGAAGGTGTTAAAATTGATAAAATCAGCCAAAATTTTGGATTTTAGCAGAAAAATACAATAAGATCTAGCTCCCGAAATTTTGGAAAAAATGTCGGGGACGATGGCGCTCGGGGTGCACACGGTCCTCGCAACTTTTTTCCAAATTTTCAAGGATGAAAGATATTGTGATTTTATCGCGGAATCCAAAGTTACAGCTGATTTGGAGATGTTTTGATCAGTGAAATTGTCGGACAAAGGTTGAATCAAGAGGGTTTCAAAAAATAGGGTTTTGACACTTAACCACTTAATTTTTAAAATTAAAGCACAAATATGAATTGATAATTTGTAATAGAAGGGCAGATCTGAAACAAGCATCAACAATTAAACATTTCACAAGTTTAATTACTAAAAAGAAAATTTTAGGGTTTTTATGCAATCAACCTCTAAAATTTGCAAAAGATCAAACATGGAAATGTAATTAAGGAAGCAAATTTTTCAGATCTAACTATGAATAATCAGAAAGGATGTTCACGTCGGGTTCACCAAAATGTAAAGCGGAAAAAATCAAACCCTAGTTGTTCTCCCCTCCCCAACTCCAAGGAGAGAGAGAAGGGAGATTCACTAGGGTTGATGGTTTTCACTTAGGAGGGACTTTACATTCAAAAGAGGGGTTGAAACCCACAAGATCCAATCCCACGCAATGCGAGATTGGATTCTAAATGAGTTTCAAGGGTTAAGACAGCAAGGATACCCTCTTTTGTAAAGAATGTAGATAGAAAGATTGAACTAGGAATGCATGTAGAAGCAAGAAAGATTTGCTTATAAATAGAGATAGGGATATGATATGAAGCTGTGGACCTGGAATTAGCAGTAAAATGTCAAGACGGCGCTGTCCTGCAAATTTGAGCAGAAGTTGACAGGACGATGGCGCCCGGCGTGCACACGGTCCTCCGAAAAATCCGCGAAACGAAGGGGGATCTGTTCGTCTCTGCACAAGGATTCCAGATCTTCAATTTCAGCCGTGTACCTGCAACCTACACATAGAAAAGCGAAGATGATTGGGGGGTTAGGGATTAGGGGTTTGCCCTTAGGTCAAACCCCAGTTTTGGAATTAACCAAGAAATGAGAAATGTTGTAAATGTAATGTAAAACAAGTACTAATACCTTGTTGTAAGGATGTTTGTATCCTTATATGCAAAGGTATAGATGTTGTTGTATGTTGTATGTTGTATGTTGTAGTATGTGATCTCCTCTTCAATGGTTGAATCCTTTTCTTGAATGCAACACTTAGCCTTGAATGGAGACTTAGAATGATCAATTGCTTGAAGGAATGCTTGAATGCTTAAATGTTTGAATATCATTTTCGCGTCTTGTACACATATGTCCTTCCTCCTCAAATGGGAGATGAAATGTAGTTTATATACTTGCCAATTAGGTTAAAAGACTGATTTTCTCGACCTTAGGCCGACCAGGAAATGTTATTTTCCAAATTGCAAACAAAAAGACCCGAAGTCCCATAGGAGACCGGGCCCAAAAATAGGGCCAGGGACCAGGGCGCCTAGCGCCCTGGTCCCACCTCCCGGGACAGCAGGGTGCAAGGAGGGATCAGGCAGGGTGCTGGAAAGATGTAGTTTTTGGTGTCATGAACAAGTTTTGGGGTCTCCATTCAGGTTCAGTGTTGCGTCGCCATCGTGAAGACCCAAATGCGGTCGAAATTGCAAGTGTCACAATTTTAGGATGCTACACTTCTATAAAGGGTAATCCTCTCACTGATATCATACCTTCCCTGCTAGTGTCCCTCCCAATCTGTCTTGCATCTCTCCCACTCATAGGAAGTGGTCTCCCAATCCTACCAACCGGTCCAAAAGGTCCTCCATGGACTCTCAAATGACCTCCTCTCTGTCCGGATCTCCTACTACCTTCGCCTCCATCTCCTCTCTCATCTCCATCACCTCCAACCTCCTGAGAAACTCTAAGCTCTCATCTTCATCTTCATCTCCTAATGATGGGATCATCTGAATCATTCTCCTCATATCCTGAGCTGGGAGGAGGGTCTATTGGATTGGTAATACGAGGAAAAGGGTGTGCAAGCATGTACTGAGCATAATCCACAGTCACCCCAGGATCTAGAATGTGTAATCTCAAATCATAAGCCACCCTAGGAGTAGCCAGAAACTCTACCTGTACTATCTCAAAAGACAAAGAAGGTCCCCAATCTCACCTATCCTTGTACCATCATGCATATATAGTGACACAAGTAGGCATGTGTTGAACGATACCAAACTGTCTCAAAATGTGACTAATCAACTGCCACTCAATAATGTCTATGCATCATCCATCCATGGCTCACAATCGATATAAGGTCTCCAAATAATGCTATCTAATGAATCCAGAACCCAACGCCAATGTTCCATCTTACCCAGCTTATGCTGAGTAAGGATGCCTACATATAAATAGATATATGATTTCCTCTCACCACGAAATCTATGATGGATAGGTTGTGTAATAGCAATGTGCTCCCAACACTAGATCTGTAAAAGTGTGCATCCTGTAAATAGACTAATGCTCTCATTGAAAATAACCTGATGAAGATCATGATACAAATAAGAGAGCATGCAAACACCCCACGTATATCGAGTCTAATGTTGCATCATGCTCTAAAGAATCTCACCCCAACCAACAACGAAACCACGAGATCTCTTGTCTTGACAAAAACAATCCCCTAATCAAACCTACAAGCAAGAATCATGGGGAGAGTCTTGTAATACATGATCATATCCTCCCATCAGATCTCTCCTCTCTAAATGCTCTCATCACCAAATACGGCTCTGCAAGCCTCGGTCCCTCCACGATCCTAAAAATCATACTAGACTAACTCACTAGTCATGGGGATGTGGAGAATCCTGTAGACATCCTCGAGTGTCATGCTAATCTCACCAGTGGGCAGGTGGAAAGTGTTATGCTCGCTATGCCATCTCTTTGCTAAGGCAATCAACAATCCCCTATTATGGGTAATATCAGGCATATATAACAAATGACATAATCCGCAGGCATCTATGTATCTAACCTCAACCTGTGTAAGCTCTGGCACTAAGTGGCGCATGGCCAGGAATTTTTCCTGACACTAGAGAACATCGAGTTTCTCTAGTTTAACAAGAGAATTTAATCAATCATCAATCATCTATATATCAAATCAAAGAGATCGCTAATCTATCACATCAACAATTGGTACATCTTTTCAACCAAGCAAATCAGGCTATCAAATCAACCTAAAACTATCAATCATGTTTTTCTATCAATCAATGAGTTCAATCAAACTCTTCTATGCTCTTCATTAGAAACTGAATTGGTTTCTTAGAGCCAATCTATCAATCTACCAATCAAATCAATCAATCGTATATCCTATCAATCAACATTGTCAAAATTCCTATCAATCAAGACATCAATTGAGTACATATCAATCACATTTAGCATCAAATGCCTAAATAAAATCATCTCAAAGAATTTTAACATGAACAAATTCATCTATAGCAAAAGTGCTAACCTTTTCAAAAAAAGTGCTACGTCATTCAAAAGCGCTAATATTTTCAACAAATGCGCTAACTGACAAGTCAAAAGTGCTAAATCAATCAAAAGTGTTAACCTTTTTCACATTTGCGTGAACACGTCAAAAGAAAGCGCGAATTCTACAAAAGCGCTAAGATAACAAGAAAAAGTGTGAACAAAACATTCATATGCGCTAACTTAACAAAAGTGCTAACATACAAAACAAAAGCGCAAACCAAAAAAGCGAAGGCGCAAACATCCAACGTCGAAAATCAAAAAATTCAAAAACAACCTAAAATGTGCCGAAAAACAAGGAAATCTATACGACAAGTTGACAACAAGCTTGGGATAAGGTACATACCGGATAACCATAATCAGGAGGTCACTGATATTGTTGAACGCGCTCAAATCGATGGTTCTTGAACGGAATCACCATTTTGCCACATCACCAAGATAATTTTTCTCACTCCACAAGCTGACAAGGATGCAAATGAGATTAATATTTACTTTGGTTAATTTTATAATTACCATTTGGAAGGGTAATTAATGCTTTTAAGTGGGGCAATTTTATTTATTTTTCACAAATGAATTTAATTGATGGACCTTTTCAATTATCATGAGATCAATCACTTATCCATTTTTTTCAACTATTTCATGATCAATCTCCTAAGGGGGCATACAATCGGGATTTTTATCTCCATCGGGCACATTATCGAGACTTGATTTTATCTTTGAAACAATGTTGTCTCGACATCATTTCAAAGAGGGGCAAAATGTATACACATAAAAATGGCTGAGCAATTAAATAAATATTTTATATTTATTTAATATGTATTCTTCTATTAAATAGTTAATTTGAAAAGATTAATTTATTTAATTCATTTCATGTCTTTCTATTAATTAATTTAATTGAAATATTTTATTAATTAATTCATTTATCCTTTTCTTCTAATCAATTAATTAAATATATAATATTTAATTATTCCTTCAATCAATTAAATATCTAATATTTAATGGTTATTCTTTTATCCTATAGTCTCAAATATTAAATGATTTCTTAATTATTTAATTCATTTCCAACTCACCTCCCATCTTCACTTCATCTTTCCTTTGCCAACTCATCCATCGTGGCTAAATTAATTCCAAAAAAAATAAAACATTTATTAGCTACTTATCTTCAACTTCCAAAATAAGTAAACTATTGTGTACATACACATATTTCCTAACCTTCTTCTATATTCTCTCTAGCATCCCTATATCTTAGGAAGGACTTGAGTCCGCTTGTCCTCTCATGCCTAAATATTCTCCAACCATCCCTAGATTCCCTCAGTCAGCAACCCAGTCAAGGTGAGATGAGTGACACTTGTCTTCTCCTTCCCCCTTTCTCTCAACCTTCACCTTTGCTCACAACCATCCAAATTTGTAGATCTGATCATGACCGTTGATCCAGGATATATCATCTTATCTTCTCAGAAGTCTATAAAAGTAGGAGTTTGAGTTGAGAAAGAGTTAGTCTTCAAGTGAGTTTTCAAGTTAACAATCTAAGTAAAACTTATGCATCCATGAGTTTTTATCTTGAAGCAATTAGCAATTTAGCATTTCTCATTTAGCACAATCATTTAGCTTTAAATCATTTGCATTTCATATCATAGTATCAATTAACTATCAGTTATCATTCCATTCTTCATATGCCATCTTGGAAGCTATCAGTGCTTATCTGAGAGCAAATCATCTACAACCAGGAATAGTGGAGTTAGGACACAATGAGATTTAAATCATGAAGGTAATAATAATATTTTTATTTTAATATTTATTTCATGTAGTTTCATTGGTTGAATTTGGATTTCCTGTAACATTTCCTTTGTATTTTTTGAAACTAACATGTTGCAGGTAGTATTTTGATGATGAAATTCAAGTCGACATAGTAGGCTTCTTGGGTCTTTTGGTTGTGCCACTCCTTAAAAATATTGTATCATGTGAATCCTCATCTGTAGTAGTGGTGTGCTTCTTTGATTTCATGTGTTCATTTAGAGAACTGACAATATTACCACTTGTTGGAACCAAACAAAACCATTTATTGCATCATGTACATTCCATTATTACTTTTTTCTTATCCTTATAGCCTATAGGTGTTGCTTCCACCACTTTGAACAAATTAGGCTCTTGTGTCTTATTGAAATCATCTAGAATTTTAATGGCTTGATCAATCTCCAATCGATCTCTAACCATTGTTTTCTTTTCTATGCTACTTGAATGATTTTCACCATTTCCCTCCATTAAAATGTAACGTTGATGGGACATTGTTTTCATATGTTTGTTTCTGAAGTTACGAACTATTCGTGTTGCCATGGATACTTCCCTTGTTCTTTAATCAATGCCACAACTTTCACAATGGATCTTTATTTTAGGTTCTCCCTTTTATAAATATACTTTGAGAGTAAGTTTCTCATTGACAAATTCTTCCATTATAGTATTCACTTTCTGATTCCAAGATGTCAATACATCAGGATCAACAATTATTGTTTGTTCCACTAACTTGGACCCATATCCAACTCTTGGTTGTTTATGCATACCTACCTCCACACTCTCTCTATTGTATTGAGGGTTTGGTGTACTTTCCACTGTATTTTACTCAAGTATACCAACATACACGGTGTCATGTTTCCTCTTAATGCCGATAAGTGTTGTTGTAGATTTCCTTTTTGTTCATGCTTTATATTTAAAGGATTTTGAGTCCCATTGATAAAATCAAAAGGATATTCAATGAGTTCATCATCTACCATTTTATGATAGATGTCAGCAAGTGTACAACCTTTTTGATAAATGACTGCACTAACAACAAAATTTTCTTCACAAGGAACAATTACATATTCCATATCTACAATTGGATCCATCTACATTATTTTCATTATGTACCTACCAATTGTTTAAGTAATGGATAAAATTATAATAAAAAATTCAGAAGTTTGGTTATAATATTTTTATGAAATGGTGTGTATTTTCATCCTAGTGCATCCATAACTAAATGAAAAAAGAAAGTCAAATTTACACATGAAGGGGTTAATTTGGAAATGGGAAAATTAAGAGGCAACGAAGGTGTTTGTTTTCCTTGGTAGTTTCCCTAAGGAACTATTTATTTTCCTTGTTATTCCAATTGGGGTTACCAAGGCATGATTTATGAGATCTTTTAGTTTCAGATAAGTGTAAATATACATTTGTTACTTGGACAAAATGACATGGCTTTACATGGAACTGCAATTGCATTCCATAAGATTGCAAATATCCATTATGGCGTTATAGTCTACCATCCATGAGGCCACAGAAAAGATAAAACAAAGAATACATTAGAGCTCAATGTGAGCTTGATGAGTTGATATTCTGTCAAAGCAGAAAAGTAATTGATCAAATTATCCAATCGTATCTATTTTTGCAGTCAAAGGTACAAAATGTAGGTTTGAACATAATAGGTGGCAGATGGATGAAATGGTCTTATCCTTTTCAACAAAACGATAGTGATTTGCAGCAAACTGAAGATTTGGGCAATTATTTCATAAACAAATCCTAAAAAGATTTGTTTTGAGATTTGTTTCTATCGTTAGGATATGAAGGCTATAAAGCAGTGATTCTTTCATCAAGATTGTATACAAAAAATGGTGAATTCCTTTGGTGTTAAGTGTTTGTGTGTATGCACAAACAATCTCAGAGAATCCCTGGAGGAGCAGATTGCCTGCCTATTCAACAAAGGGAACAATGAGGAGAATATATCTATGATAAACATCTCAGGGATATATTTCTAGGCTAACGCGCATGTACATGACATAATTCTTTATGAAAAATTGTTCTCCCCCATCCTCTAGATTTTGGGATATTGCCTTTGACGCCTATGGTATTTTGCATCTCATAGTAAAGGAGGAGAATACTCAATGTGTGAAGACTGCACTGGAGACCCTTGAGGTTGTGCCACACACAAGGGCAAGTGCAAGGTAATGGGGGGCCCTTTATGCTTCGGGCTCCCAAGCCGAAAGGTAACGGGCACCCGAAGCAAAAATAAACGGGCTCCCATTTTGTTTGAAAACGGGGGCTCGCTTTTTAAAAACGAGCCCTCGTTTCTAAATCGTATTTTACCATTTTTTTCGACAAGTCGCCCTTGTTTGAAAATGGGGGCCCATTTTGTGGAAGTTGATTCCACAACCCACCACTTGGCTTGGGATTAGGCCTGGGATGGCCACACCTGAGATATGGACCTGCAAATTCAAATCTCCATGAATGAAAGCACAAATATGACCTTCTAAAATAGTTTACGAGCCTGTAATTAAAGAATTTTTATATAAAATTAAAACCCATTTCAGATTATACTGTCTAGATTCTAAATATATAAATTTATTTAAAATTGATTATTTTAACTATTTTTCATTTAATTTATACTAAATCGGGTCCATAAACTTGAAATATTAGCTAATTTTGTTAATTTGATAACTTTTTTTATTTTAATGAATTTTGAAAAAGAAATTATATGTCATCAATCTACACAAAATTATTTTCTATTTAAAAAAAAAATTAAAAATGTTAAGTTTACGTCAAATTATGGGGGTCGTACACGTCAATTTTAAAAAAAGATAATTACGGTCATTAAAAAATTAATTAAAAAAAAATATTAAAAAATAAAATACATAAATATATTCTCATCAATCTTCATTGTGTTACCAACCATTTCCCAAAATGGTTTGAGAAAGTAATTTTAATTGTGTCAAAAAGTGTGGGTCATACACATGCATGGTATAGTCCTAAAACATGCATTTTTAGAACTCCATTCCAAAAGTTATTTTTTATTATGTGGGTATTAAAATAAATTACATATTTGGAAAGTAAGCTAAGAGGATATCTTTTATATTACTTACTTTTTCCAAGATTCAATCTCCAAGTGTTTCAAAATTTAAGCTCAAATGAGACAAAATCTGAAAATCAGGGAAAACACTTCCACTTTTTGGCCAAAAAGTGGACTCAGCTTCTTGCACTGACCCTCAAAGATCATGCTTGGTTTTTTTTATCTTAATAAAAAGGGAAGGAAGACCAAAATGGCTAAAGCATGGAAGTTATTCAAAGTTGGTTAGACCAAAAATACAAATTGGATGAGTTTGAGGCCTTGATGAGTGATAATGGCGATATGTTCCCTGCAAAGATTGTAGAAAGGTTGAAAGTGATTGGAAATGGGATTGGTTATCTGTATCACTAATCACCCATGTGTCCTCCTTCTTATCAATGATCCCCACTGTGTCCCCATGGTGTACCCCCTCTTAATATCTATGTACTTGTTTTTTTGGTTTTGAACATATGAGAGCTACCCCCTTATGACAGTACTTATGTAAAAAAAATTAATAGTTTTCTAATATATTATGTTGTTGTGGTAGTTTCTTTTTCTCTATTTGAGGTCTCCATACTCACTCATGGGCATTTTTTCTAGTGTTTTTCTATTGGTATTGTTAGACATTGTAAATTATAATCATTATTCACTAGCTCTTGGTTACATATTAAATGATGGTTCTTCATGTGTTCTTCACCCTAGTTTACTAATTATTTTCATAGGTGTAATAGTGATTTACATGGTCGACATTACCAAGTTAAAACAAATGAATGAGAATAATAGTTCAATGGAGCAGACAATATTTTTTCTATTAAGTAGTGTTCCTCGCTCCTCTTTGACTGTAAATCTTGATAATGACTTGAAGTTGTAGGTTTCCATGAGGTTTACTTCTTGTCTTCTAAATAAACACTATTTGACTCAAAATGAATATTATCTAAATTCAAATACGCATTTACCATATCAAACTTGTCCTTTGTGGTGCCAATTTGTGGCTATGTTCAAATTGTTCTCACTTTTCTCCCCTACTTCTAAGTGAAATATACTCAACAAAATGAAGCACGCCGGTGAAATTTTGAGCTCTGGCAAAGTTCAAATCTCATCTTGCCAACTTGATGATGTATATGTGGATGCACATACCAGAAGGGATGACCATCGATAAAATATTGTTATAGCTAATGTTGTTTTATTTTTCACTCTTGTGATCCACTAATGATGACACATGTGGAAGTGTTGTGTCCAGCCCCTAATTCTGGCATTTGACAAATAAAAATACCTCTTAATATTCATATTCAAGATAGCCATTTACAAAACCCCTACATCTTTAATATATCTGCAATATATTGCTTTTGATTTTTGGGATATTAAATCCCCAAATATGAATGCACATGATATCATATTGCCTAGCGGGTGAAGCCCTTGTGGGCAAAGTCTGTCATTTGTGAGCCCATAGAAAAGATAAAAAAAAAAGAGTAAAGTGGAGCTCGATGAGTTGATTTTCTACAAGAACTAAAAAGTAATTGATAAAATTCTCAGATTGTATCTATTTTTGCAGTCAACTTTACAAAATGTAAGTTTGAACATAACAAGTGGTAGATGGATGAAAGGGTCTTATCCTTTCAAATAAAATGCTATCGATCTTCCCAGACAAACAACAACAGACTAAAGATTTGGGTGCACATTTTAGAAACAAATCCCAACGAGCTATGTTTTGATATTTGTTTCCATTGGTAGGATATGAAGGCTATAAAGCAATGAACCCTTCACCAAGTCTATGTATAGAAAATGGAAAACTCCTTTGGTGTTAAGTGGTTGTGTTTATGCACAAACAATCTCAGAGAATCCTCAGAGGAGAAGATTACCCACCTATTAAACAAAGGGAACGAGGAGGAGAATATGTCTGTGATAAAAAATTTAGGGATAGATTTTTGGGCTAATGGGCACGTACATGATGGAATTATTTATGAGAACCTATTCTCCCCCATTGTCTAGATTTTGGGATATGCAATTAATGCTATGGTATTGTGTATCACACAATGAAGGAGGAGAATGTTGACGGTGTCAAGACTACGCTAGTGACCCTTGAGATTGTGCCACAATTAAAGATCATGCTTGGTTTTTTAATCTTAATGCAAAGGACAGAAAGACCAAAATGGCTAAAGCATGGAAGTTATCCAAAGTTAATGTAGGTCAAAAATACAACCTGGATGAGTTTGATGTCTTCATGAGGGATAATGGTGATCCATCCCCTGAAGAGATTGTAGATAGGTTGAAAGTGATCGGAAAGGCGGTTGGTTATCTGTATCACTGATCCCCCCTCTTATTATCTATGCACTTATTTTTTGTTTTTTAATGTATGGGAGCTGCCCTCTTATGGCAGTCCTTATCTAAAAAAAAACACAAAATGGAGAGTAGAATTTAAACCCAAGCCTATTTTTATCATTACAACAAAGTGACTATGTTTCCATCCTACACTAAAACCAATGTTAGGATTTTTTTCCCATCTTGTTAACAATTGAAAACCCCTATAAATATTCATATCACATTCATCAAATAGTACATATATACTATAACCTAGAAATAATCTTGTCAAACATGTTTTATTATAATATATGTACTCTCAAAGCATGATGAAATGGATGTCTCCAACATTGAATGATAAATATATGGTTCTATTGGATCTCCTCTCTTCACTTAGATGAAAATATTAAACTGTAAGTTGTAGTCATTAGCAATTGAACCTTGGAAGTGTAGGATTATGGAGGTAAAGGAAAGATTCCACTCTTTATCTTTTACCCATATTCACAGGGAATTCAATAACTTGGTAGACCACCTCTAAAAGAGGGCTCTTCAATCAACTCCAGGAAACTTGTATTCTAAAGAATACCAGAACTAGGAACTCAAGTTGGTAGTGTCCATAAAGTTGTGGTAGTTACATTTTATCTCATCTACTCCATCTATCAAATTTACTTTTTATTTTTTTGTTATTGTCTATAGGATCCTCAAAGTCGGTTTAAGGTTCAATCTATGTCTGTGGTTTTCATAATCCTTATAGTTTTCTGAGATATTAATAATGTTGTTGTGACAGTAACTTTGCTCTATTTGGCATTTCCATACTCGCTCATGGGCATTTTTTCTATTAGCATTGTTGGATATTGTAAACTGTAATCAGTCTTTAATAGCTCTTAGTTACATATCAGATGATGGTTCTCTGCATATTCTTCATCCTAGCTTACTGATTGTTTTGATAGATGGAATAGTTCTTTCTATGGTCGACATTACTAAGATAAAACAAATTAATGAGAATAATAGTTCAATGGAGGGGATAAGAGTTAAATCTAAATACATGTATAAGTATTGTTCATCAGTCCTCTTCGACTGTAAATCTTGGTAATGGCTTGAAGTTTTTTCCACTTCGTTGCTTAGCCACTTCTCACCTTCTAAATCAACGTTATTTGACTTAAGTGTATTTTATGAAACTCTAAATGAATATTGTCTAAATTCAAATACACATTTATTGCACCCAAATTTTCCTCTATTGTGCTAATTTTTGGCTATGCTAAAATTATTTTTGATTTTTGCCCCTACTTTTGACATTTGACGAATAAAAAATACCTTATAATATTCGTATTCTAATGTTAAATTTATTAAATCCCTATGTCCTTAATATACTTGCATTATATTGTTTTCGGTTTTTGGGATATTTTAAACCCCCCACTATGAACACACGTGATATAATATTGCCTAGCCAGTGAAGCCCCCATGAAGTAATGCTTATTACAAATAAGTGCTAAACAAAATATAAAAAAATATTTAAAAAGAATATAAAATATACATTTTTTGTTTCTATAACTATAAAAATATCAATGAAAACAATAAACTATGAATGATTATTCGTAGTCACAGTACATGAACCCAAAGAGAGTGTGACTTCTTCACTAATCTATTATTCATGAACCTAAAGAAGATGTTGGCTTCCTTACTATATCAAAATTCATGATAAATGCTTATAATTATTCATGCACACTTATATTGACACATGAACCTAAAGAAGGTGTTGGCTTCTTCACCAAGTCATAATTCATGAACCTAAAAAGTTTTTTAGATTTCTCATTACACACAAGATGGTAAATAATTTTTAATTATTCATGCTCAATTACATTGACTTATGAGCCTAAATAAGATGCTAGCTTCCTTACTACATCACAATTCATAATAAATACCTTTAATTATTCATGCTCACTTTTACTAGTTCACATGAACCTAAAGAAGGTGTTGGCTTCCTCAGTAGATCATAATTCATGAACCTAAAAAGAGTGGTAAATTCCTAATTAAACACAAAAATTTAAATACTTTTAATTATTCATGCTCACTTATATTGACTCGTAAAACCCTAAAGAAGATGTTGGCTTCCTCACTAAATCACGATTCATGAACCTAAAGAGGGTTTTGGCTTCCTCCCTTTATCACAATTCATGATAAATACCTTTGATTATTCATGCTCACTTATATTGTCTCATTAACCTAAAGAAGATAGTGACTTCCTCACCAATTCACAATTCATAAACTCAAAAAAATGTTAGATTTCTTACTAAACGCATAATGATAAATAATTTTAAGTATTCATGTCTCATGTATATTGACTCGTGAACCAAAAGAAGATGTCGGTCTCCTCACTATATCACAATTCATGAACCTAAAAAGAGTTTAGACTTCCTCGCTATATCACAATTCATGATAAATACCTTTGATCATTCATGCCCCCTTGTATTGACCTAAAGAAAACAATGACTTTCTCACCCAATTACAATTCATAAACCTTAAACACAAGATGATAATTATATTAAATTATTCATGCACACTTATATTGACTCATTCCTCACTAAACAAAATGGTAAATACCTTCTACTTGCATTGATTAACGCCCTGTGTTCTTTCTCACCAGCACAGCAAGCCGACAAAATTGACCATTTAAGCTCACATCTATTGACTTATTCAACCCTTCCACCGCTCTTATGATAAACCATCTAAAAATATTATAAATTAAATGCGCACGATGGAGTTCCTTTTGGACGTGAGAGGAAAAACTTGACTGGAAGGCACCTGGGAAGCAGCCTTACAGTAACAGCCATGACTCACAGATCTTCTCGGAAGCATCTTCATCAAAACTTTCTATTAAATATCATTTATTTAAGAACCCAGATTTGATATATGAAAGGATGGAGAAAAGAAAACGAAGGCTACGCACAACAACCTTTACAATCGTGTCGTACACGAATAGAACATGCAGAACTACAAGGAATTTTCTCTTCAAGACCCAAAATCAGATTTTTCTGTCATTATATAAACATATGAACGATTTGTTATTTCATTCAGCCAAATACTTTCATACCCAAATCAGATTTCTCTCTCCAAAGATGTCACAAACATTTGTGTTCGTCAAGAATTGTGATGCTTCATACAAGAGCATTCCTCAAGATATTGAAGCGCCATTTTTAGTGAAATGCAACAATTTTGAGGGTGAGGAAGTTTATAGTGATGAGAAGGGCAGCGATGGTATCATAGCGATGGCTATGATGGTTCTGTGTTTGAGTTTTATGAGTATATTTACAGTCCCCATTGCGCTTAAAAATATGCTTGGTTTGGCAGGGGCCAGAGAGGCCATGGAAAGCCTGGAGTTTGAGATATTTGTGGTGATGGACTCTCTTAGTTTTTTCTGCTCAATTGGGGTGGTGTTGGTAATGATACAGACGATGGGTATGAACAATATCTCACCTACTAATATGAAGAGATTGAGGAGGATGTGTAGCACGGTGGCGCATGTTGCAATGGGATCTGCCGCCATTGCCTTCATTTCTGCAGCTACTGCACTCACGAGACGTCTCTAATGTATATATTGCAATTCTTGAGAAAGATTGTATTGAAATGTACTCTTCTTTGTAAAAATCTCTCTCTCCTGGACTTGTAGCTTATGGATCTTGTTATCTTGTGTTATTTTAAAAAGAAATGCCATTATTGTTAATTTGAAGGTTTTGTTTTGTTTTTTTTCTGAAAACTTCTAGACCTAAACCATGTTACACATTAGACAATGATCTTGGACCAGGAGTAGTAACTGGATATGAAATGCTCTTAATCAGGAAGAAAGATGCTAAAAATTGATGATCCTAAATGGATGTCTGATATCCATATGTTATATTTTTAGTATTATTTATTTGGATGTTAAATGATATATATGTTGATTTCATGTTTAGTTGATTATATTTGGATAAATTTTGATTATATTATGAATTAATGATATTAGATTTTCACAATTGATTATGTTGATGTTTGTTGCTTTTGGATTTGATTGTGTGAGAGTTTTTGCATCAATATTTCAGATCATACTCTTTGATCCATCATCATAATGAAAGATGTATTGAAATATATTGTAGGTGTTGTTGATGTAATCAATGGATACATGTTACAATTGAACATGGATAGAGAATTAGTATGATGTTTGTAAGATGATGGAGACAATGAATTGGTAGTAACCATGTTCCAAGTACTAGTATTTCATATTCACAAATTTCACAACTTAGATTATATTGCGAGTTTCTAAAGTTCTGATTTATATTGATTAATAAAATCATGTTTAAACCTAGAGCATTTGATGAGCTTTGTTGCCTTCTCATGGCTTCCTTTTAATGGTATTATGAGATGTTACTTTCTAGTAAAGTCATGGTTGTGATTGCCTTGTTTTGAGTGCAATGATCTCCTTGATGCCTTGAGATCATTATTGTAAAGCTTACAATTGTTTTTGTAACTATAAAGTTGCTAAAATTTATAAAGTTGTGGTATTGCTTTTGAGGTCATTTTTATGTTGTGTTTGTAATGTTCAATTTCTATTATTCCACGTACTTATAAGTTACCTAGACTTATGGGTTATAAATATTACCCTACCCTAAAATTTAATAACTAATATTTTTTAATGGGCCAAAAAAAATAATGGTAAGTATTGTTGACACACCCAAGAGCCTGACTTGCAAACCAAAACAAACCTCCACAAGAAAAATGAGAAGCAACACAAGAGGCTATTTCACCAGTTAATGAACTAATTACATTCATGTGATTGAGATATACAAACGTACAAAGAACCTTGTATACAAAGTAGGGATGAACACGGACATAGTGACTGACAAACAAAAAAATTAAAAGTTTTTACCTAAGTCAACTTAAGTAAACATGCATGGAATAAACGCATTCACCAACACTGCCCCCCTTCTTAAGAGCAACCTAGAGATAAATATGCAAGAGATGCAATTAGTGAATAAAAATTCAATATTAGATTCTTTGTGTGTCCTAGCAACAATGTCTTACTACCTTACCCATGTGCAACTACAATGCAATGAAATTATGCAATCACTCACAACTGGGGGAAAGGAGAAAAACCCTCTAGGAGAAAACTCCTCTCCAAAAGAGAGAAAACAAAAAATGTTGAAAAGAAAAAAAAGGTAAAAGGAAGGAGGACTCCTCAAGATTCCTCAAGGACAAATTCCTTCACCCCTAACATCGATCACAACTGATGATAGTGAGGAGATTGCTAGAGGTTTAGTGAAGATGTTTGCAACCTATTGATGTATAGGCAAACACTCCAAAGCAAGAACACCATCTTGTATGAGCTACCAAATGAAGTGCATGTGGATCTCAATATGCTTAACTTGTGCTAATGCTCCATTGGGTTGCAATAAATATGAATGGAACTTTAATTTTCACACCAAAGAGTAATGAGATGATCAATAGGTTAGCCAAACTCAACCATCAACTATTGAAGCCAAAGAACATTCTGACTAGCCAAAATTGTACTCCTTATACTCATCCTTAATCGATGATAATTCAATAGCAATTTTCTTCTTACAAGACCAATCAACTAGACCAAAATCAAGACAAAAGACAAAGCTAGAAGTTGACTTTTGATCATGAACATCACCAAGCCAATCTGAGTCAGTGAAGCCCATAATTTCAGTAGCTCATGATGTGTAGTGAATGCCAAACTATGTAGTGTTCTAAATGTACTACAAGATCTTATTGGTTGCCTTCCAATGATTCTCATGAGATCCTTGAGAGAAGTGAGAGACATGACCAAATACAAAGGAAATATTAGGACGACTATGTGTCAAGTACAAAAGGAAACCAACAAATTGTTGATACAAGGTAGCATCAGTTGATGGAGTAGTGTAACTAGTAGACAACACAATGCTTGACTGAAAAGGAGTAGGGATTGGCTTGCAATCAGCCATCCAAATTCTCTAAACCAAATCAAGAGCATACTTTTTATGGAAAATACAAATATTGATAGAAGACTAATGAATCTATAGACCAAGAAAATAATGCAACAAACCAAGAATATTCATATCAAAATGCTCCATCAAGGCTCATTGAGTATCCTCAATCATGGTAGGAGAAATCCATATGAGAAGCAAGTTATCCACACACAGAAAAAAAATGATAAGATCCCCCCATGCCTCTAAATGTAAACTATAGGATCAAAGTGATATCTAGTGAATCTAAAAGCAAGAAAAAAATCATATTCATCTTCTCATACCAAGCTCTAGGAGCTTGTTTGAGATTATACAATGAACATTGTAGCCTACAAATAGGTGAAGGGTCTCGCACAAAGCTTTTTGGTTGCTCCATATTTAGATCTCCTCTTAAAGATCACCATGCAAGAAAGCATTGTTCACATTGGTGCAAGAGCACTCTTATGCTCACAATGGTCAAAGTTGGGTTTTTGTTTCATTTTGTGTCGTTTCATGTTAATAAGGTCATTTTGGGCCATTATTTTTCATTTGGACCCATTTGTGAAATTTTGGGATCCATTAGTTCAAAGGTGTAAAAGCTATCAAATATTGTCAAAGTTGTCTTGACAACCTTTTGCATTTTATTGTTAACTTTTTTAAAAGTTGTTAGATGGTAGTTGGGTCAGTTTAAATGGTCGAAACTGATTGTATAGGCATAAATAGGCCTACATTGTATGACCAAAGGGTTGGTGATTTTCATTTTGAAGTTGGAGCAATAAAAACACATATGCTTATTATTACATGTATTTTAGTATCCTAAGTTTGCAGGGACATATGCAGAAGTTTTCACATGTGATGATGCCATGAAGGGTCTAATATCCCTATGTATCAGACTAAGAAAACTAGTCAATTTTTAAAAATTGCATTGTAGAAGGCAAAAGGTTGAATTGCCTAGTGTTTGGTGTTGAGGTGATGTGTGGGGACCTTGCCAAATCAAATGTCCTATTGAAAGTGTCAAAGGGTGGAGAGTGAAGAAGCATTTTGTTGATTGTCCTAATAGATTGCTCGTCATAGTAATGTTTTACTGATGATATGTATGCTGCAAACAGAGTTCTAGAGGAAGTCTCTTGTTGTTGTAAGACCAAGGGAATGTTCATAGACCTTGTGTAGGATCCTCCAAGTCCAAAGTAATGGGTTTGAAGCATACATACATTAATTTGGCCTTTTGGCCATCAATGAGGACAGTCTAGCAAAAGCATGGAGTTGTGTCACACTTTGGGCCAATTGAAGGTAGTCAGGTCGAACTGAGTATGACTAGACTCAGTCCGATCGGACTACCCTCGGGCCGTGTGGCACCTGTGTGGCGCCAAAATGGTGCTGGAAGTCTGACCGGACTGAGCTCAACCGGACTCCCTTAGTTCAAATGCTTTCATTCAAAAAAAATTCTTTTTTTTTTTCATTGTTAGAACTAAGGTTTGTCCGATCAGTCCGGTCGGAATAGCCTATGTGTCATGTGATGTGGTACAAGGGTATGTGCAAGCTAAAGAGTCACAAATTCGCGGAAGTCTGCGCGTTGGAAAATGCGCTCCGCAAAACGGGGGCCCGTTAATGGTTCGGCCTCCCGAGCCGAAAGGTCACGGGGTGCCGAAGCTAAATAAAATGGGCCCCCATTTTGTCACAAAACGGGCCCCCATTTTGAAATTCTATTTTTACCATTTTTTTGGACAATTTTTCATTTTCACCGTGACAGTGAGTTGACAAGAAGAGATCAAAAACGGGCCCCTGTGCTGTGGTTTCCACTTCAAGCCTCCACCACTATCCCAGGTACACATTCAGTCATCTATTTTCACATTTCATAATTTTCTTGTATATTTTTCTTATTTTTTTGTGTATTATTTAGTTTTTTTTATTATTTTAGTTTTTTTTTATAGTAGCATATAAATAAATTATTTTTTATATTTGTAAATTCTTGATTTTGATCTAAAATATTTTTGAACAGTTAACCCTAAACCGTAATCAACAAATTTAGAAACCAAAACCAAACCTAGATAATTAACAAAATGAAATCGACACAAACAAAAAATCGAAAATGAAATGGAAACAAAAACAAAAACATTCAAAAATGAAATTGAAATAAAACCGAACATATGTACCTAAATTGTTCTTAATCCTCATTAGGCAATACAAAAGTTACCACTAAATCAGTATAACCTTAAAAGTAATTAACATTACTCTTCAAATTTTAGATATGAAAGTTTAGGCTTAGGTTTATGCCATGTCATGGCATAAAGGTCCTATTATGGTCCTATTATGTCATGTGATGGTATAAAAGGATCAATTATGGACACAATTTTAGAGCAAAGCTAGATAAGTTACTAAAATTGGAGTTTGGTTTACATAGGTTCATAAAGGAAGCTAATATGCCAAATATATAATTCATTAATACAAAATAAAAAATATTCTTGATTTATAATGTTGATTGATAATGAGTTTTCTAAATGGGGTGCTAATTATATATACATCCGAAAGATTTGAAAAATATAATTCCCAAGAAGTATTTTGAATATCTTTAGAAGTATATTGGTATATCTAGAATGTAATTTATATTATAAAAGATTTGATATATGATTTGAAGTTGGTAGATATTTTGAGGAAGATTTATTAGATTATGTTATGATTAAACTAATATTAGAAGAATGGTTTTAACAACATCTTTTGGTTTTAAAAGGTGCACAAGGTTTGAAGTTGAAATCATATTCGATTGTATATAATATTAAATTGTTAAGGAGCTATTTTTTTTAAAAATAGTTAATTTAAGATATTAGTTGAAGCTATTTGAGAATGTGAGATAGTCCTAATGAACACACGAATTAAATTAATGAACCTAGGACAATCACAATGAACATATGATAGTCCCAATGAGCCTCAAATGATCCTAATGAATGTAGGGCAGTCTTAATGAACCTAAGAAAGTCCTAATGAGCCTAAGAAAGCCATAATGAACTTGGGACAATCCTAATGATCCTAGGATAGTCCTAATGAACCTACGATAGTGTAAACAAGCCTAGGATAGTGTAAGAAAAAATCACTACAAAAAGACCTCAAATGCATTAAATGAATTTCCCAATAACGCACTTGTGTTTATCTTTTTTTGGTCATTTGGCTACCTTTTTTTACAACATCTTGGTGTATATGCCCCTAAGAAGACCTTTTCCTCAAAAATTTCTTGGATCATGAACTCCTCATGTGCACCAAACATAAGTTGCCACTTGGAAGCTTCTAGTGCACACAATCCTTTCAATCAATCTACTCCATTGATCTCTCAAAACAATCTTAGTCTTTAATCCTCTATCCTTCATGACTATAAATAAATCATTATATGAGCTATTTTCAAGAACTCTTGTAATGCAATGTTATGTTGCCAATTTAAGCACCTTACATCCTATCTTGGTCACAAATCCATCTTGAAGCCATCAACCTTTAGCTACAACAAGAGTTTTCTTTTTGAGATACTATTGTCTTTCATCTTTTATACATTATCCTTTAACTTGATCTAAAGGTGGTACTTATGCATAGCATAATGGTTTGAAATTCATAGTTTAAGTCCTTTATTGATTTTTTATGCTTGCTTGCATACACATATATTGCTAGAATTTAGCAATTCTTTATAGCTTCTATTTTAGTTTATTTATGAAAGAGTATAAATGAAGCTATATTTAAAGTCAAAATTGTAAGATCCCCTCAATCATTGAGGTAGAATTCAAAATTGATTTCACCTCTAATTATATGAAAAATTTAATTTGTCTGTACATATCAAAATCTTTCAAAATTTTGCATATTAAACAATAAAATATTGTGATGAACAAGTCTCTAGAGTCTTAAAAACCTTTATTTTCATAAAGTGCCAACACTGCATTTTTTCCCTAAAATATTCTCTTTGATTAATACGAAATTTTAAAATGGTTGCCACTAAAAGTATTAGGTCAGCGAAAGGAATTGGGATATTTAAAAATAGGCTTGCATCACTTTTTTAGCTTCATTGAGTTGTAGTTTGTTCATTGACTTAATAATTAAGTGCTTGCAAGTATGATAGTGGAATTTAGGAATGAGGATCATATAGTATGTTAGGAATTTTATTTGGAATATTAGTCAAAATAATATTCTAGTTGATAATTATAAATGCATGTGTAAAATATTGTTGAAATTGATTATTTTAAAAGTAAATATTGCAAGGTTAATTTTGTTTTTAATTGTTGGCATGTTGTGTTGATTTTTATGTAAGAGTTTCATTTCTTATTCAACTTTGTAAGAGAATTTGTGTATGAATTGATATCTTAAATTTTATAGAAAGATTATATATGAAAACAAATGATTGCAGAGTTTTATAATAAATGATTTATAGAAAATAATATTTTTTGAAGGTTTTGTAAATTATAATCTTGTGTAGATTTGATTATGGGAGAAATTTAATGGTGAAATATGCTTAACTCTTCAAAAGTTTTGATGTTTTGTCTTTACATGACAACCACTTAGAATATAATATGTTTTAAGTATGTCATTTATAGTCATGGGAGATTAGTTTTTTTTTAAGATTGTCTGAAGACTAATCAATGTAATATGAATTGATGGCAATTATCTCAAAACTATGTAATTGAATTCTAATAAATTATCATGTACACTAAAACACTAGAAATATGGAGCATCCAAACACACACGTGCATTTTTCAAAATAACTTTAAGTTAAAGTTAACAAAATATTATGTTGTCTTAGTGATATTGTTTCCATGCTATATATTCTTACACTAGAAGGAGGATCATCTTATTTCTCACTTCTTTATTGATCGTATGTATGAAATATTTTATATTGATTTTAATAGTTGATGCATTTTACAAGAAATGAATTTATTAAATTGAATATATAATAGATTTATGATGTTTCATTGAAAGTTTTTATTAAGTTTTGTGCGCAAATTTTATATTTCAAGATTCAATAGTATGTACATGTATATTTTTTTAAGTTCAATATTATATTATATATTTCATGTGTATCTCATTCAACAACATAGAAATGTTACTATTTATAAATGTTTTTTTTTTAATTTAGTAAAATAGATTCTTCTTTGACATAGAGTTGTATATAATTCATGTATATCTTTATATATGCAGGAGTTCTTTGTTATCATGGATGTCTTTGACATAGATGAACTATTAGGTGAAAATCCCCCACCACAACCCCCTCCTCCTCCTCCTCCACCTCCACCACCACCACCACCACCCCCTAGATTGGATGAAATTCGTTTAAGAGAACGAATTAATGAAAACCTACAAGTGATTGAACAAAACATTGCTGCTATCCAAAATGAGCAAGTCATGCCACCCCATCTTGTAGACTTTGCAAAATCAATGCAAACTGTTGTCGAGTTAGTTAGATCTGTTGATTCTCAATTAGATCAATTTCATAGACGATGACAAGAGTTGCGTGATTTTTATGCCGATGGTTTAACTTATAGGCAAATCACTGATTTGAAAATAACCAAAGCTCATTTATGTCCATATTTTACCAACCCAAAAACAAGAGAACCAATGCAACCTAACTAGAAAAGAATTTCAATTAGGTGGTGTGTGCATCCAGAAATGGCTAGATACTTTTGTGATAGATGGTGGATGGTTTTTGATTATCCACCATATCGTAATTATGAGGTCCCTTTTTATTTTTTGAAGAAATTATACTGTGAGTTTGTAATGAACCAAAAACCAAATTATTTTGATATTAAGTCATTCCAGGGTGTTGGTCGTGGAATGCCACAGCATAGATTAGGGGCACGGAGTAATAATCCCCTACTAGATCCACCCATAGTTCCACTTGTTGCTCCATCGATTCCTGCAGATGTCCAAAATACATTATTCATATCGACATTAGATGCTTTGACTTCCCTCACAGGTAACCTGAGTGAGCAAGCTGCTCACATGGCATCTGCTCCTCGATGGATGCCACATATGCGTTCGAGTTGTCATGAGACGTGTGTAGGTCCTACTACTGCTACAGGATCTACTTCAGTTCCAGATGAGCATGATGCAGCAGATGATAGTATGATGACATCTTATATGGATTTTCTTTGCTCAGATGTTCATCTTGACCAGGTATAGATATATATATATATATACATGTACACATGTCAATCTTTTTATACTTCATTAAATATAGGTATAAACTAAGTGCATCTCTTTTTTTATACAATCTAATACTTCATTAAATAAATTTTGTTTATGTAGATAAGGACTACACCTAATATTAGAGTCAATATTGCATCTACTAGAACACAACTTGGCACACCTTATGGGGTATAGTATAAATTTCTATCTAGACATTGTACTAGATCTTTTTAAGTTAATATGTTATCATCGTATACTATATAAATTTTCATGTTGATACATTGAATGCTTCTTTCTCCAGGATTCAAGTCATGAGGGACCCTCTACATCACATCGAGAAGAGGGTCTGACTATTGTGACACCATCTATGGTATGTATCTTATAATTCTTAAATTAAATATGAACTCTTACAATATTGTAACTTAGCTTGAAATTATTTAGTACACATATATATGTTCACTAAATATGATTTCATTAAATGCATGTATGCAGGTGGACACTACCATTAGGATAGGTTATCCTCATAATTTTGATCAGAGCCAATTTGAATGCACATCGACATCCTTTGAGGTATTAATATGTAATACTTAATTTGATCTTATTTTGACTCTTAATTTAAGATTTAATTGGACACTTTGAATTTGACCTTGTACAGGAGTTAGCTAGCACTACATTTGGTGTTGATACTACACAAGATACTGCTAGAGGATCTGATGAGCATATGGTAAGTTTGTAACTTAATTTATGAATTCTACTATATTTGATAAATGATTCTTTTAATAGTTAATTTCAAGTAATATTTTAATATTATTTTTTTATTGTACAGCATGAGACAGGTGGATCTGGACCACGTCCCGGGGACAAGAGAGATACTGCTAGAGGATCTGATGAGCATATGGTAAGTTTGTAACTTAATTTACGAATTCTACTATATTTGATAAATGATTCTTTTAATAGTTAATTTCAAGTAATATTTTAATATTATTTTTTTATTGTATAGCATGAAACAGGTGGATCTGGACCACGTCTCGGGGACAAGAGGGATACTGCTAGAGGATCTGATGAGCATATGGTAAGTTTGTAACTTAATTTACGAATTCTACTATATTTGATAAATGATTCTTTTTATAGTTAATTTCAAGTAATATTTTAATATTATTTTTTTATTGTACAGCATTGAGACAGGTGGATCTGGACCACGTCCCGGGGACAAGAGACCACGAGATATTATTGATGATAGCACTTAGATTTTACTGTTTATTTGGCTTTGATATGTACTTTTTTATGGACTTTACACATTTGTTTACACATGCACATACTTTATATATATGGATAGTTGCATAATAGGATTAGATCATATATATTTTGTGCATACTTTATATATTTTGTGCACATTAGATATTATGTGGAGTGAACATCATGTTACCATCTAGACATATATATGGATTAGATATTATATGGATTATGTGGACTTGAAATTTTACTATTTATTTGGCTTTGATATGTACTATTTTACGGGCTTTACATATTTGTTTACATGTGCACACACATACTTTATATATATGGATAGTTTCATAATAGGATTAGATCATATATATTATGTGCATACTTTATGTGTATTGTGCCCATTAGATATTATGTGGACTTGAAATTATGTGCACATTAGATCATATATATTGACTTGAAATTATGTGGACTTGAAATTTTGTGCATACTTTATATATTATGTGGACTTGAAATTTTATTTATGGAAGTTGTGCTTAAACAACTTTATAGGCATTATGTGGACTTGTAATTTTATTTTTGGAATTTCATTTAAATAGTTCTTGTGATTAGATAAACTAAATGTGCATACATCATGAACTAAGTATCGAAACATATCTTATAATTATAACATATTCTAAATTAAAAAGTATCATTTAACAAATATAATGAATAGAACTTGATTAAAACATAATTATCTCATTCATAAATTTGACCAATAGTCTCTCATTTATGTATATTGTACACAAAATGTAATCAAGAAGACATATCTAAAATAAAATAAACAGTCTATTTAAATAACTTTGTTTTCATTGATGCCTTCTACTTGTTGTAGACCTGAAACAAATTTTTACTAGATTCATTCCGTTATACCATCTACATCCTCTCTCTTTTGCAAAGCATCTATAATTGTCTCGTGCTCTTCCATAGAGAGAGTCCATAATTGTTTATTAGCAGGCCTGCCACGATATCTATCCAATTTTATACTAGTTGCCACTACCAAATGCGAGTAATGTATAATCTTCTTCTCTAATTCACAATCTTCAAATGCGGGCAATCCATTCTTTCTTGTTAGATATTTGCGTAGCCAAGTGCCAACAACAACCATAGATCCTGTTGGATAGTCATAACCATCATCATCTACTCGAGGAGTAGTTAGCTTATGTTTTGGCTCTACACATCGAGCCAACCAATACTCTGTCCCCTCTTCATTGTCCTCTGGTGCAACAATAGCATAGACATGTCCTGTGCACAAAACAATTTTATTTTAATATTTAATGAGAAATAAAAACAAAAATATACACTATAAGATTTCATAAATTTATGTACTATTTAATAAATCAAAACAAATTTCAAAAATAATTTTACCTTGTTGTATAAGATCTGAAATGTGATCATAGTCATTTGATGCAAACATTTGATCCATATCTTCATCAGTTCTTTCATGCGGATCATTTGCATCTATGGGTGTCAATGATCTTTGTTGCCATTCTTCAACCCATTCTTTATTCTCACAAAATTCCCAATCTCTGGAAACACAAAATTGACAAAAGCAAGCAAGTTGCCTTGTGAATATAGTCCATGTGTTTGAATTAGAACTCTTAAACGAATGCCATTTAGCTGATCCAATGATGGTATTACAATCATGTTGAATAGGAATACTATCTTCCTCTATCAACCAAAAGAAACGTTGAATTGTAGAGTTTTCAGTTGATCCTTTTGACAACTTTGAATTGCACCAATCTACAACTGCACGAGCATCTCTGAATTTCACTGCATCCTCGAATTTCAATTGTTCTCTAGCAAGAGCTCTTTTTATACAAGCACCGGCTCCATCGTGTTCCCCCTTACAATGTCCCGCTTCAAAAAAACTCCATAAATGTTGGACATTGGTTATCTTGTGAACTTTGCATAGCCAATAAAACATTCTTGCATTTTTGAATTGTCCAGTGCAGTTATCTAACCATATCATATGTTGTTTCATGTCAATTTCTCTTTCCTTAAGATTATCATAAAATACCTCGAAGCAATGTTGGACAAACTCTGAAGAGTGTAATCGATTATCGCTAACATAGAAATGATACTCCCTCAAAAAAATTTTGTTATCTTCTATACTGTCATGGTCATGTCTATATATAATGTGCACAAATATGGCCACTTGCACTGAGTTGTAGTATTGTGATTGAGTTTCCTCTTGTGGTTTTAGAGTATAATTTTCTGCAAAATCCACAACTAATACTATTGTTCCAACTGGAAATGTGTTCTTGCATATGCGAAACTATCCATCAAGCCATCGGGCATGTTGGGAATGTTTCACATATTTTGGAACAATGTGAGTTTTAAACTCACTAATAAATGCATTCACACTATTTTGTTCTGTAATCAATTCTAAACGTTTCCCCATCTTTCCATCCTTTAGAGGGTATTCTATATTTTTAAATCTCCTAACATCAACCATTTTTTGTCCAAACTCAGATGAAACATGTTCATGCAAACATTCACCTATCGAAGAATAGTTCCCACATAAATTGCAAAGACCATAAATGCATGAACTGGAAAGAAATAATTGTTCATTAGGTGGTTTACAAAATAAACTTCCAATAAAATCTTTTATAGTTTTAGGTGGAACATAAACACCACAATCCTGCAGAAGATCATTACCATGCAACATACAACGAATATATCGCAAAACATCATAATAGTAACGAAACTGGACATGAGTTTTACAACAACAAGATATTCTTTGTTTATTGATTTTAACATACCAGGGTTTGCATTTTTCAAATGATCTTTGACTAATTCGTAAATTCATTAACACAAATTCATCACTAAATTTTTTGAAGAATTCAGTTTGAGTCATGTCAAGAAGATGTTTTGGATGAGGATCACGAATTTTTGATCCCACCCTTAACTTTAAAACATCTCTAGCATTTGATGAAACTCTAGTGTTATCATGCCAAAATTTTGCAATTAATTGTTTAGTTTCATCATTTAATTTCATGTCCGACCTTTGAAGTCTACCACTAAAACTCCAACAATGGTTTAGTGGATCAATTTCAATTGTGTCTCTTCTTTTGGCCGCTCTTGACAAGGTTCTATGATGTAAGTTCAAATAGTCACTTATATCACTTAACATTCTTTTACTAACAATCATTTTGTCAACTATAGCAGTCGTTATAACTCTACGTGTTGCATTCTTATCTTTAGATCGACTTGTTTTTCCTATAGAATCGATGGTACTGGCAACAGTAGATACAACTTGCTTATATGATTCATCTTTTCTTTTTGGTTTTGCATAAATACCTATTTTTTTCATGACTTTACGCATTTTTAACATTTTTATTAATTGTAGCATTAATTGACATTGGAATCCTAACTTTTTATTATAGAAAAATTGTTTATATAATCTGTTTGCATGTGTTTTGATTTGTCTCCAAGAAACTAACCCATTAAGATTATCTAGCACATTGCTATCAATAGTAAACAAATTACATTCATTTTCTTTTAGAGAGGGTGGTGTAATATTTTCAATTTTTATTTCTTTTCATATTGGTGTATGAAATTTATATCCAGCTTCATTTAAATCAGCAATTTGATTGGCATCATAGTCATCGGGATTTAAAAACATACCAGGATTCACATCCACATCAACATTTGCATCAACAGTCATACCCGTGTGTGGTTCTACATTTCTTGCATCCATCATGATGTCTTCAATGGTCTCGTCTACAACGGGCACTGAACTAGATGCTTCAGAAGTGTTATTCAATTGTCGTTGTTGTGATCTTCGATCTCTTTGGCATTTTGCCTCCTCTCTTTGTGCTTGAATTTCGTCCACTGTCATTGTCCTCTTTTTTTTCTTTTGACGTTGCTTAGAACCCATTTTTACAAACTCGTCTTCAAAAAATAATATCTTTTTACTGAGTTCTTCAAAAAATCGTGTAAAAAATATTAAAAAGTACTGCCAAATGATGTAAAAAATCTTTGTCAGTACGGATTTCAATGATAGTGTGGTAAATCGATGCAATCTATCTTTTTTTTAATAGTAATGGTTATTTAGAAATGGGGGCAACGGGCCCCCGTTTTAATAACGAGGGCCCGGGGGCCCGTTGTTAAATCCAACGGGCAAAAAATGAAACGGGCCCCCGTTTATAAAACGAGGGCCCGTTATGCAAAATTTGAATT
Organism: Cryptomeria japonica; assembly: GCF_030272615.1. Lineage (NCBI taxonomy): Eukaryota > Viridiplantae > Streptophyta > Pinopsida > Cupressales > Cupressaceae > Cryptomeria > Cryptomeria japonica. The sequence goes on from NC_081410.1 coordinate 504,310,413, forward strand.
CACAACCCGCCTCTTGCCTCGGGATTAGGTCCGGGATAGGCTTGGGATGGCCACACCTGAGACATGAACCTGCAAATTCAAAGCTCCATGAATGAAAGCACAAATATGATGAAATGAAATAGTTTACGTGCCTCTAATCAAAGAATTTTTATACGAAATTGAAACCCATTTCAGATTATACTATCTAGATTCTAAATATGTAAATTAATTTAAAAATTGATTATTTTAACTATTTTTCATTTAATTTATACTAAATCGGGTTCATAAATTTGAAATATTAACTAATTTTCTTAATTTGATAACTTTTTTATTTTAATGAATTTTGAAAAAAAAATTATATGTCATCAATCTACACAAAATTCTTTTCAATTTAAAAAAAAAAAAATTCAAAAAATGCTAAGTTTACATCAAATTATGTGGGTCGTACATGTCAAATTTTTAAAAAGATAATTACGGCCATTAAAAAATTAATTAAAAAATAAATATTTGAAAAAAAAATACAGAAAAATATGCTCATCAATCTTCAGTGTGTTACAAACCATTTCCCAAAACGGTTTGAGAAAATAATTTTAATTGTGTCAAAAAGTGTGGGTCGTACACATGCATGGTATGGTCCTGAAACAGGCATTTTTAAAACATAGTTTTTAGAAATCCATTCAAAAAGTTATTTTTTATTATGTGGGTATTAAAATATATTATATATTTGAAAAGTACACTGAGAGAGCTATCTTTTATATTACTGACTTTTTCCAAGATTCAATCTCTAAGTGTTTCAAAATTTAAGCTCAAGTGAGACAAAATCTGAAAAACAGGGAAAACACTTCCACTTTTTGGCCAAAAAGTGGACTCATCTTGTTGCACTGACCCACAAAAAAGGTGAAAAACTCTGTAATTCTGAAACTTTTCACTTCTACTCAATTTTTCTTCAAGCAAAATATTTTTTTACAAAAATCGAAAAATAACCCTTTTGTAGAGCTTGAAGTCACGAATCTAGACATATATTTTATTACTATTTTTATTAATTTTAATATTTTTTATTAATTAAACATTGCAAGTATCTTTTTGAAGTTAAAAAAGAGGTTGATTAGAAATTAAAAATAAATATTAAAAAATATTAGAACTGCCAATTTTCAGCATTTTTCAACAATGAAAAATTTGTCTTTGAATTTATAAAAAACTATCAATTTTTTTTCATAAAAAATTAAAAAATAATAGACCTAAATTTCATGAATATTTCTACATTTGATCAATTTCCATCATTTCAAAATTCAATTTAGAAATATTACTTTTATGCGATCAAAGTTAAAAAGTTTTAGTTGTGTTCGCTAGTTCCTTTATAAAAGTGTGACACAGGTTTGTGCTTTTACCCAGACTCCTAATTGCAAAGGACCGTATGTGTCAATGAAAGTGTGTGTGGAGATCTTGGAAACCATAAATTTATATTTATTATGATGTCACAAGCCCCAAATTAGTATGTACACATTGTCTTATGATGTTAGTTCAAACCCCAATGAATGTTCAAGTCTAGAATCCCAAGTAGTACATCCAAGAGCAACTAACGGGTGGATTGTGTAACTATGGTCCTTGAATGTTGATGTTCATTGTCTATACCCTTACCTCTACATCACAGATCCATTTGATATATTAACCAACCTTGAGATGCCACAATAAAAAATACAAGATGAAAGGAATCCATCTTGGCTATAGGAGTAAAAGTCTTGAAATAGTTAATACCCTCAATCTAATAAAGGCCCTTAGCCACTAGATGATCCAAGTATACTTATCAATAGAACCATCAACTACAACCTTGGTATGATACACCCACTTGCATTGAACCAACTTTCTTCCCCTAAAAAGAGGAACCAAATCCCAAGTATGATTCTTCATTGAAAAGAACAATACTTGTCAACCATAGCGTTATCCCAATCTAGAACACTTGGCATCTAAAAATTTCTAAGGATCAATAAAAATTGCATGACTCAAAAGAATAATACTTGTAGTCTAAGAACAGTTGGAAATATGCTGAAATTATTTATGTGTTATCATTGATGTCAGCATTGTGCTTCGGTTGGATATGGTTCTGTCCCGGTTGGTTACTGCTATCCCGGTTGGACCTGTTCCGGTTGGACTTGGTTATCAGAGATTGCTTTTCTTCACAACTTTTGTTCTTGAGTTTGAATAGCCTTATTCAAGAAATTCTAAGGGGTTAGAATCTCACTTTATAACTAACATTGTAATATCCAAAATTATTCAAGAGCTAATAAAAAATTCTTTTCATTGTAGCCTTCAAGCTCTTTTGCAACTTAGTTTTTCATATTGTTCTTTCCTCTCTTCCCACACCCTGGCAAAACAGTGTAGTGGTTGCAGATTGACAGTGAGGATTAACTCTAGCCGGTAATAGCGTTTATTATTGAAACACGGGAAATTGATGGTTCTTTATTGTCTATTTAGTATTATCAGATTGGTTGTTTTGGTTTTGGGTGATTATTCAAGATGGTTATATGCTTGTCACATTCAGTTGGTTCATGATTTGGTACTCCGGAAGCTATCGCTTATGTTCTGGATTACCGGTTGATATTTCTTGGTACCGGTTGGTGATATTTGATGATTTGGTTAAGTGATTTTGGTCTGGCTTATAGAAATGGTCCTAATGTGCTGAAGGTGTTCTTGATCATGTCCTAATTGTTTGGTGTCTTCATATTGGCTGAATGATGGTTTGGTGGTCCTATTTGGACCCTGTTGGTTATTATGTGTTATTTGCACTGAGGGTTTCTATCGACTGGTGAAACGTGTTGGAATTGGTCTTAACGGAATTTTTGGTGGATATAATTGTTTGGGAATTTGAATTAGGTTCATTCTATGTAATGTAAATCATAATATTGGTCTGGAGGTATTGTGTGATGAAATTTTTATAATTATGGTTTATGGGTTTAGGGTTTAGTCGACCTTGTTATCAAGGTTGATGATCTGTATTTATAAGTGAATTATTCATGTAATTTGGGTATGGCATGGTATGGTATGGGATATCGGTATGGTTATGTTTTCATTATCTGAGAGAGGTTTATGTGCAGACAAGGTCATATCACTCAGTGAAGGGTTGTGAAGGTTTTGGTATTGCAAGGCAAACATCTATACATAATCGGAATTGTATCAAGCATTAGGAGATGCTATTTTCACAGTTCATTTTCTTCGGATTGTAGTCCGATGTTTATGTAAGTCAGTGAGACTTCCCTTTTGTGATGAGCAATGAACTCTAAGCAGTTGGCCTAATTGCAAGTGCAATCCCCATTGTAATTATTCCACATACTATTGCAGAAGTATTATCTGACTATGGGTAGGGTTTCCAACCGTGATTTTTCCCTTTATCAGGTTTTCCACGTCAAAATATTGGTGTTGTGTGTTATGTGGCTTCATGCTTTATCTTTCACTATGTTGTTTAATTTATCCTCCAATAAATGGTTTATAAACTACATTAATTGTTTAACTCATGGAAAACTGATTCACCCCCCTCCCTCTCAGTTTCCCTCTGGTATCAGAGATTCTAACAAGAACGAGTGTGAAGAGTAGTTGTGGGATCACCTACAAGAGAACCAACATCCTCAAGAAGTGTGTGAGCCTATAGAGTTTGAGTAGGTACATGTAGAGGAGAAGATAGAGTAATGTCAACAACAAGTTCAATATCATCATCAAAAACATCATCATCATCCTCTAGAAGCAAAACATACTTTGAAGAAGAGCTAGGAAGAAGAGAGGAAGAGGCCTGTGATAGAGAATCCTTCGGAGTGAAATACTCATCAAAATGAACATCACAACAAAAATGTATCTCTCGAGTGATAGGATCAAACAACTAATAACCCTTCACATCCTCACAATAGCCAATAAAGATGAACCTCTCACTTTGTTTCTCCATTGACTTGTGCCTACCATCTAAAATAAATGTCCATGCATCATTACCAAATACTCTTAAGAATGACACCTTGTACTTGACATGAGACCAAACCTCCTCAAGAATCATATTTGTTAGAAAAATGGTGTCTCAACCTTGCATATACATAAGGTTACTATTTTTAGTAATTTTTTTATTTGAGCATGGATTGGTCCAAAATTTTCTCCAAATATTCAAATTGTTTAGATGAGTATGCCATTAAATTTTCAATGCGAGATCATGTCTAGATTTGAAGATATTAAAGTTTTAATTTTTGATAGTTGCAAATGAAAGTTTTGAAATCAATATTGAGAGAATTAGAGGCTTTGAAATGGCCTGAAAGTGTCTATAACTAGTGCAGTAGGTTATATTTTGATACACAACATCACAAGATTTTTGATACTTCAAACGGTTCATCAATCGAACACTCGCTTCAAAAGTTATGGCCTCTAAAAGTTGGGTCTCCTAAAATAGGAAATATAAAAATGTGTTGGACACATAAATGAGTTGTAAAAGGGAGTTACACGTGTTGGTGTGTATAATGATACATCATAGGTCTTGTATTGGAGATAAGATGGGCACTACTCTTGGGTGGTTTTATCCCATGGTATGTAAAACCATTTGACAGTTTCATGTATTTCATCTCCTTTATATTAGGTGTGTGAGATTGAGGTTGTGTTTAAGAGTCTTATAATAGTTGAGTTACCTTTGGATCTTCATTGGTGATACTCATGTGAGAAGATTTCTCTACAAGTATATTGTAATTTGTTATTAAATTTTTAATAATATATTGGGTGGCTTTTGGAGTGGGGAATTCATCTCCTAAAAGGGTTTTCTCCATGTAAACCATTGTATTGTGGTATGCATGCTATTTATGTTTTTTTTTGTTAAATTTTTGTAACGATTGTAAAGATCTGTAAAAGTTTTGCATTGCCCTCATCTCAAGATTAATGTAGGAAGTTGTTCCACTACTTAACTTCCTTACAAGTGGTATTAGAGCTTGATCACCTTTGGTTTCAATTGTGAGGTTTGGGGTTTTTTGAACTAATCCAAATATGAGTAGTTTCTCATGCAAAAGATATATTTTTATCTTGTTGCAAGAATTTTCAAATGGAAATTTTGTTAGCGAGAATAGAGGTGGAGATTCTCGTAGTAATTTTGAGATGTCAAAGTTGAAGATAGAGGATCTGCTAATAGATCAAATCTATGGGATATTGTTGATGCAAATATCTCAAGACATATAGATCCTACTATGGCTTCTCATATGATGTTATCGACCATAGAGCCAAGGGCCTAATCAAATTGTGATTGGCGAACTCTATTCTAATCAATGTCTTTGAAGAGATCTTTGCAAAGAAGCATGAAATAAACTTGGTGAGATGTATCAAGCCAAATCTTTATTGAATCATATTTTCCTGAGGAAGAAATTATATTCCTTGAGAATGGAAGAGGGTGAATGGATTATAGACCACCTAGAAGCATTCAATATGTTAGTGGCTCAAATGGCATCTGTAGTTGTCGAGATGGATGAGGAAGAGAAATTTTAGGTTGTGCTTTGTTCTATATGTGATTTGTGGGATTATCTTGTTATGGCTATCAATAGTACTTATGTTGTTTTGAAGTCTAAAGAGGTGGTGGATACCTTTTCTAGTGAAGGGATGTGAAAGAAAGTATACATTGGTTCTAAGGAAGCCCTAACTATTTGAGGAAGACCCAAGGAAAAGGGGAGGAAGAATGAGAAGCATGATAAATCCAAGTCTATATGGAGATCCAAATCTCCTTGAAATTCCAAAGTCATTTACTAGAATTGCAATAAATCAGGACACTCTTGTAAGGATTGCAAAGGAGAAAAAGAAGAAGTTTGATTATGGTTCTGAGTTTGAGAAGGAAGATAATGATGCATTCATTACATCTTTTGTCACTCATGTAGGTAATGATGTATGATTAATTGACTCGGGTGCATCTTTTCATATGACTTCCAATACAAATTGCTTTTCTGAATATGGGGAATTTAATGGAGGTAAGGTGTACTTAAGTGATGATTCTCATTTAGATATTGTTGGTCATGGTAAATTTAGAATCAAGTTATCTGATGGTAGAGTGAAAGGATTAGTGATGTGTTGCATTTCCCTATACTAAAACAATTTTTTTTATCTATGAGTAAACTAGAAGATATGGGTGTGGAGGTATCATTTTCTAATGTAGAATGTAAAATGGTTCGAGGTGTTATGGTGATGGCTATAGGTGTCAGATTTGGCACATTGTATAAGCTATAAGCATACACTGTTGAGTGTAATAGAACTTTTGTGAAAAGAAAATATATGGATACTTTGTTGGAAGATTTGAAGGTTGCACCTTCAATAGATGGACATGGATTTTGGGTATAATGTAATGGTAAAAATTTGCATACCCATGTGAATTCCCAAATAGTTTTGGATCCATTTTGAGATAAGATATTGACAATTACATAACAATATGTGACATACCTTCTTTTTAAGTTTGAGTCCTTCGATCTCTATCCATCCTCATTTACTTTCGTACACAATTCCATAAATTGACCTTATTGCGATCCTATCTGCACCTATTCTTATACACTCACTTCATCATTAACCCACCCTTCCACATTTCAATTCCTAATCTCAAGACATAGAATTCCTTTTCTTGGCTTAATCTTACAATGTATGGGTATAATCTTATATTACATGGATCCAACATAGAATCAAAATACTGAAATTCAAATTTTCTATCTCTTGCCCTTTTCCACTAGCTATTCAAAGTCAACTTGGTATATGTCTATATGGCAATTAATTATTTCTTGGTATTTAAAACATCCATTTGAGCATTAAATAATCATTATTTGAACATCATAAGCATCAAGAAGTATCTAGACTTGAAACACTAAAAGGAATAATACTTGCATCAAAATTTACATTTAGATCACTTGCATGATTGCTTCTTATCTACCAAAACTTGTCCAATGACATCAAATTAATCTTGCATGGGGATGACTAAGGATAACACGAACCCTTACAGTTCAACAATATTCCTAAGATATTTCTAAATACCACTAGTCCTTGCACTTCAATAGACATTAGAGATAGGGGTGGATCAAGTTGAGAAGACATATACATAATGGGATCAATCCCCTACCTTAGAACATTTTCACAAAACATAGGTTTGATCATGCACAACATATATTTTATTTGCATAGAATCCCAATTTTGTCATAATTCCTAAACAATAATCATAATGAGAGTGTCTATTTTTTATATCTAAATAAATAAATTATATGAAACATCATTTTCTATTGAACATTGATTTATTACATCATTGATTTTTCCCTCTTTATTATTTTTCAATAGGATGAAATAAAATAACCCAAATAATCTATTTTATAAAATCCTTTGCAACATGATAACAAAGGTTATTCTTGTGAAATAATTTCATAACTCTCTTAATACCCTTCTATTTCTTTACATTTTATTAAAGAGGTCATCCATAACATGTGGATAGTATAGCAATTTAACAAACAAGCATTATATCTATAAGAAATTAAAAATATAGTGTTAAATATTTTGTTGGTTCTTGATGTATAGACTCGGTCCCACTAATCTTTATTTTTTTGTTTGGACTTGGACCCACTTAAACTTTAAGGGGGTGTCTTCTATCAACCACTTGTAGTGATGAAAGGATGTGCAAGGGGCCATGAGTTGGATTTATTAGAGTTAAATGTTTTATTGGTCCTTGATGCTAAATGCCTAATCCCATTAACTTTTTGTTTTATTCTTTGTCTTGTTTTTTGAACTTGGACTTACTTAACCTTTAAACTTGTAACTTCTATCATCCATCTTTTTAAAGAAAATATCTCTTTTTATATCTAAATAAATAAATAAAACTATATATAACATCATTTTTATAGAATATTGATTTATTACATCATTGATTTTCCCCTTTCTATTATTTATAATTGCATTTAATAAACTAACCTAAACAATCTATTTTATAATATCATTTGAAACATTATTAAAAAATTGATTCTCAAAAAATAGTATCATGACACTCTCTTCATACACTTATTTCTCTATTTTTATTATAGACGTCATCCATAACATGTGGATAGCATAGCAAATTAACAAACAAGTACTGTATCCATAAGAAATTAGAAATATAGTTGTTAAATATATTGTTGGTTCTTGATGTTTAGACTTGGTTCCACTAATCTTTCTTTTATTGCTTGATCTTGAACCCACTTTAAGAGTGTATCTTCTATCAACCACTTTCATTGATGCAAGGATATGCAAGAGTATGCAAACATTCCACAAAAATATTAGAATTAAATGTTTTGTTGGTTTTTGATACTAAATGCTTAGTCCATTAACTTTTGCTTTATTTATTTATTTTTAATTTGACTGGCTTAAACTTTAATGATGTACCGTCTATCATCCATCCTTTTAATGAATACTAATTTTTTTATAAAAAATAATATAACCATTACCACCAGTCGGACCTGTCAGATAATTCAAAGGATACATTCTAAGGCTCGACTCATGATCTTATATCTTGTAATGCAACGTGCAACACACATCCAATGCTTTGTCAGTATGCAGAAAAGCAAATTCTAATATCAATACATGAAAGCAGGATGGATAACATCCAGTCAAATATAAGAGCTTTTGAGTCAAAAAGAAAAAAGTGCTCTGTACAGTTATACAGAGACTAAACATACTGTAGATCACATGGCAGTTAAATTCAGGTGGATATGAGCTGCTTAACATTGATGGGGGAGACTTGATCGACAGATCCTTCATAGAAAGCGTCAACGAGCATCTGAGACACGATTTGGGTGGGATGGTAGAGATCCCAGAACAAGTATTCTCCCCTGTTTGAACAGTATTTTACTACTGGTAAACAAGGGACACGAGCATTCAGCTTTCCTGCCCCACAGCACGCGTTAACCACATCTTTGAAACCTGCTCAAATACACATCATTAGCTACTATTCATATTTTTTTTATTTATGTACTGTTGGACTTAATAGAGCCTTCATTGCAAGAAATCTAGACAAGATGTACCGTATACTGAGGGATTCTGAAAGTAGCTTGATGTCACTCCATATGTGTTACAAAATGCATAGGTGAAGCCTTGCAGATTTGGTGTTAGTTGTGAAGAGAGGAGGGATTTTAAGGCATCATTGAAGTCTCGAGCCAGATTGTTCACCTCCTCAACACAATCCCCCGTTTTATTCTTCTGACTGCGTTGGGATGGGCAACAACCAACTGTTCCAACTCCCACACTAACAATCCTTCGCGCTCCCAGATTATATATCCTCTGCAAATTGTTAGTCATATGCCAACATCAAAAGGTGAAGCAACTGCAACAAAAATGCAATCATAAAATCCAACTTTCTAGATAGTGCAATCATTTCAATCTCCTTTCTAGATAATGCAATCATTTCAATCTCCATAGGCTGATGATAGATCAGATCAGAGAATGTGATCTGAAACGTCAATAGAAGAACACTCGCAATCAAATTTAGAAGAAATCATTTCTGGTTTTTATTATAAATTACCTCCAATTGAGCCTTCAAGGTGGAAATGAGAAGATCTACGTACTGCTGAGGTGTATACTTGGCTTGCAGTTTAGAATTTGATTTAAAATAGCTAAACAGGTCATCACTTCCAACTACCACCACAAACAGAGACTTTGCCACCAGTTTTTCAGCTTCCGCACTGCCTAGTTGGGCTGCGAGATTTCCATATACTGTTGCATAGTATTCTACTTGCTTGTTCATCGAAAGACTTCCCCCCTGGAATTTAACATTTACATTTGGGTTATCATACAATTCCCTAAAAAATTAACTTTTACATGTGGGTCATCGTAGAAATCCTCAAATTTTAACATTTCAAATTTGGGTTCTAATAAAATTCCTGAAATTTCAACATTTTACATTTGGGTCATTATAAAATTCCTCAAATTTTAACATTTTACATTTGGGTCGTCATAAAAATCCTCAAATTTTAACTTTTACATGAGAATCATCACATCTCAATCAACAAATGAATTCAGCAGCATTCCGTAAAAGGGCTTACACTATTTTCATCAAGAATTCCGGCTCCTCCAGAAGCAAAATTGACTCCATTCAAAATACTGCTGCTGAAGTTTGCTTGACCTTGAAGGGAAAGGTATGGAAGCGGGCTCCCACCAAAACCAAGCTTCTGTCCTGCATTCAAATGCCCAAGCTTTACACAAAACCTAAGAGTTAAAAGCATTGTAATCACAACACAAGATCCTGAATTTTAAACTTGCCTACGAAATCTGCAGAGTTTAGACCGTTGCTGAATCTGCCAGTTGCTTTCCCTGCAGGATAATCCACACCATTGTGAGGGAAATTTGCTTTAACGAGGGATAGGAGTATGTGGTTGTTGTTGCCCACATCTACCAGAGAGTCCCCAAAGATGAACAAGGCAGGCACCAGCTGTGCATTTTGTGCATCCACATACATGGATGCAATTATGAATGCTGTTCTCCACAATCTTGACAACATCAATTCTTTTCTGTCGTCCATTTATGACATAACACCATGAGAGTGGAGATGGAGCCCTTCCATTAAAGCAACCAATATATATATCTGATTTAGTGGTCACAAGTGCACTGTTGCGCCTCCTTTTCAAGAAAGAAGCGACCACATTCACACTTGAGAATTGTGTACAAGGAAGAAGTTGGAGGCTTTGACAACATGATCACAACAGACAATGAATTGATAAGGCAAATCTTTTTTTTCTTGTTTGCCGACATTGAAAATTTCTTAGCGTGCTGAAGTTAAAATCTATTTAATTGTTTATCAATCCAACTATATGGCGTAATGACTGTATTCGGCCAGAACAATTGGCGTTTATCTTTACTCAGTTAAGTTCTGTGTTTTTCTGGAAAAGGGGTCTTTCTGGAGATGAAAATCGGAATAGTAGGATCGTACGACTAGCTTTGTCCTCGCTTCCATAATTCCACATAAAATTCCAACGGACGAGTAACTCTTGTCTGTCTACCAGAGGAATTAGTGCGCCCAAAGTTTTAAACCTTCCAATATGTATCCAGCAGCGCAAAAACCATTCCATAATAATTCAAGGTAGCATTTGCACAGAGATATGAGGTGTAAAGTTTGTGCTCAAAAGAGAATATTGTTATTATTAATATAATTACATAATTATATTTTAAATCAGAGAGAATTTTTTTAATAAGTTTGTAGATTATCATTTATAAAATAATATTACATATATTCATTAAAAAAATAGGTGGATAAAAGTCATATCATTAGAATTCACACAAGATTAGAGCTCGAAGCATAAAAACATAGAAACAAATATAATGTAGTTAGATGGCTAAAATAATAGTAGAGGGGGAGGAGGAGGAGGATCTCGATCACTCAGCTTTCCCCAAAACACCAATGGGGTTTGAGGTGTCCATGAGAGGGTCCTAGCCATGATCAATTTTTATTTTATTTTTTTCTTCTTATGTAACACAAGTTGACAATATGACAAGAGTCAACTTGTTGGAATCAAACTAGTTAGATGCATTAGTATTATGTCATTCAAAGGTTCCTCCTATGGGCAACAAGGAGTTAGAGCGTCAATGAGCAAGTCACAACCAACCTTCTTGATCATAGTCCCTTCTTACAACCAAGAGAGAAGCCTAAGAGGTAAAAAAATCCTTCCACCACAATGCTTGCGTGAAGGTGAGTGGTCCTTGAAAGAAGAGGGAGACAAAGAAAATCTAGCCACTACACAAGGTGCATTGTCACAATGGTCGAAGAGCACTTGTAAGTGGACCATCTCAAGTGTGACTTTGTTTACTTGCACTTGAATCTATAATAAACATTAAAAAATATCATAACTTTAGAATAAAGTGAAACATGCCAATCAACTAAACAACTAGCAAAAATAACTAGATTTCTATCTTTCCATATGCTTAAGAGAATATTCACCTTGAAAGCATGCCAAATATGGTTTTAAATTTATGAGGGATACGAGGCCAATCCCCTAAAAGAGCCATGTGCCTGTTGTTATATGGAGCCTAATTAGACTCTAAGGTTAAATTTTTCCCACTTTCATTAGTGCAGTTTCCCCCCAAATTATTCAGCGGGGGTTTGGAGGCAATGCCCCCAATATGGGGTCCAGGGGCAACGCCTTCGCAGGGGTTTTTGAGGGTAGTGCCCCCAAAAGCTCAAACGACTTTTATTATTTTATAAAGGCGTCATGAGTTATTTTTCTATTGGCTGACATATACTAAGCCTATTTTTGTAAGCAACATATGTCTTGTTAAAAGAGCTAAGGGTTAGGGTTTTCTGTGGAGATTTTTTCTAGCATTTTGCAGAGGTATTGAGTTGCAAGAGATTGATGGTTGTAATTAGTTCAATTTGCTAGATAATAATATTGAACTCTATGTTTGGTGGATGTAGCCCGAGTTTGGGTGAACCACGTTAAAAATTGTCTCTTCACTGTTATTATTTCTATGTTTTTCATTCCCCTGTTTAATCTTTCTTGCATTTAATTGATATTTTCTACATGCAATTCCTAACTGTGCCAAGAAAAATGTGATGCAGGAGCATTTTTTTTAGTTTGTTTCCTGTTTTGCAGTTTCAACATTTTTTTTTGCGTTTCTTTGTATTTGATCACCGGATCTTGCAGAGTTGGATTTTGATTGTGGACATGTTCATCTACCTTATCCTAAGTTCGCAGGACATTTGGATCTTTCTCTGGCAAGTTATCGCCTTCGAAATCTGAGACAGTTTTCTGGCTTGGAACACCATAATCATTTGGACCTATTTGCTATTGGCAAATCTTGTGGATATCTTTTGTAGCTTCAGTTCGTTGTTTCCAACGTTCCTTGGCATGTGGTCGACCTTCCCTTGGGTCTGCACTTCATTCTATGGATTTCTTGGAGGGATCTCTTTGGCAGAGGCCGACCTTGTTGTTTTATATGTTACATCTTGTTCTTCGGCATTTGTTTCATCTTGGACCAACACGGATCATTCTTGATCATATAAATCAATGTAATTAAGCATCTAAAAATAAGTTTTTAGAACATAGAAGATAGATTTGAAGGTTAGGAGGTCCGGAGTTGGCTCACCTTCATGCTTGAGCCAGATATTGCAATTGAGCATGTTTGTAATCAGGTGTGTGAGCCGAATCTGGTAAGCCCACATTTTGTCGGCAATTTGTAATTGATTTTCCTGATATAATAAAGAATATTCTATATTTCTTCCATCACGATTGTTTTGTCTCTGCTGTGTAACTCTTGTTGCATGGTTCAGACTATTCTCTTTGAGGACTCTCCTGTCGTGACTAAACCAAAATGTTTTGGCTTTAAGAGCTTGAAAAAATCATGGATCCAGATCTTGTCAGTCTATTTTGTCATTGGCACCAAGTAGCTTTAATCAAGCATCATATTGTTTTACAATTCTTAAAAGTGGTTTCAAGGTCATGTTCAATCTCAAGTCATTGATTAAGAGAGTCATAAAAAATTGAAGTTTTCTCCAAGGTAAGAAGCCATAACAAGGTTGTTTGTCTATATTTCAAGTTTATAGATTATGGTTTAAAATTTTTAAGGGGATTCATAGAATTCATTAAGGTTTTAAATACATTAATTAATCCAAAAAATGTCAAAGATCCACGTTCATGCATATTGGAGGAAATAAATTAATAAAATGTTTTGAGCTTTTTTAACCAAGTCAGCCGCGTTTAGGGTTTTCAACAATGTTTGGGATTGCCACAATTTGTTGATGGTTTCAACCTCCATGAAGCATGAATGCCAAGTAGTTACAACACTTCTATAAACTTTTGAAGCTCGAGGATGTGAAGATATGAGTTTATCTCATGTTTGACATGTATGCAACCCAAGCTCTTTGCTTGTTTCTATTTATTGACTTTAAAGAGGTATTATTAGGTAGTTGTACATAGCAAATGCATCCAAAATAAGAAGAAAAGTGTGAAAATGATAGTAGGGTTTCTTAAAATATTCATGTTCCTTCTATATGAGAGCATGTGAGAAGGTCCTTTAGTTTTCATTAAAAAGATTTGTCATATCACGGGTTTCTTCATCACTGTCATAAAGGAAAGCTTTCAATCTTCATTGTTGGGTGTTTTTGAGAAGATCTTCTAATGATTTTGCTAGAGAAATTTTTCATGAGGAGTTGAATGAGGTTTATATAATGGGAAATAGTGAAAGGAGGTCCTATAGAAGATAAAAAATCCTTAAGAAACCCTCACTAAGCCCTTATTATAGTTTAAATTTTCAATGAAGATCTTCTATGTGAAATGTGTGATGGTCCAAATTTGTGTCACTCTTGAGTTCCATGTATTGCTTTGTTGTCCATTGAGACCCTTCAAAACCTCTGCCAACATGTTGTTGTTGTCAAGATTGAAAAAACTATTTACAAGCTTGTGTTCTAGCCTCCATGGTTTTCATGAGAATATTTTAAATTCCATGACATGAAAAATTGGTGATGTATGAAAACACAATAGTGGATGAAGGATTGGAGATATATTTTTCTTTAAACCTCAATGCAAAGGGATTGTAAATGATAGTGGTAATCTTCATGCATTGTACAATTAATTGAAATTTGTGACAAAAAGGAGGGCTAGGGTTGAGGACTACCTGTGACAATGTTATGGTTTTTAAAAGTAGTCTTTATTTCATTTCATCGCCTCAAAGAAAAAATAATGAAAGTGCACAAAAATGTCAAGTAAACACTTCAATGCCTACATGCATACACAATGAAGAAACTGTGAAAACAATTAAAAAGAATGCAACAACAAACAACATGACTATCCTCGAAATGATAGAGTTGTGAAGGAAAAGGGATGCTTGTGATAGTGAGAAGGAAAGTCGCTAGAATTACTTCAAAGTTTTGCAGATATTCTTTGCAACAAATAATAGTGATAGTGTCAAATGAACAAGAACAAGGGTACAATAAGAAAATGTGCATTAGTAGATTTCAAAACCAAAACATCAATGCACAGCATGTATGAATGAGAAACGTGAAGACAATCTGAAGAAGCTTAATACACAAAAATGAGAAAGTAGTCATCCATAAGAATACTCTATATCCATAAGAAAATGGAAATATAACTACAAAATATTTTGTTCTTTCCCGATATTTAAACTTGGTCCCACTAATCTTTATTTTATTATTTCGTCTTATTGTTCAAACCCACTTAAAATATACCTTTGATTACCCACCTATTCATATTCATGAAATATACTAAGAATCCCTTCGGAATAAAATCCTGAGATGTGACTAATAATCTTATATTCTATGTGATGCAAGGTGCAACACGCATCCAAAGCTTTGTCAATATGAAGAAAAGCAAATTTTAAAATCAATAAACAAAAGCAAGGTGGACAAAATAAATATAAAAAGCTTTAGAGTCAAAAAAGAAAAGTTCCTTGCATAATCATATAGGTAACACTCCTTCAGGGGGATTAGACATGCTGCAAAATTCCATGACAGTTAAATTCAGGTGGATATAAGCTGCTTAACATTAATGGGAGAGACTTGATCGGCAGATCCCTCATAGAAAGCGTCGACGAGCATCTGAGACGCGATTTGGGTGGGATGGTAGAGATCCCAGAACAAGTATTCTCCCCTGTTTGAACAGTATTTCACTACTGGTAGACAAGCCACACGGCCATTCAGCTTTCCTGCCCCGCAGCACGCGTTCACCACATCTTTGAAACCTGCTCAAATGCACGTCATTAGCTACTGTTAATACCTTATTGTTTATGAAATGTAGGACTTAATGGAGCCTTCATTGCGAGAAATGTAGACATGATGTACCGTATACAGAGGGATTCTGAAAGTAGCTGGACACCACTCCATATGTGTTACAAAATGCATAAGTGAGGCCTTGCAGATTCGGTGTTAGTTGAGAAGAGAGGAGGGATTTTAAGCCAGCATTGAAGTTTCGAGCCATATTGTTCTCCTCCTCAACACAATCCCCTGTTTTATTCTTCTGACTGCGTTGAGATGGGCAGCAGCCTATGGCTCCAACTCCCACGGTAGCAATCTTTCGTGCTCCCAGATTATATATCCTCTGCAAATTGTTAGTCATATGCCCACATCAAAAGATTAAGCAATTGCAACACAAAATGGAATCATAAAATCCAACTTCCTAGATAGTGGTTAATAAGATTACAATGTTTCTTGTTTTGATTACAAATTACCTCCAATTGACCCTTGAAGGTGGAAATGAGAAGATCTGTGTACTGCTGAGGGGTATACTTGGCTGGCAGTTTAGAATTTGATTTGAAAAAGCCGAACAAGTCATTACTTCCAATCACCACCAAGAACAGAGACTTTGCCACCAGCTTTTCAGCTTCCGCGCTGCCCAGTTGGGCTACTAGATTTCCGTACACTGTTGAATAGTATTCCACTTGCTTGTTTGTCGAAAGACTTCCCCCCTGAAATTTTAACAGTTTACATTTGGGCCATCATAAAATTCCTAAAACAAATAATTTGTAGCATGTGGGTCGTCATAAAATTCATTAAAAAAATTAACTTTTACATGTGGGTCATCATAAAATTCCTGGAATTTTTTAACTTTTACATGTGGGTTCATCACGGCCTCAATCAACAAATGAAATCAGCCCCTTTGAGTAGAAGGACTTACACTGTTTTCATCAAGAATTCCAGCTCCTCCAGAAGCAAAATTGACTCCTTTCACAATACTGCTATTGATGTTTGCTTGACCTTGAAGGGAAAGATATGGAGGTGGGCTCCCAGTAAAACCAAGCTTCTGTGCTGCATTCAAATACCCAAGCTTTTCAAAAACCCTATAACTCAAAAGCATCATAGTAACAATACAAGGTCCTAAATTTTGAACTTGCCTAAGAAATCTGCAGAGTTTAGACCATTGCTGAATCTGCCAGTTGCTTTCCCACCAGGATAATCCACACCATTGTGAGGGAAATTTGCTTTGAGGAGGGATAGTCGTATGTGGTTGTTGTTGCCCACGTCTACCAGAGAGTCACCAAAGATGAACAAGGCAGGCACCACCTGCGCATTCTGTGCATCCACATAGAGGGCTGCAATTATGAATGCTATTCTCCACGTTCTTGACAACATCAATTCTTTTATGTCTTCCATTTATGACATAACAGCATGAAAGTGGAGATGGTGCATGCCCTTACATTAAAGCAACCAATATATATATATATATATTAGTCGTCACAGTTGGACTGTTGCAGAGTGGAGTGCGCCTCCTTTTCAAGAAAGGAGAGGCCACATTCACACTTGAGAATTGTGTACAAGGAAGAAATTGGAGGCTTTGACAACATGATCACAACAGACAATGAATAGATAAGATAAATCTTTCATTCCTTGTCCGCCGACATTGAAATTTCTTAGCGTGTTCAATTTGAAATCTATTTAATTGTTTACCAATCCAACTATGGCTGGATTCAGGCAGGACAACTGGCGTTTATCTTTACTCAGATAGTTGAGTTCTGTGTTCTTCTGAAAAAAAAGAGTCTTGCTGGAGATGAAGATCAGAATAGTAGGGTCGTTGTAATTATAGTGTGTCCTACCAGAGGAATTAGTGCGCCCAAAAGTTTCAAACCGTCCAACACGTATGCTGCAGCACAAAACCGACTCCAGAATAATACAAGGTAGCATTTGCACAGAGATATGAGGTGTAATGTTTGTCCATATAAGAAAATGATGACATATACTACAAATAATATAAATATAAATAATAATAAAATAATATATATTAATTTAAATTAGTATAAATCTATATTTTTAATGTGAAATGATATTTGTGGGATAATTTTTTTTTCCTCAAAAAGTTAAAAGAGAATAGTATTCTCATTCATTAAATATAATGATTAGAAAAATTAAGGAAAAAGTTTAAAGGTAGAGATTTGACTTGTTAAAAGGGAAAAGTTCCATGATTAAACATAATGATAAGAAAAATTGAGGAAAAAGTTTAAAGATAGAAGATCACTTCCCTCAATTTCAATGATATACAATTGGGCTAGAATCAAATATTTGCTCTAAACAGTTTTATAAAATGTTGAAATAACTCTGGTGAGTTTAATAGTTAATAGGTAAAGGTAAAGATTTAGTATGGTGTGAGAATTAGATCTTTTTACTTGGACAATATCAGTTGAGGTTTATTTGTGTTCATATTCATAAAAGATTATAAATATTTACAATTTGAAGTAAAGGTTATTAACAATTCAATAGTATTGGACCTCTAAATTCATTAAGTTTATTATTATGTATATATTGTATCTACAAAGTGAATGATTTTAAAATAAGAATTTGATTTTGGGGTTCAATATTCTATTAAATCTAAAATAGATATTCATGAGTCTAGTAAGGTGGATATGGTGTAGTAGAAAAATCATTTAATAAAGAATGGTAAATTTAGGCTTTATTTTTAGTTCAATAGAATTTTAATACTAAATTTTGAGTGCCTCTATTTAAGACGACAATCAATGGAATCATGAGGAAAGGAAATTGACAAAATCAAAATTAAAAACCAACATTCAAATGACCTAGCAACAACTATACTAGTAATTGTTGGCATTTGATGCTCCGGTGAAGATCGGTGATGCTCGATACATGCAAATTCTTAGGAGTTGTCATTGATGGCAACTTAGTCAGTTGTCTTGATCAAGTATGAAGATTTGGCTAACCGGTGATCTGGAGTATGTCTTATGTAATCAGCCTACCTGGTAACACTCTGTTTACAATTCTTGAGGTTGATCTCACTTTCGGTGGAGTAGATTTTGTGTTTGGTGATTAGGATTGATTGGTAAAGTATCTAGAGATAATAATCATGCTAATTAACCCTTCGGTATTGATTCTGACATGTGATTGAAGATCCGGTATCCGGTAGAATAGCAAAGCAAGTTATTCTTCATATTTATTGATGTAGCGTGTATCTGAAATCTCTCAATTAATTCCAGTGATTCCGATGATTGGTAATGTGTTCGAGGTGATTGGCAAGATCTATAGGAAGCGTGTGATTGTGTGTTTTAGGTCCAGTGCAAAGTTTTGATAAGGATTGAAGCTGACTTGTAGCTACATGTTTCATATTTTCCTATCTCATGAACCTGACATGAAGGAAATTGATTTTAGTGTATGCGAATATATAAGATCGATTTGGTTAATGATTTTTGGTAATGAAGAAGATGTGGAAAACCTTTTTGTGGCATTTGAGCATAGTTTCACTTGCACATTTTTTATCTCAGTTGATCTGGTGAGTAGAATAGAGCAGAGCAGAGCATACAAGTAGATTAGTGACAGTGGATCATTTGCACTTAACCGGAACTGATTCCTGACATATCCAAATGTTATTTACCAGTTCATTTCTTATTGTAATCTTTTGTAAACAAGTGTAAGGCAGTGTGCCTTCCTCCGGGATTGTAGCCATGTTTTTGTATTGAGCAGTAAGCTCTAGGTAGTGTGCCTAAATGCAAGTGCATTCCCCTTTTGTAATATATTGTTTTGCTACTGACCATAGTGGAATAATATTGTGGGTTCAAATCCCACCATGATTTTCCCATTTGGGTTTCCACATAAAAATCTTGGTGTTATGATTTTGTGGTTGGTTGTTTTGTGTTTCTGCATTTCAGTTTCATGCTTATGCTTTTGGTGGTTTAAGGTTAAGTCCAGAAAATTTATTAACCAATAGAACACTGATTCATCCCCCCCTCTCAATGTTCATTGATTCCAATAGTACTGACAAAGATAAAAGTAAAAATGGGGAAACAATTGGAGATTTATTAATAATAAAAATAGAAGTGGAAATATAAGGGCAACCATGATGTCACATCTTAGGGAAACTAGTACTAGTTGATGTATCAAAATTATATAAAGGGCCTCACAGAGAGGATGCTTCTAATTTGGGGAAAACCACTTTATTAGAAAGTTTCCTACAAGGAAAGGATAAAGATAAAACTTTTTGAATATACCTAAGCTACCTAAGGTATCCCTTCAACACAAAATTTATGTAGTCATTGAGAACCAACAAGCCAAATTGCAATATTCTCCTACAAAAGTAAGAGGTATGTCATATGGGCTCTCTATTACTATTCTAGTTAATACAATACCAGTGAAATGTTATGGGTGGCTGCAAGAAGTTGAGTCCCACTTTTGGGCAAAAAGTGGAAGTGTTTTCTCTGTTTTTCAAATTTTATGTCGATTGATGTCAAAATTTGATGCACTTAGAGATTGAATCTCAAAAAACTTCAGTAATAGAAAATGTAGTGCTCAGAGTCTACTTTTCAAATATGTAATTTTTTTTAATACCCACATGGTAGAAATCTCTTTTTAGTAGGCATGTTTAAAAACCATTTTTTCAAAATGCCTATTTCAGGACCATACCACGCATGTGTACGACCACCCTTTTTTGATGCAAATAAATGAATTTTTGCAAATCCTTCTAGGAAATGATACCTAAGACACCAAATATTGATGAGAATATTTTTTCTTATTTTTTTATTGAATATATTTTTTTTAATTAATTTTTAGCTGACAATAAAGTATATTTTCAAAACATCGGGTGTACGACCACCATAATTTGATGAAAATTTCATATTTTTCCATTTTTTTTTTTAATATTCAAAAGAATTGTATGTAGATTGATGTCATATAATTTATTTTTCTAAAATCCTAAAAACCAAAAAGTTATTAAAGTTTTAGTGAACCTTGGTATTTTAGGTTTAGGTTCCACTTTTGATTAACAAATAATACAAAAATAGTAAAAGTAATCTTATCACTATAAAATTTACATTTCTGAATTCAGGACGCTGAAAACTCTAATGGGTTTTTTTTTCGTCAAAAAATTCAATCAGAAAGGCCCTCAAAAAATTAGGCCAAGGTAGAAATCTGATGTCGATTTACCTTAGTCATTTTTTTGGAGGTCCAAGTATAGGCTTGGTGAGACCAAGCCTATCCCGAAGCAAAAAACAAAGCTAAGGAATGTTTCCCGCCCCTAATTTCAAAAAACGGGCGCCCGTTTCTGAAAGAGAAACGGGCGCCCATTTCTGAAAAGATCCGTTGGGACAGAATCTGGCCCACAAGCACAAATCCCAATGATTGAATGATTTTTCAATCATTGGCTGACAGGTACAATCTGCAAAGAGAATGTTTTGATTAATCATTCTCTTTGTTTGTCTTATTGTCGATTTGGTAAAGAGATTGATTCGAATTCAAATTTTGGTGTAGCCATGGGATCAAATCAACGCAGGAAGAGGCAAAGGAAGGTTCTAACAACTAAGGAGATTGCAGCAAATAGGGAGAAGGAGGCAATGCATCAACGAGAGAGAAGATCAAGAATGAGACAAGGAGCTTCAAGTTCCACAATCATTTTAGAAGAGGAGAACATCAATGAGACCATAAATGTTGACGAAAGAAACACAATAGAACCATTTAATTCAGGTGCATCTTCTAATCCATTATTGGATACAGGTATGTCTCCATAGCCCCATGTTTTTTCTCATGAAGAAATTGGTGATTTAGTAGAAGCAGGTTACTTATTAAATGAAATTCTAATTGAAAATCAAACCCCAAATGAAATTAGAAGTCAAGTTGAAAGTGAAATTGAAATCCAAATTGAAACCCCAACTGAAACTAGATCTCAACTTGAAACTGAAATTGAAACCAAATTTGAAACTCCAAATGAAATTGAAAATCCACCTGCAACTAAAACCAATAATGTGTATGTAGACATGGAAACACCAATTGAAAATGAAACATGTTTGAATGATAATCAAATGAATGAAAATTTTGAAATTAAAAGTGATGAACTAGACAACCTTCCTGGCTTGGTTTCATGGAGACAGATTAGGACACATGCAAATACATTGTTTAGACATTTTTTTTATAATAAGAAATTTGGGTTTCAATGTCAATTAATGGTACAACTAATTAAAATGACTAAAATGCGAAAAGTGATGAAGAAGTTAGGCTTTTATGTCAAACCCAAGAAGAAGGAGGAGTCTTTAAAACAAGTTGAATCGACTGTTGCTAGTGCCTTTGATAAAATTGGAAAGAAAAGTCGTTCTAAAGATAAAAATGCGGCATGACAGGCAATAACAACAGCTTTAGTAAGCCAAACAACTTCTAATAAAAGAATGATGAGTAACATAAGTGGATATCTTAATATTCATCGCAAAACTTTGTCAAGAGTTGTAAAAAGAAGAGTTAATTTTGAAAGTGATCCGGCAAACAAATTGTGGACTTTTAGTGGTAGACTACCAAGGTCTGATATGAAACTTACTGGTGAAGTCAAAAATTTGATCAAAAAATTCTGGCACGATAATACGAGAGTATCACCTAATGTTAGAGATGTTCTTAAATTAAGAGTTGGATCAAAAATTCGTGATCCACATCCAAAACACCTATTGGACATGACTCAAACTGAATTGTATAAAAAAAAATTGGATGATAAAGTGTTGACTATTAGCATTTGTCAAAGGTTTTTTGAAAAGTGTAAACCTTGGTATGTTCGAATTAACAAGGAAAGAGTCACATGTTGTTGAAAAACTCATGTTCGATTTCGCTACCATTATGATGTATTTCGATATATACGTGTTACCATGCATAGTAATGGAATGTTCCAAGAATGTGGTATAAATATACCACCTGAAACTATCAAGGAGTTTATTTCAAGTTTGTTTTGCAACCCACTAAATGAACAAAATTTCCTTTTCAATGCATGTGTTTCTGGTGTATGTGATATATGTGGCAATCTTGCATTGTTGGATGAATGTTTGCATGAAAATCTTTCAAATGATTTTGGACAACAATTAATTGATGTTAAAAGATTTAAAACTATTGAGTATCCACTGAAGGATGGAAAGGTTGCAAAACGATGTGATCTAACCACTGAAAAAGTTAGTGTTCATGCATTTATGAATGAATTCAAGAGTAACATCATACCTAAATATGTTAAACACACTCAAAATGCTAGATGGCTTGATGGTCAGTTTCGAATATGTAAGGATACATTTCCTGTTGGTAGTATACTTTCGGTTGTTGACTTTGCAGAGAACTACACGCTTGCACCACAAGATGAGGTACAATCACAATACTACAATTCAGTGCAGATATCAATTTTTGTCCATATCGTCTATAGGCATGCACTAGATAGTACACAAGAGGATCGCAAAATTTTGAGAGAGTACCATTTCTATATGAGTGATAATAAATTACACTCATCTAAGTTTGTCTAGTTTTGCTTCAAGACCTTTTTTCAGAATTTGAGGGAGAGAGAAATTCAAATGACACAACATCTAATATGGTCTGATAATTGCACAGGGCAATTCAAGAATGCTAGAATGTTTTATTGGTTGAGTAGGATTCATAAAAAAACTAATATCGAACACATTTGGAGTTTTTTTTAGGCTGGACACAGGAAAGGAGAACATGACGGTGCTGGTGCATGTGTTAAGAGAGCCCTTTGTAGAGAGCAACTCAAATTCGAGGAAAAGGCTAAATTTAAAAATGCAAGTGCAATTGTGGATTGGTGTAGTGCAAATTTATCCACAGGATCAAGTCAGAACTCTACAATTAGACGTTTCTTCTGGCTAGTTAAAGAGGAGAATATCCTTCCAAGATATGATTGTGATACAATAAATGGGTCAGCTAGATGGCATTCATTTAAGAGTTCTAATTCTAACACTTGGACTATCTGGACTAGAGAGCTTGCATGTTTTTGTCAATTTTGTGTTGCAGGTGAATGGGAAGAATGCGAGAATGCGGAATGGGTCGAAGAATGGCAACACAAATCCTTAACACCTACTGAGACACAATATGAAGATGTTAGAAGAAATGAAGACCTCGATCATGCATTTGCATCAGAAGATTATGATCGTGTTTCGGACCTCATACAACCTGGTAATTTAATTCAATTTATTGTTTATAACTTTAAATTATATATTTTTATGTATTGTCATATAATTTATGATTACATATTTGAATTATAAATTATAACAAGTTTTATTTCTACACATTGTACTTATATTTGTTTTATAGGACATGTGTATGTTGTTGTTGCACCTGAGGATAATGATGAGCAGGTTGAGTATTGGCTAGCTAGATGTGTAGAACCTAAGAAAAAGTTGATATGTGATCAAGTAGATGATGATGGTTTTCAGTATTCAGTTGGGTCTGTTGTGGTGGTTGGTACATGGCTACGCAAATACTTAACAAGAAGGAATGGCTTACCAGCTTATGAAGACTACCAATCAGAAAAGAAGATTATACACTATTCTCATTTGGTGGTGGCAACAAACATCAAATTAGAAAGATACAAAGGTAGACTTGCTAATAAGGTATTGTGGACACTTTCAGTAGAAGAGCATGAGGCAATCATAGACGCATTGCAGAAGAGAGAGGATGCAGATGGTACATTGGGTTGAATCAAATTTATATGCATGTAAGATATAATTATGTCTTAAATATGACCCGACTCTATATTTATCATTGTATGACAAATCTATATTTATAGTGTACTTTTTTATTTTAGTACCATGAAGTCCATGCTTTTCATACCACTACTATCTGCACTAATAAACCATTAATACACTAGTAAAGTAGTGTGGTCAACTTAAGAGGAAAGTCGATACTATGTTTGTAGCTTCCTAATAATTTGGTTAGCCTTAATTCCATCAATCTATTGGATTCCTCTATGAGATTCATTTATAATTAATAATCCTTTTATATAATCATGAAAATCATGATTCCTCTATGAGATTCATTTATAATTAATAAGTCGATACTTGTGTGAACTCTTTTAAATATTTAATCACGATAATTGTTTTTCTTTGTCCCTTTAACATTGTATTTGTCTACATTTGATACAATTTTGGTTTCATAAACAATATTGTATTAGTTATCTTATTCTTAATGTTATTTTGTGTACATTGAATTATAAACTGTTGCACTATAATAACAAGTCTTGAAATAATAATTTAATAAGGAAATGACATTAAAACAAGTCCAAATAACATAATAACAAAACAATGTATCACATATATAATCACTAGAGTGTGCCAAATCACATAACACGACCTGATATCATAATAGCAAGGAAATGACATAATAAAAAGTACTATATATAATCACATAACACATAACAACAAGTCCTATATATAATCACATAATAACAAGTCCCGGGATAACATAACAAGTGTCATCATAAAAAGTCCACAATACAATAACATAACATGATCTAAAATATACAATCTAAGAACTCGCATGCATCTCATCTGCAGTCCTCTTCACTCCATGTGAAGGTGGCTGAGATGAATCATCCCGCTGCACGTGGTTCTGAGATGCACCATCCTGTGTCTGTGCAATATCAGTGTTTGCACCCTCCTGTGCATTATTAAAAGATTTTACATGAGAAGAAGTTACTTGCATAATTCACTTATAAAATAATTAAATACTAAAAAAATTTAAATAAATTACCATACGACTGTGCTCGACAATGCCCTCACTGATACGTGGAGGTCCACTATCATGAACAAGAAAAGTGGTCGTAGCCAAGTCTTGCAAAAAAAACATTGTATATCAATTTTGATAATCCATATAAAAGCCAAGTACACAGTATAAACAAATTATAAATTATTTTTGTAATCACCGTGCCTCAAATTATAATGTTGATGGTTGCATCTGGCTCAACTCCATAGCCGTACCAATATTAGTAGTGGTGTGGACCTGAACAACATATATAAAGCATGAATCAAACTTGTATATATACATAAATTATAAAGCATATATATATATATATAGACTACAAGATTATCACAGAAAAGCATACATGTGATGCAGGGAAAGTAACTGATGGTCAAAGGCGTACATGTGATGCACCATCAAACGATCTAGAAGCCTACAATTGCAAAAAATAATGAACATGTATCAAAGTTGTACTTAAATTAGTAACCATGTAAACACTTCAAATTAATGGATGAAAAACATACTAGTGGTATGTGAGGCTGAGCCTCAGTGGTCCATGGGTCACCTGAAGAAGTACCCACCTCAGTGCTACATGAAGCACCCTACAAAATTGAAAAAACATATCATATGTAAATCATTATATTAAAAAATTTATTATTTATTTTAAATGTACATATCAATACAATCTATCTAGATGAAAGTGCATACCGTAAATGGGGCACCAACATCTCTGGGTATTGAGGTAACATGATGTCTGTTCCTCAATGATGTGGTGTGATCCATCATCTATTCAGAAAAAATTGACTCATGTTATGGTTCATATGTGTATATATAAGGAATTTAATATTGCACTGTAAATTATACAAATAAATTTGTACCTCTCTAGGCTGATCATCGTCTGCCAACAAGAGATCAACATATGAAGAGACGGCATCAGCATGTGCAGCCTCCTCGGCATCATCGTAACCACCATGGGCGGCATCAACATCATCAAAATCATCATCTCCTCTAGGGGCAGCCTCACTCTATGGACCCCTACATACATCCCCACAACTCGTGCAAACATGTGCTAAGCAGGGGGCAGCCCTCACCTCCCACAACTACTGTACCAAATTGCCCTACAGGACACTCAATGAACCTAGAGCAGAATCCACTACTCGATGATGGGAAGGTGCTGGAACAACTGGTGATGGAAGAGGAACCAATGGATCATTGAGCACACGGTTTCTAACCCTGTCGCTCAATTTTGCTCCTGGCCTATCCTGGGGCATGCCTCTCCCAACCCCCTGAAAAGATCTAATATCAAAGTAATTGGGCTTTTTGCCCAATTCAAATTCCGCCCATAATTTCTTCAAAAAATACATTGGGACCTCATGATTGGAGTGTGGTGGACCATCCACCACCTCTCCCAAAAGTGGCTAGCAATGTCCGGGTGCCTACACCATCGAATAGAGATCTGTGGCTTCTTTGGATCTATCTCTTCACCCATCTTAGGGTTCACAAAATATTTTTTTAAATCTATTTTTGTTATTTTTAAATCATTAACTTGTTTGTATGTGAGGCCATCTGCATAAAATGCACTCAATCACTCACACCAGCTACGATAGCTATCTAACTCGCTATCTAGTGCCTGCACAAACTGTACAATGCCTTGCATACTATCTGCAAGGCATAACAACTGAGGGGGTGGATGAGGCTCACGCCTTATAGTGTGAATATCTCTAATCAGAGCATCAATATTTGTCCTAATTGTCTGTCACAACTGCTCTGGTGGAGGTGGAGGTGGAGGTGGTACTATACCTAATAGCTCATCTATCTCAAACTCATCCATCATGTGAAAATAATCTGCATATATATACAAACATGAAAATTTACAATTACAATTACAAACATGAAAATTTACAATTACAATTACAAACATAAAAATTTACAAACTTGAAAATTTACAATTACAATTACAAACATGAAAATTTACAAACTTGAAAATTTACAATTACAATTACAAACATGAAAATTTACAAACTTGAAAATTTACAATTACAATTACAAACATGAAAATTTACAAACCTGAAAATTTACAATTACAATTACAAACATTAAATTTTCGATTACTTTTATAGGATTTTATATAGATT
Source organism: Cryptomeria japonica (assembly GCF_030272615.1). Classification (NCBI taxonomy): domain Eukaryota; kingdom Viridiplantae; phylum Streptophyta; class Pinopsida; order Cupressales; family Cupressaceae; genus Cryptomeria; species Cryptomeria japonica. The sequence goes on from NC_081410.1 coordinate 504,337,941, forward strand.
GTTACAAACAGAGATTAATCAAAAATTTATAAAAGACATTTAAGGGAAGAATTATTAGGATTATGATCTTTTTAGTAGAGCATATGTATTGGTTATTCTTATTTTTAGAAGCTCACTTCATCAATGTTCGACAAGATATATGAAGGGTTGATCGTAAAACTACATAGTTTTTTAAAGTTGAAGGTGCATTTGGGCTTTAGAAGATCTTCCATGACTTGTAAAGTCAAAGGAGGTGATCTAAAACCAAGCATATAATTATTTTGAATTTTATAAAATCATTATGCTCAATCAATTTGGGAAATATAAAAATAATATCCAATCTCTTTACTATTATTTAATTAAACTAGTCCCTTTGTTTGTCAATGTGAGTGTTCCCTTTCTAATTTTAAATTACAAACTTGAAAATTTACAATTACAATTACAAACATGAGGAGGCATCATAGGTTTCTCTATTCATCCTTTTGTGGTAAAATTAGAAAGGGATAACTATGATTCTTTTGTAAAATGGTATCTTCATAAGTTTTACGTGGTTTAATCATTTTCCTTTTATGTATGGAGTCATACCTAAACTAGAAAAACTAGAAAATATATAATCTTGGTGTAACATCATTGACCATGTACGAGTGATTTGATCTAGTATCAAGATCATGATTCTATGTGTATTGCATTGGATATTGATTTCCCCCATGCACTTTGGAATAGACTTTAGGAGATCCATACCCTTCCCTTTGTAGATGAAGATCCATACCCTTCCCTTTGGAATGGATATTGTTTCATTCCCTTTGTAGATGAAGATCACATACCCTTCGATGGTGATACTTAAGAGGAAATTCATTATATCATATTAAATAGTTTATTTACTTAAGATCAACTTTTATTTACATATTAAATAATTTTAAAAATATATTTTAATTATGTACATCAATTATATCAATTAGAATAAACATTTGGTAATGAAATACAAGCAATTATCATAAAAAATTTAGAATCAATTCATTCTAAATGTAAAATGATACATACACATATAAATATATAATCATTTTTTTAATTTAATATATACTTGGCAAAATAAATTTATATAGACGTGTAAATTTTTAAGTAATTTAGTGGGGTTTATAATGAAACCTATCCAAGAAAATTTGTCATATATTAGAATACATAACTCATCTACCCTATATAGACACCACCCTCAACTCTCCCTTCTTGTTGGTTCTTATTTTACTATTTCAATTAATGCTTTCACATAATATAATACATTCACTTCCAACACACACTCTACTATAATACATTCACTTCCAACACACACTCTACTAATATTGCTACAATAAGATTGCAATACCTCAAACTCTTGATGTACACCTTCTATTTATACTTTCTTGCTTTCCGTTTGAGGCAAGTAGGTCACTAAGTCCAATCCTTTTGAGAAATCAACAAACATTTCTTAGACATGAGATGGATTATAAACATCATAGGTAGTTGGGAGCTTATTCATAATTCTTAGTAACATGTGATGGATTATAAACATGATACTTCGCAATTGATAATAATTCTATTTCATCTAAAATAATTACATATTCCCACCATTGTGCAAACTATGCACTAAAGAATTACAAGGTGATTATTGCCTAGTGATAGATATTGGTATAACAAATTACATTTTATTACAAATTGGTATAAGATAAACCAAATAATTATAACATACACTTTCATGGCCTACCCTTATATTGACATGTATGAAAACATAATGACGTAGTGATTGTATTAGTTGATATCCACTTGTAGCCTAGACAATTCCTACACTATCTACAATGACCCATTTCTAATCATAGCCAGTCCTCTTGATCATGCAAAAAAATGGGCCACCATGCCCTATACATGAGGTCTTGATTATTAGTTGTTATCATTAAGACCAACACTAACACTACCCTCAACGGTCTTCCACCATACTTGTATAGGCCTTAGTTCAATACTCTAACCAATATATTTTTGACACATTATGACACAATGATGGTGCATAATCTTGAGAGGTCACCTAAACACAATGACATGGATAAAATTCAGGGGCTCCTCAACATTTCCCTCACTATATTCTATGCCCCTCTAATGCCAATCCCTTTTACTCATTTGCATTCTTCATTCTTGATGTGGATTTGGCCATGTGTGTATGATTGTGCCATTTATATTTTGAATGTAAATCTTTCAGTTTTACTTTGATCTTATTCTAGATGCTTCATTTGTTGCATTGTATGCCCCTGAGTGTTTATTGTTTGCTTAGTTTGATATATGTTTTGTGATTTCTTTGGACCCATGATGTGTTGGATCGCCTTATGGTGATTTGTAATTTTGTAGTTACATTGAGATGAATGATGATCTATTATACCTTTGCTAATTATGATAGACTAAAAACCAAAAAAAATAAAATTTAACTCTAAAAGCTCCAATCAAAAACTAAATATATGTTCCATTTGATACAACACTGCTAGGAAAAACACTGATCACTAAGCACCATTTAATTTAGGGTTTAGGGTTTAGGGTTAATCAACCAAGATAGTCAAATTTAGGGTTAATCAACCAAGATAGTCAAATTTCTCCTGGGACTTGTTCGTTTTTTTCTATTTAAGGTTTAGTGTTCGTTTTTTAATTCAAGGTTTATTGTCTGTTTTTTGCGTCTAATGTTTATTGTTCATTTTTCTATTCAGGATTTATTGTCTATTTTTTGCGTCTAATGTTTATTTGTTTTTCTGTTCAAGGTTTATTGTCTATTTTTTGCGTCTAATGTTTACTGTTCGTTTACGTTTTTGTTTTTTTCCTACAGTTTAAATACTATTCATGTTTTTTTTTTCCTACGGTTTTTACTATTCATGTTTTTTGCAATATTTGAAAACTGAAAACTATTTTAAACATGAAATAAAAGACGATTTTCAAACTTTAAAACATAAAAATTAAAAAATATCAATACATTAACATTTTTTTTATGAAAAACAATAAAAATAAATAAAATAGAATATAAAAAATAAAGCTAAATACCTGGAAGGAGGTAAAAATGGTCTAGGGGGTCAGCTGAGGTGAAGAAAACGGGTACCCGTGCTCCTTAGAAATGCCTGCCCGTTTTTCAAACAGTAAAAATGATGGTAAAATGGTTAAAAATAAAAAATAAATACATTTCAAAAACGGACGCCCGTTTTCTTCAAATCGGGTGCCCGATTTGAAGTAAACGGGCGTCTGTTTAGCTTCGGGCACCCATTGCTAAACGAACTCCCATTTTGTTTTGGCTCGGGCACCCGAAGCTAAACGGGTGCCCATCTAGCAGGCTCATTTCCCAACCCGCGGACTTCCGTAGGATTGGGACCCAACTCTATACATTTACCCTTATGTTTCACCTAATATAATTTATAATTTACCTAGACACGTTAATCACACAGAACCATCATAGACAATAAAATATGAGAACAAGGTAATTAAAATAGCTAACAAGTGCTTATTAGATATCAAAACCCAATGTCCTAATTTTATAACCAAAGTAGGCATGTATGTAGTGTTTGAAATTTTGAATATTATTAGTAGACAATCAATAGATTAGGATAAAGAAACTTAAGATTATGTGATAAAAAAATGGTTAAAATTATTTATCAAATATATTTAATAACATTGATAGAAGTACATAAAGTAGTATGCAAACACAAAATTGAATGGAAAACCCTTATGAGAAAGAAACCTTACAACCAAAATGCATTCATCATTACATTATTTAGGATACAAATATTCAATATAGGTCACTTACAAAGTATTGATCTATAATATTACAATATATTGTTATATAATTATCCTTCTAATGTCTACCATTTAATGTTCAATGGAACCATTCTTCATGACTACCCTTTATTGGTCTTTCCAACTAACCTTAACACATTCACATGATAAGATACATACAAAAGAAAAATTATTGAATACCAATTTCAGTTATCCAACTAGCACATGAAATGCCAAGAATAAAAAAAGTATAAATTCCAATCATAACATGATATCAACATGTATATATCACTAAATGTGATGTCTCCACCTCAATAGTTACTATGTATAATTTTGGATATTGTTGAGAAGTTTGATGGAATGATGTGTTGTCATTGATGTCAACATATTCTTTTGTGTATTCCAGTGTTGCAGTCAGATTAAATGAGTTGGTTTGGCTAGTGTGTTGCAAGTGATCTATTGCGGTTTAATGGGTTTAGAGATACTTATCTCTAGTTGATTCAACGAAATATTCAGTGATCTACATGATGATTTGATCAATTTATGAGGTCCGATATAATGGTTGGTTGTTCAGTTGTTTGTGGTGTTCGGCATTCTGGTTTCTACTCCGCATTGCTCCAGAATTGCAATATCTTGGTTTGTGGATTTGGCAAAGCTTTTGGGATGCTCATATGTGTCCTCAATTCAAATGGTTCATGATTTGGAGGTCCGCAAGTGAATCTTTTAGTTTGACAGTCAGTTCTATGTGTGTTCTTGAGGTTCGGTATATTGATGAAAAAGATTCTAGTAAGTTGTGATGTTGCGGTGGTTGTTGCTTGCTGATGCTTCTAGATTGTGTTCTATCCATGTTGATGGTCCACATTGATCATTGTGTGTGTTATTGATCATTTTCTTGATCCATTGGTGTTCTTCATGTTATGTGACATTCATGATGATTGTAGCATATTGGGGATGTTCAAGACGTAATTATTGGTGGTGTTTCTTGCCTGTGGTGTTGATTTAGGTCCAGACTATGTTTTAGCCAACATTGTTTTGGTCCACATGTATTGTTGTAGCGTGTGAGGTTATATTCTTATTATTTGTGTTGAGGGTTGAGGGTTGATCCGACCTTGAAATATAGGTTGATGATTTGTATAAATGTATGTAATATTCATCTGCGAGATGTGTCTGAATTGTATGTACAAGTGTGTGATCGAGTAAGTGTGCAAACAAGTGTTTTGATCTTTCGAAAGTGTAAAGAAAGTGTGTAGCAAAGAAGATCAGATTGTGCTTAACCAAAACTATAACCAGGCATGAGGAGATGATATTTCATCAGTTCATGATCCTCTGGATGTAATCCAAGTGTTTGTCTAAGATAGTGAGTCTTCCTCAAGGTTGTGGCCCTTCTTGTTTTGTTATTTGAGTAATGAGCTCTAGGCAGTGTGCTTGAATGCATGTGTGTTCCCCACTGTAATATTTCATTCTCCTAACAAGGTATTATCTCATTGTGGGTAGGTTCCCACAGTGGTTTTTTCCTTAACCGGGTTTTTCATGTCAAAAAACTTGGTGTTATGTGTGTTGTTGATGTGGTGATTGTTTATGCTTTCATTGTTAATTATCAGTTCTGAATTTAATTTTGAGTTCTGTAGAGTTTGTGAGCAAACTGATTCACCCCTCCTCTCAGTTTGTTGCCTTGTTGCCAACATTTGGTATCAGAGCTAGATCCTTTGGAAGAAGCTTGACTGCTTGAGGAGATCTGGGATGGCAACCTTTTCTTTTAATAAGGAAATATCATTTGTGATGCATCCATGAAGATTATTGGAAGATTACTAAGAATGAGTATGGTCCTACAACTCCAGATGAGATAAAGGAAGTTGAATTTAATATAAGAGCTAAGGGAGCATTGTTGAATGCTTTGTCTGATTCTGAGATGACTAATGTGATGGATTTGCAGACTGCTCATGAGATCTGGAAGAATCTAGAGACTTTGTATGAAGATGACAACCATGTGAAAGTTTCTAAGTTGCAGAGCTTGAAGGAAAAGTATAAGATGTTGAAGATGAGAAAAGATGAGAACATTACCTCCTTTATGTAGAATGTTAATGAGCTTGTGTTGAACATCAGATGTGTCAGTGGCGTATTGGAAGAATCTAAGATTATGGCTAAAGTGTTGAGATCCTTGCCTCATGCTTACAAGTACAAGGTTGTTGCTATTGAGGAGATCTAGACGATGACATATGTGACTAGAGACATGTTGATTGGAAAGCTTGCTTCTTTTGAGTTGAGAAAATTCAATGAATCTCTTCCTAAATCAAAATCTGCATTCAAAGCTACTATATCCAGGAAGCAGAAATATGATCTAGGAGAAAGTTATACTTAGGGTATCTAGATATGAGAAGGAGATGAGAAATCTTGAAGAAGAAGAAAGAGAGCTTGAAGAGCTTGAAGCCTTGATTGCCAGAAGATTGCCTAAAGGTGTTGGTAAGTATGAAGGGAAGTTGTGTCTTAAATTTTTTTCATCCAATAAGATAGGACATTTTGCCTCAAGGTGTCTGGAAAGAGTTTCTAAGAAGCCATTGAAGCCATATAAGCCTAAATATTAGAAGTGTTATTTTGTTGTTGATGAAGGTGTGACGGATGATGATTTTGAGAAGGGAAATTCAAGAGATCAGTGGGTGTTCATTTCTATCAAGGAAGATGATCCGGTGACTACTGATTCTACTAGCTGCATCATTGAAGAGAAAGCTTTGGCTACTAAAGTTGAAGAGAAAGATGAATGGGTTATTGACAGTGGTTGCTCTCATCATATGACAGGTGATAAGAGTATGTTTGTGAGTATGGAAAATTATGATGGTGGTGTAGTAAGATTTGGAGATGACAAAGCTAGTATAATTCGTGGTAGAGATTCTATTTCTCTTGATGGTAAGTGTAGACACCTAAAATTGTCATGTCTAATTAAATAAATATTTTATTTATTTAATTATCTAAGCCTAATTCTTCTATTAATTAAATAAATTTTTATTTATTTAATTAATTCATTTATCCTCTTCTAGCCTTATTTCTCATTTAAATAAATACATTTATTTATTTAAATTATCCTTTTCCTAAATTAAATAAATATTTTATTTATTTAATTGATCCCACTTCTTCTATTAATTAAATAAATCTTTATTTATTTAATTAATTCATTATCTTTTTCTACACATGACACATGTCATTCATCTCTTAATTCATACACTACCTACCTCTTTCATTATTTTGGTATTTCTTTTACCTACCCTCTAATCCTAGCCGACCTCTCTTTTTACACCTCTCAATATTAACCCTCCATTTCTTATTGTGTCTTCTATTTAAGAAGATGTTCTCTTCATTGTCAAACCCTAATGACTAATGACTGATTTTGGAGTACTTGGCTACACTACGATCCTACTTGCAACCACATTCCGTTCTTTGTTGAGCTCTTGTGCATATTAAAATCTGAGAGCAAATATATCAAGCAAGATCAATGGAGATAGGAAGAATGGAGATCAAAACCCTATTGGACATGTGATGGTATAATCTTTGTGATTTTGAGTTATTTGCATTGTCTTAGGTAATCTTCATATGTTGTGGTGGATCTTTGTTGTTGTTAGGCTAGGGTTTGGTGGTTGAATTCATTTAGCCTTTCAATATTGTTATTATTGTTATCCATTTTCACCATACACATTTTGGCACGCCCAGTGGGACCCTTGTCCCTTTGCATTTAACATTTTTGTTGCAAATTTCGCATTTTTGAAGTTGCAGATCGGACAATTTTCGATGACATTTTAGGTTTTTCCGCGTCTGCGAGCGTTCGGATCGCGTTTTTGTGTTTCAGAAGCATCTGCAATATCTTTAATCGCGTCTGTATTTTTGCCAGATTTTATTTTTGCAAGTTTCTGGAACCGCGTCTGTGAATTAAAACCGCGTCTGTGATTGATCTTATCACGTCTGTGTTCGGGAATAGCGTCTGCGGTATCCAAGCGCGTCTGTGCATTACAGAACCGCGTCTGTGTTGTACAGACGCGTCTGTGTCTGGTATAACTGTGTCTGTGTTTTTTGTTTTGCAAATTTGTCAATTTTCTTTGATTCGGGTTTTCGGATTTTGTACTTAGGGTTTCAGATCTGGATTATTTTCGGCTAACCCTTGCAGATCTAGCTAACCAAGTTTGTGCAGCTTGCTTTGGAGGCAAAAAAACTTTTTTGTTGAAGGCCCCTTTTTCACAAAGTCTTTTGGGTTTTCTAAAATTTACCTAACTTGTGTGCTTGCAGGAAGGGGTTATTATTTGAAACAACCCAAACTACTAACAATTTTGTTGCAGGGCCTTAGCTAGGGTTTTGTAGTGTGCCTTGTTTTCATAGATTAGCAAACACTTCCATTGGTGCACTAAAATTGAATCATTGTCTTTTGTGTCTTGAGCAATAGGCTCTTTTTGTTTGATCTTTAGAGGGCCTGTCTTCCCGTGTGGTCATTAGGACTACTAGTGAGAAGAGAACGACCCAAGTGGTAGCGAGGAAAACCCACCTCTTCCGAATCACTATAATCAAATGTATTCATGGTGAAAACTATGAATAACGTGTGCTGATTAGTTCATACCGACACTATGTCTCCCCATAAACCCGTTTGATCAAATTTATTTGATCATTTGTAGGGCGTAACCCCTACCGGCTGGGAGCCTTCTGTATTTACAGAGCTGAAAGTGCCGCATGTATGGCCACACGAGCAGATGTCCTTACTAGCACCTTTTTGTTTTAGAAGCCCAAATCCTTCTAGTTGTTGAGGCAGGAGGTCGGACCTCTGGTAGCGGCCCACACACATACGGTTCTTAGTAGAGATACAAAGTTCGCCATGGGGAGTTTTCATGGGGACTGATGCTTGGCTAACCCGAGAAGTGAGTGCCGAGGGTGGAGCCAGTGAGGTCAAGCATCTAAGTATCCGCTCTGAATAGCGTAGCCTCGGGGGTAAAACCCTATGTGGGATCAACAACTATTGTCTTGGCCAGCCCTAAGATTTGTGCTTGTCTTATGCTAAACACTCAAACATTCAAGACAAAACAACAAAACATTGTGTCTTTTGTGTCTTCAAGTGTATGCAAAACTTTTTACATCAAACAACACACTTTTGGAGTCTAAACAGTTTGCAAACATTGGGTCATCAACATTGTGTCCTCTTGTCACGAAAAATAGTCAAATAGTCGGATTTGGTCACAACAAAACAACTTCACACATTGGAAAAATTGCACTAAGGTTACAGAAACACGTCTATGTCTGTTTAAACCGCGTTTGAGTCATATAAGCGCGTCTGTGAAGGGCAGAATAGCGTCTATGTTTTCAATAGCATCTGTGTCAAATAGAGAGGCGTCTGTGTCTGGGAATCACGTCTGTGAAGTATACAGAGGAGTCTGTGTCAGGAATTGAAAACTTTAACAGTCTAGCAAACAAAAAAAAATCAGTTTCGGTATACTTGAGCTTCCTAGGTTGTCTCTTCAGGTTTCATCTAGCGTTCAGCTTGTTCTAAGGTTTCATACAGTCCATCATTGCTTTACATCTCATTTTACATTCATACTTGTCAGAACTTGAGTCAAAAGGTCACTTGCTTGTCCTCATCATACTTTGTCAACACACTACATACTACTACACTTTGCTAAGTGGTCCCTCATCAAGGTTTCTTACCTTTGGGTCTCATTTGGTCTTACTTAGAGTCAAGGTCAGCTTACCTCATCAAGAGAAACTATCCTCTCTTTGGAAGTCACACCTACTCTACTACTTACATACTTGGTCTTACACTTTGGACATTGCAAGTACACCTCAAGATTCATTTACACTCCATACAACTCTTGGTCTTCCATACTCTTGTCATTTTTCATCTAGTCTCTCACATATTGGTCAAACACCTAGTTCATGGTTGAAACCCGCCTTCAAAAATCTAGGAGAATAGCTAAAGAAGCTCAAGAATCCGTAAACATGAGTTCTTATGAGTATGACAATGATCTATTCTACAATCCTGAGCACACTACATTACCAGACATGAATATTTATAGACATAATCCAAATGTGGAAAGCACAAACACTATAAACAACAATGCTACGCACAATGACAATGTTGACAATTCTTCAATACTATCAGCAGACATAGAAGAATCCATAATGAATCCTCAATTCAATAGATTGGTTGAAGAGATAATGAGGAGAGATCGTCAATACTTTTTACACATGATGGCACAAAGTGGAGCTAAAATACCGCATGATTTTGACTTATCTCAACTTATAGAAAGTCGACCCTCACAACAAACTCAACTCAACATGGATCAAAGGAGACCAAATAGTGGAGGAAATAGAGGACCGAATAATATGATGCCTGAGTCACCATCAGTTTTGCTTCAAAAACCAGCAATCCCACATACACAAGCTCAAACATATGATACTTACACTCAAAGACCATCGTGGAGGCCTTATGCTCAAACACATGCTCAAGGTGTGGATCAATCAAAACAAGTGGATACTCAAGGACATCCTCAAAATTTTGACACAAGGAGACCTCATGTCAAAATTGGGGGCAACACAATGGAAAATGAAAGGCCTATTGAATATGGTTTATATACACAAAATAGATATGGAGTCCCTCAACATGAAGTTATGCCAAGTGCTCCATATATGTCGCAACAATATAGACCTCCATATGGACATGTCTACGATCAATATCATCCATACATGCAACAAGCTCCTCCTCAAATGGGTGTTTCAAACATGGGGTATGCTACAAGAAATCAATCTCCTCCCAAAAATAATTTGGAGCAACAAATTAGGGATCTACAAAAGAAAATGGAGGACATGAGTACATCAAAACCTACATACACTATGAGAGATATATGTCCTTATCCCTTTGATAAGAGCATTCCAATGCCTCCATTTCCTCCACACTTTGTAACGCCAAAATTTGACAAATATAGAGGGAGAGGAGACCCCAAGGCACACATACGACAATTCTTCACAGCTTGCATTGAGGTAGCGGCAGAAGAAACATACTTGATGAGGTTGTTCCCACAGAGCTTAGGAGATCAAGCTATGGAATGATTTTCTCAATTACCTCCTGGTATTAAGTCATGGGGCGACTTGGCAGAGGCATTCATTCAGCATTTCTCTTACAACATTGAAACAGATGTCTCAGTTACTACCTTGTGCAATACGAAACAAAAGGAAGGAGAATCTTTCGCAACATTTTTACAGAGATGGAGAAACTTAGCTAGCAGATGCTCTTGCGAAATCCCGCAAAAACAAATGGTAGAAATGTTCACACAAAATGTTAACAAGGCTATTGGATATGATCTCAGGAAAGCTTGTTTGTCTACATTCAGGGATGTTATTGAAAAGGGCCTAGCAACAGAAAAGGTCTTAATTGAACAAGGAGTTATCAAGCTATTCAAAGAAAACAAAGAGGACTTTAAGGGAAAGGACAAACCAAAATTTTGGAACAAGAACAAGAACACAGTTAATGATGGCGTTGTTGATGCCAATACAGTGAGACCAAAGTTCGTCTTTTCTGGATCAAGTTCTACCAACAATCAAGTGAATACTCAAACAACTTCCAGATCACGAAGGAAGTACACTCCATTGGGAGAACCACTTGAATCAGTCTTCAAAAAGCTAGTGGCAAACAAAGTGATCACAGTTCCAGATTTTCCTCCATATGAACCAAAGGTCAAACCAAATTGGTGGAATGATGATGAGTATTGTGAGTTTCATAAGAGCAAGGGTCATAAGACAAGTAATTGCCATCGATTGAAAAACATTATGCAAGATCTCATTGATAGAGGCGACATTGAGATTGAGGGACATTCATCTAATCAAGAGCATGAGATGTTTAAGGAACCATTCCCAAAACATGACAAAGGAAAAGGCAAAGTCACAGATGATCAAGCCAATTACACTAGAGCACCTTACAATTATGATTCTACTATCAATCACATCTCGATGGACAATCATATTTCTACTATCACTATCAAAAACAAAAATCTTGAGAATCCTTCTCAGAGACCCAAGATTGTCCTAAAAGGTGTGGGATCTTCCTCCGAATCTACCTCTGAATGTCATGTTACAACCCGTCGAGGTAAGATTACATTGCCAGGTACCTCCACTAAGAATACCAATCCTTTATCAATCAAGCCTAAGTACGACCTTGAAGAACAATTAGGGAAGACACCCGCGCTCATCTCCATTCTGGAGCTTCTACGTATATCCCCTGCACATAAAGCTATCCTTGACAAAATCTTGAGAGACACTGCTGTCCCTACGGATCTGAACGTGGATCAGTTTCAAGCCATGGTGGGATACCTATCCATTCCACATTCCCTCACGTTCACAGAAGCCGATGACGCCTCCATAAGTCAGCCACATAATGCACCTTTACATGTTGAAGCTTTCATACATAAACATAGAATCAAGAGAGTCCTGATAGATGGAGGAGCAGGTCTAAATATTTGTACCTTGAGTACCATAAGACAATTGGGATATTCCGACAAGGCTGTGAATGCTACAAACCAAATCACCATCAAGGCTTATGATGATGAAGAGCACTCGTCCAAGGGCACAATCACCTTACCGCTAAGAATAGGGCCAGTCACAAAGGATGTGGTTTGTCAAGTCCTAGATCTAGATCTCACGTATAACATATTGCTAGGACGTCCTTGGATTCATGAAATGAGGGCAGTCCCATCAACATACCATCAATGCATTAAGTTTCCTCATAATGGAGTCGAGGTAACAGTCAATGGTGATCCAAATCCATTCATATATTGCAATAACTTGAGGTCACATACTGAAACTATCATTCCCAGTAATCGTGAGGCTACTCCTTCTTCAGCATACATTGATCCTGAGTCATTAAAACCCTCGACATCCAAACAAGGTGAACTTAGAGGCAAGTTTCAAGACAAAGGCATGGGAGAATACACTTTGAATCAAACAATGTTTTTACGACAAGTCATGAGCTCTCCAAAAGAATATGGGAGGCCACATCCTAACAAGAAAATCTCCATCATGATACTCAAATGGGATCCTACCATCTTTCAAAGATGGGGCGAACTAGAAGAGGAAAATTTATACAAAATTCTTTATAAAGATAGTGAAGAGGACACACATGATCAGACTATTATACCCTGTGAGAACTATGGCAAAGGCTTTAAAATTCTACAAAAATTCAGGTATGATGGAAAAAGCCCTCTCGGGTTATGCAAAGAAGGTGTTATGGAGCCCTTACAACCTGAGCTAACTACAAGAAGAGAACGCTCCAAGGGACTTGGTTTTCTGAATTCCAAGATTCACAATAAAAGAACAAAAGAGGCATGGCGAATCAAAGTTGCCGAAGTTCAACAAGAGGATTATCCTTCCACAGATTCTAATGAGTGGGAATGGGGTTCAGACAAATCCTCCAGTGACTATGAGCTCACCGAGACATTCAGAGAGCGAGATGAACCTACAGAGGAGGAGGAATTTTACAAAAAGTTCAGAGTTGGTCAAGAACCAACCCATAAGGATCCCGCACAGTCTTCGTTTCAAGGTCCTAGGTTGAAATCGCATAGGATGAGGACACCTGTCCCAGAAGGCGCTACTAGTGATGACAATTTGGATTCGCTCACGATCGAAACTGATGAGGAGAGTGCCATTGATGACCTCGACGATTGCCTTGACATACCTGAATATAACCACATCTTCACTATTAGTCCAGCAAACTCTGAAAACACTAATGAACTTCCCCTTGTTCACCCCCAACTCATTGACTGGGATCATGAAGGACCAGCACAATTTGATACATTTCAAAATGACGAAGCTATTGTCGACTATCTTGGCATTCGAGATGATCTTCCCCCTGGAGACCACAAAGCAGGATACACCATAGAACTCAACAACATGGCATACTTCGGTGAGGGTGTCGGGCCTTCTAGTCGCAAAAATGTGAAAATAAGAACAAAACAAGGGTCTTATGGCGAAAACCACACTGTGGCGCTATCTGACCCCAAAAAAGTAAAAAGAAAGGATGTATCTGAGGGCGAAAACCTCTCTGAGGCACCCGAAGATGGAAGGCTCGACATTCTCCCAGCATCATATGAGGAAAAATCATCCATGTTGGTAGAGGAGACTATAAAGACAAATATTGGTACAGAAGAGGTTCCACACAACATATTCTTGGCGCAATCTTTGACAGAGGCCGAAAGGACAAAATTCATAAGCTTCTTCAAGGAACGACAAGTCAACTTTGCATGGTCATACGCTGATATGCCTGGACTGGATCCGGATTTGGTTATGCATCATTTGACAGTCAAACCGGGGGCAAAACCAGTAAAACAGAAATTGAGGAAAATGCATCCACAAGTGGCATTACTCGTCAAGGCAGAACTGGAGAAATTATTGGATGTCGGATTCATACGACCAATTGATTATCCCGAATGGATCTCCAATTTGGTACCTATCAGCAAACCAGATCGCAGTATCCGAATATGTACAGACTTCAGAGATATCAACAAGGCTTGCCCAAAGGACGATTTCCCATTACCAAACATAGACTTGATCGTTGATCTCATAGCAGGTCATGAAATGTTATCCTTAATGGACGGATTTTCTGGATATAATCAAATTAGGATTGCACCTGAAGATCAACATAAAACATCATTCACTTGTCCATGGGGAACCTTCTGTTGGAACGTCATGCCCTTTGGGCTGAAAAATGCAGGCGCCACTTATCAACGAGCGATGACTACTATCTTTCATGATCTCATGCACATAACCGTGGAAGATTATGTTGACGATCTTTTAGGAAAGTCAATAGACAGAGATACACACTTAGACATACTTGCAGTTGTCTTTGATCGGCTGGAAAAGTACAAGGTAAGACTAAATCCAAAGAAATGCATCTTTGGAGTAACCTCCGGGAAGCTCCTAGGATTCATTGTGTCTAAAAGAGGAATCGAGGCCGATCCAGTGAAAGTAAAGGCTATCTTGGACATGCCGCCACCCAAGAATATCAGTCAACTTCGATCTTTACAAGGGAGACTCAAGTCGATACGAAGATTCATCGCACAACTTGCAGATAAGTGTAATCCTTTCCAGCACCTGCTACATAAAAATATCAAGTTCAAATGGGATGAGAACTGTCAACAGGCTTTTCAGACGCTCAAAGACTATCTTTTGAACCCACCAGTCTTAATGCCACCCATTCCAGATCAACCGTTGCTACTTTACATATCAGCTACTCCAACGGCACTGGGGGCACTCCTAGCACAACAAATACCTAACGGCAAGGAAAAAGCAATCTACTATATCAGTCGCACATTGGTGGGATATGAGCTAAACTACACTCCAATCGAACGTGCATGTCTCGCTATGGTCTTTGCTTCACAAAAGTTACGACATTATATGCTCACTCACAAGACTCAGTTGATTGCCATAATTGATCCACTAAAATATCTTCTCAACAAAGCTACACTTACTGGGCGGCTGGCCAAGTGGGTAATGATTCTGAGTGAATTTGACATCGAATACGTGGACAGGAAAGCAATCAAAGGACAAGCCATTGCAGATCAATTGGCAAATGCTCCCATGATAGATGATGTTCCTCTACAGTCAGAATTTCCAGATGAGTCCATTCTAACAATATCACCTGCAAAGCCATGGCAATTATATTTTGACGGCTCATATACACAGCATGGGGCAGGAGCGGGTATACTCTTTATAACTCCTCAAGGCGATTCTATACCAAAATCATACCGCTTATCATTTCCTTGCACCAACAATATAGCGGAATATGAGGCATTAACAACTGGATTAAGAATTGCAGTTCAGTGGAAGATCCAAGAGCTTCGTGTTTTTGGGGATTCTCAACTGGTCATACGGCAAGCAACTGATGATTACCAAACAAAAGATGAAAAACTAATGCCCTACAAACAACTGGTAGATGATCTGAAACAACACTTTGCAAAGATAGAGTTTGAGCAGATACCAAGAGAACAGAATCGTGCTGCAGATGCCATGGCTACAATTGCTTCGCTCATTGATCTGCCGCAAAATGAGACCTGCTATGAGTTCCTGGTAGACAACTTGCTGATTCCATCATATGAGATCACTCGTACGGAAATGATATGTGTTGTTGGTCCTGAATCCCAGTTATATGGTTCCATATTCACATACCTTCGCGACAATATCTTACCTCCCGATCTATCAAACAATCAACGCCGCACTTTCATTCGCCAATCCTCTCGATACGTCATTTTAGCTGATATCCTATACCAACAAGGTCTAGATGGCACCCTTCTTAGATGTTTAGAGAATGACGAAGCTCAGATTGCGTTACGAGAAGTGCATGAAGGGATATGTGGCCCGCATACTAGTGGTCCTACCTTGGCCAAGAAACTTATCAGGATGGGATACTACTGGCCTACTATGGAAAAAGATGCATATCAGTTTGTCAAGAAGTGTAAGCAGTGTCAAATTCATGGAGACCTCATACATGCACCAGTGCAGGAACTACAACCACTTGCATCTCCTTGGCCCTTTTGTCAGTGGGGACTCGATCTCATAGGCAAGATTCACCCTCCTTCTTCCAATGGACATAAATTCATTATCACAGCCACAGAGTATTTCACAAAGTGGATTGAAGCCGTGCCTCTCACACAAGTTACTGGGAAACAAATTGCTACCTTCATTTTGAACTACATCATTTGCCGATATGGGATTCCTACTTCCATTATTACTGATAACGGGCGTCCCTTCAAAAATCAGGATGTTCGTGAACTCTGTGACCGCTTCCATATCTCTCACCGTTTCTCCACACCATATTACCCCCAAGGTAATGGCCAAGCTGAGGCGTCTAATAAAACAATTCTCAAAATCCTTAAAAAGACAGTCGACGAGGCTGGCCGTAACTGGCATATCCAACTCAATCCTGCACTTTGGGCCTATCATACAAGTGTCCGCACACCTACAGGAGCTACACCCTACTCACTTGTCTACGGCACTGAAGCCATCTTGTCTATTGAGGTCGAGTTACCTTCTTTACGGGTCTCTTTGAGAAACATAATCAATGATGAAGATTACAGGGTCTCTCGCTTACAAGAACTAGAACTGTTGGAGGAACGAAGACACACTGCTTTTAATCATCTCAAGGCTTACCAACAAAGAATGAGTCGCAGTTACAATCACAAAGTCAAGCCTCGCACATTTGAAGTAGGTGACTTAGTCCTCAGAGAGAACCCCAAGAATCAGCAAGACAGAGATAAGAAGGGCAAGTTCGAACCAAACTGGCTTGGTCCTTACATCATCACAGCGGTATATGGATCTGGGGCATATCAGCTCTCAACTACAGAAGGTGAACCTTTGGAGAATCCTATCAACAGCATGCACCTTCGTAGGTTTTACACATAGCTCTTCAGAGTATCCTAATTCAAAATTACAAAAAAAAAAAAAAAAATCAAAAATACAAAAAAAAAATTATAAAACAAAAAAATCGTCACTTGGTGAAAACCTGGCAAACAGACGCCTTGTGACACAACAAAAAAAATTGAAAAATCAAAAAAAGTAAAGAGAAATAATTTCGTCCAACGGTGAAAACCACTTCGGTGGCGCCCTGGGCAAGTACAATGGTGAAAACTGGGTCACCAGCGCCATGCGTAGAGACATTGCTCCTCCCTCCTTCAGGATTCTCTTTCATCCTTTCACTTCACACACACTCACAACCTATTCATCCACAATAAACTTACCCATTCCCATCATGGCTTGTTATTGATCTACCTAAGATTGGTTAGCCATCCATAAACCTCCCTTTTCACATCCTTTTCCATCCATAATAAATCAGATCCTATCTGTGGCTAAGGCAAATCCTACGTCTAGTGATGGGTGTGGAACTGAGAACATCACATGTTTCAAGGAGTACAGTTTCTTCCAGCTTCCTTCAGTCTATCCGTGCACAATCCGCAGTAAAGCAACATTTGCATCACAGATCCGCAATAAAATTTCATCTTCTCCACAATAAAGTATCAGTTTCATGGATTCAATCAGTTTTAGATGAGACACAGCAGCAACAATGGGCTTCAACAAATCAAATCTTTCAACAGACTCAGACAACATATGGTTCAGTGCTATCTATCCTTTTTGTGAAAGTAAACATTGTGACCACAATCAAATAAGACTTATACAAGTGACAAGAGACACTAAACTTGAGGACTACAGTGGATGTTGGTGTCGAGTCTTGGTTTTCTTTTGATTTTATCTTTTGGTGACATGTCTTTTAGCTTTTCCAGGATGTCTTTGACTAGAGATTCTATCTCCAAGATGTCTTTAACTAGAAAGGTGAGGATGGGGTATCGTCACCTATTTGCATTTGTTGTCTATGGATTGTCTCTTAGTAATGCTATGACTTGTCCAAGGATATGAGGACACTGTGAGTCTAGTATGAACTGGGGCATTCCTTGTTTGTGACTGTCTTATCTCCATGCAAACGGGTACAATGACTTTCTAGGTCGAACATATGCCTCGATTGTCATAACCTATTTTGCCATAATAAAGCTCAATGATGATAACGCACAAGAAGCTCTTTCACTTTCATATCTTTTGTCTTTCATCCCCCCTTTCTTGATTGACTTCCATTGTCCTTCTCGAGTCTGCGTAGCCCACTATCACATGACTGAGTATAATGACACACCAAAAACATTTGCATTTCATATAGTTACACCTACATCACCACATATAAGCATTTCATACATACATATAGATATCACAATTGCATCACATCCTGCATACAACACATGTTAGCACATCTCACATTTTCATTATGTAAATAATCATTTGCATTATCATATTCATTTGCATTACATACATTCACATTTGCATCATGCATCGCATATACAACATAAAAGAACAAAAATATATTACATTGCATCATATAAGCATCCATATCATAAAACATGTATCACATAAGAACATTTCATCACATAAGGTACACATGCATATAGCTGCCGTAAAAATGGATCATCTCTCATATATAATCAAAATGTGTCATGATACAATGATGTCAAAAGAATCATATGGCTACAAAATCACCCGCAGGTGTCTACAATACAAAAATGGTACATATATTGATACAAGGGGAGCCCTCTATGGCTATGATGAACTCCCTCCCTCGGAGCTGCTTGGCCTCGACGGACGCTGAGCTATAGATGGACCCGCTCCAGGATCCCCCTGCCTGTCTGGTGGTGGTGGAGGACCCATGACCCCACCGCTAGATGCCTGCCTCCTACGACTCCCTCCCGTAGCCGTCGTTGTGCGCGACGATCTATGGAAGCTCTTCGCCCGCTGATCCGCTGGCACGGCACCATAGTACAAGTCCCTCCAATACCCAATCTCCTCTCCGGCTCACAGCACATATGCGTAACCTGCCCCTGCATCCTTTGCTGCCTGCCTCCCTGCCCTCAGAGCTGCCTCGGCCTCAGTATATCGCTGGATGGCCTGGTCTCTCTCTCGCTCTGTGTCCCTGAGCCTGATCCTGAGGTGATCCCTCTCCCGCTCCAAATCCGCAATCTCGTCTGCCTGGCCCTGGCAGATCTCTCTCAGCTCTAGCAGCTCATCCTCCTCAGGATCACCACACTCAGCCTCTGCCTGTGGCTCCTCCTCTGCAGGTGCTTGCACCTGTGCCTCCCCCTGTACCTGTCTAGGTGCCTGAATAGGTACCTGTCTCTGACCCTACCTGGGAGCCTGCACCTGTCTCTGCACCTGTCCCTGTCCCTGCACCTGTCTAGGTCCCTGTGCTCTAGGACCCTGTGCTGCTGGTACATGTAGGGGCAATCCACCTCGACCCCTCACCACCTGGGCTGCTCCCTCCTGTCCTCCCTCCCTCCGAGGTGCCACTCGCCTCTCCCCCACTACTCCTCTCCGCCTCCGTCGGCCCCTACCTCCATCCCCTCCACCATCATCATCATCATCCCCTCCAACCTCTCCCTCCAACAGCTCTCCCGGATCTGTCAACCTCGGAAATGGATGCTCTGCCCAATACGCAACATACTCTGCGTCCATCCCTGCATCCTCCACCTCTGGCCACATATCCCAAGGTAGTGGCAGCATCTCTGTCATCTGTGTCACGGCTTGATCATATAATAACAATGGTCCGAACTGAGCCGGATCCCTGACTGTGCGGGCATACATGCCCGAGCCTCGCGGCATCCTCTGGATCCTGCCGAACTATCTCCCAACCCTGTCAACCAGCTGCCTCTCCAGTATGTAGGGCGTACGCCCAATCAGATACCTGCTCCTGAATGTATAGGGAAGCTCCACGGCATCATCCTCCCACTTCTCGCACCCCAGGTACGGCCTCCAGATGACCATGTCAATGTCATCTATAACCCGCCTCTAGTGCTCCAGCCGGCCAATCCGAGGCTGTGACGTAATCATATCATACAAATGTACAAAACTCTGTCCATGTCCTCTGCCCCTGAAATGAATAGGCTGTGTGATAGGAAGGTGCTCATATGCCCACACCTGTAATAGAGTCACTCCGTAGCCCAGTCCTACTGATCCGTGATAGACAAACTGATGCAGCTCATAATATAAGTGTGCCAGGACACATGGCCCCCATGCATATCTAGTGTGCTCAGTCACCAGTATCTCCAGTGCTCCTCCCCAGCCCACTGCCAATCCCCATGTAGCTCTGTCTAGACACAAGAAACCACTGATGGCTCCTCCAATAATAGCTGGCAGCGCTAACCCTGTCGCGGTCATGGTATCCCATGCCACGTGCCCTGCTCTCATCTCCAAACCGGGATCCTGGAATACCCGTCTAAGCACCTCCTTGTCTCCATCTCGATCATATGGAATCAGCTCTCCATCGATCGGTATATGCAGTATCCTGTACACATCCTCGAGGGTCACTGTCATCTCTCCCATAGGCAAGTGAAACGTGCAAGTCTCGGAGTGCCATCTCTCCGCTAGTGCAGTCAGCAAACCCATGTTTGCCCAAAACTCGGGCACATATAGCACATGTCTGAGGCCCATCTCCTCAATAGCAATCCTGTCCTGAATCGACAACTCTGGTCGCAATCTCTGAGTCGACGGGAATCTCTCCCGTGACTCCAGCATAGGCAGATACTCCTGCAGTCAAGCAACTCAATCATGTCAGTTATAGTGGCATTCACTGTTTATCACAAAATGCTACTCGCTATCTAAATGCATATGGTTATCTATCCTAGTGACACTCACTGTTCATCACAAAGTGTTGCTTCTATCCTAGTGGTACTCCCTGTTCATCACAAAGTACTACGTGTGTGACATTCCCTGTTCATCACAAAGTGTTACTCACATTCGCACTCCCTGTTCATCACAAAGTGCTGCCTATCTTGGTGCTCCCTGTTCATCACAGAGTGCCTTGATCTATCCTAGTCTTCCTAGAGGACCTGCTTGAGTGTATCCTCTCAGCAGCTTATCCAATCGACAGCGTATGTTCATCACAGAACTGCCGATTTGACCTAGACGACTCAAACTATTCATTTTTGACACACAAACGCGCTTTAAACTCATAAACGCGCTTATAGACTGCACAAACGCGCTTCTGCAACACAGACGCGCTTTCTGAACACATACGTGCCTAAATCTTTCATAAACGCGGCCAGGGAACACAGACGCCCCTAAAGAGCACAAACGCGTCTGGAATTCGCAAACGCGCTCGCATTACTCACAAACGCGTCTGGAATTCGCAAACGCGCTCGCATTACTCACAAACGCGGTCCCAGGCATAGACGCGCTTGGACCCGACACAGACGCGCCTGTTGGACACAGACGCACCTGGCACTGACACAGACGCGGTTGCGCGTTTTTGCATTTTTTAACTACCCTATTCCTAGCGCATTTATTGCTACCTATTGAGCATTAATGACAAAACTTGAAATGCGTGAAAGTACGAGGACGTTTTCTGGTACTTACCGGCTCTCCTACATCTGCTGGTCTCTGGAATCGGTGAACGCGGTCGAATCTATGAACGAAGGCCATCGCTGCTGACTGCTGCTGCTCTTTTCTCGCTCTGCACTGTGATCTCGTAGGGGTGTGGATGACAATGAGGATGTCTTTTTCCCGTGGTCTATCTTATAGCCTAGCCTAGCCCTCGCCCTCATTTCCCGAGTTAGTATTCTTCATCCTGTGACTTTGTCACTTTATTCGGTCAACCCATTCTAGCCTTTCTTTCTTATCGAGAGATTGTCTGCAATCTTTTCAGACATTTTCATCCAATCTCTCGAGGGGGCATATCATTCCCATGCTGGGGCAACTCTGTATCAGTTCATCTTATCTTCTTTGAAACAACGCGACAAGTCGCATTGTCTCAAAGAGGGGCAAAATGTAGACACCTAAAATTGTCATGTCTAATTAAATAAATATTTTATTTATTTAATTATCTAAGCCTAATTCTTCTATTAATTAAATAAATTTTTATTTATTTAATTAATTCATTTATCCTCTTCTAGCCTTATTTCTCATTTAAATAAATACATTTATTTATTTAAATTATCCTTTTCCTAAATTAAATAAATATTTTATTTATTTAATTGATCCCACTTCTTCTATTAATTAAATAAATCTTTATTTATTTAATTAATTCATTATCTTTTTCTACACATGACACATGTCATTCATCTCTTAATTCATACACTACCTACCTCTTTCATTATTTTGGTATTTCTTTTACCTACCCTCTAATCCTAGCCGACCTCTCAATCTTAACCCTCCATTTCTTATTGTGTCTTCTATTTAAGAAGATGCTCTCTTCATTGTCAAACCCTAATGACTAATGACTGATTTTGGAGTACTTGGCTACACTACGATCCTACTTGCAACCACATTCCGTTCTTTGTTGAGCTCTTGTGCATATTAAAATCTGAGAGCAAATATATCCAGCAAGATCAATGGAGATAGGAAGAATGGAGATCAAAACCCTATTGGACATGTGATGGTATACTCTTTGTGATTTTGAGTTATTTGCATTGTCTTAGGTAATCTTCATATGTTATGGTGGATCTTTGTTGTTGTTAGGCTAGGGTTTGGTGGTTGAATTCATTTAGCCTTTCAATATTGTTATTATTGTTATCCATTTTCACCATACACAGTAAGCATAATACTGATGTCTTGTATGTTGAAGGTCTAGAGAATAATCTTTTGAGTGTTGGATAGATGGTTGATAAGGGATATGATTTACAATTCAAGAATGGGAAATGTAAGATCTTGAAGAGCTTTGGAATTGAGATTGCATCAACTACAAAGACTAAAGGTAATATCTTTCACTTGAATGTTGGTGGTAAAAGTTGTTTGATTTCTCATATTGATGAAAGTTGGTTATGGCATAGAAGGATGTGTCATGTAAACTTTGACTGCATGGTTAAGATAAGTTCTACCCAAGTTGTAAGAGATCTGTCTAAGTTGGTAAAGCCTTCTAATGCATATTGATTTGTGTGGTCCTTCTAGAGTGAGAAGTTTGTAGGGTGATAGGTACTTCATGTTGCTGATTGATGACTATTCGAGGATGATGTGGGTTACTTTCTTAAGGGAGAAGTTTGAAGCCTTGGAGAAGTTCAAGATTTTCAAAGCCATGGTTGAAACTGAGACTAGTCTGAAGCTGAATTTTTTGAGGTCTGACAGAGGTGGTCAGTTCACTTTTGGTGAGTTCAATTCTTTTTGTGAAGAGCATGGGGTGAAGAGACAATTATCTTCTCTGTAGACCCCTTAGCATAATGGTGTTGTGGAGAGGAAGAACAGAACAATTCAGGAAGCTGCTAGGACAATGATGATTGATGAAAATGTTCTGCATATCTGCTGGAGAGAAGTTGAGTATTGGCGTATACACTTTCAACATGGCGCGTATCAAAGGTGATACCAGTAAGACTCCTTATGAGTTATGGTTTGGTCATGTTCCTATAGTTAGATATTTTAGAATTTTTGGAAGTAAATGCTATATCAAAAGAGATGAAGATCTAGGGAAGTTTGATGCTAGATGTGATGAAGGAATCTTTCTTGGTTATTCTACTAAGAGCAAGGCCTACTAGTGTTATAATAAGAGATTGAGGAAGATAGTTGAGAGTGATAATGTAAAAGTTGATAAAGGAAATGAGTATCAGCCCAGATGCTCCGGATATAATTCAAATGATCAAGATGTCAGTTCAAATAAAGTAAAGCAATTGCAGGCCCAGAATCAAATTCAGATTGCTCCAGAAAAGCCTGAGAATGAAGGAGAGACAAGTTCTAGTGCAAAAGAAAGAGTTCAAGAGTCTGATAATCATGAAAATCCTAAGAATATTAAGTATGTAAGGTTGACTCATTTAAAGAATCAGATCATAGATGATAATAATAGAGGTGTGATGACTAGGAGAAGAATTGCTAAAGAGTATTGCTTGATTTCTAAGATTGAACCTAAGAATGTTGATGAAGCTTACAAAGATGAAAATTAGGTTAAAGAAATGGAAGAAGAATTGAATCAAATTAAAAAGAATAATACATGGATTCTAGTTCCCAGACCCAAGGATAAGAATGTAATTGGAACTAAATGGGTGTTCTGGAATAAGCTAGATGAAAAAGGTGAAATTGTTAGGAATGAAACAATACTTGTTTGTAAGGGTTATTCTCAAATGGAAGGTATTGAATTGAGGAGACTTTTTCTCTCATAGATAAAATTGAAGTTGTTAGATTATTTCTTGTGTATGCTACTTACAATGATTTCAAAGTGTATCAGATGGATGTCAAGTCAACCTTTCTTAATGGTGAGCTGGAAGAAGAAGTTTACATTGAGAAACCAGATGGTTTTCAGTTGACATATCATAAAGATATGGTTTGCAGATTGAAGAAAACATTGTATGGATCTAAGCAAGCCCCAAGAGTTTGGTATGCCATAGTGGATAAGTATTTGATGTAACTTGAATTCAATAAAGGTACTGCTGATAGTAATCTATACTTCCGAATTGATAATGATAAGATCTTAATTGTTGAAGTCTTTGTTGATGATATTATCTTTGAAAGAAATGATGGTTTGTGCAAGAAGTTTGTTGATGATGTGCAAAATGATTTTGAGATGTCTATAATTGGTGAGATGCAATTCTTTTTGGGATAGCAAATAACTCAGTTGGATAAAGGTATTTTTATATCTCAATCTAAGTATGTGAAGGAATTGTTGAAGAAGTTTGGTTTAGATGATGCAAAGCCTGTTGGTACACCTATGGTGACCAGATGTAAGATGACAAAAGATGATGACTCTCTAAAAGCAAATCAGACTAGATATAGATCTATGATTGGTGGATTGTTGTATTTGACTCAGACTAGACCAGATATTATGAATGTTGTGTGTCTTGTTGCTAGATTTCAAGATTATCCTAAAGAATCTCATGTTGTTGTTGTTAAGAGAATTTTTATATATTTGGAAGGGACAGTTGATTTTGGTTTGTGGTATCGTAGAGATGTTGACTTTACTTTGAGTTCCTTTACTAATGTTGATTGGGCAGGTGATATTGGTGACAAAAAGAGTACTAGTGGTGGTACATTTTTCTTGGGTAAGAGATTGGTTTCATGGATGAGTAATTAAGAAGCAGAATGCTATCTCTTTGTCTACTGTAGAAGTCGAATACATTGTTGCCGCTAGCAATTGTACTTAAGTGATGTGGATGAAGAAGATGCTAAAAGATATCAGAGTTATTTTTTATGAGCCTACTACTATATACTCTGATAATTCAAGTGTTATTAACATTTCTAAGAATTTGGTGTTGCATTCAAAGACCAAGCATATATTTATCAAGTTTCATTTCTTGAGAGAGAAAGTGAATGAAAAGCAAGTCAGATTGGAGTATGCATCTACAAAGGAATTCGATTGTAGATATATTCATGAAGCCTTTGTCTAAAGATACATTTGAGTATCTCAGAGAGAAGCTAGGGGTGATTTCCCCTCCTGATGAGAACTAAGATGCATTGAGTTGCATCAGTCTGACGGACTTCATAGAGATATCTTGTGATCTGGATTGATGAGTGTGGTTGCTACTTAGAGGGGGGAGTCAATATGTGGTTCAGATGTTCTATTCAGAGTTTGTTCTAAGGGGGAGAGAATCAAGATTTGTGTTGTATGTGCCTTTTGCTTTGATGTCTAAGGGTGAGAAGGAGCATGTAAAAAACTACTATATCATGTGTTGATCTCAAGGGGAGATTATTGAGTTTTTTTGGGGAGATTGTTGGTTATTGATTTCTTTCTTTGCATTGATTGTTTTTCACATTCATATGTTGCCATCAATTCCAAAGGGGGATATTGTTGATATTGTTGATAAGTTTGCTGGAATGATGTGTTGTTATTGATGTCAACATATTCTTCTGTGTATTCCAGTGTTGCATTCAGATTAAATGAGTTGGTTTGGTCAATGTGTTGTAGATGAGCTATT
Organism: Cryptomeria japonica; assembly: GCF_030272615.1. Lineage (NCBI taxonomy): Eukaryota > Viridiplantae > Streptophyta > Pinopsida > Cupressales > Cupressaceae > Cryptomeria > Cryptomeria japonica. Next base: position 504,364,118 of record NC_081410.1, read on the forward strand.
GCGGTTTAATGGTTTAGAGATAATTATCTCTAGTTGATTTAGTGAAAGCTTCAGTGATCTGCATGATGATTTGATTGAGTTATGAGGTCAGGTATTATGGTTGGTTGTTCAATTGTTTGTGGTGTTCAGTGTTCTAGTTTATGCTCTGCATTTCTCCAGAATTGCAATATCTTGGTTTGCAGATTTGGCTGAGTGTTTGGGATGATCATTGTGTCCTCAATTTAGATGGTTCATGATTTGGAGGTTTGCAATGAATCTTTCAATTCGATAGTCAGTTCTGTGTGTGTTCTTGAGGTTTGGTATATTGATGATGAATATTCTAGTAAGTTGTGATGTTGTGGTTGTTGACGTGATGATTCGCGTTGCTTGTGGATGCTTCTAGATCATTTTCTATCTGTGTTGATGGTCCACATTGATCGTTGTGTGTGTTATTAATCATTTTATTGATCCGATGGTGTTCTTCATATTTTGTGACATTCATGATGATTGTAGCACGTTGTGGATGTTTGAGACGTAATTCTTGGCGGTGTTTCTTGCATGCGGTGTTGATTTAGGTCCAATCTATGTCTTAGCCAACATTGTTTTGGTCTGCATGTATTATTGTAGTGTGTGAGGTTATATTCTTGTTATTTGTGTTGCGGGTTGAACCAACCTTGAAATATAGGTTGATAACTTGCATAAATATATCTAATATTCGTCTGTTAGATGTGTTTGTGTTGTATCTGCGAGTGTGTGATCGAGTAAGTGTGCAAACAAGTGTTTTGATCTTTCAGAAGTGTAAAAGAAATGTGTAGTAGAGCAGATCAAACTATTCTTAACCAAAATTGTAACCAGGCATGAGGAGATTCTATTTCATTAGTTCATGATCCTCTGGATGTAATCCGAATGTTTTTCTAAGACAATGAGTCTTCCTTAGGGTTGTAGCCATTCTTCTTTTGTGATTTGAGCATTGATCTCTAGGCAGTGTGCCTGAATTCATGTGCATTCCCCATTATAATATTTCATTTACTCCTAACAGGGTATTATCTCATTGTGGGTAGGTTCTCACCATGGTTTTTCCCTTAACCAGGTTTTCCACGTCAAAAATCTTGGTGTTATGTGTGTTGTTGATGTGGTGATTGTTTATGCTTTCATTTTTAATTATCACATCTGAATTTAAGTTTGAGTTGTGTAGAGTTTGTGAGCAAGCCGATTCACCCCCTCCCCCTCTCAGTTTTTTGCCTTGTTGCCAACATATACATGCTCATTGCACCACACACAATAAGTCAACATTTTTTTATCAAACTCTATTGGTGCACACATGTTTTTAGTATAGCCACCATTACTAAATCCAAGTCTTGTGGTAGCATATACAATATCTAACCATTTCTAGTTTCTTGTTGTACCTTAAAATGTCCTCTTGAACATAACCATGTCCTTGGATTTCATTACATTGACTTTGTTTTCCACAAGTGCATTTAAATTTACATTCATACATGGACATTAACACTAAATTAAATGTCATGAATTCTCATCTAAATGTCTTTTAATTGTTATCACTACCATAAGACATGTATATCAATATACATACTATACCAAAAAAACTATAATTGACCAACTCATTATATTAAATTCTATAGATGTTAAAGTCAAACTATAGATAAATCCTCTTCTAGAAATTAAGTTGGGTAAGTGCACCAAGATGGGGGGACCAAAAATGGGTCTTAAGATCCCGCTTTTTTTAAAAAATTAGTAAAGTCTAAACTTTGATGAGAAAATGAAGATAGTTACACTCAAAAGTTGAAGATGCAACAAGAACAAGAGTTTTAGTGCTTCAAATCTACTTTCTGGGTAAGTGCACCAAGATGGGGGATCAAAAAGGGATCTTAAGATGCCACTTTTTTTTTCTAAAATTAGGAAAGTTTGAACTTTGATGAGAAAACGAAGATAGTTAGACTCAAAATGTGAAGATGCAGCGAGAACAAGAGTTGTAGTGCTCTGAATATACTTTCTAAACTACTAATTTATTTTGAATTTATGTTGGGGATTAAGTGTTTCAAAAAGGGGGAGCACACAAAGTAGTCCTTTTTTTCAAAAAAATATAACATAGCACCTAGTGTGCTTCCCCTTTAAAATGTCAATTTTTTTGGAATTTCTAAAATCACTCTAGTGAGAAATTAGCTAACACCATGTAGTTTATGTCAAAAAATTTAGCTAAATTTTTAATAAAAATATTATTTTTTACTAATTTTTGAAGTGGATGCATCCTAAAAACACATTTTTGAGCATGCTCCACCCTAAAATTTGTGAAAACTAATCGAAATCATTTTTTCATTTTTTTTAATTGTGTAGAATGAAGTCTAGTGTCTAAAATTGTAATTTGTTTGAAAATTCAATGAATGAGTAAAAAACTATGCCCAAAATATGACATGTTGGTTTTTGACAAAAAACAAACACAATAACAAAAGAAATTAGAGATGAAAAACATAATCAAAATGTGAAAAACATTATATGGTTGGACAACTAAGAGAGAGTTTAATGGTGTCATAGTGTTTATTTTTGTTTGCATCAAAACACATGCAAATCTAGCAAAGAGCATGAACAAAAATATGAGAAATTTTTGCATGTTTTCAAAAAAACCTGTCTTAGGCCTAAGAAGGTAGTCCAAGCCTTTAGGTTGGATTCCAAAGTCAAATCCAAGCCTAAGGATTGGGGTTTCCTAAGGTAGATACTTTGGCTCCGCTAAATTCAAAAAATGTATTTTTTAAGTTTGGCGCAAGCCAAATTCAAATAAATGCATTTTTTAAGTTTAGCACAAGCCAATTCAAAAAAATGCATTTTTTAAGTTTGGTTCAAGCCAAATAAAAAAAATGCATTTTTTTAAGTTTGGCGCATGTTGAATTTGGTGTGCACCATATTTGGTGAGTGTCAAGTATGGCACATGCCAAATGTATTGCATTAACAATTCTCTCTCTCTCTCTCTCTCTCTCTCTCTCTCTCTCTCTCTCTCTCTCTCTCTCTCTCTATTAGTGTAATATATACATAAAATATAACATTGAAGTATAAGTCACATTTTAATATATCTTTTTCCTTTCTTAATTATATTTTATATATTTATTAGAAAGATATTTAAGAGTGGTTTCAAATCTCTTCTCTCTCTCTCTGGTATCTCCCTCTCTTTTTATCAACCTCTATTTCCCTCCCTCCCTTCCTTGCACTTGGACTCTCTCTCTCTCTCTCTCTCTCTCTCTCTCTCTCTCTCTCTCTCTATCTATCTATATATATATATATATTCTCTCCCTCTCTTTACATCCCTTCCTCCCTCTAACTCAGTCTCTCTCTCTCTCTGTTGAACACACCGCAAGACTGAGAGGGAGGGTAAATTATTCTGAATCAATTCCTTTCAAATCTATATAAAAATTAACCTTATACTATAATTGTAAAGCACAAAATCACAAAATCACATTCAACACATGAACACCAAATTCACTTGGAAAAACATTATAAGGGAAAAACCATGGTGAGAATCATACTCACAATATAATAAAACTAATTACAAGGTTTTAGGCTCACTACCAAGGAGCAATTTATGCACCTGATGGACTTGCAATGCTAAGGAGCACAACCTTAGGCCAAGATACAAAAAGACTTTTAGAACTGAGATACATTATCTCCAACTATCTCCAGGCAATCTATATACAATTCTACCAATAGACTCACTATCCACCAACAAACAAGAGAAATAGATGAAACTAAAATGAGTAAGATCTCCTAATCATGAAATTGATGTTGAACCATGGTGTCAAGCAAACAATATCAGGGCAAGAAAATTTGATCATGAATATGTCTCTTATCACTATCGCTTTGCCAATATAACTATCAAAGAGCTTCTCAACTGAATTCCGCACAAAAACAACACAAAAATAGCTTGAATATTAATCTCATATACTTCATAATAATAACTCTAATTTCATACCTCAACACATACAATTATACATTCTTATATACAAATTTCATCATCAAAACCCTTAATTAGGTCTGCCAAAAGCAAAATAAACAATATTACAGAAATTAGGCCATTTGGACCTATAACAACATCTTTGATCCTCTCCAAGAGATAAAGAGGACCCAAACACATCATAATACATTCATTTATGTAGATTCCATCAAACCACACATGCTACCACAATCTCCAAGATCGGCGCCAAATGAAACATGTAGAAATTTAATAAAACACATCAATTGGTCGACCCAAACTCATCTTCCAATGCAAATTAGTAAGTGTGAATGACCATGCGCCATGGTGAGATCCATATCAACAATTTAATTCATCCTCCAAAGCTTCACCGAACCAAAAGAGAATAATCCGAACAAGATAGATCAACTAGAACAACTAAGACTTGACACAACAAAGCATGCCAAGAACATGCCAACATAACTAACTTGTGGATCAAAACCAGCACTTGAAACTCAAACTAGGAGACTACACAAAGCAAATAAACATGTTCTCCAAACTGTAGTCCTTGAATGCACATATTTGGAAGCCACCAGGTAATTTTCGGACCAATCTGATAAACAACATTACTGTTAGAAAACAACAACAACAACAACAACAACAACAACTAACCTCATCATCTGAGCAATTAGAGGGACTGCACACCTGATAATACAAATTCACAAAACATAAGCATTTTATCCAAATCCACACAACATGATCTTCATAACTGAAAGGATGCAAAACATTCTTTTACTAGAACATTAAATATTATTTTCTTCACATTGAGACTTCATGTACTATAACCTTTGAAACCAACTTATGTATGCAAAACAACAGTATTAGGTGTAAAGTGGAAAATTGGGGGCTTAGCCAATTCTCCATGTGGGAAGTGTGGAATATTCACTAAGCTCAATTTTCACTTGAGAAAACTTTAAATTCAAAAGAGGGGATGAATCTACTAGATCCAATCCTAAATGAAGCAAGGACTCAATACTAAGTACATTGGAGTGGAATTAACCCTCTTTTGTAAATTGATTGATTGAATTAAGATAGTGTTGATCATGAAGACAAAGTATGCAAAAATAGTGGGCTATAGATTCAGGATTCAGCCGTACACTTGGATCTGAGAAGTTTGAGATGATTCGGAGCTGCTCTATGAAATCCAGTTTAAGTTGTAGGGACTGTGTGTCCGGATAGAGGTGCTCTCCTATCAATCCTTTGAACTTTTCATGCGTTGAAAAGGGTTTTTTTCTCTCTACAAATAAAGCTCAATTCCATAAGTACAGTTGTGCACCTATTTCCTGCACACAAAAAGAAGAAGAAAGGGGTTGGGAATAGGGGTTTGCCTAAGTCAAACCCCGGTTTGGAATCAACCTTGAATGAAATACTACAAATGCTTGAAATAAATTATGGAAAGGTGTACCCTCAGATCTGCAATATATGATAATGATGTTTTGCTTCTTAGATGTAATCACATATGTTGTATGAAATTGCAGGAACATGACAAAACCCTAACACACACACATGCTTGCAAATGAATGGTGTAATGTTGCTCCAATAGATAGATGAAGAGTATGCAAACTTGAGATGATGAATGCTTGAATGTAGTCTCCTTGCCCTCTCCACTTTGTCATGCTATCTCTTATGATCGTATGTTATGCATGTATATCAAAATGAGAGGGGGAGACCTCCTTATATACTTGCCTATTGTCAAATTAATTTTCTTACAGAGATCGACATAGGGGATTATTTCCCACTCATTTTTGAGATAGGTCCAAGGGAAAGGGGCCAAGATAGGTCCCCTTTTGGGGATCCCAGGGCACCACGCCCTGGTCCTGCCCTATTTTGGGGTAAGATCAAGGTGTCTATGCAAGTTGCAAGGTGAAAAATGAAGCTTAGTTATATAAAAGAGGCAAAAATAGGTCTCGATCAAGAATGGGGATGAGACCAATAAGGTGAGGGCCTATAATATGGTCAAAACTGCAAAGGGTGCAATTTTAGGATGCTACATTTAGCTCCCACTTTAGCAAGAGTATGAGCTTACAAAAATACTCACAGTAAAGTAGAAGAAAGGGAGATGAAGATGAGGAATGTGGAGCAAAATCACAAAAGAGTATAAGATATCACTAATTTTGAGGAACTAATCCCCTAATCTTAGGATCTTAACTCACTCAAACATATACAAGGGCACACAAAACAAGACAAAAACAAAAAGACAAACCAAGACAAACAAAGGCAAAGACACAAAGGCACACAAGACCTAAAAGATAAAGACTAAAACAAGACCTCAAGTCAACTAGCCAAAGAGACCTAGATATCAAAATGTCTCAACAACTAATATCATTCTTGACAATGCCATCTCACGAGCACAAATGATCACATAAAAGAGAAAAGCAAGAATCATCCATGAACTATCAATAGAAAAATTATGAGTTCATGAGAGGAAGAAGAGAGAGCATGAATACATGCTAGATGTGTTTATCCAAGTGATCCATGAGAAGAATAATGAGAGAGAGATCATGGACTACTCACCCTAGATGTTTTTATCTAGGTGATCCATGGTGAGAAAAGGACATAGACTACTCGCCCCCAGATGTTTTTGTCTAGGTGATCCATGTGGGGAGGAGAGTAATAATATTCTAGTTGTTTTTAGCTAGTTCCACCCATCCTTGTGTGTGTGTGCAAGTGATGCTTGGTTTCAAGTGTATAACACCCTGTGTAAGAGTCTTTGCTCTATTTTTTAGTGTTCTTCAACCTATTTAGGACATGCGATGTAAATGCAAATGCCAAGGGGTGATTGTGTGTGTAAATGTGTAGATGTCAAGTGGTGAAGATACATGCCTAGTTTCGAGGCCATCCCGTTTAGGACTTTGTTGTTTTTGGTGATGTGTTAACCCCATCTAAGACATATATCAAATGTTGTGTCTACTTTTTAGTGTGAATCACCTCTCTCTAAGAGTTTTTACTCTGGTTCCAAGAATGAACACCCCATTTAAGAGATGCAAAAAATGATATGCAAGAGCATAGTACAATATGGTACAAGGGGAGTGATGTGGGTGCCCCCCCTTAAGATATCAACATAGTTTTATATTGATATCTTAAGGAAGCTTAGGAACAAGGATACCTTACCTTCAACACCAAGGAGATATCCTTTAAGAAACAATCTCATATATCCAATATAGAGAGGGAATACTCTTCTAGCAAGGATAAGATAGTTGAAAAAGAGATATCTTGCAACAAGTGTAAAGGGGATCCTTGGAGAAGAAAATATCTTTGCTCAAAAGACATATATCTCCAAGAGGAACTATCTTGAACAAATATAACATCTTCTACCAAAATAAGGGAAGGAGAACAAGAATTCATACCTTCCTCATATTGCTAGGTGAAAGGGATTCTTGATGAAGGATGATGCACTTTGACCCAATGTGAGGGATAAGTTTATGATAGATGTATATTGCCAAGTGAAGAAGAGGTTGTATTCAAGGACTTACACCTCTTATATAAGAGATAATCCTTGAGAAAATAGTAACTTCACACAAGGAATGACACCAAATCATGAACAAACACCACTCCACAAAGGAATAGTAGATCCTTAGAGGGGAGAAAGAGGAGGAGAAATCAATCATTACCCGCTAAGTGTAAGGAAAATGAGAAGAATTACACAATCTTCTAATTAAATATTAAGCATAGGGAAATGCACAATATACTCACATGAATGAATATCCAATGCAAGAAAAGACATTAGTTTTTGTAAAATGCATCTCAAAAGAAGTGGTAATATTCAAAGAGAGAGAGAGAAAGAAAGAAAGATCATATATTCCCCTAAGGAGGGATTATTCATAAGAGGCATGTCCTTTGAAGATAGCATATCAACACATGAAAAATATAATCCCTAAAGGGAATAGTGATACATTAGATAGAAAGAGAGAGGGTGAAAAATCCATCCTTCCCCCCAAGCAAGAGGACAAAGAGGAAAACTATGCATATTCTAGAGAGAGGTTATTCATAAGAGAGAGATAATTTCAAACAAAGAATAGGTCCCAACCAAGGAACAAACATGTGCTCACATGAAAGATATCCCTATGCAATAAAAAACATCAAGTGATTAATAACAAAATACAAAAGAAGAGATAATTTTCAAAGAGAAAGGAAGAGGAAGAAGAAGGAAGGTTTACAAAAGTTCTCTAGAGATATTATTCATAGATGTACCATCTCAAGCAAGAAATAGATTTTGATCAAGGAACAAACATGTGCTCACATAAAGGATGATTCCATGTAAGAAAGGACATCATTTTTTTAACAATGCAATCACAAAGAACATAGTGAAACCTTAGAAAGAGGAGAGAAAGAGGGGAAATCATATTGCTGCCCCAAAATATTTGAAATTGAAGAAGAACCACCTCTAATGACAAAGATCCCCCAATTAAGTTAACTTCTTATGCCATAGGGTGAGGAGCAACATAAGGGTGAAAGGAGTGCTAAGGAACTACTTTTTCACCTAGAAAGAGAGCAAGATTTTTTGAAAGACATATATGAGCACGATCCTATTGGTCTTGAAAAAATTCCTTAAATGATTTACACTTTCCAAGAGAATGAGAACCACCATGATGAAAAATACAATACCCATTTCCTTCTTTATGTTTATTGCTAAACTTCACAAAAGGAAAGGCAAAATTCTTATCATACTTCAATTTCCAAAAGATTCTAGTTGCTAAGCTTTCTTGATCATTAATAGAAGTAGATTTATTATTTGGAGATTGAGGAAAATAGTTGTTATTAGAAAAGAATAAGGATTTTCATCCATGATTTAAACTTTACCACTATCGATAAGTTTTTTTATTGAATTTTAAAAATCGAGACAATCATCAGAATGGTGATTATGGGTTTGATGAAATGAACAAAAAGGAACTTTTGAAGAAGAAAATCTTTTACGGGCACTAATGGCTTGTTGTATTGCAAGATGATTTTTGAAGTCTTGAATCCTAAGGAGTTCATCCATAGGAGATTTATTATCATTTCCTAGGCCTTCTGTAGTTATTTGTATGGGAGGATTTATAGGGACTCAAATTTCTTGTTCAAATTCTCCAAGTCCTTGTCCTCTAAAACCTTGTTTTGATATTATGTTAAAGCCACTCCTATAAGATTTTTTTAATTAAGAAGGTGAGGGAACATTATAATAAATTTTTTTGAAGTTTGTAGTGTAAGGATGTTTAGAAGGGATGAAAGGATTAGTAGATGAAGAAGGAATATCTTGTGGAGAAGGACTTTCCTTTCTTTCATCATGCATATCCTTTTTAGTAGATTGGGAAAGAAGATCCTTATCATCTAATCCCTCATCTTTGATTAGTGTTATATGTGGAGAGAGATCATGAATTAAATGCATGACATCATCTTCTCTACAAATGTTCTGATGTTTAATATAGGCTCTAGAAGAATAAGGAGGATCTAGAGAGATGGAAATACCAATGTTTTGACCTTGCCCCCCTTGCTCAAGGGTATGTGTATGAGAAGAAGATGGGGCCATGTTTCTCTTCAATGATTTCTCTCCATTAGAGAGATCATTGATAGGATTATTAGCCATTTCTTCATTCACATTAGATACCCTAGGAGAGGTACAAGTATTAGGTTTTTCATTGTTATCTCTAGGATTAGGATCTACAAAATCTTTTAGGTGATCTACATATGAAATGAATTTGCCCAAAAACATCCCATAATACAACATACATGAACAATGAAAGCTTTGAGATCTAATCTATGAAAAGGAATCAACTTGAAAATTCAAAAAATGCAATATGTCCAAGTGGTATGAATGAGAAGAAGTAACATGAAGTGAAAGAAGTCATTATCCAACACATGATTATAATAAATGTATGCAAAAAGTAATGTAATCATATGTGAAATAACAAATAGGTCAACTCCATTAATTGCCATGATTAATATTTAAATTTAAGTCCAAGAAATTTATTTGAAAATAAATTAGGATTTTATAAATAAAACCACTTACTTTATATATTTTTTTAACTTTTGAAAAATGTGAAATGAAAGTTTGAAAATGAGAATTTGAAAGTTGAGATTTGGGAATTGGTATTTGAATAATTCAAAATTTTAGAAAAATGATTGTATCGCGTCAAAACGGTTAGTCAAGATTAGTAAGATTAGAAACCATTACAAATAAAACCATTTTGAAACGATATAAAGGAAGTATGAAAAAGCATAAATGAGAAACATGAATATAAAGAAAGACTTCACTCATGATTCTCCCTATGCCATTTTGGTCTTCCTTGTCCTCCTCATCTCCATGAACCACATTACTTTGAGGTTGTCAAATTAATATTGGAAGATTGAGTGGAGTTAAGTGTGGATTGCTCACACTTGCATAACAAAGTAAGGATATATGGGTAATTATTTGGAGATGCTTATGATGTCAAGAGGACAACACAAGTTTGCAATGAAAAAGTGGATCTCAACTAATTTAGGGCAGCATAATGATATGATAAAAATTTGATCCTTGATTGATGGATAGAGACTTCAATTTATAGAGTTGGGAGCCTAGAAATGGACAGTCAAGATTAAAATGGGTATCAAGGGCTTAGATTGAAAGGGAATGTGGTCCTAGGTTGAAAGGCTCAGCCTTGTGACAAATGTCACAAAGGGGAGAGGGTGAGGATCAATGTGGTCCCACAAGTGTGGTCCCAAATTTGTAAGCTTAGCCTTGTGACAAGTGTCACAAGGGGGAGTGGGATGAAAAGTCAATGTGGTCCCACCTTGGGAAAGGGGGATATGTGCTCACACATGTGTGAGCAACCTAGGAAGAAACAAAATGGATTAATTGGGATAATGAGGGGATTAGATAATAGGTTTGTAGGAATCACTAAGTTAGCCTAATTAATTATGAATTAATTTAGCTAATTAGGATTAGGGACAAAAATGGAATATTCCATAAAGGTGAGTTTGATTTATTGAAATAAATCAATATCTACAAGAAGTGGAAAGGGGATATTAATTAAATCTAATTTAATTAATGTAAAGTTAATGGTAAGATAATATGATTAATTAAATTAATCATGCGATAAAGATATAATTAATGAAATATTAATTTAGTCAATTTTATGTGTCTACATTTTCCCCTCTTTGACATAGCATCATGAAGTGATGTTATGCCAAAGAAGAATAAAATCTAGTGGATAGAAAAGGATAAAGACTAGTAGCATGATGCCCCAGTCACTGGTGAGTTGAGGAAGGATGATGAGGAAGTCATGGTATGCCCCCTCGAGAGGACATGTGGGTTAAGAACATGGGTGTGCTCTTGAAATAGATTTGAATAAAGAATGAAAGGGAAAAGGGAGGGATACGAAAGTTGAATAAATTGAAGCCTCGAGGTGAAACGGGGATATGGAATGAAAGAGGATATGATGGGTTGAATGGAAGGCGATGAAAAAGGATGGGATTGTTGTTATGCATTAAGTAGAGAGAAATCATAGGTTTGATTTTGCAAAGGATTATCGACATTACTGATTATAGGAATCAGAATGTAATGAATATCCAATGTGTGGACTAGACTCGCAGACAATAGGTTATCTAAATGTACACAAGTTCAAAAACACTCGTGGTGGTGTAAATGTGAGACTTGATGGATCATACAAGAGAAACCACAAACATGCCATAGCACAAAAACTATGCCCTGATGTACACCAACCCAAACATACCAAGATATAAAATGATCAAGGTAGCCATGAAGAGGTATAGTCCTAGGACACAAAACAAAATCAAAGCAAAAAGATCATTCAAGCAAACAACTCATGTGGTCAACAAAAATCTCTTGCCAAGAGTAGAACATGGATTTGGATAAGATAATAGTCATGGGAAGGATTCATTCCGATGGGAACTGATGATAAGATAGATTGATGATAGGACATAGATTAATTTGACTGGGAGAGATGCTAGTCAAGAGGATCTCTGCTTGGATTTTGTTAACATATTGTGGATAGGTGCTTGGATTATACATGAGTCTAGGTAAGCTCAGATGGATGGGAAAAAGCTCAGACTAATGAGAATATTTGGATTCGCAAAAGTGGATTAAAGGTCATCATTACAAGGCGAAAGGAGGCGACAATAGGATGAAAGTGAACGATGAGAGAAAAAGGAGAATGATAAGCTAGTGTGTACCCTTAGCTCATGCAGGAAATACTATGCAACTATAGTATTGTGATGCCTTCGATTGATATTGTGCAATTCATCAATATAGGGTTGGTGCAATCTGGAGCAATTGGTTGAATTGCCCCAGTTTTTAGTCAAAGTGTGACAATTGATGTTAGTTGGTCGATCGGACAGGATAAAGTCTAAGTATTTGAGTCAAAGTGACATGTTGAGACTTAGATTATTGATTGAATTGCCCAATGAAGTCAAGCTCTATGAGTCAAATTACCCATTGACACTTAGAGAATTGATGTAATTGTCTGTTTGGATTGTGTTTGATTGGTTGACCAATTGACAATTGGGTTTCAAAGACAAACACAACAACTTGTGGTTGTGTACAAGATGACCTAGATGATAAAGGGATACATAGATTGACCAAGGAGATGGATAATGATGTAGGTTATGTAGCAATGATGACCTGGATAGGGAGGGTGAGGGGAGTAAGCTATGTATGACTGATATGTAGTAATATGGATTGATGGATGGACGAAATGCAATGGTAGGATATGTTCTGCTCTTGACTGAGATATTGGAAACCAAGGTTGAGAGTTACACTTATTACAAACAAGGAATATTCCCCTCCATTCTGGTGCACATACTGATGGTTGAGGTATATGTTGTAGTCAATAAGCCATAGTTATCCATGACTTTACATTTTTGCATAGGATCTCATAGCTTAGTGAACTTCCCATGTAGACACCATTAGTATTTTCCCCATAACTTCATTGGAACAATCCACATACATAAAACAAAGAAAAGATACCACGAACCATCCTGGCCATTCTAATCTCTTGTGGATATCATTGAGTGACATAGGAACATGATGTAAATCAGTAAAAGACAAAAGCACTATCAAAAGTCGAATAACCAAAGAATCTTCTTGACAAAAGATGTGTCATCATGTCTTGTTGTAAGGAAGGATGCATCCTTGTTAAGACAATTGTTTGATGTTTAGCCTAGGCAATTGACCATTGTGAATTAATTGATAGTTTGTCTTGTTTGAGTATTTGATTTGCAGGCTCAATTTGTTTTCACGTCTGATTTAATGTTTGTGTGAACAAGAATCAATTTATTGCAAAGTTTTTGATTGATTTTTGTGATGTTTTTGGATTTATTTTAAGTCTTTGCAAATGTTTTTGGATTATTTTGAAATTTTAGGAACGTTTTTTAATCTTATTTTGAGGTTTTACGAATGTTTTTGGTCTTATTTTAAGGTTTTACGAATGTTTTTGGTCTTTTTTAAGGCTTTACGAATGTTTTTGGTCTTTTTTAAGGCTTTACGAATGTTTTGGGGATTATTTCAGGACGTTTTTTGATTGAGTAACTTAGTGAATCACAAGCATGGAGAATCCACTCCCATAATTAGGTTAACAAAGTTACCCCCAATTAGGCGTTGGTATGAAATAGTAATGTGGGACATATGAGGTAATAACCTTGATTGCATATCAATAACAAGCCATGATAGATATGATGTATGAGTGGATGCAACAGATGTGATCGCAACAAGTCTGAATGACAATGGAGCTACAATCTTTATGAATGGTGCCTATTTGCCAAGTTTTCACCACCATACTTATCCAAGGTGCCACCAAAGTGGTTTTCACCATTTGGATGAATGATTTTTCTTTACTATTTTGCTTGATTTTTTTTTTTTTTTGTACTTTTTTTCAAGACTTTTTCTGAATGTTTTTGGTATTTTCTGATATTTGACAAGCCTAATGTTCTGCACAGCTTATGTATGGAACTTTTTGAGATGCATGTTGTTGATCGGATCTGCCAATGGTTCTCCTTCTGAAGTTGCTAGCTGATATGCCCCAGACCTGAAGGCTGCAGTGATGACATATGGACCCAACCAATTGGATTCAAATTTGCCCCAGTTTTCTCTATTTGGTTGATTGTGAGGATTCTCTTTGAGAACAAGATGTCCTACTTCAAATATGTGAGGTATGCCCCTGTGATTGTAGCTTCTGCTCATGCATTGTTGATATGCTTTTAGGTGATTGTAGGAAGTCTGGCGCTTCTCATCAAGCAGTTCCAAGTCTTGAAGACGTGAGACTCAATACTCTTCATCATTAATCAAATTGTGCAAGGAAACCCGTAGGGATGGTAATTCTACCTCAATAGGAAAGATATCCTCTGCTCCATATACAAGTGAGTATGGGGTTGCACCTGTAGGGGTTCGAATGCTAGTTTGATATGCCCATAATGCTGGATTCAAACGAATGTGCCAATCTCGATCGGCATCATTGACTGTCTTCTTTAGGATCCTCAATGTGTTATTGTTTGAGGCTTCTACTTGACCATTTTCTTGTGAGTAATATGGGGTTGAGAAACAATGTTGGATATGAAACTTGTTGTAGAGTTCACAGACATCCTAATTTTTGAAGGGAAGCTCGTTATTTGTGATGATGGACATGGGTACACCATACCAACAGATGATGTAATTGAGAATGAATGAAGCAATTTGTTTGTCGATTACTTGGGTAAGTGGAGTGACTTCGATCCACTTGGTGAAGTATTCAGTGGCGGTAATGATGAATTTGTGACCACTAGATGAAGATGGATGAGTTTTACCCATAAGGTCTAGTCCCCACTGACAAAAGGGTCATGGTGTTGTGATGGGTTGTAGTTCCTGCGTTGGTGCATGTATCAAATCTCTGTGTACTTGGCACTTCTTGCACTTTTTGACAAAGTAGTAGGAGTCTTTTTCCATAGAGGGCCAAGCCAATAGTATCCTGCTCGCATGATCTTTTTAGCTAATGAAGGGCCACTTGAAAGAGCCCCATAGATACCTTCATGTACTTCTACTAAAGTTGTGGCCACCTCACCTTTCTCTAAACATCAGAGGAGAGTACCATCGAGACCTTGTCAATATAGGGTTTCAACAATGATGGTGTATCGGGCGGATTGGTGTATGAAGGTTTTTCGTTGGTTGTTTGATTGGTTTGATGGAAGGATTTGGTCACGTAGGTAAGCGTAAAACTCACCATACCATGAGGAATCAAGACCAATGAGGTGACATACCATCTCAGATTATGGGATATCATAAGAAGGGATCCAAAGTTGTTCTACTAAGAACTTGCAGCGTGTTGAGTTTTGTGGAAGATCAAGAAGAGAGGCTATTGTAGCCATTGCATCTACAACTCTGTTTTGTTCTCGAGGAATCTGATTAAAGGTGTTAGCTATGAATAATTCCTTGAAAGTGTCAACCATTTTCTTGTAAGGAATGAGCTTATCATCCTTAGTTTTGGTATTCATCATTAACTTGTCGGATGACCAACTGTGAATTGCCATATACTTGTAGCTCCTTTAAGTTCCATTGCACTGCCATTCGAAGTCCTGCGATTAAGGCCTCATATTCTGCTACATTGTTTGTGCATGGGAATGTGAGCTTGTATGACTTTGGGATGCTATCACCTTGAGGTTTGATAAAAATAATACCAGCTCCAGAACCATGCCTAGTGTATGACCCATCAAAATATAGCTTCCAATGTTGTGCTGGCATGACTGTGAATATTTCATCATCTGGAAAATTTGAGATGAGTGGTACTTTAGCCAACTAATCTACAATGACTTTCCCTTTGATTGCCTTTCGATCTACATACTCAATATCAAACTTACTAAGGATCATAACCCATTTTGCTAAGTGGCCTGCTAGTGCTGCTTTACTAAGTAGGTACTTGAGTGGATCTATCTTGGCAATGAGTTGTATCTTGTGTGTCATCATGTAATGTCTCTATTTTTTTGCTGCTAATATCACTGCGAGATAATCTCTTTCAATTGGGGTATAATTGAGCTCATACCCTACTAGTGTCCTGGAGATGTAGTGTACTACACATTCCTTTCCTTTTGCATTATGTTGTGATAGTAATACCCCTAAGGTCGTAGTTGTAACTGATATGTATAACAATAATGGTCTATCTGGAGATGGTGGTGTTAGTAATGGTGTTGTCATCAGGTAGTCCTTTAGCTGCTAGAACGCTTGTTGGGAGTTCTCTTCCCATTTGAAACGAGCATTCTTATGTAGTAGATGCATGAAGGGATGACATTTATCGACCAACTATGCAATAAACCGACGGATTGACCGTAGCCTCCCTTGCGATGTTCTTAACTGGTTAATATTCTTAGGAGGTGGCATCTCCATGATTGCTTTGACTTTTGTAGGATCAACCTCAATTCCCTTGTTTGATACAATGTATCCTAAGAGCTTCCCGGAGGTCACTCCAAAGACACATTTCTTTTGGATTTAGACAAACGTTATATTGTTCCAATCTGGTGAAAATTTTGTCTAGCACAATGAGGCGACTCTCTCTTGTTAATGATTTAGCGAGTAAATCATCTACATTGTCTTCCATTAGTGTATGCATCATGTCATGGAAGATAGTAGTAATTTCCCATTGATATGTAGCTCCTTTATTCTTGAGACTGAATGGAATTGCATTCCAACAGTATATACCCCATGGGCATGTAAAAGTTATTTTGTGTTGATCCTTTCGGGCGATCTTGATATGAGTGTATCCTGAAAAACCCATCCATGAGAGATAGCATTGCATGTCCTGATGTTAGGTCCACGATCATATCAATGTTGGGTAGAGGAAAGTCATCCTTAGGACATGCTTTGTTTAGATCTCTGAAATCTATATAGATACAGATGCCGCCAGTCAGTTTTCCTATTGGTACGATGTTGGATATTCATTCTGCATAGTCAATAGGTCTGATCAAACCAGCGTCTAACAACTTCTTGGGTTCCACTTTTATTAAGAGTGCGATTTGAGGATGCATCTTCCTTAGCTTTTGTTTTACTGGTTTGGCTCCTTCTACGACTATCAAATGATGCATTAATAGATCTGGATCTATTACAGGTACATCTACATAGGACCATGGAAAATTGATTTGTCGCTTTTTGAAGAACTCTGCAAAATTAGGATCTTCTTCTGGAGTCAATGAAGAAGCTAGGTTTATGATTCAAGGATTTTTTTATGTTCCCAGCTTTATTTCCTTTGTTTCCTCCACAGGAATAGATGTTCATTCCTAATTTGTGCTGAAGGGAAGAATGTCAAACCTTTCATCCTCAGGCACCTTATAGAGGTTTTCACCTTTGGATGCGCTCTTTGTTTTTACTTTTTTGGGATCTAGAAGTGCCACAATGCGATTTTCACTAGAAGATCCATCTTTTATTGTTATATTTTTGCAGTTGAAAGGTTTGGCATTCACTCCAAAGTAAGTTGTGTTGTTGGGTTCAATATCAAATCCAACCTTGTGATCCCCACTTGGTATGTTATCTTGTAATTCGAGAAAGTCAACGGTCGCCTCATAATTTTGGAAAGTGTCAAGGCATAGGGGATCTTGTTGGTTCCAGTCAATGAGTTCAAGGTTGATTATTGGCATGGCCTCATCAATTAGGTTAAGCTCATATGATGCATTAGTTACGGTTAAAATGGAGGTATCAAGGTCATTGTCAGTACTATCCTCTTCGTAATTGTGCTTGGGAGGTGACCTATCTCTAGTAGAAGTATCCTCATCATCTGGAAACCAAAATATCTTAATCCATGCATCACCTTTAATACTTTTGTCTACAAGAGTACTAGGAGAATCCTCTTCAGATTCATGTGAAGCCAAAGAACCCCATTCGTATTCATGTGAATCTATCTTGGAATCACTTGGTATAACTCTATCACTGTATATTATAGGGATGCCTCCGGTTGTGAAAGTTTTGGTTGTTGGCATTGCACACTCTAATGGTAGTGATGCTCTGCAAAAAGGATTAGAAAATCTGTTTGATGGCAACACACACAAGAGCACAAGAAACAAACGTTAGTGTTAGCAACAAAAGATTATCCTAAACAGGCATATCAAGAGAGATATTAAGCATGAAATAGAAAGCATATAAACATAAAATGAAATAGCTAATCAAGATGCTCATAGTTGCTCCTCCCTTGTTCCTCTCCTCTCCAAGTCCCAAATGAGTGTAGCTCTCAGCAGCTTTTTGCACTATGGATGCTTATGGAGGATTGAGATTTAATACTAAGCTTCAAATATGAAATGAAAAGCTAAATACTATGCTAGAGTAGATAGTGATGCTATGAAAAAGCTCTATGCTAATGCCAGTATAACAACAATACTCTAAAATGCTTCTCCTTTTGCTTGAGGAGAAGGGTTCTATTTATAGAAGAAATGGGGAAATGAAGGGTTAAGATTGAATGGTTTAATCAAGGGCCAAGTTTGAAAGTTGGGGATCCATGTGCACAATTGGCACCAATAAAATGGTGACAAGTGTCAACATAGGATTGGGTTGAGAGAAGAGGTTGGAGGCATTAAAGGCCTGAGAAGACCTCATGGTTATCTAGAAGGTAAGGGTCAAGTCTAAATTAAGATTACCCATTGGATTAAGAGTTAATCCAAGGATAAACCTTTGTGCAAATGTTTAAGAGGTAATCATGGTCAAAGCATTAATGGCCTGATGAGACCTTTGGGTTGGGTAGAGGTTGAGTCAAAACAAATGTTTTAACCATGTGGGAGGGTTGAATTAACCATTAATGGTTATTGGAGACTTTGGGGATTAAGTGGTTGAAGGTTGAAAGCCTTCAATGGTTATCAAAGACTTTGAGCCATTTAGTGGTTGAAGGTTGGAAGCTTTCAAAGGTTATCCAAGACTTTGAGGGTTAATTTGTTGAACACACAAAGCATTAATTGCTTTTCAAAGACTTTGGAGTCTTTGAGAAGTGACTCCAATTTGCTTAGGAATGTGACAATATTTAAGGGATGAATTTAGGCTAATTAGGAAGGGTTTAGAAGAATCTAGAAGGGGTTTAGGCATACAAGTGGATTTTGTAGGAAAATGCAAGTGGGAGAAATTTTGGTATTTTCAATTAAAATAAAATCATTTATTTCAATTAAATGGTGTAAGTTGAATTTGGATAAATATTTAAATAAATATTAATTTATTTAAATGAGAAAAAGAAGATAAAGCATTAAAATGCTTGAAGACTTTGAGGGAAACCATTAAAGGCTTGAAGACTTTAAGGAAAACCATTAAAGTCTTAAGAAGATTATAGAAGGAAGCCATCAAGTTTGAAGACTTTAAAGCCATCAAGTTTGACTACTTTAAGGGAAACCATTAAAGGTTTCAAGTGGGTGAGGATAAATAGGATTTTAAATAAATAATTTATTTAAAATAGTTGTGCAACTTGCTTTTGTAGGAAAATACAAGTGGGTGGAGGATAAAGGTGATTTTAAATAAATGATTTATTTAAAATAATTGTGCAACTTGTATTTGTAGGAAAATGCAAGTGGGTAGAGGATAAAGGTGATTTAAATAAATGTTAATTTATTTAAATGTGAGAGGTGGGATTTTGGGGGATTTAAATAAATATTAATTTATTTAAATGTGAGAGAATATTTTAATTAAATAAATATGATTTATTTATTTAATTAATGGTCTGAATTTGGTTAAGTGAATTAAATCAAATAAATTGAATAATTTATTTAATTAATAGGAGAAGAGGGTTAAGATGAATTAATTAAATATTAATTTAATTAATTATTAATTGATGGTTAAATAATCAAATAAATACTAAGTATTCATTTAATTAAGTGGACAGATTTATGTGACTACATTTGCCCCTCTTTGAGACGGTGCGGTTTATCGCGTCGTTTCAAAGAAAGAAAAATAGGTGTGAAGAAATGCCCCATAAAATGTAAATTTAATGGGTGGTATGCCCCCTCGAGAGATGGGCCGAATTTTATTTTGAAAAATCGGGCGATCTCTCGAAAAAGAATGCAAAGTGGAGGGGAGGTAGAATAGAAGAAATTAGAACTAATGATGAAAGAATGGGAGAAAATGGAGTGAATATGAAGAAACAACAAGCCAATGAGTACCCTGAGGTCATGCAAGAGATACATAGCAGATGTAGTGTGGGGTTTTGATTGATGCTATACAATTGATCAAAATTGTTTGGACAATCTGGTGCAATCGGTTTAATTGCCCCGGTCAAGTCAAAGCGTGACAGTTGATGTCAGTTGGTCGCTTGGACATGATAAAGTCTGAGTAAGTGAATCAAAGTGACCTGATGGTGACTTAGACAATTGATGTAATTGCCCAATGAAGTCAAGGTATATGAAGCAAAATACTCGTTGAGACGTAGACAATTGATGTAATTGTCCGATGTGATTGTGTTTGATTGGTTGATCAATTGATAGTGTGTGCGTGTGATGGATGGTTGTGGGGAATCATGGCAGCCCCGTTGAGACTAGGTCATTATGATAAATGCCTGATGTAGTCTAGGATTACCATAATCGATTACCTGTTGAGACCCGAAGATACTTGATCAGAGTATCTGTTGATAGTCTAGGTGTGTGGGAGTCGATGTATCTGTGTAGACAGAGTAACTTGCTTGATTGTGTGGATGAATGAGGATGGGAAACACAATCCCTCCTATTAGAGATGGATGGTGATAAACGTGGCTTGATTGGGTTGATGGGAAACGATGAAGGATATGTGATGCTGATTATCGAGATGGGGAGGGTGGGGGGGTTCAATGTTAAATAGAAGAAATGGAGGACCTATTACATTCCTATGGAAGAAGAGGAAAATAGAGTATCCATTGTCATTACTATGTATGAATGATATGCAGCTATTTATGAATGTATGGATGGATGGAATGCAACGAAATGCAATATATACAGATGAGATGAAATGACGATCCATGGTGCTTTATTTTTCATCATTGAGCTTTAAAATGTTGTAAGAAAATACAAGCAACTTGACATAAAGATTCAAGATGACCAGAGTATTTCTTACATGGATTTTGATATAGCAAGTTAATACAAGCAACTTGATATAATGGATCAAGTTGACCTGAGTATTGCTTGCGGAACAGACAAGGATTATCACCGTTCATGCATGACTTGGATCGTCCTCCTTGATCTTAGGCTGATCATATCCTGAGACAAGTGCATACCGTACTAAGAAATAAAAACCTTTATCCAAATTGGATGAGGAGGAACCAAAGGATGAGCATTGTACCTGCAACCAAACAGTATATATACATAAAGAATAAAGAATAAGGATCCTTGGTAATGGCTCATGCTCATATGGTCGAGGTATACGCTGTAGTCAGCAAGCTGTAGTGATCTATGACTGTATTTTGCATAAGATCATGTAGCTTGGTGAACTTCCCACGTAGACACCATTAGTACATGCCCCAGTACTTCATCGGAAATAATGTGCAAACGATACAAAACAATGCTGAAAGATCCCGATACAGATAAACAAATGAATTACTCACGAATCAACCAAGCATTTGACAGCCTAACAGAATTTTCTTGTCAAAGAAAACGTCATCTTGTCTTTGTTTTGGTAAGGAAGGATGCATCCTTGTTTTAAAGACAGTTTTGGATTGTTGATGTGGATTGTGTTGGTCGAGTGATAAGTGGTCATTTGTGTGAGTATTTTGTATCTGATCGGATGAATATGTACAAGGTGTTGTCATGTTTTTTTTTTGGGTGATTTTTGATGGGTTTTCCGATGTTTTTTGGATTTTGTGAAACAATTTTGAATGTTTTTGGTATTTTGAGAGTCATTTTTGAATGTTTTTGATATTTTCGAGAGTCATTTTTGAATGTTTTTGATATTTTGAGAGTTATTTTTGAATGTTTTTGGTATTTTCTGATGATTGCCTGAATGAAGAGCGTAATGATATATAAGACAATGTAGAATCCACTTCCATCACGAGGGTAAGGGTATTGCCCCCAGTTTGTAGACCTGACTATGAAAAGGTGGGATGCTAGACGCATGGAATACTTTCTTGGATTACAGATAAAATAACAAGCCATGGTTAGATGGATGGATGTGTGTATGTATGAATGTGATCGCAACAAGCCTGAAAGACAATGGAGCCATAGCCTTTACGAGTGGCGCCTGTTTGCCAGGTTTTCACCATCGTACTTACCCAAGGTGCCACCGGAGTGGTTGTTCACCATTTGGATGCATGATTTTTCTTTACTTTTTTGAATGTTTTTATATTTTCTTCAGGACATTTTTCTGAATGTTTTTTGGTATTTTCTGATAGGCAGGGGAGCCTGATGCTCTGTACAGCTTATGTGTAAAACCGTTTGAGGTGCATGCTATTGATTGGATCTGCGAGCGGTTCTCCATCTGATGTAGCCAACTGATATGCCCCGGACCCAAATACAGCAGTGACAACATATGGGCCTAGCCAATTTGATTCAAACTTGCCTTGATGTTCTCTATTTGGTTGGTTGCGAGGATTCTCTCAAAGAACAAGATCACCTACCTCAAATGTACGAGGTCTAACTCGGTGATTGTAGCTTCTACTCATGCGCTGCTGATAGGCTTTGAGATGGTTGTATGCAACTTGTCGCTTCTCATCAAGTAGCTCCAAGTCCTGAAGGCGTGAGACTCTGTATGCGTCATCATCAATGAGATTGTGCAAGGAAACCCTTAATGATGGTATCTCGACCTCAATAGGCAAGATAGCTTCTGCACCATAGACCAATGAATAAGGAGTTGCACCTATAGGGGTTCGAATGCTAGTTCGATATGCCCATAGCGCTGGATTCAATTGAACATGCCAATCACGACCGACATCATTGACTGTCTTCTTTAGGATCCTCAATATGTTTTTATTGGATGCTTCGGCCTGACCATTGCCTTGTGGGTAATAGGGAGTGGAAAAGCGGTGTTGGATATGAAATTTATCACAAAGCTCACGGACATCCTGATTTTTGAAAGGAAGACCGTTATCTGTGACAATGGACATGGGCACACCATACCGACAGATGATGTAATTGAGGATGAATGAGGCGATCTGCTTGCCGGTGACTTGGGTAAGTGGAACAGCTTCGATCCACTTGGTGAAATATTCGGTGGCGGTAATAATGAATTTATGGCCATTGGATGAAGATGGATGGATTTTACCCACAAGGTCAAGGCCCCATTGACAAAAAGGCCATGGTGTTGTGATTGGTTGCAGTTCTTGTGCTGGTGCATGTATCAGGTCACCGTGAACTTGACATTTCTTGCACTTCCTGACAAAGTAGTAGGAATCCTTTTCCATAGAGGGCCAATAGTATCCAGCTCGCATGATCTTCTTGGCTAGTGATGGACCACTTGAGTGAGTCCCGCAAATTCCTTCATGTACCTCTTCCAAAGCCTTTGTTATCTCACCTTGTTCTAGACATCGAAGGAGAGTACCATTAAGACTACGTCGGTATAGGGTTTCGGCAATAATGGTATATCGAGCAGTTTGGCGAATGAAGGTTTTTCGTTGGTTATTCGATTGGTTGGGAGGAGGGGTATGATCGCGAAGATAGGTGTAGAACTCACCGTACCATGGGGATTCATAACCAACAAGGCAACATATCATTTCAGATTCGGGGATATCATAAGCGGGGATCCAAAGTTGTTCTACCAAGAACTCGTAGCGTGTTGAATTCTGTGGAAGATCTAGTAGAGATGCGATGGTAGCCATGGCGTCAGCAGCTCGATTCTGATCTCTTGGTATCTGCTCAAAAGTGATAGTAGTAAATGATGTCTTTAGATTGTCCACCATTTGCTTGTATGGCATGAGTTTATCATCTTTGGTCTGATACTCATCTGTTGCTTGTCGAATGACTAGTTGGGAATCGCCATATACTTGCAATTCTTTTAATTTCCATTGTACGGCTAACCTGAGTCCTGTGATCAAGGCCTCATACTCTGCTATGTTGTTTGTGCATGGAAATGTGAGCCTGTAAGACTTCGGGATGCTATCACCTTGAGGTGTGATAAACAGAATGCCTGCCCCCGAGCCGTGCCTAGTGTATGAACCATCAAAATATAATTTCCATGGTTGTGCTGTTGTGATCATGAATATCTCTTCATCTGGAAAATTGGAAATGAGAGGATGATCACCTATGAGAGGTGCATCAGCCAACTGATCTGCAATAACTTGACCTTTGATAGCTTTACGGTCCACATACTCGATGTCAAATTCACTTAGAATCATTACCCATTTGGCCAAACGACCTGTCAATGCTGCTTTGCTGAGTAAATACTTGAGTGGATCAATCTTTGCAATGAGTTGCACCTTGTGTGTTAACAGATAGTGCCGCAATTTAGTGGCTGCCAGGATTACTGCTAGGCAAGCTCGCTCAATAGGTGTGTAATTGAGTTCATAGCCAACCAGTGTACGAGAGATGTAGTATACAGCACACTCTTTGCCTTCTGCATTATGTTGTGCCAGTAATACACCTAATGCTGTACTTGTCGCTGAGATATAAAGTAACAACGGTCTACTTGGATCTGGTGGCATCAACAATGGTGGATTCATGAGATAGTCTTTAAGGGCCTGAAATGCTTGCTGGCATCGGGCATCCCACTGAAAGCGGATGTTCTTGTGTAGCAGGTGTGTGAATGGGTGACACTTATCAGCCAATTGTGCAATGAATCTGCGGATGGATTGAAGCCGTCCTTGTAGTGTCCTTAGCTGACTGATATTCCTTGGAGGTGGCATGTCCATGATTGCCTTAACCTTTGCTGGATCGACCTCAATACCTTTGCTTGAGACAATGTATCCTAGAAGCTTCCCGGAGGTCACTCCGAAGACACATTTCTTTGGGTTGAGTCGAACATGGTATTGTTCCAGTCTATCAAAGATTTTATCTAAGATGTGAAGATGTCCTTCTCTAGTAAGTGATTTTGCTAGTAAATCATCCACATAATCTTCCATCATAGTATGCATCATGTCATGGAAGATGGTGGTCATTGCTCTTTGATAGGTCGCTCCTGCATTCTTTAGACCAAAAGGCATTACATTCCAGCAGTATGTGCCCCATGGACATGTGAAGGCTGTCTTATGTTGGTCCTCTGGTGCGATCTTTATTTGATTGTATCCTGAAAAGCCATCCATGAGTGAAAGCATGGCATGTCTTGCTGTCAAATCTACTATGATGTCGATATTTGGTAGAGGGAAGTCATCCTTAGGACATGCCTTATTCAGATCTCTGAAGTCCGTACAAATGCGGATGCCCCCTTTTGGTTTGCCAACTGGTACAATGTTGGAGATCCATTCTGCATAATCAATTGGTCTAATGAAACCAACATCCAGGAGTTTCTTGAGTTCTGTTTTGACTAGCACGGCAATCTGAGGATGCATCTTACGAAGCTTCTGCTTGACAGGTTTGGCTCCTTTTGCTACTGTGAGATGATGCATGACTAAATCAGGATCAAGCCCAGGCATGTCTGCATATGACCATGCAAAGTTGATCTGACGCTGTTGGAAGAACTCTATAAATTGAGGTTGTTCCTCTGGAGTGAGAAGAGATGCCAGATGTATGATATGAGGGTTTTCAGGAGTCCCCACATTGTATTCTTTGGTCTCCTCAATGAGGATCGTTGATCGTTCCTGTTGTGTATTAGCAGGGAGAATGTCAAACCCTTCATCCTCAGGCGCCTCAGAGAGGTTTTCACCGTTGGATACGCTCTTTCTTTTTACTTTTGTTGGATCAAACAGTGCCACAGTGTGGTTTTCACTGGAAGATCCATGTTTTAATGTTATATTTTTGCAGCTGAAGGGTTTGGCATCCGCCCCGAAGTATGCTGCGCTATTAAGTTCAATGGCGAATCCAGCTTTGTGATCCCCGCTTGGTAGATTATCCCTTAATTCCAAAAAGTCAATGATAGCCTCATCGTTTTGGAAGAGGTCAAGACATGGGGGATTTGGTTGGTTCCATTCGATGAGTTCAGGGTGGATAATGGGCATTACTTCATCGATTAGGTTAAGTGCGGGAGATGTATCAGTGAGGGTTAAGACAGTGTGGTGAAGGTCGTTGATGGTACTCTCCCTGTCAGAATCAGGCATAGGATGAGACGTAGGGTCTGTGGAAGATGTTTCCAGCTCAGGTACCCAAGTGGTCTTTATCTGTGCTTCTCCGTAAACAGGGATGTCTTTGCGGGGTGGAGGTGGTGATGTGTCTTCCTCATCTGAAGTGTTAAGTTGCACTGAATCGAATTCCCACTCATGTGAGTCGGTCTCTGAATCACTCTCCAGCATCCGATTGCTATACCATACTGGGATGTCTTTGGAGTTAAACACGGCAGGTGTGATTGGTTTATGTATCCTTGTAGTGATCGGTGCTGCAGGAATTGTGATGGGGTTTAATGGATTTGTCACTGGAAGTATCGGTAATGGTGACTCAGTGGCTTCTGCTGGAACTACTGGTGCCATAGATGCTGCTGCGGGTTCCAATATAGTTGCTGCTACAAATGGTGTTGCTGATAGGATTACTGGTTCGTTTGATGGGATGAGTGACATTGGTGATGGTGGAGTTGTGAGCCTTGAGGGGGCAGTGGGGATAGTGTTTGATGGTGCTTTGATTATGAAAGATGTCCTCTTTGCAGTAGGTGGGCAAAATGGTGTGCTGGGTTTTCCTTTGAATCTGAGTTTAGGAAGGACTTCTTTTTCAAAGCCTAGGCCTGTATTACCTTTGGGCTTGAATTCTGGTAGCAGAGGTTCATGTCGTCCTTGTTTGCAGTATCCCAAAGCACTCTGACCATCATATCCCATTCTTTGCATAATGAGGAGGCCTTTGCCATATTGTTCCGTAGGAAGTGTAACTCGCGGTTTGTCAGTGGTGATGGGATCTTTATAGATCCATTCCGCTAGGTCCTTATCTTGTGTCTCTTCCTCTTGACTCTTTCCAAGGATGAAAGGCGTTAAGGCACATGCAGGCATGTTTAGTGGTTGCTGGAGTAACTACTGTGGTTTACCATGTGTTCTAGGAGAAGTAGGCATTTGTCCCACACAAAAGAGCTGACTCAAGTTGTATTCTCCAGGACCTTCCTCTGCTACTTTCATCTTTAGCTTTTCTTGCTTGGGCATAGGGGTGTTTGAACTGGCAAGAGAGGCGGGATTTATATATGATGTGGAGGAAATGGCTTCTCTATTATTAGGAACGGTAATCTCTGGTTGATGGCTGATATTATGGCAAAATGCAAAGGGATTTGCATCTCCCAGGATTGTGATCTCGACCCCGTTATGTGGGAACTTGATACATTGATGGTAGGTAGATGGAACAGCTTGCATGGCATGTATCCAAGGTCTCCCTAATAATAGATTATATGGCAGAGGAAGGTCCAGAACCTGACAAATGATATGCTTTACCACAGGGCCCACTCGGATTGGTAGTACCACAGCTCCTTTGGATGAACGCTCTGCATCATCATAGGCTTTGATGGTGATCTTCTTACGAGGATCCACTGATTCTATTGCATATCCCAATGCTGTGACCAACTGAAGTGTGCAAATGTTTAGGCCTGCTCCATTATCGATCAAGACTCGCTTGATCCTGTGTTGGTTGACAAAGCCTTCAATGTGGAGTGAGGCGTTATGAGGTTGTTGGAAAGAAGAGTTGTCGCTTTCAGAAAAAGTGAGACAAGGTGATGACTTTAGATTTCCAACCATGGCTTGAAATTGGTCTGTATTCAAGTTTGCAGGGACTGACGCCTCTTGGAGTGCTTGATCCAAGATAGTTTTATGAGATGGTGACAGGCGTAATAGCTCTAAAATGGATATAAGCGCAGGCGTTTTGTCTAATTGTTCCACAAGATTGTACTGCTTTGGGATGGAGGTGGTGCCTTGTGGAGCTGCCTTGATGGTAACTTTGCCGCGACGCGTAACAACATTGCAATTTGAGGTGGGATTTTTGAAGGTGATAGTTGCAATTTGTTCACTGGCATCATACAGGTGATTGACAGTGTAATTATACACAGCCTGCGTATAATCAGTGGTATCAGGACCTCGTCTGGAAGTGGAAGGACCCCTTTGATCTTGTGATGGAAGTGGATTCTTGAACATCTGATGATCATTATTGGTTGTTTTTGGGTCATGTCCTTCAATTTCAATTTCTCCTCGGTCAATAAGATCCTGAATGAGATCTTTCAATCGATGACAATTAC
Source organism: Cryptomeria japonica (assembly GCF_030272615.1). Classification (NCBI taxonomy): domain Eukaryota; kingdom Viridiplantae; phylum Streptophyta; class Pinopsida; order Cupressales; family Cupressaceae; genus Cryptomeria; species Cryptomeria japonica. The sequence goes on from NC_081410.1 coordinate 504,392,248, forward strand.
TTGTCTTATGTCCTCTTCCTTGATGGAACTCACAATGTTCAGTATCTCTCCACCATGTCGGTTTGACTTGAGGCTCATAATTTGATAACTTAGGTAAAGTGATCAAATTCTGAGAAATGAGTTGTCGCATCACTGTTTCAATGGGTTCCCCTAAGGGAGTGTATGTGCGTTTTTGTTTTTGTGGACGAGGTCTTGGTTCATCATGAGATGTGATGCGACCTTGATTAAGAGGAACATTTGTGTTATTTTGAGGTGGAGGATTTTGTCCTGCAAACCGAACCATAGGTTGTGCATTTTGGACAGTCCGAGCATCCACAACCCCATCGTTGACGATATTTTTATTCTTGTTCCAGAAGTTTGGTTTGTCACTATTGAAGCGCGGGCGAGGACCATCTTTGGGTTCATTAAAGATTTTGATGAGTCCTTTTTTGATGAGTGCCCTTTCACACTTTATACCTTTGGTGATCATATCGTTAAAAGAATCTGTATCTTTGACATCCAGGTGAAATTCCATTTCTTCGTTTAAGTTGGAAATGAAAATTTCCACTAGTTCTCGTTCAGGTAACTGAAGAGAACGTCTGCTAGACATTTGGCGCCATCGTTGCAGGAATACTGAGAATAGTTCACCTGGTTTTTGTTTGGTGTTGCATAGATCAGCCATGGTGATGTCGCGTTCACTATTATAAGAGTAATGAGATAGGAACTTCTGGATGAGTTCCTCAAATGTTCTAATGCCACCTGGAAGTCGGGAAAACCATGATGTGGTTGTTCCTCCCAAGCTTTGGGGAAAAAGGCGCATTAGGTATGTGTCCTCATAAGCTACTTCAAGACAAGCAGAATGAAATTCTCGGACATGATCACGGGGATCCCCCTTTCCTCTATATTTTTCAAATTTGGGTGTTTCAAACCCGCGTGGAAAGGGTGGCATATAAAGATTCCTATCAAACGGATAGGGATAGATGTCGTTAAGTGAAAATTGATTGGTCTTAACACCACTATGAAGTTGTTGGGCGAGATTCGCGACTTGTTGCCGCAACATCTCCATTTCATTTGGAGGAGGAGGTGGTGGGTTACCTCGAGGGATGTTATATCTGATGGGATCTCTACGTCTTTCCTCCTCATGGCGACTTTGTCTTTCTGATGCTTGTCTTAATTGGGCAAGATCAAAGTCTGAGGGGAGTTTGGCTCCTTCTTGAGCAAGTCTTAAGAAGTGAGCATCCGCATTGCTCCTGAGAATTTCATCAAATAATCTGTTAAAGTGAGGGTTATGCTGAACCCTTTCGATTGTTGAAGGAGTGGGACTACTTGGGTTTTCATCATTTACATTTCCTCCAAGTGCTTCTTGAAATTCATTGAGGTTGTCCTCTTCTTCCTCAATTTCTATTTCTCGTTGCCTTGATCGCGATCGGGTTTGAGCCATTTTGTTTGCAAGTTTGTGTTGAAGTTGATTGAAGATGATGATGAGTTGTTCGATGAAAGATGGATGATTAGTGGATTGTAGATCTCTAGCACTCTAAAGGTAAATGTAACCAGAATTCTTTCTTTGAATTGCTTGTTTGTTTTGATGAGTTTGGATGTGATAAGGTGTAGAGAAATCTGAGATGTGTTACAGATTTTGACTACCTAGCAATGAGAGGATTCACTCATGAACTAGTTTTAACCTGCGTAGATGTGTCTCTTAGGATGAGCTTATCCTAGATGTAGAAACAATCTAAAAGTGATGTGATGTGTTTGATTTCAAGCAATATCTAAAAAAGGAATCTTGGGACAAGAACCTCTTAATGTTTTGAGAGTTTTGGGATGAATTGATGATGGAAAAATGATGTATGAATGAGATGATGGATGTTTTTGTTTTCAACTTTCAATCTTTCAATAAAAACTTTGTGTCACAAATGGAACAAACTCTTCTTCTTCCCTTTCAGGTGTTGGTGGCACTTCTCGAGCTGTGTTGTAGGTGATACAAATGTTTGGGAAGAATTTGGGATTAATCTTTCCTCCTTGATTTTTGTGATAACTCAGAGCTCTATATTGCATAAAAGCTCTGCGGTTCAATGATTTGGAATCAAACTCGTTTGTTTTACCTTGAAGATAGAGACGCATGCGATGTAGAAAGACTCTATGGGAGACAAAGATTTGTCGATTGATATAGAAGAATTTCCTCCTTTTGATCAAAGCCTTTGAGCTTAGTGGTCTCCTTTTCAAGGTGATATTCTGATGACACTTCTTCTTTCGCAAGATGTGAAGAATGGTCATAAATTTTTGATTCTTTGTTTGTTTGTACCTTGTTTTTGATGTTTTTGGTTGTGTTGACAGATGTTGGATGAATACTTTGTTTTTGGGATTGATTTTCTGATTTTTCTTTGACAAGAAAACAAAGCAAGCACACAAACACAAGAATGTCGCCTCAAAGGCACAAATGAGTATGGGTCTAGATCAACCCAATCCTTGGACTTGTTTTTGACCCTTCCTTTAGATTTATTTTAAAGTGTATTTCCAAAGCCTGAAGTCGGCTCAATTTGCACTAGGTCTGTAAAACGAACACACTTCAAACACTTTTTATCCCTAAGGTCAAATGGCCAGTTGTGATAAATTTAGCCCACATCTTGATATTTCTTCGACTTTGGTACTACATACCTTATCAATCCCGCCGTGGCAGGTAAGGATGTGATATACTAAGTCTTGCACGAGCATAACAAATAGATGATCCCTATGATGGGGGAGTCACCACTTTTATCAAGCCACAAGTGACCTTTCAAAAAGCTATGTTTCTACTCAAGGAAATATGTATGGTGAGTATCTTGGGAGCAAAACCATCTATGCTCTTGCACTAAGTTATACCTCAAATATCCTCAATCAATAGAACGGGTGGGCTACTACTTAAAGGTGTTTAGTCATGTTCGATGTTTTTGGACATAAGTTCATTCTGCAGTGACTCACTTAAGAGCCTTGTAACTGGTGGTGGGGCCCATTTGTCCTTTCGGCCAGTTACACTGTAGGAACAGCTATACCCAAGGCTACAGCTTTCGCTCACACCTGATTTCTATAGCGGCTCGAAGGATTTACCGCTCAAGGTCGTTCCCAAGAGTGATGTGTCTCTTGGCAGGCCTCTCTTAAAAAGATAAAATTTTGAGTGTTACTAACACTTTTCTCTTGCACCTAGGACCACGAAAGCCAAGGGAGAGGATAGTGTGTGTTAGAAGTAGGACCACTCGACCAACTCTTTGCACAAGTGTGCCAAGCACGAAAAACACTTGTTCTTTTTAATCTGTCATTGCAATGTGATCTAACTATTTGGAGATGTTGCTCCAACAATCATGGTGTTCTTTTTAATTTTCAAAGGCAATTGTTTGAGTAAACTAGAATTTGAAATCCTGGTCAACTTAATGAAAAACACGTTTGCATGAAGTAAAATTGCTTTGAAAATGAGACAAGTTGATTGTGAATTTTATTTGCACCAAAAATGGAAGTGTGGATTGTGAGTTTTATCTTGATGCAAGAAATAAAATTTGCCTTGTTGATTTTAAGCACCAAAACGAAGTTTGTTTTCTAACTTGCAAAAAAAATAAAGTTGTTTTTGTATAAGTTTGTGGTTCTTTTTACCTTTGAACAATGAAATTCTTTTTAAGAGCCCCAAACAAATGTGTGATTCTTTTTCAAAAGCCCAAATTTGAAATGTGAAGTTAATTTTAAACCAAAATAAAAAGTGAATTCATTTTTAAAACCAACTTCAAAAACAAGTTAGTAAAAAAATATAAATCTACTCTTTAATCTAATTTAAATCTGCACAAAAGAGAAAAATAGTTAGTAAAATCCGCCTATTTGGTGGGCTTCTACAAGCCTAAATTTTTTTATTTTTTTTTGGTTACAAGGTGATTTGTACAACGTTTTGTTACAATAGCGCTAGTCTGCGTTTGAACAGAGGCACTATTTAACACAAACGTATTAAAAGAAAGGGAAAGACAGAGAAGGGAAAAGCACTGAAACAGGGGGAATAGCGCCAAAATAATGCCAAACGCACCAAAACAGTGTCAAAATCGCAACCTGTGTGACATTTTCAACATTCAAACATGTTATTGGTTAAAAAAAAAAATAAAAAATTGATCTTTTTGGTGTTTGGATTCACGTCGGGTTCACCAAATGATGCTCTGCAAAAAGGATTAGAAAATCTGTTTGATGGCAACACACACAAGAGCACAAGAAACAAACGTTAGTGTTAGCAACAAAAGATTATCCTAAACAGGCATATCAAGAGAGATATTAAGCATGAAATAGAAAGCATATAAACATAAAATGAAATAGCTAATCAAGATGCTCATAGTTGCTCCTCCCTTGTTCCTCTCCTCTCCAAGTCCCAAATGAGTGTAGCTCTCAGCAGCTTTTTGCACTATGGATGCTTATGGAGGATTGAGATTTAATACTAAGCTTCAAATATGAAATGAAAAGCTAAATACTATGCTAGAGTAGATAGTGATGCTATGAAAAAGCTCTATGCTAATGCCAGTATAACAACAATACTCTAAAATGCTTCTCCTTTTGCTTGAGGAGAAGGGTTCTATTTATAGAAGAAATGGGGAAATGAAGGGTTAAGATTGAATGGTTTAATCAAGGGCCAAGTTTGAAAGTTGGGGATCCATGTGCACAATTGGCACCAATAAAATGGTGACAAGTGTCAACATAGGATTGGGTTGAGAGAAGAGGTTGGAGGCATTAAAGGCCTGAGAAGACCTCATGGTTATCTAGAAGGTAAGGGTCAAGTCTAAATTAAGATTACCCATTGGATTAAGAGTTAATCCAAGGATAAACCTTTGTGCAAATGTTTAAGAGGTAATCATGGTCAAAGCATTAATGGCCTGATGAGACCTTTGGGTTGGGTAGAGGTTGAGTCAAAACAAATGTTTTAACCATGTGGGAGGGTTGAATTAACCATTAATGGTTATTGGAGACTTTGGGGATTAAGTGGTTGAAGGTTGAAAGCCTTCAATGGTTATCAAAGACTTTGAGCCATTTAGTGGTTGAAGGTTGGAAGCTTTCAAAGGTTATCCAAGACTTTGAGGGTTAATTTGTTGAACACACAAAGCATTAATTGCTTTTCAAAGACTTTGGAGTCTTTGAGAAGTGACTCCAATTTGCTTAGGAATGTGACAATATTTAAGGGATGAATTTAGGCTAATTAGGAAGGGTTTAGAAGAATCTAGAAGGGGTTTAGGCATACAAGTGGATTTTGTAGGAAAATGCAAGTGGGAGAAATTTTGGTATTTTCAATTAAAATAAAATCATTTATTTCAATTAAATGGTGTAAGTTGAATTTGGATAAATATTTAAATAAATATTAATTTATTTAAATGAGAAAAAGAAGATAAAGCATTAAAATGCTTGAAGACTTTGAGGGAAACCATTAAAGGTTTCAAGTGGGTGAGGATAAATAGGATTTTAAATAAATAATTTATTTAAAATAGTTGTGCAACTTGCTTTTGTAGGAAAATACAAGTGGGTGGAGGATAAAGGTGATTTTAAATAAATGATTTATTTAAAATAATTGTGCAACTTGTATTTGTAGGAAAATGCAAGTGGGTAGAGGATAAAGGTGATTTAAATAAATGTTAATTTATTTAAATGTGAGAGGTGGGATTTTGGGGGATTTAAATAAATATTAATTTATTTAAATGTGAGAGAATATTTTAATTAAATAAATATGATTTATTTATTTAATTAATGGTCTGAATTTGGTTAAGTGAATTAAATCAAATAAATTGAATAATTTATTTAATTAATAGGAGAAGAGGGTTAAGATGAATTAATTAAATATTAATTTAATTAATTATTAATTGATGGTTAAATAATCAAATAAATACTAAGTATTCATTTAATTAAGTGGACAGATTTATGTGACTACAGGTAGTTAAAGGTGATTGAACGTGTTTTCATTGATGGCAACCTTGCAATCCTATGGCATCGGCTGGCACCAGCACCGACAGACTCTACACCGGCAGATCACCGACAGTGACAATAATGTTTACCGACATCTCAGCCGACAGGATTTTGATTATTGTATTTTGTATTTAATTGTAATATCTTTTTGTAAGCCGACATGGCATATTGTAATAAGACTCGTATATATGTATGAGATCTTGTAGATCATTGTGTGTAACACAACATAGAGGATATATATGATGGATATGTAGAGAAAATATTAAGGTAGATTTTGTAGAAGGGTTTATGGTTATTGTATGAGCGTAAACCAATACTGAACCTGGCATAGCAGATGTTGTTTTGTAGCAGTACACTTTATTGGATTTTCATAATCCATTTTGTAAGTCAGTGAGACTTCCTTCTATAATTAAGCAGTGAGCTTTAGGCAGTTGGTCTTCCTGCATGTGCATGCCCCTCTTGTAAGTAATATCCATTCATTGGCTAGTGAGTGAATATTGTGGGTCACAAATCCCACCAAGGTTTTTCCCACACCGGGTTTCCTTGTTAAATATCTTGTGTTATGGTGTTCTTTCTATGTTTTCTTTAATGTTCTTATTTACTACATTAATTCTTGTTTACCGGTACACTGTTTTGGAATGCAAAATACTTAACAAGGTCAAATATTTTGTAAACTGGTTAGATACTGATTCACCCCCCCCTCTCAGTATCTTTGGGACTTTCATCAATCCTAACATTGGTGACAGCTACAATAAGTGTTGTATCTAACAGGGTTGCTGGTGTTTCTTGAGTATCTAAAATGGGCAGAAGTGGCAATCTGGAAGTGATTGACATTTGTGCATCCCTTTGCATGTTCAATATCTATGCATTCGATGAGTGAGAGGTGCTGGCGTGACTTGGATTTTTAGATTTTGTAGAGTGATTTTCAATAGATATTATCCTTCTTCTAGAAGGGGTGATCTTAGAAGTGATCTTCTTTTGTTTGCCAAGAATTCTAAGCTTTGGAGAGACTCCCGAACCAGGGTTGAATCCGAGTCCAGTTGTATCCTGTGGTTGTAACAATGGTTCTAATGGTTCCACTACATCTTGTTTGTGGGACCCTAATGCACTATGGCCATCATAGCCCATCTTTTGCATTAGGTTAAAACCTTTACCATACCTCTTTGTATGGATCTTGACCTGTTGTCTAGTTGTATCAGAATGGTCTTTGTATATCCATCCTGCCAAGTTTTCATTAATAGTTTCTTATTCTTGTGATCTTTCTGGGATGAATCCATCAAGTGTATCAATATGGGCCGCAACAGGGGTCTTGAGTAACATTTGTGGTTTTCAATGAGTCCTAGGTGAGAGGGGCAGTTGGCCTATACAAAAAGGTTGGCTAATGTTATATTCTTCTGGGCCTTCATCTTTTACTTTATTTTCAACTTCTCTTGTTTGGGTGTAGGGATTGGTGTACTTGTGAGATTTGTTGGGTGGATGTAGGATGATGAGGCAGTGGCTTCTCTGTTGCTAGGTACTGTGATATCAGGTTGATGCCTTATACTATTACAAAAGGCGAATGGGTTGGCATCACCAAGGATAGTAATCTCTACTCCATTATGTGGAAATTTGATGTATTGATGGTAAGTGGATGATACTGCTTGCATGACATGAATCCATGGTCTACCTCATAGGAGATTGTATGGAAGAGGGAGGTCTAGGAGTTGGCAAACTACATCCTTCACCACAGGTCCCACCCTTACTGGTAAAGTGACGCTCCCTTTTGAGGAACGTTCAACATCATCATAGGCCTTGATGGTGATCTTCTTTCTGACATCTACTACTCCTTTGGAATATCCCAATGTTGTAATCATTTGCAATGTGCAAATGTTAAAACCAGCTCCATTGTCAACCAATACTCACTTGATTATATGTTGATGTATGAATCCCTCAATGTGTAGAGAGGCATTATGTGGTTGTTGAAAGGATATATCATCACTCTCAATGAAAGTGAGACATGGTGATGATTTGAGAGTTCCAGCCATGGCTTGCAATTTATCTGTGTTTAGGTTGGATGGAACTAATGCTTCTTGGAGAGCTTGGTCCAGGATAGTTTTATGCGAGGATGATAGGCGCAACAACTCTAGTATGGAAATGAGTGCAGGTGTTTTATCCAGTTGATCAACAAGACTATAATGTTTGGGCATGTATGATGTTTTGATGGTGCTCCTGGTAACACAAGTTTGTTGCGGCGGGTAACAACATTGCATGTGGGATCTCTTCCTTTGATGGTAATGGTAGCAACTTGTTCATTCGTATCATAAATATTATTGACAATATCTAGGTATACGTTGCACGTGTATAGTTTGTCGTTTTATCTTGGTTCTTACCTTGATGGGATGGACCTCCTTTCTCGTATGATGGGAGTGGATTCTTGAACATGGTGTGATCCGTGTTGGAAGTTTTTACATTGTGACCATCAACTTCTATATCACCTCGATCAACGAGGTCTTGAACAATGTCCTTTAGTCGATGGCAATTATTTGTCTTGTGACCCTTCCCTTTGTGAAATTCACAATACTCATTATCCCTCCACCATGGAGGTTTAACCTCCTTGCCGGGGGTGTGGATTGGCCATTGGGGTTGATGCATCATCAAGGCTCATAATCTGACATTATAGGTAATGTGATAAGATTAGAAGATATAATTTGTCGTAATACCACTTCAAGAGGTTCTCCCAAGGGTGTATATGTTCGATTGGGTTTGTAGCTAGAGTACCTATTTTTAGGTGCCTCTTGTTGTGTATTGGAAGGTTGATTGTTTTGATTGTTTGGGGGATGACCTTGATTGATATTGTGGTTGTTACGATTATCTATTTGTCCCACAATTTTGACTATGGGTTGGGTGATTTTGACAGTTCTTGCATCTACCACACCATCATTAACAATATTTTTGTTTTTGGACCAAAATTTGGGTTTATCACTATTGTAGGCTATTCATGGACCATCCTTGTTGTCCTTTTGACAAGTCCCTTCTTGATAAGGGCTTTCTCAATTTTAAGTCCTTGGGCTATCACGTCCTTGAAAGAATTTGAACATTTGACTTCTAATTAAAATTCCATCTCTTCATTTAAGTTTGAAATGAATATTTCAACCAATTGTTCCTTAGGAATGTGGAAGGAACACCTGGTAGACAAGTGTCTCCATCTTTGAAAGAATATTGAGAATAACTCTCCATTCTTTTGTTTGGTGTTGCATAAATCAGCCATGGAGACATCACGTTCTCTATTATGTGAATGATGAGTGATAAATTTTTGTAATAGGTCCTCAAATGTCCTTATTACTCCAGGCAAGAGTGAAAACCATTGCATGGCCAATCCGCCTAAACTTTGAGGGAAAAGGTGCATTAAATATGTTTCGTCATATGCCACCTCTAAGCATGCAGAGTAAACTTCTCTTACATGGTCCCTTGGATCGCCTTTCCCAGTGTATTTATAAAATTTTGGTGTTTTGAAATTGTGTGGGAAAGGAAGCATGATCATGTTCCTATCAAATGGATAGGGACAAATATCTTTGAGAGTGTATTATTTTTGTGACCTTCCTAAATTGACTTGTTGTGCAAGGTCTTGTATTTGTTGTCTCAACATATCCATTTCTATGGGAGGAGGTGGATGGTTCCTTTGGTGATAGGTGTCATCGTAATTGTGGGTATTTTGATGTCTTCTCTCATTGTGGTGACTGTTTTTGGCTTGTTCTAGTGTTTCTCGAATTTGTGATAAGTCAAAATTTAAAGGGAGTTTTGCACCCTCTCAACCAAATCTTAGGAAGTGAGCATTAGCATTCCCTTTAAGAATCTCATCAAAAAAAATAAAAAATTGTGGGTTATATGTTGCTCGCTCAATTTCCTCGTGTGGGAGAATTTGGGCCTTCTTCCCCTAAAAATTCATCATGATGAAAGGGGTTGTTGAGTTCTTCATCCTCTTCTGATTCTGGGTGTATTTCACTTTGTTTGCGTCTCTGATACTGAGCTCTAGTCTCAGCCATGTTAAAGTGTGTTTTGAGAATGAGATGAATGAAAAATTGGATGGGTGATCCCTTCTTATAGTTCCAAGATTTTATGAGGATGATGATGAGTTTGAAGTGTTTGTGGATGTTTGATCTCCTACACTAAAGGTTGGGTATCAACAAAGTCCTTTTTGACATTGCTTGTTTGGTGTTTTAATAATTGTGAGATGAGGTGTAGCAAGGTTTGTGTTGTTACAAATCACAAGCTACCTAGCTATGAGAGGATGCACTCAAAACTAGTTTTAACCTATCTATGATGCTTAGTAATGTCCCTTAGGATGATTGATCCTAGATGTAGAGACACACAAGAAAGTAATTTTTCTGGTATGATAAGCAATATCCGAAAGAACTAAGGATGAGACCTCTTTGTGTTGAGAGTTGAATGGATTTTTGATGTTTTGAAATGGTGACCTTTGAAATGAGTGTAAACCTTGGAATCTCTACTAAGGGACTATGAATTTGATGATTGATTTTGGAAATGATTTTGAAGTGAGAAAGATGGAAGAAAATGATTATGATGTTTTGATTTTGGAAAGATTATAAGTTAATGACTTCTTGAGGGATTTGATAATATGAAGCATTTGCAAAATTTGTTGTGATTTGTTTTGATCAGTTGTTGGGGTGTTACTTGTTTCAAATGTTTGATTCCTTTGACAAGAAAACACATCAAGCACACAAGCACATATCCTTGCCCTTTCAAAACTAGCACAAAAGGTGTGGGTCTAAATCAGCCCATTCATCAACTTTTTTGACCCTGATAATGCGTGTATGTTCATAGGCCTAAAGTCGGCCCAAATTTGTATTGGTATGAAACAAGACAAAGACAAATCAAACACTTTTTATCCTTAAGGAAATGGCTAGTTGCGATATTTTCAACCCACAACTTGATATTTCTTCAACTTTGGTATTGCATACCTTATGTATCCCGTTGTGGTAGGTAAGGATGTGATATACTAATTCTTGCGCGAGCATAATAGATAGGTGATCCCTGTGATGGGGGAGTCACCACTTTCATCAAGCTACAAGTAGCTTTTCAAAAAGTCTTGTTTCTACTCAAGGAAATATGTATGGTGAGTGTCTTGGGAGCAAAACCTTCTATGCTCTTGCACTAAACTTTTCACAAATATCCTCATTCAATAGAACGGGTGAGTTTCTAGAATAAGAGGTGTCTACTAATGTTCGATGTCTTTAGATGTAAGTTCATTCTGTAGTGACTCACTTAAGAGCCTAGTAACTCACAGTGGGGTCCATATGTCCTTTCGACAAGTTACACTATAGGGACAGATACACCTAAGGCTACAACTTTCACCCTCACCTGATTTCTATAGCGGCTCGAAGGATTTACCACTTAAGGTCATCCCAAGGGTGATGTGTCCCTTGGCAGGCCTCTCTTAAAAATAGAAAATTTAGAGTGTTACAAATACTTTTCTCTTGCACTTAAGACCACGAGAGCCAAGGGAGAGGATAGTGTGTGTTAGAATTGGGATCACTCTACAAATTTGCATAAGTGTGTCAGTGACAAAAGACACTTGTTCTTTTTAGTCCTTTATTGAAAAATGTGAATTTGTAGTTGTCAAGCACACATGAAGATTCTTTTTATGCCATCATCGCAATTTGTGTTTGTTCTTTTTACCATTTGTATAGCAAAATGAACATGTGTGTTCGGTTTTAACCAAGATTGCAAAATGATTGTTCTTTTTAAACCTGAAAAATGATAAGTTGATTGTTCTTTTTAGCCCATATTGCAAGATGTGAATGTTCGTTTTAGCCAAGATTGCAAGATGTGTTTGTTCGTTTTAGTCCAAGATAGCAATGTGTGATTGTTTATTTTAAACCATCATAGCAAAGTGTGATTGAAATCAAATTGTGCAAAGAAAAAATTTCCTATCCTAGGATTGATCAATTTTGCCCAATTAAGATGTGTTTAAGGAAAAAATTGCAAATTTGACACTTTCAACACTCGTAACAAACAATGTGTTAGAAAGATGCTCCTTAATGTCCTGCACACGACGTAAACCCAAAATTAGTTTCTAAAGTAAAAAATTAGAGTGCCATAATCAAAACTTTCATCTAACCAACTAATCTAATCACACAAACAAAAAATCACATTTTAACTTAACAAACAAAATTTAATCTAAATTAACCAAACTAATTTAAATCTAATTTAAAATCTAAATTTAAAGACTACTCTTAAAAAAATAAAATAAAAATTAATTTATAAAAATCTAATTTTAAAAAAAAAAAATTTAAAAAACATTTTTTGAAAACTAATCTAAAAACACTTGTTAATACTAATTAAAAAAAACTAATTAAAAAGCTATTTTTAAGAAATATAAAAATAACTAATAAAAAATAACATTCTTTAAAAAATAACTAGAAAGCTAAAAAAAAAAAAGAACTAATTTAAAATAAAAGGCTTTACTTTTAGCCCTCACGTATGCTTTGGAGCATATTTTAGAAACTTTCAAGTAAATGCAATTTTCAACACTGATGCGTGGAAAGGGCTTTAAAAGCCTGTGCCATTTTGGGCGCTTATCGCTGCAGAGATGTGGTTACGCTACCAGAATTAAATAGATTTCATGTGGTTATACATAATGTGCAACTCTACTACAAAAGTTTTTAAACCAAAAGCATTATAAGATCAACAAAAACAAACTGCAAAACATCGGCCAAGTTTACCAATGGAGGAGCAGTTCACAAGTGTATTTAGTCAAATGCAATTGTTATCATTCATGTCGGGTTCACCAATTGTATCGTACCAAAACAGTTAATCAAGATTAGTAAGATTAGAGATCATTACAAATAAAATCATTTTAAAATGATATCAAGGAAGTATGAAAAAGCATAAATAACAAACATGAATATAAAGAAAGACTTCACTCATGATACTCCCTACGCCATTTCGGTCTTCCTTGTCCTCCTCGTCTCCATGAACCGCATTGCTTTGAGGTTGTCAAATGAAGATTGGGAGATTGAGTGCAGTTAAGTGTGGATTGCTCACACTTGCATAACAAAGTAAGGATATATGGGTAATTATTTGGAGATGCTTATGATGTCAAGAGGACAACACAAGTTTGCAATGAAAAAGTGGATCTCAACTAATTTAGGGCAGCATAATGATATGATAAAAATTTGATCCTTGATTGATGGATAGAGGCTTCAATTTATAGAGTTGGGAGCCTAGAAATGGATGGTCAAGATTAAAAGGGGGATCAAGGGCTTAGATTGAAAGGGAATGTGGTCTTAGGTTGAAAAGCTTAGCCTTGTGACAAATGTCACAAAGGGGAGAGGGTGAGGATCAATGTGGTCCCACAAGTGTGGTCCCAAATTTGTAAGCTTAGCCTTGTGACAAGTGTTACAAGGGGGAGCGGGATGAAAAGTCAATGTGGTCCCACAAGTGTGATCCCACCTTGGGAGAAGGGGGATATGTGCTCACACATGTGTGAGCAACCTAGGAAGAAACAAAATGGATTAATTAAGATAATGAGGGGATTAGATAATAGGTTTGTAGGAATCACTAAGTTAGCCTAATTAATTATGAATTAATTTAGCTAATTAAGATTAGGGACAAATATGGAATATTCCATAAAGGTGAGTTTGATTTATTGAAATAAATCAATATCTGGAAGAAGTGGAAAGGGGATATTAATTAAATATAATTTAATTAATGTAAAAGTAATGGTAGGCTAATACAATTAATTAAATTAATCATGTGATAAAGACATAATTAATTAAATATTAATTTAGTCAATTTTATGTGTCTACAATGATTATTATTTTTTTGAAAAATTATGCAACCTACTAGGAAATTTAAATTTATAATTAGGTCATTGATAATAACCTCCTAATTTAGATTTAAAATTACCCAGTAGAAGATAAAATTTAATTTTAAAATTAGGGCTTTTTTAAATAACCTCTTAATTTTAAAATTTTAATTTGAAATTGTCCACAAGACAATTAAATTTAAAATTAGGGTCTTGTAGATAGAACCACTTGATTTTAAAATTTAAATTTGAAAATAAATCTAAGATTGGAATTTGAAATTTGAAAAATTGGAAAATGCACAAAGATTATTTAAATTTAGAAATTAGGGTTTGTTTAATTAAGCACTTAATTTTAAATCTTAAATTTTAAATTGAAATTTGATCCTTGAGGTTGCAATTTTGAATTTGAATTTGAATTTAGCAACCAAATTTGAAGGGGAAAATTCAAAATTTAAACCAACCACAAGCTCGATTAAAAAAAATTTAAAAATTAGGGTTTTTGAATTTAACCACTTAATTTTAAAAATTAATTATGAAATTTGATTTGTAGATGAAAATTTGAATTTGCAAATGAATTGAATGCTCAAATATGAAATAATTAATCAAAATTAAGGAATTCACAAGCTCAATTTTGAGAATAAAAATTAGGGTTTTAATGAAATCAGCCTCTAAATTTTCAAAATTTGCAAGGAAATCAAACTTGTAAATGAAAATTTGAATTTTAAATTGTATATACTCAGATCTGAAAACAAAAATCAAAATTAATAGTGTAAGGAGTTGGGTTCACCAAAATGTAAAGTGGAAAATTGTGGGCAGCCAATTCTCCACGTGGGAAGTGTGGAAGATTCACTAAGCTCAATTTTCACTTGAGGAAACTTTCTATTCAAAAGAGGGGATGAATCTACTAGATCGAATCCTAAATGAAGCAAGGAATGAATACTAAGTAGATTGGAGTGGAATTGACCCTCTTTTGTAAGTTGATTGATTGAATTAAAACAAAGTGTTGATCATGAAGACAAAGTATGCAAAAACAATGGGTTATAGATTCGGGATTCAACCGTACACCTAGAATAGGGGTTTGCCTAAGTAAAAACCCGATTTGAAATCAAACTTGAATGAAATACTGTGAATGCTTGGAATAAATGATGGAAAGGTATACCTTCAGATCTGCAATAGATGGTAATGATGCTTTGCTTATTATATGTAATCACATGTGTTGTATGAAATGGCATGAACATGACAAAGCCCTAACACACACACATGCTTGCAAATGAATGGTGTAATGTTTCTCCAATATATAGATTAAGAGTATGCAGCCTTGAGATGATGAATGCTTGTTGTTTGAATGTAGTCTCCTTGCCTTCTCCAATTTGTCATGCTATCTCTTATGATCGTATGCTATGCATGTATATCAAAATGAGAGGGGGAGACCTCATTATATACTTGCCTATTGTCAAATATTGTTTAATTTTTTGATAGAGGCCGACATAGAGGATTATTTCCTGCTCATTTTTTAGATAGGTCCAAGGGAGAGGGGCCAAGATAGGTCCCCTTTAGGGGATCCCAAGGTGCCACGCTCGGGTCCTAGTGGAGACCAGGGCGCCACACCTTGGTCCTGCCCTATTTTGGGGAAAGATCAAGGTGGCTATGCAAGGTGCAAGGTGAAAAATGAAGCTTAGTTGCATAAAAGAGGCAAAAACAGGTCCCGATCAAGCATGCGGATTAGACCGATAAGGCGAGGGCCTAGAATGCGGTCAAAATTGCAAAGGGTGCAATTTTAGGATGCTACATTAGGCAATATGATAACATATAAACATCCGGTCCCAAATCATATACATTATTGAATACTTACAATAAAAAAAAATAGGAACTAGGAAAGACATACGAGACTGATATCCATGACAACACAATGCATCAACAACCATCATCTCCAAGTTTCCATACATCCTTATCATAATTGAATATCTACTACATATTTACACAAACTGATTGTGACAAACCAGACAAGGTACCATTGTCTGCATAAATGACATAAATACTCTTTCATGCATATTAAAGTTTACTCAACATAACTATCAAATAGCATATTAGTTCTATTTTCCATACCAAAACATCCACAACTATCAATGTCAAGAAAGACAACACCAACATCAGATAGAGCATCAACATTTGAACTTAAACAATAACATTTGCACTAATATTTTTGAACCATGTAATCTGCATGATATATCATTAGCTGAGGCACCAGACACATGATCAATAACTGAAGAATCAAACAAACATGTCAACTAAACATCATCAAACCAACAACTAAAGCACATCAACTTGAATATTATCAGACAAGTAGACCATATTCAGCGATAGTGAAACTGATAAACTACATCAACGGATTATGACAAACACCAAACAAGTTTGACATCAATGACAACACAACAAAGCATTATTCAGGTTTCCAACAATCTACTAGATCAACTAATTATGACAAACACCAAACAAGTTTGGCATCAATGACAACACAATAGAGTATTTTTCAGTTTTCCAACAATCTCCTCCTTTGTTATTGATGGCAACACTTTTACCATGAAACTAATGAAATCTCTCCTCCTTTGACATGAAGGACAAAGGCAGTCCCATGAGTCAAACAAAGGACATAGAAAAGTAATGCAATGATCCTCCTCCATATTTATGCATTTAAATGATTTTCTATAGATCCTCCATCTTCCATTCTTAGAGAATACAATTTCTTCCTTAGGAATAACTTGTTTGCCAGGGGTTTGGCTTGATAAGCATCTCCAAGATTCTTCTATAATAGTTTTATGATAGCCTCTTCATAAAATTCAACAATATGGAGTCATCTAAACAAATCCTTATGATACCCTTGGTTTTCCAATCCATTAGGTCTTAGTCAACTTGAGCTATGTAGATAACTTAGATCTAGATATTGCAACCCACATATCTCTATCCATGAGCATATCCTCCATTTTTAGCTTCCACAACTCAAAGTTACCAATGTTAAACTTCTCTACTTTTATTCTTCCAGATGTGCTAATCATCTTCTTCCTACAACAATGTTGCAAAATACTCTGCAACAAGCTCATGCTAAAAAAAAGATTAGTCCAAAAGACCCTCTACCCAACAATGGGACAAAAATTGGTCAAGCTCTGATACCAATTGAAAGGAAGCAAGGTATGCAGAAACACTTCCTACACCAATATAATGAGAGGAGATATTGCAATTTTTTCTTAAGCCCTTGTATAGTTACAAGAATATATATGCATATTAACAATAATGCTACATGAAATAAAGCAACAATACCACAACACAAGTTGTACATGAGAAAAATTATTCCAAGAGGATAACCCCACACTCTAAAAGCCTATTTAATGTATTAATAATAAACAATATTTTTTAACCGCTTGTAGAGAAAGTCTTCTTCACATGAGTTTATAGTGTTGATTCCTATAGCTATTCTAATAGCATAACAATGCCTACAAAAAATACCATACAAACTGCACTCCAAGGTAACCAATTTATAGAGAAGACAAGTGTAAAGGTATTTTCTAAAAGAACTTGGCACATTTTCCAACCACCTCCAAGCATGCAAATGAAACTTGCACAAGATTATTTAACTCCTCATTCCAACTTCAAAACTTAGACACCTCATATTTTGCCACAACTAGGTATGGAAAATATTCTTACATAGCTTACAACTATCATAGAATCTATCAGTACCAACATCACTTATAATTTTAATAGAATATGTCATAATTTACTCTTAATAGTGGATTATCTTACAACCTATCATTACCTAACTTAGCCACCCATATTTTCGATGCAAAGATACTCCTTAATACTTGTCCAACATGTCATAGAATCAAGATCTTACATATCATAACCAATCATAAAAATTTGTCATGCAATAATTACCAAATGCCAACACATAGAAAAGAATATCTACCACAACATAGGACACCTACCTTCCCATGTGGGGACAAAAACATCCTTTTCACCTCCCATGTCCCACCAGTGTGATGGCAACTCACCATGTGCCATGTCACACTAGATGACAAAATAGAATGTGTAAGAAAATATAACATAGGTATAAATAAATACATTAATTAATTGAATCAATGCAAGAAAATACTAAGGTTGAGACACATTAATTCCCAACGAGATAATACTTTATGATTACTCCTTGATCTTTCTCTATTTTTTTTAATTTGTTGATTGGTATGGTTTGGGAATACTTAGGTTTAAGTTGTTTTCCATTGAGATTCAAAAAACTACATAGTTTGGGTTTGAGATGTGTTATCATTCTTTTTAAAAATTATGTGATTTGTTGAGTTTATCACATTTTGATTTGATATTTTTTTTGGAGAATTTTGGGATTTTGGCTTTCTCTTTGTTTAAGTGATAATATTTATGTTTGTTGCAATATGCATAATGATTGTTATTCTTGAAATGGGGTATGCATTATATATATGATGTGGTAGGGTTCACTTTTTTCTTGGATTGTCCTCTAGATTTTAGCTATTATTGTTAAATTTAGTTGTGAAGCCACCCAAGATCAATGTGACTGAAGGAAAGCAAGACTAGAATCTAGAGATAAACAAAACTCAGCACTCTCCTAGAACTGAACTAGTCTCATAATCTGAGCTAGTGTTCTCATTTAGCATAGGGAGAGGTGATGGCTTGTTTATATAACAAAATATGAGCATATAAAACCAAGAGGAATAATAACCCCCTATAGCCCAAAATAGGAGGGAATTTTACCTACTTGGTAAATGTCAAGTACATGGTTATGCAAACTCAGGTAAAGACAAGAAATGGTTATGGGGAGGTGGCAAATAAATCCAAAAGAGGGTGTGACATTCAACCACTCAAATGTGGGTGTGAATGACACTTTTGATTGTAGGATTATGCCACATGTCCTCATACTAACCATTCTAATATAACCTAAGCAAGCTTAATAATGTGTAGGGTATGTGCAGGATCATGAGGGGCCAAAAAGGCAATATGAAAAAAATTGCCTTCTCCACTCACCCAAAAACACAAAAAAATTGTGTTCACTTTTTGCTAGGCTTAGATGTTAGTAAAAATTTAGCCATGCCAAAATACAAACCATATCGAATATCCAATTCTAATCAGATATTCGATATTATTAAAATTTATATTTTATATATAATTATATATTATATAATATATGATATATTATATAAATATAATATTTATTATATATTATATAATATATGATATATTATATAAATATAATATTTATTATATATTATTCATGTAATTATGTATTATATATTATATAATATATTATATATGATATATTATATAATATATTATATATGATATATTATTTAATATATTATATATGAATAATATTATATATTATACATGCAAATCATATTTTTAAAACAGAATAGGGAACACAGATTAGATCTCTTATTAGAATTAGATTTCGATTTTAATCGGATATCTGATCCTTGTGGGTGTTTTTATACCTGACTGTGACAACCCGTGGGTCATTTTTACCCATGGGTTTGAGCAAAAAACAGTGATCCGATATCGGATTTGACCGGATATTTGATTTCTAGAGCATTTGTTTTGCAAAATCTTGCCAACAGGTATGCTTTTTTATCAATTTCCTTGTATTTTTATAATTTATTCATATTTTTTAATTTGTTTTTCAAATTTTTTTATATGAATTAGGTTTTCTTATCTCAAATACACTACTGTTTGAAATTTGTTGATCATTAAATCCAAATTTTCAACTTCAATCAAGTAAAATGGGTGATAACAATGACAATCCACAACCGCCACCACCACCACCACCAAACCCTCCATTACTAAAGCCCCCCTCAATTCAAGATTTAATAGGTCAAAATTTGAACTAATTGAGGGGCATTTCTATTATTTACAGTAGAATCCCTCATCTATCCCCAATGTTAGCCACACTAAATGCTATAATAGACAATGTAGAAACTGTCGCCACTGAGCAAAATTCTATTCTTTTGCAACAAGAGGCCATGAGGAATAGACATCTGAATGGCTTGTCCTGTGACAAGGTGAAGGACCTCAAGATATCCAAAGTCAATATTGTCACCCTATTTATTAATCCCCAGACCAGACAACCCGTAGATGTGAAAAAAAAAAAACTTTCCATCAAATGGTGTCAAAATGATGATATTGTAAAACACTTTTGGGATTGTTGGTGGATGGTTTTTGATAGACCACCCAACAACAATCTCGATGTGCAATTCTACTTCATTAATAAATTATATGCTAAGTTTGTTTTGGGCAACCATGTCAACTACTTTGACATCAAGCCTTTCTAAGGTGTGGAGGGAGGTATGCCTCAGGATATACTTGGGGTAGTTTGAGTATTATAGGGCCCATATGCGCCCCCTCCTCTTGTTGATCCCCCACCTCTAGTACAACATCCAGATATTATTACAAAGGCACCATCACAGACTATATCAGCTATTCACTCTTTGAGTGGCCTTTTGGTTTCTCAGGCTGGGGAACTAGCTCAACCTTTTGGTGATGCTAGCAGTGATCGAGTGGTACTAACGCATCCTCCTCATCTCCACAAATTTGTGTTCCGCATAATTGTTCTATGTGCCATCAAGTATGCTTAGGTCCTATTGGACAACCTGTTGATCCTCCCATACACATGACTGATTATGAGGTGCATGATATGGTCAATGCACCAGATGTGACGACAGGGATAGGGATTGGAGCACACCCTAGGAAGTCCTTGCATAATAGAGATGAGGAGGTACCTTCATCATACACTAACGATATAGGGCTAAGACTTAACTTGTAATTTCACAGTGCATTTTATTTTAAATGAATATTTATAAGAGATAGTATTAAGTACAAATGTTTATATACATGGTATATTTAACAATTGATGTCTGAGGAGGAGTTATCACAGGTCCATGACGACACCCTGACAACCATTTCATTTGGTCTTGATAGCTATACGATATATATTATTGCACCTAGTAGTTTATATTTTGTATTGTATGCATGCTTGTCATTTAAATTATCATTAATTAAATTATATATTAACTTGCATGTTTATCTTATTTTACTCTTGTAGGAAACACCTAGCATGAGTGTGGTGTCACGTGATCCAGGCCTTAGAAGTGCAGTTAGAGACAAGGGAAAGGTAGTTGAATGCAAATATGATTGAATTAAGAATTTAAATAACTTATAA
Source organism: Cryptomeria japonica (assembly GCF_030272615.1). NCBI lineage: Eukaryota > Viridiplantae > Streptophyta > Pinopsida > Cupressales > Cupressaceae > Cryptomeria > Cryptomeria japonica. The sequence continues at coordinate 504,413,214 of NC_081410.1, forward strand.
TGATTATACATATCTACATAGAGTGATAGTATCACACACTTGTCGTCTTTATGTATAGAGAATTATTGGCTTCATATCCTTGTTGACTGCACCCACAATACTTGAAGAATCAAAAGAGATGCCTCAAGTACATGTGTTTATTTTATTTTGTGTTTACTAGATATAATTTGTTCCTATCATCGACAATTATATGCTAACTTATATCAATGTTATGTTTGTAAAAATACATAGGCTGTCTATGAAAATATTGATGACATCCCTACTCTATCAAAGATATATTCTAGGACTCACAACCATCTTAAGAAAAAACATGGAGATAAGGTAATCAAGAATTCAATTTTAGAGTTCAATTATCGTTCAATGTATATTGATTTTTATGTTAAATTTTTTAATGTAAATTATATAATATAACTAATCTCAATTGTGGCTTGATTTTTCTTGTGCAGGATCCTTCAGAGCCAAGCAGTGCTTCGAAGAGGATTGATTTTGATGATCCATCAGTAGTTTAGGATGTGATAGAGACATTTTGGGATACTTACATGTCTAGTTGGCATGTATATTTTGTATATGGACATACACTTGTAATTATGCGATAATTTGATATATAGAAGTTGAGATTCGATATAATTTGTTCATGTGCATGACTTCATTCTTTGAAACTTTAATCTTAAATGTAATAATGAACAATAGCATGTTATTTGTATAATTTTGAGATTCGATATAATTTGTTCCATCTAAATCTTAAGTGTTAAATTTGATTGCCTTTGGCAGCTTCACCAAATTTAATGACCATATTGGTATTGTTATTAATCATAGTTCATGGATGTTGAATCATTTTTGCCATGGTTTAAGGAACAACTACAATCCCAAACCATGACAAAACAATTGAAGTTACTTAACCCAACAAGACATTAGATTGCATTAATTTACTGCATTTTTTTTAGACTTTACACTTCACACACATGCAAATCATCATATGAGTATAATATTAAAAAAAATATGAGAAAAATGAAGACAACTTACTTGCAATAGAGCCAAATTATCAATCTATTTATCATGGGTGCGAACCATCGGTTCCAACACGTCCATTTAAGAATTTTTACCCTAGCCATGCTCTTTTTCTGTCTCCCTACTTGATCGAACGCTCAAGTCCATACCCTAGCGGAATTGTCCCTCGAGCGCCCTAAGTGTGAAAAATGGTCAAGATTTGATAGGCCGTATCTCAGGATGTGTGGCACTTGTGAATGATTTTTCTGAACCTATAGGGTCATGTGAGGGTTGTCTACAATAGCCTGTCTCAAATTTTAAATATTCGAAGTGGTTTTCCTAGGGCAATGTTTTTTCAGTTGACGAAAAAATCATCAGATGTATTCAATGAAAAGTTGCAATGGAGCCAAATTCTCATTCTATTTGTCATGGGTGTGAACCATTGGTCCCAAAACATCCAGTTAGGTTTTTTTAACCTAGGCATGTGCATGTTTTTCCTCCCTACTCAGTTGAACACTCAAAGCCATATTGTAGCAGCGCTGTCCCTTGAGCACCTTGAGTGTGAAAAATTGTCAAACTTTGACAGGACGTATCTCAGAATCTGTGGTACTTGCAAATGATACATCTAAACCTACAAGGTCACATGAGGGTCGCCTACAATATCATGTCTTGGAATTTGAATATTCAGAGTGGTTTTCCTAGGGCAATGATTTTTCATTTGATGCAAAAATCATTAGATGCATTCAATGAAAAGTTACAATGGAACCAAATTATCAATCTATTCATCATGGGTGCCAACTGTCGATCCCAACAAGCATGGTTAGGGAATTTTACCCTAGTCATGCTCTTGTTTTGCCTCCCTACTCAGTCCAATGCTTAGGGTCATACTGTAGCGGTGACATCCCTTGAGTGCCCTAAGTGCAAAAAATTGTCAAACTTTGATAGGTTGTATCTTGGAATATGTGGCACTTGTGAATGATCCATCTAAACTCACAGGGTCATGTGAGGTCTGTCTACAATAGTTTGTCTCATATTTTCATGATTCAGAGTTGTTTTCCTAGATTAGTGTTTTTTCAGTTGATGCAAAAATCATAAGATGCATTCAATGAAATGTTGCAATGGAGCCAAATTCTCATTATGCTTGTCGTGGGTGTGAAGTGTTGGTTACAACACATTCGGTTAGGAATTTTTACCCTAGGCATGCTCCTATTTAACCTCCCAAGTCAGTTGAATGCTTAGGGTCATACTGTAGTGGCACCATCCCTTGAGTGTCCTAAGTGCAAAAAATTGTCAAACTTTGAAAGGTTGTACCTTGTAATCTGTGGCAATTGCGAATGACCCATCTGAACCTACAGGGTCACATGCGAGCTTTCTGTGTGTGTGAAAAGTGGATCTGTATCTGTATCTGAAATACACAACACTTCAATTAAGTCATTAGATGCATGGTTAGTAAATCAATAATCGATGAATAATAAACCATTACAAAGCAACCCATTGCCTTCTAGTAGATGCGAGTTTAGATTGCTAAGCTATCCAGTGACTAGACAAAACCTAAACGAAGGATTTTTAATCTAAATGAGCATGAATATGAGCTAAATAGATGCAAGATTTAAGATAGATATGCAAGATTAATCTAACATGATCTAAGCAATATATGAATATTTAAGCTAAATGATTTAAGCAATATGAAATAACTAATATGCAATATCTCAATGCAAATTCTCAATGAACCTAGAGCAAAAACAACATAATAACAATATATTCTCCAGGATTTTTTTGAATGAGAGATGAAAGCCTGAATTTATAGAAAACTCAGAAAGAAACCAAAGGCTGAGATCAAATGATGATGAGCAGTCAAGATTTTCCAAGAGGAAGCACAATCCAGGCGAATTGATGTGATTGGATGCTTTTCTTAGTTTTAAAGTAAATTGAACTAAAATTAAGATAAAATCAGGAAAAAATTGATTTATTCTCTATTTCATTCAATTTTAATATTTAATTGTTTTAATTGCTTTCTTTGAGATTATTTATCAATTTTTAATTTATTTTTCAAGATTATCTCCAATTGATTTCTTTTCTCAATTTTTAATTTTTTTTTGTCAATTAATTCCTTTTTTGATGATTTAATGGCAAATTGATTTATTTAATTAAATATGCTACGATATTCAATAAAATAAATTAGGATAATTGTTTAAAAATGATTTACTTGGAATGATTTAATTAATGAAATAAATATTTAATTAATATTGGTTGATTAATTTGCCATGTGACATTGATGATTTTAGAAATTAATTGTGTGCTCAAGATTTATTTTAATTGCCTTTGGTTAGGACCTTGGTGACATTGTCGAGATTAGGGGCTCATGGTTTAGATGAGCATTTTTAGGGTACTACATTTGCCCCTCTTTGAAATAATGTGCGAGAAATGCGTTGGTTCAAAGAATAGTTGATGTCTAGGAGATACCAGTTCTGAACTTGATTGATCACATACTAGATAAAGAGCGAGGTACTCAGCTTGTTTTGAAGTGATGAAATTGAACAGAGTTGATTAAAGTGATACCGATCCTAAACTTGATTGAACTATGACCGATGAAGAGAAAAGATACCAAACTTGAACTTGATTGATCAAGAAGCGGATCTTACTGATCTAGAACTTGATTGAACTAGACACAGTGAGCGAAGATAAAATCGATCTTGAATTTGATTGATCAAGATACGATGAGCGAAGATAAACTGTCCAGCTTGATTCAATGCGATGAAACTAAACACCTGCTTAGATTGAGTATAATCAAAGATACTCTTTAAACCCTTGATTGATTTTAAATGAATAATCAGCTTGATGAAAAGCGATGAAACTGATTAACGTTAAGAGACTAATTCAGACAAAGACAATATCAGCTTGATTTGAAGCGATGAAACTGATATACCCCTAGAGATTGATTTTATGAAGCTTAGCTGCTCGACTTGTAACTAAGGTTTTGAAATAAATTCTCGACTTTAAGGTCATGAGTATGGCCCCTTGAGAGAAAAATCGAAAGATAGCGAGGGTTGCACAGTGATTGTAGGCAATTTTTTTTTTTAGCGATGATAAGTTATTTGAGCATGAAAGTGATTCAAAGGAATATTCAAAGATTTGGTGTTGATTGATGAGAAATTGAGCGCAAAGTTGATTTGTAGAATAAAATTGATATTTAGCGTTGATTCATGAGAAATTGAGCGCAAATTGAAGAAAGATTGAGCTTTTAATGAAAAGTGCTAAGTGGTCCAAATTTTGGAAATTGACTAGTAGAATGATCTTGAATTTCGATTTCGATCCCGAAAATGGAAGTAGGATGGGCAAATTAGCTAAGGGTACAATTTTCATGTCCATCAGAGCAAGTTGGAAAATTAGGGTTTTGGCTATATAAGGGGTCAAAGTCTCATTTTTAATTCATTTTAACCCTCCAAGTTTGAAAATTAAAAAAGCCTTATGTGAAGAAAAATGGTGGTTCCCACACATGAGCATCGATTCAAGCACCAGAGACGATATAATCGACCTTGGATCTATGAGCCAGCGATAAGTGATCGATATTAAGCCTGTTATTCATTTCAATTTTGAATTTTTTTATTGAATTTTTATTCTTTTGGCATGTTGAAGTTGGGTTTCGTAGTTTTGTCATGCAAGGCAGGATCCTGTCTTGTACGACAAACTGATCAAGTTTGTTTTATTGTTTAAAGTCACTAGTTTTGTCGTTCTGCATACACCCTTATGTCATACGAGAACCTTCAAAAGAGCCCATTTTGTCATTTTAGGGCTAGTCCTGTGTTGTATCAGACTGTTTTGTCGTATGAGACCAATTCTTGACTCATACGAGTTGCTACCTCTATGATGTTTTGTCATTTGAAAAACAGTGAGCATTTTTGAAGGTGCAAACTTGAAATTTTGATTGTGCAGTTGATGTTGTTGGATTTGCATGATGTTTTGCTTCTCTTATAGGCTAATTTGAAATATTTCCTGATGATCTTTTGTTTGATTTTTGCAGGTTCGATTGCCTCATGTGTTGTTCAAATGTGTATATCCACCTATGATGCCATTAGTTTGTCAGTTATCAGATGTAGACCGGGCACATATTGATGCGTGTGGATTGACTCATCTTCTCGGGTTGCCTGATATCTGTGTGAATCATGGTATGCTCATTGCATTAGTTGAGAGGTTTCATTCAAAGCATAATATGTTTCATTTTCCAGTTGGGGAGAGGACCATCACTCCCGAGGATGTATACAGGACTCTCTGTATCCCTTTTGCTGGGGATAAGGTAGATTATGATTCAACACAACATCCTGGCCTTCTAACCCTGAGGCATGTATTTCATGATGCGAACATTCTGACATGGTCTATCAGTTGGGATGAGATGATGACCAGATATAGTGAGGAATTCCACTGGATTGCATCTTGGCAGATTTCATCAGTTGTTTTCTTATGCCAGATAGGGGATAGCAGGGGTTTTTATATGGATGGGGCAAGATGTTGGAGAGACTTGTTGAGCACCCCCAGAGATTAGGATGGGGTTCATGTATACTGGCACACATGTATCGTGAGATGCATGAGATCATCTACTGGGAGGGGAAGAGTATGGATGTCAGGGTGTTGATTTTAAAGGTATGGGCTTGGGATCATCTCCCAGTATGCAGACCGATTGTTGATGGCGCGAGGGATCCACAACAGCCCATCATTTATAGATATTCTAGATACATTACACAGCCCCATCTGGGCAAGATAGATTATTGGAGATGACAGTTGGATGATCTTATAGTTGTCATATGGAGACCTTACAAGGGTCTGGAGCCTTGGGATGATTGGAGAGATGTGCGCAGAGACCTATTCATGACCCGACTTCTTATTGGTAGATCAGCACCAGTGGTCAAGCGTTTTGTTGTTACTCGAGTGATGAGGTAGTATGGTAGACCTCAGGGGATCTCGTAGGAGTTTACTACATATGTGCATTATGCAGATGAGGAGAGGCAGGGATGGAGACCAAGGCCATCATATGCCTTGGGCATGCATGAGTTGTCTAGGTTACAGCGTCTTAGATGGGATTATTTAGATAATATTGTAGATGTGGGGTATTGCCCCAGTATAGGGATTGGTTCCAGCAGCATCCATTCTCAAGATTTATGCATCTGGCTGAGCAGGCATCTCATATAGAGGAGGTTGAGGGTGATTCCCCTACACAGTCACAAGGACAGGGACAGAGCCAGGGACAGAGAGCCGAGGCTTCAAGGCAGGCAAGTGGTGATCCTAGTGCTAGCAGTAGCAGGGTACCAGTTGGTGGTAGGCAACAACAGAGAGGAGAGGGTGGATCCCTAGGGGCTGTTGGGGTGAGACTTACCAGAGCGAGGGTAGCAAAGGGTGGAGGAGAGGAGGAGAGAGAAGCTCTGAGACATGTTCGGTAGAGGATAGAGGAGCAGGGGGGAGCCAGGGGCAAAGATGGAGGAGGCGATGGAGGCGGAGAGCCTGCAAGGGATCAGGGGGCTGACGTAGCGCAGTCGATGAGAGCACGCCTAGCGGGTTTACAGTCACAGCTGACAGTGGCACAAACACAGCTAGCAGACCTTAGAGCAGAGAGAGATCATTAGTTAGCCGAGGTCAGAGCTGAGCGTAATCGTCAGTTGGTGGAGCTTAGGGCAGAGCGCGATCGTCAGGTCACAGTGATGAGGGCAGAGCGAGATGCTCTTCAGTAGGAGGTTCTCCATCAGACGATTCAAGAAGCCTTTTATGTTGTGGCTTATAGTGTAGCAGTTCTAGTAGCGCAGCAGGTTGTATTGTATTCTTAGTATATGGTTCAATCGGAGGGAGCTCGGGCACCTAGGCAAGATCCGGGTCAGCAGGCTTTGCCTCCTCCACCACCTAGCGATGAGGGAGAGGTAGAGAGCTAGATTTCCTTTTTGTACCTCTGAGATTTTTTTATAGACACACCCATTTTTTTGTAGCCCTTATGATTCTTGCTCCGATGGGAGTTTGTATATGTCAGTTGAAATTATTTTGTACCCTGAGACTTGATCATTATATATACGAGATCTTGATTTGACTTCATTGTACTTGTGGCAATCAATTTATGAGATGCTTTTCCATATGCTTTATTCTATATGTATGCATTTCTTTTCAGTATGGATGTAATGCAAATGAATATGGATGTTTATTTTTTTGTTTATTTTTCATGCAAATAAATGATGATGCAAATGAATGATGAGAATGAGCAATGAGTAGTGCAATTTTTTATATTTTTCAATGCAATAAGCTAAATGTAAATGACTGATAATGAAATGTATGAATCTATATAAAATGCTTATGTATGTTGCTAACATCTCAATACACAAGTACTCGATCGGAGAAACGATGAAAAAGAGAGACCACTTAGCTTAGAAATGATGATACTTCAAACTCTCATTTAGAAGATAAAGAGGTTATTGTTATCATGCAGAAATCACTTGAAATGCACAAAATGCAAAATGAGATGCAACCTAAACCTAGTCACTAGATTTGAAATGCTTAAGTTTCATCACTAAGCGTTAACAAACATAGCAGATTAGAGTTCCTTTCTTTTCATGTGCAATATTAATTATCTTATCTGCAATGACCCTTTTTTTCGTTCATATCCTTGGATAGATTACACATGGACCTGGATTGCACCATAAAAAAATTCCCTCAAAATAGACAAATAAATGATGCCAACCTCCCTGTAGCATACAAATAAGCGGAGTCGAGGTATGTGTGGAGATTCCACCTTGATGTGAAGGCACTTATCATAGACACCTAGCTGATTAGATGTTTTCAGATCATCAGATTCATTCCTACAAGCAGAAAACAAAGAAAATATTATGCCCCCAATCCTTGCTCCTCTTAGTCAAGATAGACTTCCTCAAGTTACTCAGAGGGATAATAGTCAAAAACCAATATAAAAGACAACACACAAAGAAAATTGCATGCATAGCTCAAACTGTTTAGTGATTGTTTTCAATAATGTTGTTTTGCTTGTGTACTCAGTGATAAAAATCTTCAGTAGTCAGGAGACAGGTGACTGACTCAGAGTGAACGAACAGGTTTCACTAACATAAAGATGACTTGGTTGATACTACTTAGGACATGTAAATTGATCATTCGATTACCCTAAGACTAGGTCAGTGATTGGTTTCAAGCCATGAGGGTTCTAAAAGAACCAGGTTGTCACAAAAGTGACTAAAAGATATGTACAAGCAAAAACAAAGATGCAGGAAAGCAGAAATGCCAACGTTGCATTGATAGATGGAGTGCTTGAGTACAAGAGGCACCTATTTGCTAGGTTTTCACTTGTTTGGCAAAGATCCCCCTTTTTTTTAGAACTTTTTCTGATTTTTAGGATTTCTTCAGGACTTTTTCTGATTTTTAGGATTTCTTCAGGACTTTTTCTGATTTTTAGGATTTCTTCAAGATTTTTTCTGATTTTTAGGATTTTTTAATGTTTGCCCCTAGTGTCTAGCAAGGTAAAAGGGATTTTGAGTACATGAATGGATAAGTGAATGATGGTGGATGCTTTCAAGGACTATCTCACAGTGTTAATCTAGCATAGGGACAAGATATAGAAATGTACAGAAAGGGTTTTAGCGATGTAAAGAAAGGATTTTAGCGATGTAAAGAAATGATAGCGTAATGAAGCCATATGGTCCAAAGAAGTGGCCATGTCAAGAGGTTTGTGGAAAGCATGTTTTTGCATTTTGTCCATAGTGTTGATCAAGATCAAGGAATAGATCTGGATAGGGGAGAAATAGGTTAATCAAGATCAAAAGTGGTAATGAAGGATATAAGCGAGCAATGGATAGGAGCTAAAGCATCTAGATCAAGTGTAATAGATAGGACACATGACGCCTGTGAAGATCCTTAACCTTGTCAAGATCAAAGGTGGAAAAGGGATATGAATGTAGATAGAGTGAATGAGGGATAATGGAGGATGAAGGATAATAGATGGATGTACATGGATGAAACTTTCCCCCTGTATAAAGTGCAAAAGGATAATGGATTACGCATGACGCTTGTTTGCTAGGTTTTCATCATGGTACTTGCCCAAGGCACCACAAGAAGTGGTTTTCACTCGTGGATGAAATTATTTCTCTTAACTTTTTTATTTTTTTGGAAGATAATGGAGGCATGATAGGGGATGGAAGAAGGACCCCGTCGTCTTGCTTCTTTGGATGGTACCCTTGGAATATGAGTTGCAATAGACCATGGCTATGAAGGTATGCTCAAAGATGTTGGCAGGATAATGAAATGAAACAAAGGCAAGGACTTATGCAAAGGATTGGATAAGAGGGGTGGAAGGGTGGAAAAGAGGTGTTGGATAATGGATGGGATGTTGGAAGAATTGTGTATGGCTAGATGGAAATGTTGGAAAGATCAACATTGGCACACACCTTGAGGGATGGTGGACATATGGAAGAGAAGTGAATCTCAGATTTTGAGATTTGGATGGAGGAAAGGTTACAGATTTTGGGGCATAAGAACCCAAAATAGATGAAGGAGGTGATGGAGGAACAATAATTTTGGATGCCAATTTTGATTTTGATTTAGATTGTTGTGCTTCAAGTAGCCGCTTAGGGATCCACATGGTTTTTGACTTTTGATGCTTTTGTAGTTATTTAGAGCGCATTGCTTGTACAAGTGCCTTAGGAACCCATATAACTTTTGACTTTTCTTCTTTCTTTGTGGGCCTTTGTGGATCATATTTTGCTTTGTTTTGACATGTCGATTAGATGGGACATGTTGATCCTTGAATACATGTGGATTACTTGACTTATGACTTTTATGCTTGGCATCCAAATTGCTTGGAGGGAGATACATGGATATATATAGGAATGATATGGAGGTATTTTAGATGGATGGAAGGTACTAAAAGATGTGTGCCTTTGTTGATCCTGCCTAAGGGGTGGAGGGATATAGGGACCTAGAATGAATGGAAGCGATGATGGGGAAAGCGTATATTTGGATTTAAATGGAGAAATGTAGGATTTATGAGAGATACAAATATCTTGAGAAATGTCCCTAAGGCCACGACCTTTAACATTTTATTTAATATGGAGGGGTTCTTTCTTGTGGCGATTTACTCCTTTGCCTTTATAAATATTTTGACTTGTAGGATAGACTTTGCTTTGGAAAGAAGGCAAGAGTCCAGTATGAGATGGAGGTGGAATCTAGGGAATGATAGGATCATGAGAGGGATTTGTAGGCATGATAGATCCTTGAGGTGAATATGTAGGATTATGAAAAGGAGATGAAGGGATACTTTGATCTTGACATGGAAGAGGACCATTGGATAGTGTAGGAAGGGTGTTTGACTCTTCATTTTAAATAGGACCATTTGAAAAGGTGGAAGAGGCATCATGATCTTGCTTAGGAAGTGGATTAGGAATGATATTTGAAAGGATGATTTGCTCTTGAGATGGAAGGAGTTCATCTTGGAAGAAATGGAAAGGTATAAGGGGATCATCATGGGATTCTAGTGAAATGGGATCTTTTTCAATCATTAGATGGGATTGAGGAGTTTTGGTGTCTTGATCTTGATTTATGATAGGACTTGTTTCTTCATTTTGCAGATTATCCTCTTGACATGGAGTCACTTCTAAGGAAGGGATAGAATTTTGCATAGGTGTAGGGGATTCTTGGAAGGTCTCCATATTTTGGCATGATGGGGAAGAATTTTGAGTGGGACTCTCTGGAGTGGGTACGTTTGGAATTGGAGTGCACGATGGCATAGGATCTAGGATTTTTAAATATTTAGAGGAACTTGTATCAAGATTGGGATTAACTTGGATTTCCATAGGAGATAGCCCTTGAAGGTAAACATGAAATTTTTCATTGTTTGAAGGAGATGGAGACATCATGGAAGGGATGGAGGCCACATATGGAGCCTTGCTAGACATAGGTTCATGATTTTGATTATGCTTAGAAGTAGTTCCTTCTTTTTCTTTAGCTGAGTCATTAGGATATTCAATTTTAATGATACCATTATCAATGAGATCTTGAATCTTATGTTTTAATTCCATGCATTTCAAAGTCTTATGTTCATTTTGTCTATGATATGCACAATACTTACTCACAAATTAACATCCCCATGTGGTCTTTTTAGGCAATATGATAATATTATGCTCAAGAATCTCTTTCAAATTCGACTCAATAGATTTCCCCAAAGGTGTAAAATGTCTATCTAGAGGATATTTGGAGGAAATGTCTTTATGTCTTGGTGAAGGTGTCTTGTGAGCTTGTTTGACATTTGGTTTTTGATTGTTAATTATTTGTTGGTTTTCAATTGGTAAATCATATAATCATTTTAGCATTCCTTGAAGTTTCTCACTCTTGATATCATGCATTTGTTTCTCAAATGGAGTCATTGATTTATTTTGTTGGATTTTCATGTCATATATTTCTTTCTTGATATCTTGAGTCATTTGAGCAAAGGCAGCCATGGGAATTTGAGCTAAGGTAGCCATTTACAGTTAATAGCGAGAGGTGTTACAGATGTCAAGGTGAGATCAAAGCTAGTTGTTTGTTGAGGCTAGAGGTTGATGTTCAAAATTATGTGGGTGAGATTCACTGACTCTGATTTTGAGTCAAGGCTAAGTAGCCTAAGTGATACTGGAGAGTGAATTTTGGACAACAGATTGGTTGATTGGATTAGGTTGATTGAGCTATCTAAGAGGTATCCAAAAAAATCATGCAACACAATGATAGGGGTACACTATCAAGATTGTTTATGCTCAGAATTACGATGTCCAGTTTTATGCTCGTTGTAGACTGATTTGAGCAAGTTTGACTATTTTGACTGACAAGAACAGGAATTCGTACGACAAAGTTTGCAGACCCAGATGACAGTTTAGCTATTTACAGATGATAAAGACAGTATTTCATATGAGTGGCTGCCTGATTTCGTACGATAGTTGGGCAGACTCCAAATGATAATATGTTGAATGTTACGTATTTTTGTATGACAAAGTTTAAAAGGACAGACGACTATTTCTAAGACTCGTACGACCGAGTTTGTAAAGCCAGACGTCAAGCTATGAGGATTAATGAAAGCTCGTACGATAATAGGTATGTAACATAACGATATTTCAGTAGGCTCATACGACAAAGGACTGGACAAAGACAAAATTATGACAGAGAGTTTCTACAACTGACGAGGACCAATTTTTGATATAGGACTAATTTTCAATGACCGACAAGAACTAGTTTTTGACACTGACAGAGTTTATCACTAAGTTATTTGGTATTGTTTTCTCCATTTTTAGTGTTTCAGTTTTAGTTTCAGGGATAAAAACATAGAAAACATGCAAGATGTTCAATAATTCCAAGCATAGCATGCTAACCCTATGGAAGCTGGCTTAAAGAAGAAAACCTTTGCTTGCTGACTTAGGTACACACCCAATAGCTAATCAGAATACGGCCACTGAGTCTCATATAATGGATTCTCAACTTTGTATTAGCCAACTCCAAACGCTAATGGGGGCACGATATGGCAAGTGTCTTGGGAGAGTTACTATCTCTCTTGCACAAATATTATCCCCCTTTCGGAGGTGAACCAAGTAGCTTCTATCTTATAGTTATTAGTCGGGAATTTCGTTTGAAATTACCCCTTGAAGTCACGCAAGCATGATTGAGGCCTAAAGCCCAACAAGGTACCGAAACAAGTTGTAGTCACGTAAATGTGATTCAGACCGCGAGGCCCTACAAAAAATGCTCGATATGAGAGATCTCAAAGAGAAAACTCAAATAACCCCATCCTCTGAGACTTTAATCACTAGAGGCCTATTTATTATAGTGAGTTGGAATGCTCAGGCATAGTTGTACTCACTTGGGTCGTTCTCACAGGGTGATTACTTTTTCCCACTGTGACAGGCCAACTAAAGGTACACAAATCTCAATTATAGAAAAAGCCTCAAGGGTCTAGATTTATGATTGTCTGTAAAAGACAAGAGCATACTCTCCTACCTCTTAGATTTTTTTGAAAACATAAAAGACAGATTTGTTCATTAACCAAATAGAAATTTAAGTGCCTAAAAATGAATTTAAAGAATACACGATGTTTGGTCGATTTTCTTTAAGCAACCTGCAAAAACAACGCATCAGTAGTCATGTTGTTTTTATTCTTTGACAGGCGTATGTGTGATTGATAAATTCTTTGACAAGCATTCTACAAGAAACTGGTTAGGCTATGAAAATCTCAGGCAGACAGAAGACAATTCAGGGTTAGCATCAGTATCATCAAAATTTAATTCAAGAAAAACCTTGAAAAGTAATTTGTTTTTTTTAAAAAAATCCTAATCTAACTCCTCCAACCTGCAAGAAATTGTTAGAAACCTGCAAGAAGAAAAAGTTAGTGAAATATCAAATCTCTTGGTGGGCTTACACAAGCCTAATTTCAAATCGTGGTTACAATTTTTTCACTCCTAATGCTGAAATGCCTTGAAATTTGACTAAGTCTGAAATTTGGAAGATCCTCCAAAACCTAGATTTTGCATTATAACTCCTGGAGGATCGAAACCCCTCTCAAACATCCTGACAATATATATGGAATATAACTTAAAGTATAAGAAAGAAAAAAGAGAAGAGGAAATGTCACTTGTACTTAAATGTTATATTCCATATATATTGACCTTCCAAAAGCCTAATTTTAATCTAACTCCTAAAAAAAACTATGTTTTTCATACGACGGAATAGCAACTCGTACAAGTATTCTCACCTGACCATACGATAATTCTCATCGAACCGAATGAGTAAACATAGAATAAACTGACAAAGAAGTTGCTCGTATGACTATTCCCACAGAGCCAAATGACAAGACACAAAATCAAACATCCAGAGCAGAAACTCATATAAGTATTCTCTCTGAACCGCATGATAAATTACAAGTCTTGACAGAATGTCGTACAATGAAGGATATATACTTGTATGATATTTCACAGAGGTTGTATAGACAGGACCTGAAAGATAAAGAAGTGATTTTGAGGCCGAATGATTGAATTCCGAGCCCCACAGTGGGCACCAAAAATGTGTGTGTGAAAAGTGGATCTGTATCTGTATCTGAAATACACAACACTTCAATTAAGTCATTAGATGCATGGTTAGTAAATCAATAATCAATGAATAATAAACCATTACAAAGTGACCCATTGCCTTCTAGTAGATGCGAGTTTAGATTACTCTCAGATTGCTAAGCTATCCAATGACTAGACAACACCTAAATGAAGGATTTTTAAATCTATATGAGCATGAATATGAGCTAAATGGATGCAAGATTTAAGCTAGATATGCAAGATTAATCTAACATGATTCAAGCAATATATGAATATTTAAGCTAAATGATTTAAGCAATATGAAATAACTAGTATGCAATATCTTAATGCAAATTCTCAATGAACCTAGAGCAAAAACAGTATAATAACAATATATTCTCCAGGATTTTTTTGAATGAGAGATGAAAGCCTGAATTTATAGAAAACTCAGAAAGAAACCAAAGGCTAAGATCAAATGATGATGAACAATCAAGATTTTCCAAGAGGAAGCACAATCCAGGTGAATTGATGTGATTGGATGCTTTTCTTAGTTTTAAAGGAAATTGAACTAAAATTAAGATAAAATCAGGAAAAAACTGATTTATTCTCTATTTCATTCAATTTTAATATTTAATTGTTTTAATTGCTTTCTTTGAGATTATTTATCAATTTTTTATTTGTTTTTCAAGATTATCTCCAATTGATTTATTTTCTCAATTTTTAATTCTTTTTTGATGATTTAATGACAAATTGATTTATTTAATTAAATATGCTAGGATATTCAATAAAATAAATAGGATAATTATTTAAAAATGATTTACTTGAATGATTTAATTAATTAAATAAATATTTAATTAATAGTGGTTGATTAATTTGCCATGTGACATTGATGGTTTTAGATATTAATTGTGTGCTAAAGATTTATTTTAATTGCCTTTGGTTAGGACCTTGGTGACGTTGTCGAGATTAGGGGCTCATGGTTTAGATGACCATTTTTAGGGTATTACACTTTCTACAATAGCTTACCTTGTATTTTCATGATTCGAAGTTGTTTTCCTAGGGCAACATATTTTTTAGTTGATGCAAAAATTGTCAAATGCATTCTATGAAATGTTGCAACAAAGCCAAATTCTTGTTCTTCTCATCGTGGGCACAAACTATTGATTCCAACACATCTGGTTAGGCATTTTTACCCTAGGCGTGGTCTTGTTTTTCCTCCCTACTTAGTCGAATGCTCAGAGCCATACCCTATCGGTGGCCTAGTGAACCTTGGACAACCTAAACTAACAAGCCTATATTAATCCATAATGAACCTAGGAGAACCCTAATGAATTTAGGGAATCTCTAATGACCGTGATCATCATTATTTTCATATATTCTAGACACATAATTACTATTAAACACTTACATGTGACATCCATGAACATACATAAGTGGTTCATACACATAAGAATTGTCAATCTATGCATCTTTTTCATCATAATCATCACAATTTGCATATATTGTCACATAATCACCATTACAACTACATGTCCTTTTGATTACCCATGTACTCATGTAAAAATACATTGTATTTTATCAATACAACTACACCAATGTACTCATGTATAAATACACTATATATCATCAATACAACTACACCAATGTACTCATGTACAAATACACTGTATATCACCAATACCATCTTAACAAAATTACATCAATGTACTCATATACAAATACAACATCCTACTCCATGTGCATCTGATATCCTCACATCCTACTCCAAGCTTGTGTAGAGCAATGCTTGCATATAAATGAAGACCAACATGAGAAACGTGAGCAACACGAACAACATAGTACTATAATATGATCATTATTTGAAATTAAATGAACGATAATAAATGAAGAGGTGGGATTATATACCATGAAGATACCTACTAACAAATTACATCAAATGTACCATCAATGTTCAAGAAAAATGGTGATGCAATAGTATTGCCCGTCAGAAAGACCTATATTTTAAAGAAGTGTTAATCTAAACATAAATAACATGAACATAAAAATTTATGAC
Organism: Cryptomeria japonica; assembly: GCF_030272615.1. NCBI lineage: Eukaryota > Viridiplantae > Streptophyta > Pinopsida > Cupressales > Cupressaceae > Cryptomeria > Cryptomeria japonica. The sequence goes on from NC_081410.1 coordinate 504,429,312, forward strand.
CATTATTTGAAATTAAATGCATCATAATAAACTAGGTATAATTATATATCATGAAGATACCTACTTACGAATTGCATTGAATGTACCCACAATGTTGAAGCAAAATGGTGATGCAATAGTATTGTACATCAAAGACCTATAATTTTAAGAATTGTTAATGAAATTCAATGCAAGATCATTATGATAATTATTTGAAATGAAATGCATGATAAAAAAAGAGATAATAAAGACCTTCTACTCAAGTGTGCCTGGAGGGTCATCTCTTTGCTTAAGAGTATCCAATATTGTTTCATGATCAACAGTACTCACTATCCATAGTTATTTTATCTTTGGTCTTTCTTGATGCTTCAACAACTTGACATTTGTAGCTATAATAAGGTGTGAATACATGAGAATGGTTGTGTGTCTCTCGTAGTCTTCAAATGCAGGTATACCATTCTTTCTAATCTAGTATGTTTGCAACCAAGTTCCTACAACAACAACTAAACCTATAGGATATATGAACCCATCATCATTTGTCACCAATTGTGTTAGCTTCTACTTTACCTATATACATTGTTCCAACCAATAGTCTGATGTCTCTTCATTCCCCTATGGTGCAACCATTGCAAAAACATGTCCTAGCTATAGAAGATCTAAAAGATATTCATACTCAACTGAACTTTCTATGTCGTCATTTGGTATGGATATTTTTTGAGATAAAGGAGTTAGATATTGTGGAACCCACATATCCACCCACTCATTTGACTCGACGTACTAATCCTAGTCACACTGAACACAACTCTAACAAAAACAAGACAAATCTCATGTCCAAATGGTCCATGTACTTGCATCTAATCTGCAAAATGAATGCATCTTTGAAGAATCTTTAATTGTTTAACAATCCAATTTGTCTCCCACCATGCCCTCCTCAGCCAACCAAAAGAATCCACGCACTGCTGATTCAAGTGTCCCTCCCCGTGACATTGTTGAACTATACCAATCAACAATAGAATGTGCATCAGAGAATTTCACACTTGAAATCCTCAATTTCTCCTTAACTAGAGCTCTATTCTAACATGCACCTACTCCATCATGTTCTCCCTTCCCATGCCCAACTTCAAAAATACTCAAAATTTGAGGTACACCCCTCTCTACATGCATTCTAATCAACCAACAAAACATATGAGCATTCTTGAATTGACCCGTGAAGTTATCTAACCATATGAGATTTCAATCTATTGTAATACCTTTCTCTTGCAAGAACTCAAAAAAATTCTCGAAACAATGTTGCACATACTTGGAGGAGTAAGATTTATCTCCTCTCATATAAAAATGGCACTCCCTGATTATCTTCATGTCCTCTTCTATACTATCAGGGGCATGTCTATATGTTGTGTGAATAAAAATAGCAATCTAAATTGAATTGTAATACTGAACCTGTACCTCATTTTGTGGTTGCAATGTATATTTTTTTACAAAATCAACCACCGATATAACAGCGCCAATCAAGAAATAGTTCTTACACATCTAAAATTATTGATCCAACCACTGAGACCTATGGGTATGCCTTGCATACTTGTATAAAATATTTTCTTTAAAATCTAAAATAAAACCAAAAATACTGACTTCTCTGGAGACCAACTCGTGTCTAGAGCCTTAACCTCCACTCTTCAAAGTATATTTCACTATCTCATATCTCTTTTTCTTAACAATATTCTTTCCAAATTCATGTTCATTGCCCTCATGAAAACATGAAACAAACTTTGACAAGCCACCACATTGTGAGAACTTCTCATTTAAATAATCATTTCTATAGAAAAAACATCCATCATCCCTAGGACATAAAATTAGATCTAACAAGTCTCTTGATGATCTTGAAAATTACATTGCACCGCACTCCTGTAACATATCATTAGTATACAATGTAGAACAAATATAGCATAAAAGTTCATGGTACATTGAAAACTCCACATGGTATTTACAACAACAAGTATTATGCGTGAGAGAGAGAGGGGGGGGTGGGAGAGATAGGGAGAGAAGGGGAAAGGGAGAGGGAGAGGGGGAGTGGGAGTGAGAGAAAGAGATAGAAAGGGGGAGATTTGGGGAGAAGGAGAGAGAGAGAGAGAGAGAGAGGGGGGGGGGGAGGAGATAGAGAGATAGGGGGAAGGGAGAGACAATGAGAGTGAGAGAGAGAGAGAGATAGGGAGAGAACGGGAGAGATAGGGAGAGAATGGGAAAGTGTTGGAAATTGACACTCTATTGGTTGGTTTCACTATGTTGTCATTGATGGAAACATGTTTTTGGGTTTTGGCTTCATATGGTGTACCGGCAGGCACTTCACATATTCTACACCAACACCAGCACCGGAAGGTTAGGAAGACTTCTTTGGTCACCGACAATGTAGGCCGACATGGTATAATTAAGGTTATCAGTATTGGAGGCCGACTTATCTTGGATCCGACATTAGGAACTTGTTGTAATGTTTATTCATTTATGTTATATGGCCGACATGTAATCTGATATTGTATATACCTTTGTAAGTCAACATAAGGCATAAATTTGTATAGGGTATATAGGGGAGATTGATTAGATCATTTTGAAATAAGGATAGAGACATGGTGATGGATATGTAAAGGTAATATGATGTGAAATATATTAGAGAGACTATATATGTGAGGAATTTCTTGTAGGGGTTATTCCGAAAAAGGGGTTTAGGGTTTCAACCGGAACAAACAAAGCTTAAACCAAAACTGTATTCTGGCATAGAAGATGCTATCTTAGCAGTTCACACTTCTTCGGATTGTTGTCTGGAATGTTATGTAGTCAATGAGGCTCTTATTGTGATTGAGCAGTGTGCTCTAGGCTGTAAGCCTTCCTGCAAGTGCAGGCCCCTCATATATTGTAATGTCTCTTCATATGGCCAGTGGATTGATATTGTGGGTCACAAATCCCACTGTGGTTTTTCCTCATTGAGGTTTTCCACGTATAAATCTGTGTGTTATGGTTCTCATTTATGTGTTTGGCTTATTGATTGCTTTACTTCTTTCAATTCTGTTTATACCGGTATACCGGTTGGTGCATGAATGTTTTGTTAAGGCTAAAATCTACTATTCCAGTATAACACCGATTCAACCCCCCTCTCAGTGTTATTGGTTTCCAACAATTGGTATCAGAGCCTTGTGCCTAGGAGGAAGTTTAAAATCTTGAGGAAGATCCTAAAACCAGAATCATTAAAAATGGCTTTGGAGAAGCAGCTTGAGATGACACTTGAAGATTATGATGTTGAAAGATTGAAGAACTTAAAGCTACATGATGAGTTGAATTCTTCTAAGGAATTCATTCTTGTCCTACAAGAGAGGCTATCATCTGTTCAAGCTAGGAGGAAGGAACTTTTGCAAAATTAGGATGATGAAGAGAAAAATGCACTTAAGGAACAATGTCAAAAATTGAGTCAGGAGAACATGGTTATGAAGAATGAAATGCAAGCTATAATTATGAGGATCTCTAAGGAGATTGAGGACAAAAATAAAAAGGAAGAAAATCTTGTTGTATCCTTGAAGAACAAATTTGAAGAATGTGGTAGGTTGGTTTATGAAAATGATATGTTGAGAACTGATTTGGTACAATCCTAGAGTAATGAGCAAGAGCTTGAGAGACAAATGATAATATTAAGAGATGATTTAACTGCTGCAAGTGAGTATAAAGAAAAATTCAAGATTAGCTCAGCACAACTTGATGAGTTATTGAAGAGACAGAGACAGATTGGAGATTCCAGTGGACTTGGATTTGAGCAAGGACAGAGTTTTGGTACTGCTAATGAAGATCAAAACCATAAGGCACCGGTGAGACAATTCAATGCTTATAAATTCAATGGTAGATGTTTTGTTTGCAATAGATTTGGTCATATGGCTAGGCAATGTAGAAACAAAGCAAATCAAAACCCCGATTCTACTCCCGATAAATGTACTAAATGCAATAAAATTGGTCATAAGACAGAAGATTGCAGAATGAATGTAAAATGATATGCTTGTGGAAAAATTGGGCATATGGCTAATCAGTGCAGGTCAAGCAATTTAACCAATTTTAGCAAAGCAATTTAGAAGAACAATGTTACATGTTATGCATGCAATGAAATTGGACATATTGCTAAGTTTTGTAGAAGCAGAAATCTACCAGTTAGTAATGAAGCATCAGATGAAAAAGGAAAAGAAAAGGTTAGTGAAATCTGGCAAGATCATACTCAGAGATGGGTTAGGAAGACTAAAAAGAAATCATCAAATGGGAATGTCTCGGTTACCTATCCAGCAGAAGAAGCTACTCCTGCATCGGTAGTGAGCTCATCTGGTAACTAAGGCAGATGTCTTAGGGGTAGGCAAAATTCATGAAGATGATGCATATGCCCCGGGAAGAGGTTCTAGAAGATGTTTCAAATATTGGAGAAGATTATCCAGCATGGATATGTTCTGAGCGAGATCCGATATCTTTCACCAATAGTCATTTATGTCAATGGAAGATTAGGGTTTTTCTTTCGAAGGATATGTTGGCATTATACACTCAGATGAGAAAGGTGGATGTTGTCATTGATGACAAAAAGGTTCCACAGGTTCAACTGGCCTTAGACTTCACCTATCAGCACCGACAGACACAACACAGCTTATTCACACCGACATCCAGTTTACACCAACAAAAGATTATACCGACATTCCAAGCCGACTTGACAATAATTATTGTATATGCGAAATAAATTGTAATGTAAATTATAATTGTATGGCCGACATGTTGTATTGTAAAGACTCATATATTTATGAGTTCTTGTAGGTCATTTAGAAAGAAGGAAGCAGTAATATGAGATAAGATAGGATATGATAGAAAATAGTTGTATATGCATTTTGATGTGTTTATTTTGGAGCAAATAAGAAGAAGAGCAGAGCGAAGACTATTCTTTATAAGAAGAATCATTTGATAGCATACCAGCTAGGGTTTTTGGTAGAGGCGGAACCAATATCAGATAGAGCACAACAACAAACTCATCTAGCATTTTAATGCAATTTGTAAGAGTTCATTTTATGTTTTCATCAGTGTGATGTTGTAGTCAGTGAGACTCCACTTTTGTTTTTGAGCAGTGAGCTCCAGGCAGTTGGCCTTCCTGCATATGTAGGCACCTTTTGTAATAAGTAATATTTATTCATATGGCCAGTGAGTAAATATTGTGGGTCACAAATCCCACTGAGGGTTTTCCCTTGTCGGGTTTCCTTGCCAAAGTATTTGTGTTATGGTGTGCATTGATGATGATTCCTTTGTTTCTCTTTACTACATTATTTTTTTCTTACCGGCATATTAATCTCAGTTACATAATTGTAAATAAGTTTAAATCTTTCATTTACTAGTCAAACACTGATTCACCCCCCCCCCTCTTAGTGTCTTTTGGATTAATCAATTATCTAACAATTGGTATCAGAGGCTAGTCCTCTATTTGCAGAAGACTAACAACTTGAGGAAGATTCTGAAACTGGTACCCATGGAAAGTTTGAGACAACAGTTGGAAGCAGCTCTTGAATATTTTGATGCAAATTTTTTTAAAAAAAATCAAACTAGAAGAAGAACTCAGATCTGCTCAAGAATTCATCAAAGCACTTCAAGAAAACCTGGTCATGGCATAGAGTAAAAGAAAAGAATTGCATGAGCAACTGCAAAAACAAGATGATGAAGAAAAAGAAACTCTCAGAGATATTGCAGAGAAACTGAGACAAGAGAACAGTAACATGAAGAATGAGATGAAAGACTTAACCATGAGAATTTGTAAGGATATTGAAGATAGAAAGAAGAATCAGGAAGATTTGGCCAGACAACTTAATGAAAGATCAAAGGAATCTGTAAGGATTAGTCATGAAAATGATATGCTTAAAACAGAGTTGATTCACATGCAACATGACAAAGAGGAACTTATGAGACAAGTTAGCACTCTGGAAAGTGAGTTGGTCACTGCAAATGAATACAAAGACAAATTCAAAAAGAGCTCAACAAAGCTTGATGATATGCTGAAAAATCAAAGACCTGATAAAGATGCAGTTGGACTTGGATTTGAACATGGAGAAATTTATGGAACTGCAAATAATCATGATCACAACAAACCGGTAAGGCAACTTAATGCTTATAAATTCAATGGACAATGTTTTAATTAATGCAGCAAATTTGGTCATAGAGCAAATCAATGCAGATATAGGAATAATTAGAATACAAACGCATTTACCGGTCAATGTTCCAAATGCAATAAATATGGTCATCAATCAAATGTTTCCAGAATGAATGTAAAATGCTATGCTTGTGGTAGATTTGGACATCTATCTAATCAATGTAAAAATCAAACCGGGTAAGGTTATGGAAAAGTTATTCAAAGAAAAAATGTAACTTGTTATGCATGCAACAAGATTGGGCATATTGCAAGATTTTGCAGAAGCAAGAATGTACCGGAAAACAATAGAGGATCCAATGACAAAGGCAAGTAAAAGGTGAATTAAATCAAGAAATAATTCTCTAAATAATGGGTCAAGAAGACAGATCAAAGAAATGATGAATCGAGCTCTACACTGGTAGAACAAAGCAATCCTACACCGGTAGGAAATTCTTCATCTAACTAAGGAATAATCCTTAGGGGTAAGGAAACTAATTGAAGATCATGCATTTTTTCCCTCAGATGATGGTAAGAAGTCATAGTCCTTCTTTACTGGCATATATGTTGAGTTACAATGGAAATTCACTTAACCGACAAAGCATTTAATGTGGTTGTTAGTTAACCTTTTGGCTATAAAGCATTGAAATTTCTCATTTCAACTCACCAAGTATTCAAAGAGCACATAAGTATAGCATCAACATTCAAGAAGCGAAGCAACAAAGATTTTCTAGGGCATCCAAGGTTTTCACTTGCATTCAACAGAAAAAGGTATTTATTTTGCATCATGGCTTCTTCTTCTGTTCTTGAATTCATAGCAAACCCTACTGTTGTGGAGAATATCAAATGTCCTAGGCCATTTTTTAAGATAATTCCTAAGATAGCTAAGATGGACGACTCTATTGGAGCATTTTCAAAAATTTTGAAGGGAGACGCATTCGCAGAAGACCCTAGGGCATACATTCACTGTAATATTAAAGATTTAGGTTCTAAGGAGATAAAGAACATGTTTATGAAAGTCATCACAAACAACCAAGGTGTAATCAAACCTGAACATAAGATTATGGAAGATTTAGGGTTAGTAGACATCCTTTATATGCCTGAATTCAAAGATGAAATTGTCCAAGTTCACGGTGAATTCTTATGGCTTGACTCCATCTTCAAAATCACCAAGGAAGCTATTAAAGTTGTTACAGGTTTACCCTCTACCGGCACAAGGCCTGAGAAGAAGAAGAAAATTCCAAACAAATGTGTTATGGATCTAACCGGTGCTACATCTGATAACAGATCACTTAGGGTAAGTGACATAAATGATGACAATGTTAAATATGCCAGCATGGTTATTGGTTACAAGGTTGCACATACAAATAGGTTAAATTCTATTTCCAGTCTATGCATTCACAGTGCTTATGAAATGGTACAAAATAAGGCAAAAATTGATCTTTGTGAATGGTTAAAAGATGAATTGATAGATAACTTGGACAAAATCAAGGGTGATAAAAAGGGAACATTCAAATTTGGGAATTTAATTATATGTTTGATGCTATACTTCTCAAAGGAGATTCCCGACATAGGTCATAGAGATTTTTCCTATGATATTTTTGTTGGAAAACAGATTAAGGAGGCAATTTTTGGCATGGTTTTAGAAGGAAACAAGCAGGTAAAGGAATACTTCAAAAACTTTCAAGAAAGAATGAAGCAAAGGGAAAGAATCCCTCATAGTATTGTTGATAAGTATGACAAATTGATATGATTTGTTATAAAGAGAGATGAAATATGGATGGAGGTTGTCACACCTAGAACTATTTGGGTAACAGAAATGGGATATGAAGTGGACACAAACATTCTGGAAACCTACTGATAAGATCTTTGGCACTGCTGAAACCATAGAGAAAGATGTTGCTATTCAGAAGAAAAGAAAGAAAGGGGATAAAACATTTAAAGATGCTGCAAAAAATTTTGAAGATGTTACCAAGGGATTATTGAAACTTGAACATTTGAGTGATGTTGTTGCAAGCATAAAAGAAAGAAAGTCTGACTAGGAACCGATAACACATGTTTTCCCTGTTGTTACCTCATCTGAGACTGATAGTGACAAAAACTGCGGAATTTAAAAGGGTGGATAGGAAGAAGAGAAAATCTCCACCAGCACCTACTCTGTCACCTAAGAAGACAAGGACACTTAGAAAGAAAGAACAAGATGTGAGAGAGCCTAGCGGTCCAAAGAAGAAAATTACACAGAAGAAACTGACACCCAAGAAATCCATACACTTTCCTCGGCAGAGCTCGTTAACGAAATAACTCAGGATGGTAATCTCAACAATGTCAGTAAGTTTTATCATTATTTTGATGATTCGGATAAGAACACTATTGAAGATAGAATAATCTTGTATTTAGATATATATATAAGAAAGTTCTTATTGAAGTCATTGATTTTCTCCCCAATGACTTATATCTAAGACTTGAGGCAAAAAGAATGTCCATCGCGGAATTGGATAAGAAATTGAAGGTTGAAGCACTGTTGGTTGTTCATCCAGCTAAGTCTAGACAAGAAATAGATAAATTGATGGCTGAAGCTAACATAACTATTTTTGTAAGTGGTCACCGACAAGTAAGCCTCATGGCCGATAGGATAAAGGAAATCGCAGATGAGACAGTAGACAAATGGGATATTTTCTTTACGGAGAAAGAGAAAAGAGAAGAAAAAGAAAGACAAAAAGCTGACAAATCTTTTACTAAGGTATATCAAAAAGGAGATAAAGGGAAGAATAAAGTTGGCAATGTTCTTGACTTAAAAATAAAATATAACTTACCACCACTGGCTCAGGACACCCCACCGGCAACAGCAGAGGCACATGCAGAAGTGCAAAATCAACTTGCAGAAAAGACATCAGAGGAAGAAAAAGCAACAGATGTCGTTGATCCCGAGTCAAACATTCTATTCACAATTAAGGTTGATACTCAGGACATCAACATTACAATGGATGATACCTCTATTCCATAAATTGGTAAGGACCAGCCCACTAACACTCCTTTATATATTGATATTGATAAAATGACTATTGATGATGCAAATAAAGCTGTAGATAAACAAAGTTTTGAGGAGAAGAAATCAGAATCTGTAAATATTGAGATTTCTGACTCACCAGTAAAGGCAATTGACACTTAGCAGGATATAAGTAATGATAAGGTCATCAATGTTGAGATATCAACAGATAAAGCACAAGAACAGACAACATCTAAACCAACAAAGGATAAGAATGAGAATAAGGAAGAGGAAGAGATTAAGATAGCTGAACAGAAAACAGAGGAAGGGTCAAAGAAATCAAGAGAAGAGAAGAAAGATAATGTAGAACCTAGCACCTCTCCCAGTACTTCTATTTTGGATTTCAAACCAACATCTATCACAGAAGTATTATTGGATTCTATAAATAAAATAACATAGTGTAATGCCTTAGCATTTAGGGCTATTGGTGATTCTCTACCGATTTTGCAGATGATTGCACTGGAGTGCAAGGTAGATCATATTGTTGGCTCAATAGGTAAATTGGACACATTGTCCAAATTCATTTCTACTAATATTCAGTCATTAGAAAAAATAAATGAGGAGACTATTCAAGAAAAAGTTGATAAAGAAAAGGAAGTATTCTTTGAAAAAACAATAAAGGAATGTACTCAGCAGATTGATACACTGCTACCGGCATTGAATTCTACCATTTTGGAGTATAAGGAATTATATTGGGAAGCTTGTAAATCACATCAACTAACAGGAGATATTGATGATCAGATAAAAAAAACTCAAAAGGAAATTGATGATATTGCAGATAACATAATTGGTTCTTCGAAACTAACATCAGTCATAGAGCAGGAGATGGCTATACATGAGGAGAAGATTGAAAATCTCAAAAAAGAAAAGGCAAGATTGAAAATGAAAACTAGGGAGTTGAAGAATAAGCTTGGTCCAAGATTGGACAATCCAATCACTCACCGGAATGCACTATCAAAGGCTACAATTCAAGGAGATAGATCACCGAAACAACAAATGCACTATCTTACCGGAATGATTAGACAAACAAAAACAATAATTACCGAAAGTACGAAGTTCATGCAGGGTCTGAACTTAGTTCTTGTGAATATTGTTCAAGTTGAACACAACAGACTTCATGGTTCGAAGTAAATTTTTAAACTTTTTTGGAATTTTTTCACATCCTTTGTCATTGATGCCAAAGGGGGAGTGGTATAGTGAGAAAAATGTACTGAGTAAAGTATGCAGAAGATGAACAAATCACTTGCTCAGTGGGAGCACTCACAATTTTGGATTCACAGTTTTTTATTTTTCTCACGAGTGTTGCCATCAATGCCAAAGGGGGAGATTGTTGTCATTATACACTTAGATGAGAAAGGTGGATGTTGTCATTGATGGAAACAAGGTTCCATAGGTTCAACTAGCCATAGACTTCACCTACCAGCACCGGAAGACACAAAAAGGCTTATTCACACCAGCATCCAGTCTACACTGACAGAAGATTATACCGGCATTCCAGGCTGACTTGACAATGAGTATTGTATATGCGAAATAAATTGTAATGTAAATTATAATTGTATGGCCGACGTGTTGTATTGTAAAGACTCATATATTTATGAGTTCTTGTAGGTCATTTAGAAAGAAGGAAGTAGTAATATGAGATAAGCTAGGTTATGATAGCGAATAGTTGTATATGCATTTTGATGTGTTTATTTTGGAGTGAATAAGAAGTAGAGAAGAGCGAAGACTATTCTATATAAGTTGAATAATTTGACAACATACCGGCTAGGGTTTTTGGTAGAGGCAAAACCGGTATCAAATAGAGCACAACAACAAACTCATCCAATATTTTGATGCAATTTGTAAGAGTTCATTTTATGTTTTCATCAGTGTGATGTTGTAGTTAGTGAGACTCCACTTTTGTTGTTGAGCAGTGAGCTCAAATCAGTTGGCCTTCCTACATGTGCAGGCCCCTTTTGTACTAAGTAATATTTATTCATATGTCTAGTGAGTAAATATTGTGGGTCACAAATCCCACCGAGGTTTTTCCCTTGTCGGGTTTCCTCGCCAAAATATTTGTGTTATTGTGTGCATTGATGTCAATTCCTTTGTTTCTCTTTACTTCATTATTGTTTGCTTACTGGCATATTAATCTCAGTTACAGAATTGTAAATAAGTTTAAATCTTTCATTTATCGGTCAGACACTGATTCACCCCCCCCCCCCTCTTAGTGTCTTTTGGATTAATCAATTATCTAATAGGATAAAAGGTCGAATACAGTTCATTGTTAATCACCCTACATTCAGAGCGATTCAAAGTGACTAAGTGTGATTAGAGGCAATCAGATTTCTTCTTGAGCGATCACACCGGCGTCTTGAAGGATTTGTTGGAGGTTTTCACCAAGAGCAAACAAAAGGTATTTCTCTTGAAACATGGAAGTAGGATCATCTTTTGTTCCTATTTTTATTGTAAATCCAACTGTAGTGGAGGTTAAGGACCACCCCAGGCCAATTTTCAAGCAATATCCACATGTGGCTATCAAGGAAGTTTTGGTTGGAGCATTTTCTCATGTCCCAAAGGGAGTCGTGTATGTAGAAGATGTTAGGGAATATATTCACTATCATATAGAGGACTTAGGAACTTCAGGATTCAAGGGAATGCATATGAATGAACTAATGGGAGAAGTTGGAAAGATTAAACCGACATATCAACACATTGAAGATCTAGGGTTTACAGATATTTTGGATATTTTGGAGTTCAAGGATGAACTAATCAGATTTGTACTGAGCAAAGTACATGGGGAATTCATATGGTTGGACAGACCCTATAAAATCACTAAGGAGGCCATCCGGGTAATTACTAGTTTACCATCAGTAGGGCAACATCCGAATAAGAAAGTGTCAAACGACTTCGTGAGGCAGATCACCGACGCCACATCTGAAAAGAGATTGATGAAAGTGAGCACTATCACCGACACCGACATAAAGTTTGGAAGCATGGTCATAGGATACAAGGTAACTTAGTCAAACCGACTAAATTATGTTTCTAGTTCATGTATTTTGGCTACATATAAGATGATGAGAGAAAATGTAAAGTTAGATCTTTGCGGTTGGATGCTTGAAGAGTTATTGATCAACTTAGGAAAGATTAAAGGTGAGAAGAAGGGCACGTTCCGGTATGGAAATTTGTTAGTATGCTTAATGTTATACTTTCTGAATGATACACCCGGTTCTGGTAGGAAACAATGGGCTTTTGACATTCCAATAGGAAGACAGTTAAAACAATCAATTGCTGCATTAGGAAGTCAAAGGGATGATAAGATATGGGGTTATTTAAAGGCTTTTAAAAAATCTATGATGTCTAGGATAAGAATACCTGAGCATATAGTAGAGAAATACTCTACCAACATTTGTTTCATGGTTAAGAAGGATGTGACTCTCATGGAGGCAGTCAATCTCTAAAATATTTGGATAGAGGAAATGGGATATGAGGTAGATGCACAGATTCTTGATGCCTATGCAAAAATGCTAATTGATGCAGAAATAGATGAGGTAGAGAAACCCTATGGAACTGCACATCAGAAGACTCTATAGGTTGAAACATAGATCAACCAGAAGAGAAGGGAAAAACAAGAAGGAAAAGCAAGTAAATTTGTATAGGAGGTCTCAAAGGACATAAAGTCACTTACTGATGTTGTCCCAAAGAAAGGGAGAATGAGGAAGGATCTGGTATTTCGCATTGAACCTATAACTGCACCTTTAGCCTTCAAGAGGGTTGTTAGGAAGAAACCGGAAGAACCTAAGGTAGAAGCAAAGAAGAAACCGGTTAGAAAGGTCACAATCAAGTTACCGAAACAAAAGCAAACACCTAAGGCTACACCTACAACTGCATCTAGTACTGTCAAGAGGAAGAAGAAGGATGACACTACACCTAAAACTTGTGCATAAATTGTTGATGAAATAATTAAAGATGGCATGCTGAAGAATGTTAAGTTTTATTATGACAAATTAGAAGTTGATGATCAAAGAGAAGTAGAGGAATAAATTCTATTGTATTTGGATATCTATAAGAAAGCATTAATAGAAATAGACAATCAAATATTGACTGAGTTATATAACATGTTAGATGCTAGAAGGTTATCTACTATGCAAGAAGATAAACATATTAAAATGCAATAACTTCTAGCTATTTGTGTTAGCATAACTCCAGATGAAATGGATAAGACAATTGAGGCTACAGATAGAAAGGTATTCAATAGCAAACACAAGATAACTAGCCTGATGCTAGGGAGAATGAATGAAGTAATAAAGGAAACTCAGAAAGCTTGGATTAAATTTTTGGGAGAACACAGAGGATTATTTACTTCACTGGAGAAAAAGAAAGATACTATAGATACACTGGTTGAAGGGAAAGGAAAAGGGATCATGGGTATTCCACCCTCAGTTTTAAAGAATATCAAGATAGTGGAAATTGAGCCACTGGTAAACATAAATGTACAGACAAATACTGAAACACTAATTAATACTGAGAACATTGTACAAGATACTAACATTGAGGACAATTGTCCTCCGGATACTAATGTACAGGTTGAGGATACTTTTCCTAGAGAGGAACCGACAATTGCACAGACTATACCAAGTGGTGAAGCCACGAGTGCAAGTGAGGAGGTAATAAAGGATAAATCATCAGAGAAAATAGGGGAATCCGACAGGGAATCAGTTGCTGGCACATCATTATTGACAATTGATACTTCTCTAGTGGAAAAGAAAACCATCACAGAGATGATTCCCACAGAACTAATGATGATGGCTGCTCGGAAAATGATGAAGGAGGGAAACATGGAGAAGGGGATTATAGATCAATCCATCACTATTTTGAACAGATTGGTCCCAGAATGTAAGATTGAAAATGAAGCGAGCCCTTCTGGCAAGCTTAAGGTAATCACTGAGCACATATCAAAAGACTTTCAATCCTTACAACAGATCTCTAACTGGCAAGCACTTGAAAGATTCACTCAGGCTAAAAGAGCCTCTTTTGATCAGATCATTGAGAGAGAGAAGAAAAATATTGAGGAGAAGCTAATTTTGATAGAAAATTCTTTGAAATAATGTACTATCATATATAGGGTATGTTGCAATACTGAGATACTTACAACAAATGTAGATAAAAAGATAAAAGAGATACATGAGAAAATCAATAGTATTATTAACTCTTTTGATGGACTAATTTCACTAACAATATCAATTGATGGACAAATTTTGACTTTGGAGAATCAAATTTCTTCTCTTGAAAAGGAAAGAGATAAAATCATTCAGATAGCTAGAATTCTAAGAGGTTTATTGAGTCCAAGATTGGATTCACTCTATGTACATAAGAAGGAATGCATGGATATGCTGGGAAACCCCACACCGGTAGAGGTAAACGAGAAAGAATTTTTTGCATATTTATTAAGTGGACTTGTATCTAACTCTGACACATTCAAAACTGACTGGGATACTTATGTGGAATTACTGGAGAAATCTTATCCGGAAATCTTGAAACTGGTCAAGCTCCGATAAGACATTTTTGGAGATATTCAGTGTACAATACTTATTCTTTGATATTTCTTTTTGGGCATTGATGTAAAAGGGGGAGTAGTATAGATGTGAAAAAGAAAAAGGGTTGCATACATTAGGGGGAGTTACAGAGTTTTTAGAATTTTGGAGATATGGAGTATTTTGCATTTTCAACTCAGGGGGAGCAGGGCAGGATAAAACCGATAGATGAAATCATGACCATTTTTCACATGAGTGTTTCCATCAATGCCAAAGGGAGAGATTGTTCACAATTGACACTTTATTAGTTGGTTTCACTATGTTGTCATTGATGACCACATGTTTTTTGGTTCCGGCTTCATATGGTGTACTAGCAGGCACTTCACAGATTCTACACAGGCACCAACACCGACAGGTCAAGAAGACTTTTTTGGTCACCAGCAATGCAGGCCGACATGGTATAATTAAGGTTACCGGTATTGGAGGCCGACTTATCTTGGATCCGATATCAACAACTTGTTTTAATGTTTATTCATTTATGTTAAATGATCGACATGTAATTTGATATTGTATATACCTTTGTAAGCCGACATAAGGCATAAATTTGTATAGGGTATATAGGGGAGATGGATATGTAAATGTAATATGATGCGAAATATATCAGAGAGACTATTTATGTGAGGAATTTATTGTAAGGGTTATTCCAGAAAAGGGGTTTAGGGTTTCAATCGTAACAGACAAAGCTTAAACTAGAACTATTTTTTGGCATAGAAGATGCTATCTTAGCATTTCACACTTCTCTGGATTGTTGTCTGGAATGTTATGTAGTAAGTGAGGCTCCTATTGTGATTGAGCAATGTGCTATAGGTTGTAAGCCTTCCTGCAAGTGCAGGCACCTCATATATTGTAATATCCCTTCATATGGCCAATGGATTGATATTGTGGGTCACAAATCCCACCGTGTTTTTTCCTCATTGAGGTTTTCCATGTATAAATTTGTGTGTTATGGTTCTCATTTATGTGTTTGGCTTATTTATTTCTTTACTTCTTTCAATTCTATTTATATCGCTATATCAATTGGTGCATGAATGTTTTGTTAAGGCTAAAATCTACTATTTTGGTATAACACTGATTCCCCCCCCCCTCTTAGTGTTATTGGTTTCCAACAGAAAGGAGATAGGGAAAGGAGGGGAGATATAGGGAGAGAAAGGTAGAGATAGGGAGAGAAGGGGAAAGGGAGAGAGAGAGAGAGAGAGAGAGAGAGAGAGAGAGAGAGAGAGAGAGAGAGAGAGAGAGAGAGTGGGGGGGGGGAGATAGGGAAAGAAGGGGAGAGACAGAGAGAGAGAGAGAGAGAGAGAGAGAGAGAGAGGAGGGGGGGAAGGGATATGAAGAGAGGGAGGGAGAGGGAGAGGGATAGGAAGAGAGGGAGGGAGGTTGGTTTGTTCTCATCTCTCTTTCATGTAGCGCATTCCTCTTGCGTTTGTTTCACAATTCATAGATGAGAAAGATAATCATATGCAAATCATAAACAATGCTCAACTCTCTTTCATGTAGCATGTATTCCTCCTACATTTGTTTCATAGTTCATAGATGAGAAAGACAATCATATGCAAAACATAAATAGTGGTCAACTCTCTTTCATGTAGCGCATTCCTCCTACATTTATTTCACAGTTCATAGATGAGAAAGACAATCATATGCAAATCATAAACAGTTTTCAACTCTCTTTAATGTGTACATTTCTCCTACATTTGTTTCACAGTTCATAGATGAGAAAGACAATCATAAACAATGCTCAACTTTCTTTCATGCAGTGCATTGCTCCTACATTTGTTTCACACTTCATGGATGAGAAAGACAATCATATACAAATCATAAATACTGTTCAACTCTCTTTCATGTAGCACATTCCTCCTGCATTTGTTTCATAGTTCATAGATTAGAAAAACAATCATATGCAAATCATAAATAGTGCTCAACTCTCTTTCATGTAGTGCATTCGTCCTGCATTTGTTTCATAGTTCATAGATGAGGAAGACAATCATATGCAAATCATAAACAATGCTCAACTCTCTTTTATGTAGAGAAATCCTCCTAAATTTATTTCACAATTCATAGACAAGAAAGACAATCATATGATTTCCCATATGGTGTTGCAAAGCCCAAATGGACAAGACTATGAGTTGGAGTTAAAGAATGCAGATCATAAACTAGAATTTGGACATGGTTGGAAAGAATTTGCCAATTATCAGGGTTTGAAAATGGGAGATTTTGTTGTGCTCAAATACATAGAGAAGTTGTACATGGAGGTTGATATGTTTGGAAGATCTAGGTGTGTGAAAAATACCAATTCTTGTAATTTTGAGGAAACAAAGATTTTTTCAAGAAAGAGATGTCCTTATAACAAAGTGTGCACTTTAGATCAATTTTTTTACTTGCCATTTGTCATCACTAAGCATCCATGTTATGACTACCAAGCATCTCTCTCTCTCTCTCTCTCTCTCTCTCTCTCTCTCTCTCTCTCTCTCTCTCTCTCTCTCTCTCTCTCTCTCTCTCTCTCTCTCTCTCTCTCTCTCTCTCTCTCTCTCTATCCTAAACAAGGTATCAGATATTTCTCTCCCTCTCTCCCCTCTCTCTCTAGATTGATGTAACACGATGATGTCTTCTCGAAAGGTGTCTGTGATGCCAGTTTGAAGAGTAGTAGTCTGATGGGTATGACTCAATGAGGTCTTGCCAATTTAGTTTTTTTGAGGTGTTTTGCTAAAATTGAATGTTGGGATTTATTCATTAGGCAGGTTGCTTGTATTTTGACAAATTTAGATGTATCTGGGTAGTACTACTAAGGTCTATGGGGACAAAAATGCATAATAATGGGGAGTCTAAGCCTATGTGACAGCCTTACATAGGAAGATCATTTTTTTTTCTTTTAGGTGCTAACACCTCCCTCCCCCCTCTATCTCCCTCCCTCCCCCACACTCTCTCTCTCTCCCTCCCCCTTCTCCCCCTCTCCCTCTCTCCCTATCCTAAACAAGGTATCTGATATCAAATATTATCCGATATCTGATATCTTTTATTATTAATATATTAATAAAAATATTAATAATATATATTATTAATATATATATTTATATATTATAATACTAATATATAATATATATTAATATTATAATATATTATAGAGTAATATATTAATACTATACAATATATAATAATATACTATATATTATTAATTATATTTATAATAAAAAAATTTATAAAAATCATATATCAGATTAATATCTGATATCATATTTCTCTGACAAATATTTGAAACCTTGGTATTTGGCTCAGGATTGCATTGGGATTTGGCTAGGAAATGCCAAACCTAGAAATTCAACAGAGAAAATATGTTTTTGAGTGTTCCTTGCTTTTTGAGACTTCGCTCTAGTGGCTAGCGACTTTTTTTGTCAAAATTGATGAAACGAAAAGGGATTTTTAAAGACATTCTCATATTTCCAACAATATAAGGTTTGCCTTATTTTGACTTTAATAAATAATTATTACTCATTTTCTAATTGAATTCTAACTAAAGTCATGATTGATAGGCTAATTGAAAAACATCCAGAACTTTCAAACAATATCATATTTTTTTAATCTGAAACATGTGTCACATTCTATGCTTCACCTACTATAGGATTAAAAAAAAAGAATTTCATAAATTTTTGACCAAGTTAAGGTGGTCAAACATACGAGTTTTTTATATTTCTGAAAAGTTGTAGTAAAAAATTCATAACTAATTATTTACTTCAAAAAAAATTACAAAAAAATATGTGCCACATCCGAATATGAGTCTAATACTTATATTTAAAATCTTATTTAAAAAAATATTATGATTTGATTGTGGTTAGAGTGGCTAGACATACACCTACTTCTTATCTTTTTCTTGATATTTTAGTAATACTACATTGAAATTCCAATTTTTTATCAAATAGATTTTTTTTTTTCAAAAAACAACTACTAGCTTAGAAACTACATTCAATTTTCTATAGGTTTTCTTCTTACATATTTTTAAAATAATATTCATAACTTATTCAATTTTTTATGTCAAGTTGCCTAACTCTGTTTTTCTAAAATTTCATCACCACTTAAGGGCTTGTTTTGGCCCACCATTATCCTACACATACCCTATAGGAAAAATACATATTCCCTAACATAAGAGAAAATAAAAACCTACACTAACAATTATATGTTGGGTTTAGGGTTTATTCTTTTCTTTTTTACCCTCAAATATGAAGGATTAAGAATTATTTTGTTTTCTATTTTTTCTTCTTGGAATTCAGGTTGGTGTTGTTTGCTAGGTCTCTATTCAAAATTGTAGGATGCTCATTTTTTTCATTTTCACCTATCTTGGAATTTTGCATGTAGCTCCTTATGGGAATTCTTCACAAGTTGTTGTTGTTGTTGTTGTTGTTGTTGTTGTTGTTGTTTATTTATTTAATTATTTTTAATCAAAGTGGTTGGGGTGTGGACATGCACAAAGAATTTTTCTAGTGATAATGAGAAAATCCTCATTAGAGGTGCTTGTAAGATGGAATTTCAATATTGAAAGAGATAAGAAAGTCATTTAGAAAGGGTGTGCTCTTTTGGTCTTTTTGTAACCTTCATAAGCACTTGCTTCTATTCCTTATAGCTTTTTTGTTGTCAAAATTGTATAATGATTTAAAAAGAATGTCAAATTTTTAATCTATTTTAAGTGTCTTCAGAAAAAAGAGTGACAAAGAAAGAATGAGAAAGATTCGATAAATCATGTGAAAAGTTACATCTAGCATTACCTACCTCCCATGTCTTGATAAGCCATGTAAGTACATGCCTCATCAATTTTTTCTTAACATTTCGAGTGGTTATCAAGATTTGAATGGAAATCATATATGCATCAAATTAACCATGAGGAAAGATAGAATACACCTCCACTTCACTTAAAACCAATGAAAATATTTGAATTAAGTAAAAGCAAACATTAGTTCATCACTTGTGGATATTAATATTGAATTAAATAAAAATTGGATGGTACTAATGCAAAATATCTACTAGGTGATCTTACTTTAAAACATTGTAGATTAATTTGTCTTTAGCTATATATTGAACTAAAAAATAAATTTGTTGGCATATTTGATGTACTTGCCTACACATAAAGGGATTTTTCAATCCTAGTAATGTGGTTGGAAATTGATGCTAAATTGATAAAAAAAAAATGCTCAAATAATGAAGTTTCATTCTTTTGACACTAAGGTAAGGGCATTTGTCTTTCAATTACCATTCTCTTTTCATAACTTGAGGTTTTCTAACATCCCCATATGGAGTGTCAAACTTGGTGCAAAAGTGGAATGCATGGGAGGGCTTTAGTCCTCTGCTTAGAGTTTTAGGAGGTCAAACCTAAATGCTTGTAATAAAAGAACCTTTTGTAGAAGATGCATGATATACAATTTCATTTGTACTAATTGCTTAATTTAATTAAAGCGGTTTTTTTCTTTCCCTCTAGAGATACATAGAGTTGATACGTTGGTTTCATACAAAAAAAAATGATATGGATGGGTAATAGTTATGTACATTACTTGATATATTTCTTGAGCTCTCTTAGCTCTATATGAATTTTATTGGAAGTGACAATAAAATTGAGTACTCATAGAAAGAGTTGTAGGCACATGCAAATACCATGTATTAAGAAGCTCGACATATGTGTACAACAATTTTTATTAGAGAACATTAACTAATTTGTAATTATGTGCAAGTTTTTTCAACTATTTCTTAATGATTCAAATTAACACACCATATGTTTTCAAAGAGGTGAATTACTCTATTTTGTGAGATGCAAAGGCAAGGTTTCTATTTTTTGATAATCATAGAATCCCAAGGATGTTATGACCCAATAGTGTTGACTATCTGTTGTATGAAATGCATACATATATCTATATGATATGTTCAATGTATCTACTTGGAATATAATTCTAATTTGTGTTACAAATTGTTAAAAAACTTATAAAGTGCAAATTTTGGTGATTTTCATGACAGTTAAATTAATACAATATGTTTTCAGTTTGTTTCTTTTTAGATTTTCGTTTTACAAAAAATTGGTTAATTGTGAGATCAAGAAAAGTTATAAATTATGGTCAAAAGATTTAGTAGGAAGCATACTTAAAGCAAACAATATAATTCAATTACAATTTTTAATTTTGATATTTAATCTCAAATTAACAAATCAATAAACATGTTTTTAAGATCTTTTATAAAATGATTGGCTTCTCCATTGACCCAATGCTACTTTCAAATTCATAGGCCATTCTATATAAATTGCAATTAGCATAATCATTGCACCTCATTTTAGTGCAAGTGTTGGTCTATATTATCAAAAACAAATTGAGTAAATAAATGAATGCATCATATTAAACTACTTGCAAACATCAAATAATTCAATTTAACCAATAAAATCAAAATAAATATTTACTTATTTATAAAAATAAAATAAATTATTATAAATTATTTAACATGATTAATGTTGTTTGAGGCATTCTACAATGGTAACAAGGGGTGGAGTGTGATCACATGAGCATATTAACAAAAAAACTTATCTTTCATCTTAAATTTGATAGCTAATTACACGTCAAAATATTAAAATTTATTAATGATCGTAATATTTTTAAAATAAGCAACACAATATTTCTTGATATTAAGTATAATACTTCTAAAGTAAAATGAATTAACTTTTAAGTAAATAAAGTAACTTCTAGTTGATCTCTTGGATTTTGTAAATGTATTTAAGATATCTATGCTAATTTAATATTTGAATACAACAACCGTATCATTTATCATAAATATTTCACTATGAATCAACTATTTAATATTTAAATAAAACAAGAAGCTTTGAAGTTGGCTCACTCAATCTCAACTGTCACTTTAGGTAGTCTAAATTGTAGGTTCAACTCTTGATTTATCGACGATGTGGATGGGATTCTTCAAATCTTGATTCATCCACTAAATCGTGAGTTCAAATATTGTGGGTTCAACTCTTCATTTACCTGCCATGTGAATGGAATTAAGGTTAGCTCACTAATTGCAATTACAAATATTGATTCATCCACTAAATCATGAGTTCAAATCTTGATTTATCCATAATAAAAATAATGGTGGTCTGTCACACAATCACTAAAAGAATTATGAAAAAAATTCCAAAAAAACCGAACTCTATTAAAAAAAAAAACTAAACTCTAAATCAGTAACCTAAACTCTAGATTCCTGTCAATTAAAAATAAAACAAAACAAAACACCCACAAGCTATCATTTGATGTAAGTAGAACCAGTGCCCCACACCCCACTGAATAGAGAGAAAACTATGTCCTTGTTAAAGACAGCTGCCGTGTCCCTCACGATGAGATATTATCTGTATAACACTAATGGAGCCAAAAAAAGGTCCTGATGCCAGGAAGCTTCGCATTAAAGCTTGAGCTGTCACTCACGTCCAGCTTGCGTGTTATCTCCGTAACCATCGCTGTCAGACGTAATTTCGTGGAGCAACGGCACAATCCTCTTAGCAGCTTCTGAGAAATTACATGGAAACTTTCTGCTAAACCCCATCAAGACTAATTTGATTATAAAAACAGCACCAAGCTATCGTTACAAAATATCTTCTTTCTGATACTATCATCCGATTACTGTGTGCCCAAGTTCAGATCTTTCTTTTGCTCCAGATGGCTCAAACATTTTTCTTCTTGAGGAATTGTATTGCTTCCCACAAGATCATTGATCAAGATATTGAAGCGCCCATGTTAGTGAAATGCAACGATTTCAAGGGTGAGGAAGATTTCAGTGAGGAGAAAGGCGTTAATGGTGTTGTAGTGGCGGCCATGATGGTGGCCTGCCTGAGCTTTTTATGTATATTTAGAGTCCCTGTTATGCTTGAACAGGAGCTTGGCTTGGCCAGGGCGAGAAGAGCCATGGAGAGTGGTGAGTTTCAGGCATTTGTGGTGATGGACTCTCTCAGCTTTTTCTTGTCGATGGGGGTGGTGTTGATGATGATTCAGGCCTCATCTATCACAGCACCCACTCCCACCAAGAGGGTAATGAGGTTATGTAGAATAGTGGTGAGTCTGGCCATGGCTTCTGTCGTCCTTACTTTGTTTTCTGTAGCCATCATATTGTATAGAAATCTTTAGCGTTTATTTCAAAGGAAAAGCAGAAGGTTAAAAGATGTGTAAAAAAAAGTGTTTGACAATCTTTTGGAAATATGTGTTTTAGATTTTCCTACAGTGGTTAGATTTTACGAATTAAAATTATTCAAACTTTTTCACAATTTAGAGTTTAATGGTTAAGTTTGTATATACTGTTAAAATGTAGAACTTAATGGTTAAGTTTGCATTGCAATTATATAGGAAGAAAACTTGTAACAATAGAGAGGATAAAACAACATGGATACATCATGTATTCAAAAGAATATTTCATGTAAATTGTTCATAGTTACTGCACATGTACCGTGTTCTTCTTGGCCAATAATATTTCGTGTTAATTGTTAATATAGAAATTTGGGAAATGACATCTATAAACACAAAATTACCCTTCTATATTTATATTTGTAGCTAGTTGAGTTGAGTCTCCAATTTCTGCTTATAGCCAGTGATTATAGCTAGTGATTAGAAATACAATTTTTTGTAAAATCTTATATGTTGTACATGATTTTTGCTTCAAGTTTTGGTTTATACTTGGATGGTTGTAATTAAAATAAATAATTTGGGTTGTAATTAAAATAAATAATTTGGAGAAGCTTTGATGACATTATATACAAATGGATTTATCGTCTTCAAGAATTTTGTAATGATATGAATGAGACGTCATGTCTTCTAGGCTTGGAAATTCTATCTGGATTACCAACTAATCCTAAATTTTTTTAATTTTATAATCAATATTTTATTTAACATTAATTTTTTTTAATTTAATAATCAATTTTTTATTTAAAGTTCATTTGCTCACTCAAACATATTAATCATTTACAAATTTTAAAAAATAAGTGTGTGAGCTATATGAGATTTTTGGAAAAGATAGTTTTTATGATTACAAACTCGAAAATGCATCATCTATATCTATTTCAAATCATTTTAATTCCTAGTTAACGCAGTGAAGTACTTCTCTCCAAATTCATTAGAGTATTGTCATGTCTAGTCATTCCTCTTTGTTATTGTCTACTTCTTTCCATACCCTTAGCATGTCTTACTAATTTTCAAACCAATTTATATAAAGAGGAAGAGACATGTATATAAAGAGGAAGAGATAGAAGGGGAAGAGATGAATATATATATAAAAATAATGTATAATATTAAAATATTGTATATATTAATAAGTATAAATTATGATATTTATTTTAAAATTAAAATAAATAAATAAAATATTTGATTATATAATAATATTATATCAGGATTTTTTCTTAAAATGGAGCGTTTATATCATATTATTTTATTTTATAATATTATAGTGGAACAAAATTATATTTCTTAATATAAATTTAAATTTTGAAAAGTATAAGAATATAATATATTGACATTACAAACAATAATAACATTAATTGAAAGATGAGTTCAATATTAACAAATAATTTTTTATTATAAAATTTTATGTAATATAATTAAATTGTTGAATAAATTAATTTTGAAAAATTAAAACTATAATTCAATTAAAATATTAAAAAAAAAAAAATTATACTAAAACTAATACAATTTAAATTTACATAGATAATGTCAAATACTATTAAAGTTTTTTAAAATTTTATAATAATAATTTAAATAAAAATAGATCAATATAGATTTTTAATGCAGTAAATTAATATGTAATTTTAAATTTTAGATATGAGATTTTTATGTCTTAAAAAATTAATACAAGATTAAATTTTAAAATCAATGATAGTGAAAACAAGATAAAATTATTTAATATTTTTTTATTTTAATTATTTTTTAATCTAAATTATTTTATATAAATTAAAAATTTGTATTCAAAATTGTTATAATAATTATCATGGTTTAAGAAATGTTTTTTATTAAAAAAATAAAAATAAATACAATATAATGAGAGAAAATATCTTTTAACTGTAAACCTTGATTAGTTCAAGTTTACCGAAATTAAATTGCATATTGAAGTCCGTTGCATTACTCCGCGTCCTTTTATTTGTGTGAGCCCACCTGTCAAGTACAAGAAAGCTGTCATCCTTAAAACCATGAAGAATTTTATATGTGCTTGCCACGTAGCTGGTACGTGTCACAAACGTACCTGATGAAGCTTAAAATTGTAGTGGGGTTTTACAGGAGCTTATGCTAAACAAGTAGAAGCTCGAGAGAAAGCTCCAGGGATAACAAGCTCATAAATGTGTATTAAAAGCCCCGCTTTCAGACATTCATTTCAATTTTTTACGCAAGACATTGGAAAAAAATAAATTCCCTGCTCATATTTGATTGGTCAGTTCTTTTCATTTTTAAAGAAAAAAAGGAAAAACCCTAGGAAAAAGTATCCTACCAATCAGAAAAATCTAAAAGTAGAAAGAAAAATAAATTAAGAAATAATTTACCCTAAATTATAAGATAAACTTTAGAATAAATGCTTGACACAGTTTACGGAGCAAAATTAATTGAAAAAAATTGAGAGACGAAAACATTAGTCTCCGCCTATAGATAGGCGGGACTAAAAAGGAAAAGAGGGTCATTGAATGGAGGGTTTAAATCACATACATTAAGTTTTGATTTTTAAACTTAAAAGTGTTAAACACTCATTACTGACATTCTCTACACTTAATATAAAAAAAGAATCAAGTTCAACAAAGTCTAAGTAGCTAAAGTGTACTTGAATGGAGGAGGATATTTATTATTTGGATCACCCAAAACTTTTTAGATGCAGCATCATCAATAGATACTTAGTTAGTGAGTCTTTTTTTTTTGTTTTTTTTTTCGTTTTTTTTGGCTAGTCAGTGTTTATATTTTAAATAGAATTAATAAAATTCAAAAAGTTTAATTGAACCATGTTCAAAATACATGCAAAAGAACATTAAAATGGTCGAGTTCAACAAGTCTAAGTAGCTAAAGGAAAATCCGATTGAAAGGACAATCTTCATCATTTGGATTGCCCTAACATTTCTAGGGGGGTAGTATCATCAACCATCTCTTAACTAGCGAGAGTGCCTTTTTCTAAGTGGCTACATTATAAATAGCATTAATAAAATTCAAATATAAGAAGCTATTTGTTATATGAAACACCCCCAAAAAATTGGTTGGGTTAGCAACTCTTTGAACTACCTTATTAATATATAATAAATTAAGTTGAGTCTTTTTTCCGAAGAAAAAGCATAAAGTGAAAATAAAGTTATATATATATAGCCTTTATTTTAAATTATATAGAGTCACTATCAACATTACATTGTAAAATTTGTAAATTTTAATGTTATTAATATTATTTAATATTTGTAAAGTATTATAAATATTGGGCTTTTATAAGAAATGGTGTCACATACTGTAGGAATCTTAAGATTCATTTGTTGGCATCCTCTATCATATATCAATGGTCTTATGTTGTTTACAATAAGTCATGAATAGGAATTACAAGTTGAATTAGTTAAGACATATTTGGTCGATTATTTGTAGTCACCTATAAGAGGTGTGTTTGAATTAAATCGCATCATAAATGTGTCTCACTTTTGGACCATATGTGTGTGTGTCACACCTAAAATTGTATAGGTTCAATTAAACCTAGACTACATCCCGAAATTCATTGAATAAAAAGATTTTACTTCTACCATCAAACGATTGCAGAGAGCTCACACCATTCAATATTAATAATTCTTGATTAAAAAAAGAGTGCTATTATGCAGGATCTACATGAATAAGATAAGTCTCTTAATGACATAAAAATTGAACACTAATAAAATCCTAAGAAAAACCAGCACAAAGATTATTTATATATAACTATCAATTTTGTTTACAAAGAGTGCAAAAGGACAACTTGTACAATTACACTTAGTTCAACGAACTAAATAGGGTTGAATCGAATTTGCCTGATAGATATCATCAAAGAAGTCGGGCAAAAAAATAAATGCTTACTAAATATTGCTATTATTTGTTAGTTTATCAACCCAAGAATGAAAAGAGATCAGATCCCGACATCGACTCCTGAAAAATTGGGAGGCATAGTGTTCTTGTGAATGGTCATTTTCATGAATTTGTTGAAGGCATGGTGTTCTTGTGAATGGTCATTTTCATGAATTTGTTGTTCTAAGTAGGTATGTGTGTGTTTAACCACATGGACATTTTATGAATTGACATTGGATGATTACAAGCATAGTCTTTGTAGCTTTTAATTATTACCTAGAATCTTGTATTATGTAATGCCCGCCAAAATACCCTAGAGAAACTAAACAATAATATACAAATGGAGAAAAAAAAATTCTCAGTTAACATCTAATAGCAACTAATGCAACATATAACATCTTCATCTATTTACATTCATTAACCAATTAACCAATATGAATATACATCATTGCTCATTTCATCAAATAACACAAGCGAAAATAACACAACATCAATAATCTTTCTCTAGGGTACTTTAACATCATTACTTAATTCATTTCCACCATAACATACTACACACACGTTAGGTATATTTCACCTTCATTAATGCATCATATTCTAATTCTTTAACCATGAGATATGAAACCTACAACATTACTTATTCCTCATGATATGCATAATTTTCTTTCTACCAATGCATCTATGTGAATCATTCCCATTTACTAGATCCAATTAACATCTTCTAACATATCTAATTATTAATCCACGAATATTCCTCTTTCAAGATTATTGAACATTCTAACTAGCATATAAACATTCCATGAAATAATACAACTAATCCATAATGCAATTCCATATAATTCCAACTATAATCCACTTTATTTCCATGATTCATAAAATCACATCTCTACAATAGTACAAATATAATATCTCTAAATTCCAATCTCCAACTATAATTCATCTTACAAATACGAGTACATTAAATACAATAGGAACATTGCTCTTTATACTACAAAAATCCATCTACTATATACAAAGATATTACATTACATGCATTCCATCTTATCCTATACATAAATCTGCTACAAGGTACATCCATAGTACATCATGAAGAAGAATCCAAGAGAGCATCCCAATGGCTAAAAAGTACCAATCTCCCGACCATGTGGAACCAAAGGAACCACCCCCCATGCTAGGGAATGACACAAGGTCCCAACACATACTCTAAACCTAAGCTGGCACCTAAAACCAAGGAGACTAACCACACAAGGACTCTCAAGCAAGAACTCACACATACAATAAGAATGAACTTCCAGAGGCATAGAAACTCATCAAGACGTAAATGCATCCAATAAGCATAGTCATAAATCATAAAAGGGAAACACATGTAGGAGTGGAGTGTCATCACATGCCATCCTCATAACATAATAACATAATAACACAAGGCACTAGCCTGA
Source organism: Cryptomeria japonica (assembly GCF_030272615.1). Classification (NCBI taxonomy): domain Eukaryota; kingdom Viridiplantae; phylum Streptophyta; class Pinopsida; order Cupressales; family Cupressaceae; genus Cryptomeria; species Cryptomeria japonica. Next base: position 504,457,547 of record NC_081410.1, read on the forward strand.
TGGACATGTGGAGCCATCTCAACCTATGAGAGACTAAGGGAGATTAGCTTACCATCTTCACGACCTTCTCATGCTTATCCTAAAACATCCTCCCTAGGACTAAGTCATGAGGCACAATCAATTTATCATCTTATTAATTAGTCTAACTACCCAACCCATCAATTATTAGGTTATCACTTATTTACAAATCACGGAAAACTCCAATGTTTCCTAGTGGTGTATACTTCATGCATTCTTACAAGGAACCTCATGCAAGCCTATCTCTTGTGACCCTAATCATCACAAGGAAGCCCACTCCTCCTAACATAGCCCAATAATAAATCACAAGACGCTCTACCAACATAATTACATGAAAATAATACTCAAAGCAACCAACAACTTCCACACATACTCTTACAACATAAACAAGGCTACAACAACATATACAACATCAATATAGAAAAATGAGCCTCTTGGCTAGCAATAACAAAGGCATATCAAGCCATCAAATGTTGCCATTAAATAAAGAATAACATCACAACAAGGCCTACTCACTTGCTGGTCCAAAACATCATAGAAATCATCTCAATCATCCATGGCCTATCCACATGGAAGAGAATCTAAAATATACACAATGGATAGAGAAATAAATATACCGAAACCATCAAAATGCATCAAAACTGATCAAACTCAAAACTAAGAAATATTAACAGACCTCAAATAAAGCCTCTGGTACAAAAATCGATTCGAAAAAATACCTCAAAAATGACCAAAACTGAGAAATTACAAAACACAGACAAGTTAGCGCTTTTGCCCCACAGGTTAGCACTTTTGCCAAAAAGAACAACGCTTCTATCAAGAAGAACAACGCTTATGCATTCCAAAATCACGCATGTGCATCTTAAAACATCGCTTATGTTTCCAGATTCACGCTTATGCATCCTAAAACAATGCTTATGTTACGCAGAGCAGCACAAATGCAATAAAGAACAACGCAAATGCAATACAAAACATCATTTTTGCAGAAACAATGCTTTTGCACAGAACTTACGGAAAACTTAGAAAACTTTTGGGTAAAATAATAAAATCCAGACTCAACGAAAAGGCTCAAAAAACATATGGAAAGAGATGCATAGAAACAAGGAATAAATAGGTATAAACGAAATAAATCAACTCAGACTAAAAACTAAGATTAAATCAAATGTCTTCACAAAAGTTTTCACATAACCGGGAACGACATACACAGATAATACCAAACTCATATATTTTCCAGCAACTATAAAAAACCCTAATAATATAAAGTTTCCTTCCCATATATTTCCTTTCAGCAATAATAAAACTATAGAATAAAATATCATTTCAACCCAAACCCAAAACATTGCAGACACAATGTATACACAGAGAAGCCATTGAAAACCAAAATGCAAAGTGAAGAAGTCCAACCTGCAACTTTGAAGTAATGGTTTGAAGCTAAAGAAGAGCTCCCACAAGCCAAAGCAAATCCAATCCAAGCTCGAGCCAAATCCAAGAGAGAAGAAATCCAAAACCAAGAAGAAAACTTGCTAGAGAAATTTTCCAAAGAAGAGCCAACCAACCCAAAAAACTTCACAAGAATGAAAATAAAAAGCAACAATAATCCAAAACCCTAGCCTCAAGCTCGGCCAATCAAAATATTCCATTTTGGAGTATATTTTATCAACCCACCATATAATATAATTTATTCACCCATTTTGAATTTAACCAATGAGAGTGAAGGGTAGGTAAAGTAAATAAAATATACTTATCCAACTAAGTGGGATTGTTTTATTTCTTTATTTAATTTAATGTGTTCATACACCCCACTTAGGAATAAAAGTCAAACTATTAAATATATATAAGTTGTAAATAAATAATCCAAATGGGGATTAAAATCAAATAAACCAAAATCTAATAAAATAAATTAAAGAACCAAATAAATATCAAACCATAGAAGGCCAAATAAATAATTAAATACCATTAAAGATTAAATCACAAATATTAAATAAATATTAAACAACAATAAAGCTCATTAATCATTAAATAATCATAAAATCAATAAACGTTAATTATCAAATAAATATAAATACCAAATAATTAAATACTCAAAACATAAATTAAATACATTAAAATGAACATTACCAAATATAAAACTATTACCAAATATAAAACTACACATCAAGAGCCACATAATTACTCTAACATAAACAAGTAAATCAACCGACATAAACTGAACTCACAATACCAAAAGACCAAGCTTACTAATTGACATGGTGAATTATGCCAAGACACTGACTACTCACGGTGAACAACTTAGACCTAGAGTATGTGAGGGGAACTCATGCCATCTCCGAACCACATAAGCCATTGGAACTAAAGACACGCTCAGACCTGTGAAGCCAGGTGGAGTCGATGTCTGGTACCTGCAAAATCCTGCAACCACAAAGCGACAATACCACATATACATATACATATACATATACATATACATATATAGAACAAGCAAGTGATAGAGAATCGTGACGACACATCCCGCTCACAATGAGTGATGTGGAATCGTCTCTATCACGAAGACACTCAAACAATAGTCAAAGACATCTCATAAACATATCATCATATGTAATCATGAAGTAGGGTTAGCGTAATCATAATCATCATCAAAACCATGATAAATCTAATCTATCAATAATCCATCACATAATGAGCATATAAAATCCATCGAGTACATATATCATCAAATCCCATGAACAATCATGATGGTACCAACATCCATATAGATAATCAAAATAGCCTATGTCCAATAGTGTCTAACATCAATCACAAGTCACTGAAGCACATGAGTAATCATCATCCAAATCATCAAAATATAGTCTAGATAAGTCTATCAAGCATAATATAAAAATCAACTCTAGTCAAAATAAGTCAAATCAAGGGTGGACACTACATATTATATCATGTAGCACCAAACTCTGTTCTAGTTATTGTTTTGCTCATGTAGCATAAATTGTACATGTACCTGTAGCAATAGTTCAGACCTTGTTGTACTACTTGTTCTTTATTTGTGAATGTTCAGGTGCCTAGAGCTAGGTAGGTGCCATCAATTTTAAATATTAAAGAAGATTTGATAAAATCTGAGGGAGGAAACCCTTCTCTTAGGGAGAAATGAGTGATGAAGATTGCTACTTGGAACATTTAAGAGCTTAAATTCTCCCAACAAAGGATATCTAATCAAATACAAATGAGAAAATATGTTGGTCAATATCTTGTTGTTGTGGGAACCCAAATTCAATGTAAATGATGAACATTACACAAGTTTTCACTTTTTTGGTTGGGATGGCTCTTTCATGGATGCTATTAGTGAACTCAATGTAAATGATGAACATTACACAAGTTTTCAAATCTTTGGCTAGGATGTCTCTTTCATGGATGCTATTAGTGCTATTGGTGAGATAGGTGTACTATGGCACTCTTTAACAAAGTCTAGTAATTTAACACAATCAATTTGGATGCTAATTAGATCCTTAGTAAGGTATGGAGTTATTCTTATGATAAATAGAGTTTCTATTGTTTAATGTTTAAATTTTCCAATTAGAAAACAAGAAGAATCATGCTATGGGCTTCCCTCAATGCTGAAATAGAAAATCATTCTTAGGATAAGATAATTTTGGGTAGAGATTTCAATACATACTAAGTGTGGCTGAAAAGAGTTTGGTATTGTCCTCGACCCGAATCAATGAAGAATTTGAAAACATTCATGGATTTGTAGATGTGATCCCAAGAATGGAATCTACATATGGACCAATTATCAAAAAGGGTTTACTAATAGTGCTGAAAGATTGGACTGACTCTTATATTCTACCCATTGGCTTAATTGTACCACAATAATGGAATTAAAAATCTTATCTTTATCTTGTCCCAATCATTGTCTAGTAAAGTTGTCATAATAGTAATATTTCCCTTTGGAGAGATTTTGTTTCAAATTTGAACTAATATGGTTTCGAAGGGTAGACTTAATTGACCTTATAAAATGATGGTGGGAAATGGCTCTATTTTTTTTTGGAACAAAAAGTTTCATATCTATGAAGAAAATGTAGCAAGCCAAAAACAACCTAAAGGAATGGAAGTGACTCTCCTTCAAAAACATTTTTGAAGAAAAGATCGTAATCGAAGAGGAGATAATTGTTTTAAATGAGAACGTTATCATATCAAACATATTTTATGAAGATTATGCAAAGGAAAAATCATTGCTTATTGAGAAAGCCAAAATTTTGGTGCAAAAAGAAGAATTTTAGAGCAAAGTTAGGGGAGTTGTGATTGTTGGACAGTGATGATAATACCAAAAAAATTTCATGATTCTACAAAAATTGGAAAATTTCAAAGTAGAATTGAGACAATAAAATGCTCTAATGGGAAAACAACAATGACAACGTCAAAGATTCATATTGAGTCTATTAATTTATTTAGTTATTTGTTGGTTCCTATTAGGGTGATAGAAAGCTTTCATGCTTTAAAGTTATTCGAGAATATTCCTATGCTCTCACAAATGACAACAATTAAATGCTAGTAGACTCATTCACAAAACATAAGATCAAACAAGCAGCATTTCAGATGCATCTTAATAAGTCCCTAATAAAATAGGTTTCCAATTCTATTTTACCATAAATATTAGGAAGTTTTGGGTAGAGAAATATGGAAAACCACAAAAAAAATTCTAAGAAAAAAAAAAGAGGTTTTAAAAGAGGTGAGCAACACCTGAATTGATTTGATTTCAAAGAAGCCTAAGTGCACAATTTTCTCCGATTATAGATCAATTTCCCTATGCAATGCACTATATAAAATTATTTCTAAAGCTTTGGCAAATAGATTGAAATTGATATCGGTTCACATAATATCAAAAACAATAAATGGTTTCATCTTGGGGAGAGAAATTGTGGATAGTATAATAGTAGAAAACAAACAAATCCACTCCATAAATGGTGCTCAACAAAAATGTATGATGATAAAGTTGAAAATAAGAAAAGCGTGTGATGCCCTCTCTAGTGGAGATTCCTAATCTATGCATTAAAACAATAGAGATCTAGCAATATATGGTACATGTATACTACTTGATTCTTGGGTCTTGTTAATGTGGATCCTTCGTAAGCACAAACGACATTTAGTAAGGGGAACCCCTCTCTTCTTTTCTATTTTTCATAATGGTGGAAGCCTTTGAAAGATTGGTTGAAAGGAAAAGAGTGGCTAGTCTATAGAGAGGAGTTACTTTGGCCCACAATATAGATTCTTTGGTGAGGCATCTTTGAATGAGGCATAAGTCATCAACAAAACTTTGAAAAAATATATTGATATTACAGGGTAGATTATAAACAAAGAAAATAAAAAAAATATTTTTTTCTAAATATAATTCTTTGTAGAAAAGAATAGAAGTGTTGATGTTTTCAAGTGACACAATCACATGTAAATATCTTGGAGCACCATTTTTCAAAGGTCCAATCAAAATGAATATGTGAAGTCATATGATGGAAAATTACAAGAATAAAGCCACAACTTGTAAGCAAAGGTGACTCTCTCTAACAATAATAATAACAATCTTTAAAGCAATCCTTGTTACATCCCTAATCTACATTATGTCTTGTATGCAATTAATAAAAAAAAAATGGACCAATTTGGAGGGGAGGATGAAAAAATTCTTATGAGAAGCTTAAAATGATAACAAGAGAATCCCCCATCCATTGGAATATTGTCATGAAATCTACTAGGGCTGATGTGTAGGCATAAAATTTAAAAAACATAAAATTATAGAATCTAATGCTTTGGGAAAAGTTGATTTGAAAAATGTATAGATAACCAGAAAAAAATTTGATACAAAATCTTCCTAAATAAATATTTGGATTTTAACGAATCAAGACTAATACTTACCATTGCTAATTCTAGTGGATCAAATATTTGGCATTTCATATGGGATTGTCAATCTATCATCATAGACCACATGACATGGCAGGTAAATAATGGGAAAAATAGAATTTTTTGGCATGACTCATGGAACGATTATAACCCCCAGTAGATAATGAATCTTTAAGGGACTGATGATTCCCCCTTTGAATTTGTATGGAAATAATTTGGTGTGTGTATAAAACAAGGGAATATTGGCCAACCTTAGATACCAGATTCAATTAGTAGAAGTTATGAATGAAATAAGGTCCTAAAAGCTATGTTGGAACAAGTGGGTCTTGGCAAAAGCTAGTGCATTTTCTTGGACTATGTTACATCAACAAATTTTAACTTGGGGCCAATTAAAAGCTATTGGGATCAAAGGTCCAAGTTGGCGTGTTCTCTATAAATAAAATGATGAAAAATTTAATCACCTGTCATTTCTTTTATGTTCACTATGGCATGCTAGGGATAGCTACAAGGAAATTTTTATTGGTTAAGTCCCCAACAAAATGATATCTTGGAACTATTATAGAGCTAGTCAATCATGAAACAAAGGAATTTTTTGGTAGGAATTTGGTTTTACATGTCCATATTTTCTTATATGGAATGTATAGAAGGAGAGGAATCAAAGAATTCTTATAAATATAAACTTGCAGTTGTCGAGATTATCTAAATACATGAAAGAAGCATCTATGAATTGATGAATTTGCATGCTAAAACTCAGAGGAAAGCTATATTCACTAGCTAGGAAGGAATATTACTGAAACAATGGGACATGACATTATGTTTCCATCTCATTTTACCTTGTTTGTATGCATGTCTAGCTAAGAAAAGAAGGGTAGCTAGGTGGTTATTGCATCCTAGGTGAAGGTTGAAGAAGGATTTTTATGAGGTTGCCAAAGAAAATCCTAGATCCTCTAGTGTCATTTGTATCACACTTCACAGGCACGACAATTTGGCACCCATCGTGGGGCTGGAAATCTCATTTTTGGCCTCTCAAGCATCATCAAATCTTTATTTATGGTCGGGTTGGAATCAAAATCTCATACAAGTTCCTTTTTTGGCTCGTACGAGCTCCTTTGTGAACTTGGACGATAATTCTTTCTTACTCATACGAGCTTATGATTTGTCGTACGAGCCTGCTTCTACACTCGGACGATCTCAGAAAGATTCTTGTACGAATAGGTAAATCATGTCGTATGACATTCTACTTCTGTGTTTTTAAAATAGACTGCATTTTTGGGGTTTCATACTTTGATTCGATTATTAATAATGCTAACCCTGGTCTGTTTGTGAGTTTTTCAGCAGCCTAATTGGTTTTTGCAGGACGATTGTCGAAGATTACGCTTGTCAAAGACTCATTGCATAAAAACACATCATGACTACTAATGCATCTATTTTGCAGGCTACCTAAAAGAATTCAACAAAACTTTTAAATCTTTCTAGGCACACTTATTTTTGCTAATCGAAATGAACAATCATGTTTTATGTATTTTGATGATAGGCAAGTATGCTATCACCTTTCTTAGGTGATCAGAAAGCTAGACTCATCCTTTGCTTTCATTAGTGCATTTCTTTAGCGGGCCTGGAATAACTCTTAGCCATTAAGGCCGATGAGAGGGGAACGACCTAAGTGGGAATGGCTAATGCCAAGTAATCCAACCCACTATAAAATAAATGTGATTTGATGAAAATCAAGTCAATGATAGTGCTCGGGAATAGTTCTCCTTCGTACCTTTGGGTATATCAAACCTTGGTTTTCAAGGCTGGGAGACCTCTTAATTGAGTATTATACCCCGACGCGCCAAACAGATCCCTTACTAGTTCCAGTTAAATTAGAAGCTACCTGATTCACCTCTGAAAGGGTGATAATCTTTATGCAAGAGAGATAGTAACTCTCCCAAGACACTTGCCATATCTTGCCCCCATTCGCATTTGGAGTTGGATAATATGACGTTGAGAATCCATTGCGTGAGACTCAGTGGCCATATTCTGATTAGCTATTGGGTGTGTACCTAAGTTTGCAAGAAAAGGTTTTCTCTCTCAGCCAACTTCTTTAGGGTGTAGCATGCTTGAGGTCACTTAACATATCACGTGTTTTCCATGTATTCATCCCTAAATCGTAAAATCAGACATTTAAAATTGGAAAACATAAGCAAAACATCAAACTTCATTGATCAAAATTCGGCCAAACAAACATATTTTTTCTATTATGTTCTCTGTCGTATGATGAATATGATTTGTCATATGCTGGTAAAAATTGTCATACGAGCCTGTTTAGTATAAAATCTTTTGTCGTATGGCTTATTAAGTTTTGTCGTATGAGGCCTTTTGTTTATCGTGTGGCTTAGGGGGAATTGTCATACGAGCCTGTGCTTTGTCATATGAAATTTTGGATTTGTCATATGGGCTTATATTTATTATCGTTTAAGGCTTCTTAAATTGTCGTATGAATTTCTATCTCTATTGGTCCAAAACTGTCTTCTTGCACATCTTTTTCAGATCTGTCGTATCTGCTCGGTTAATTTGCAGTGATCATAAACGCCTGCTATCTATCATTTTATGCTTGGATTGTCTTCTTGGTTAGCTTGGTCAAGTTGCCATTTGTCAAATCAGACTCTAGAACATAAACACCTCAAGAATTTCAAGTGCTCACACTCAACAAGTTCAAGATCTAAGCATCTCGAAGTGCATTATCACCCTCTTTGATAAACTGATCACTCAAACATAGTTTCTCATCAGGATCTATCATCCCTTATCACGAAACTACAACGTTTGGTCAGGATAATCTTGTCCCACATCATAGGATATATCGTTCCTAATAGACTTGATTTTTATCAAATCATCATCATTGCACTCCAAAACCAAGGATCAAAAAACTTACAAACTTTTAAACACTTAAACCATCTTTTCGTGTCATATCGCTCTATCACATTTACATTGACAATTGATCACTTATCAAAACAAATTTTGGACAATTGAACCCCTGAAATGGAAACAAAAACATTTGCAATAGCTGAAAATCATATCAACATGACATACCAAAGCAAAACACAAGAAGAAAACATGACAAACCAACATATCAGAGAAATCAAACAAGTCCAAAATCAAAATCCAACTATGTCAAAACCTCACAAGGATTCAAATACATCTCACAAGAAAGGTGGCTCTTTTATGCAACTCTTAAAGATATCCCTAAAGGATTTGGCTAAAGAAGATCACAATCACGCACCTATGTCTAGCAATGGCTCATTCCTCCATAAGAAAATTGACTCTCCAAAGGAATCTATTCCTTCACCTCCTGAAAGCTTGCAAGAACCTTCCATAGCATCCTCACTAAAAAGTATACCCATCAAGCATATTTCAGAGGATCCTATTCAAAGCTCATTTGCTTCATATCCAAGCATTAATTCATTGCAACATCACCATAGTGCTTCCTTGCAAATTGAAGTCCTCATTCATAGAACGCTCGTTAAATGTGTCCTAATAGATGGGGGAGTTGGCTTGAACATTTTCTCTTTGAGTCTTGTCCGTGCTCTAGGTTATTCAGAAGATGCAGTTGACCCCTTGAAAAAGATCACCATTAAAGCCTATGATGGAGAAGAACGTTCCTCTAAAGGAATTGTGGTATTACCCATCAGAGTGAGACCTTTGCAGAAAGATACAAAATGCCAAGTTCTAGAATTAGACTTATCATACAACATACTTCTAGGGAGACCATGTATACATGACATACAAGTTGTTCCATCAACATATCATCAATGCCTGAAGTTTCCATACAATGGCCAGTAAATCACGATCTCAGCAGACTCAAATCCATTGCAGCATTGTAGTAATCTAAAACCAACTCAAGAGGTCATTGTTTCACATAATAGAGAGGTAGCATATTCAAGCACACAATCCAAGGAACAATCATTTGCATCAATTTTGTCAAACATGGAAAAACAAATGCAGCTAAAAGATCGAGGGACCAGAGAATATTTTCTATCATGGAAAAACAAACAAGAGCAACTTGAAATTGGAAGAGAAGAAGAATATGTAGGAGTCGATATAGTTCACATGTATGCAGGGAAAACGTTAGGAACTAGCCTACTTGAATTAGAATCACATTCGATTGACTTGGATTTAATTGAGGACAATCAGGAACTCCTTGTGTGAGGTCATTCTAACGAGAGTATCGTTCTAGACATGGAAATACATATTGAAAGCTCTGACATCTCTATCATGACCACTAATATCTTTGACATAATTCAACATGAGGATCCTTTATCCTTAATCCTTCCTGAACCTATGGACTAGGAAAATGAAGGACATACTGCCATTGACACCTTACCAAATGACCAGACCATATCCTTATATCTTAATGAAATCAAACCCGCAACAACTTTCACCAAGGATTTCGCTAGCGCATCTTCCAGTCAAGTGGGTGCCAAATCTCCTAGTCACAAAAAGTAAAAATAAAGGACGCATCTAATAGTGAAAACCTCCTTGAGGTGCCGAAAGATGGGAGATTTGACACCTTACCTAAATTTTATCAAGAAAGGTCATCTATCCTAATCGAACCAATAGAGGCAGTTATGATTGGCACAATTGATCTACATCCAGCAATCTCTTTATCAAAACATGAAGTACAGAAATATTTGGAACCCTTCAAAGGATGGCAAATCAATTTTACCTGGTCATATGCAGACATTCCAGGGTTCGAGCCATATCTCACAATACATCACCCGAATATTAGTCCAGGAGTAGGCATCAATAATGAAACACAACATGGATCAGGAGCAAGCATTCTATTCATCACACCACAAGGTCATACAATTCCAAAAGCATACAAATTAAGCTTTCCATGCACCAACAACACAGCAGAATATGAAGCTTTGGTTATAGGTATCAAAATGGCTATAGAATGGAACATTACAAAACTTCAAGTCTTTGGAGACTCTCAGCTTGTCATCAATCAAATTAATGATGACTGTCAAACAAAGGACGAAAAATTAATACCTTATAAAAAGATGGTTGATGATATCAAGAAATACTTTGTAGAAATAATTTTTAGTAGATTCCAAGTAATGACAACGACGCAGTAGATGCCATGGCTACACTGGCTTCTCTCCTTCGAACACAGGAAAATCAACATTATGAATTCCTGGTGGAAGAGTTGTTTTACCTTGCTCATAATTGTCCTGATTCCCAAACTATATGTCACCTTGTTGGGCATGATTCATCCCGTTATGGCCAAACTTACACATACCTGAAAGATAACACCTTACCTCCCAACTTATCTAAAAATCAAAAGAGAAACTTTATTCACCAATCCTCCCATTTTACTCTTGTCGTGGATACCCTGTTTAAACAAGGTCTAGAAGGTACTCTTTTAAGATGTCTCTAACAAGAAGAATCTGAGAAGGCCTTACATGAAGTCCCTAATGTCATTTGTGGCACTCATTCAAGTGGTCTTACCCTTTCTAAAAAACTCATACGCTTGGGCTATTATTGACCGAATATGGAATGGGATTCTTTTCAGATAGCTAGAACATGCAAACAACGTCAAATCCATGGGAATTTGATTCATGCACCAACACAAGAACTTCATGCTTTGGCAACATCTTGGCCTTTCTACCAATGGTGTCTTAATCTAGTAGGAAAGATAAATCCTTTCTTCATATAATAGTCACAAATTCATCCTTATAGCTACAAAATATTTCACAAAATGGATTGAGGCAGTACCTCTCACAAATATCACAGGGAAATAAATTGTTGCATTTATCTTGAATTAGATCATTTGTCGCTATGGAATACCAATGACCATTATCACTGATAATGGGCGACCGTTCAAGAATCAGGATGTACAAGAACTATGTGAGAATTTCAAGATCCAACACAGATTCTCCACACCCTACTATCCACAAGGAAATGGGCAAGCAGAAGCATCAAACAAAACAATTCTGAAAATCCTCAAAAAGACAGTGAATGATGCTGGAAGAGATTGGCATATTTAATTAAACCTCGCTCTATGGGCCTACCATACCAGTATCTGCACACCAATATGTGCCACACCTTTCTCTCGTGTTTATGGATTAGAAGCAATACTGCCAATAGAAGTAGAGATACCTTCTCTACGAGTATCATTAAAAGGTCTCATCTCAAATGAAGAACAATGAGTATCTAGATTACAAGAGTTAGAATTAATCCATGAACGAAGACAAAATGGCTTTGATCATTTAAAGGTATATCAGCAAAGAATGTGTCAGAGTTATAATCATAGGGTCAAACCAAGAGTCTTTCAAGTTGGGGAACTAGTACTAAAGGAAAATCCACGCAACTAGGAAGATCGAGAAAATAAAGGAAAGTTTGAACCAAACTAGTTAGGTCTGGTTGTAATCACAACAATATTTGGATCAGGAGCATATCAGCGATCAACATAGGATGGAGACCAGCTTGACGAACCCATCAATAGCATGCATCTGAAGAAATTTTATGTCTAAAAAAATAGAAAAATCAAAAACAGTGAAAAAATAGAAAAATAAAAAACAGTGAAAAAAGAAGAAAAATCAAAGACAGTGAAAAAGCAGAAAAATAAAAAACAATGAAAAAAGCAGAAAAAATAAAAAACAGTGAAAAAGCAAAAAATCCAAAAGTGAAAAAGCAGAAAAATAAAAAAAAGTGAAAAAGCAAAAAATCCAAAAAAAAAATCAAATATGAGAAAAAGTGAAATAAAAACAGATGGTGAAAACATGGCAAACAAGCGCTATCTGTCAGCTAGCTCTTCCATCTATTAGTTCATGCATCCTTCCGCTTGCATTCTTTTCCATCAGCGTTGTTCATATCCATAATGAATCCTTTGTACATACATAGGCATCCCAACTAATCTCTCACCATGGTTTGGATCATTGAGTATATCATAACGACTTTGTTTCTAGGCTTGGGGCAAAATCCTGCACCTAGCTGGGGGCAAAATTCTTGATCACTTTGAGCTTAATCAAATAGGTAGAACAACAGTTAAACAACCCTTATCAAGCAAAAATTGAGACACATCCAAATTTGAACATGAGATCAAATTATCAACCATCAACCTATCACTAAGTCAGTATAAGCACATTTGCACACTTTTCAATGGATGATATCTTTTGGGTAATGATTTTTACATTATTGTTCAACTTTTCTATATTGATTTTTGCTATTATAATTTCTGAGTGAGTCCAAGATATCTTTGACTAGAGGAACAAGGAAGGAACATGATATTTTTTCTTGTCTATTGTTTGTAAATTAATCATTAGTAGGTGCAAATTTGTCTCTGGACGTGATCATCGAAGTATCATTGAAGACATTTCCGATTTGCATATACAAATGGTTAATACTACCTGTTTTATGCAGGAAACACTCAGGTCATCTCGGTTCAATTATACCTCGATGCTTTTGCTAACTTGCCATATCAAAATCCAGGAAGGAAGTACTCAGGTCATAATGGTTTAATTATACCATTGATGTTTGCACTCACTTCCCACATTTCAAAAGCTCAATGATGACAAAAATGCAATAATCCAGTGACTAGTCCGATCGTAGCTTTGCATTTCATTTGCATTGGCATTTGCATTTAAGCTTGCATTTCATTCTTGCATGGGATCTCGCATGCTCATTTTATCCAAGGTTAAATCTATCGCAAGAATCATCAAGGTATCATCACAAGTGTATACGCAATCAGACTGATGACTCATATCTCTCCAAATATTGTTGACCCAGTGAAAATCTTATGTTATCCCTACCAACAGAACCAACATCAGCATATCCAAATCTTCCTGCAACTTGATATCAACAAACTGTCAGTTCTTTATCTAATCAACCTTATCAATTAGAAAAATAAATCAAATTTAATCGATTCTATCATATCTTATACAGGATGTCTCTTTCTTGAAACCAGATGTTATGATCATGTCTTATACAAGATATATCGTTCCTGAAACCAAACGCTTTGATCATCTTTGTCTTATATAGGAGGTGTCATTCCTAAAACCAGACTGAATCTTGATCTTATCAATCTAAGCAATCAAGATTTATCAAACACATCACCATGATTGTAGAACTCGCATTTTCATCAAACATAGTTGTAGAAATCAAATCATTTCTAATCGGGATATCAATTTCACAAAAATTCGTAAAACTCCAAAGTTCAATTATCTCAATTGATCTCCTGAGGGGGCATCATCATACCGCAATCTATCAATCAATAGTTGGGCCATCCTATCGAACCAATATCATCATCAAAATGAGATTATTCTTTGAATCAATGCATCATCACACCTCGCTTCAAAGAGGGGCAAAATGTATACACCTAAAAATGATCTGAAGATATTTAATTAAATAAGAAATTATTTAATTAATCCCCCTTCCTAATTTAATTGAATTCATTTAAGAAATTTGATTAAATTCCCCCTTTCATCTACTTATTAATAAATCTAAGGATTTACTTAATAGGTTCATTTCCATAATCCCCTTTGATTAATTAATTCAAATTAATTAATCCTCCCTCCACTTCAATTAATTCTTCTAATCCCCTAATTAATTAAAACAAATCAATTTATGACTTGTTGAAAGTTAATTAGTCTTTTCCTATTATTTTAATTTTTAAATTCAAATTACCCACATGCCTCCAATTTATGAGTTGTTGAAAGTTAATTAGTCTTTTCCTATTATTTTAATTTTTAAATTCAAATTACCCACATGCCTCCTAACTTCTAACCACTTCTAAACCTAACCCATTTCATCTAACCTTGGGTTTAATTAAACCTATCTTAGCTTGCACATCCCAACCTCCTTATCCTAACCTCCTATGGTGTGGATACTCTCCCCTTGAGACACATGGCATTCTTGGGCCACATGTCCCCTCTCCTGGAAGCCCCTTGACACTTGTCACCATAGAGATGACAAATGTCCCCTTTCCTCCAACCTCTTTTCCAACCTCCTCCAATTTCACCATTGATATCTTCAGACTCAATCTTGACCGTTGATTCCTGCCACCTCACCCCCTAGCCTTGGAAATCCTATAAATATCCCCCATTTTGGAGCAATAATGCTCCTGATCTTGTTGCATTTTAGGCATTGTTCCTATAGGCATAGTATCTCTTAGCATATCATTTGAGCATTGTTATTATAGGCAATTGCATCTTATATCTAGCTTAATTTGATCATTTTATAGCATAATTGTTGAATAATGTAGCTTAATCATTCTCTTTTCTAGCTTAATTGCATTATTATCATTTCAAATCCTCCATCTAGTTGTAGTCAAGTCACTAGAATTTGCTTATCTAGATCTGAGAGAAAATCCACACTCGCATCTCTTAGGAGGCGATAGATCACTTTGCCATGGTTTTATCTTTCTTTGTTTTAAATTTGCTAACCATGCTTGTAATGATTCATTGAGTGTTTGTGTTGCAGCTGCAGGTATCACACTTCATAGGCACGACAATATCAACATAGGGCTATGTTGACATCTTAAGGGGGGCATATATGTGGCCTCCTTGTTGCTTATTCTTTTCACTATTTAAAGATTTTTTTTTTAAAACTCTAATCTATCATAGTTCACTAATCCTTTCATATCTTGATCTAGAGGACTCTAATTGGCATGTCATCTATTGCATTAGGGTTGATCTTCAGTCCTTTATCTTTCCAAAAACTCATTGAGTTGTTTTGAAATTATTTTGAACCTTGTTGAGAATATTTTTCATCACCTATCCTTCATAATTTGAAGTGGTAAATATAATACCCTATTTGTACCTCCTAATTATCAAGAAGAAACAAGGGGGCATATAGCTACCCTCAAATTTCATCACTCTTAGTATGTATTCTAGGAGATTTTTTATTTCAACTAACAAAGTCATTTTGTGGAATGTAGCTCCTAAAGTTGTATTGCAGGTATTGGTACAATAGGGGCTTCGTTCGACACTTATGAAAAAAAAATTTACATGAATTTTTACTCTTTTTTACTTTATCTTGCATGTGCACGTAGTTTCATATGACCACTAAAGTGGGGACTAAATGTAGCATCATAAATTATACACCTTTAATTAGGGTGTCCAATTCCACACTCTGTTAGCACTCATTTTAGTATGTCTCATTATACTATGCATTATAGGACTACCATATGCACTTAATTAATAATTAATTTCAGAATATGAGTCCTTTCTTAATTTAAACCTCATCATACTCTCATTTGGGTTCTTAATTTTAGGCATCCCATTTATCTTTTAATTATCCTGATTTATTATAAATCATACCCCATTTCAAATCTCAAAACGCATTCCCCTCATATAAACATTATATATTTTCAGTTGTAGGATCCTATTATCTTGCATGCTTTTTTTCTCTGAATTTTGGGAGGATAATATGTAGGTCCTATCCTATTCAAATATAGCTCTATGCAAGAAAAAAAATATAAGTAGGTCATTTATCAAATTAAACATAGGACCTCATATATAAAGTGATTATTTTCCTTATTTGTGATATCTAGAATCAATCAATTGAAGGTGCAAAATTGGAGATATCCTTATGAAGTGAAGGTGCTTCTTTTAGGAGAGATTATAGATCTCCAAATCAACCATCATCAAATCTTCATCAAATTCATTCAATCATGATGGAGGATGATAGGGAATCATCGACTGATGATTGGCTTCTACCTCTCCTGAAGGGGTTGGGTATGATTTCATGTTGTTCTCACATTTCTGCATTTAAGCTTCAAATTTGAGATTCATCATTTCAAGTTATTTGATATATGCATTCTTGATTTAGCTACAAGTTACATCCACTAATATCATTTAGTGTTTTTCTCTAACACATTTGAGTAGTATCCTAGTTTACATTTATGCACTTTAGCTCATAGAAATCTTAGACACACTTAAGATTCAAGAGCATACACATTATTCCAATTTCAATATCGGCTATTTGTGGAGATGGAAATCACCAAAATAAGGGGTTGACTAAGGAAAACCCCTATATAGCCACAACCTTGTCCTCTTTTTTATTTTGCAGGTGCATCTACAAGTTTCTTGTAGAGATAGGAGGATGAGAAGGCAACCAAGAAGCATGGATAGAGCACCAAATCAAGATAGGATAGGGACACCCTAGACAAGGGTGTGTGGGGTACCCTGTTTAGACAAGGGTGTGTGGGGTACCCCTGTCTTGACAAGGGTGCCCTAGGCGACCCTATCACTAGGAAATAGCTCTAGATTTGATAGGAATTCAGTTATGGATCTTAAGAGATCAGATCTAGATTTGTGTATAGTAGTTGGAAGATTGAGATGCTTTGAGAAACCTTATCTAGTGAAATCAAATTCAGATTCTAAACACAGGTGCACCTCTGTGCTTTCTACTCATTTATATACCTATTGTGAAGCTTATGTTTATGCAAAAATTTTCTATAGTGTTCCAATATTTCATTGTCTCATACTTAGATCCTAGATTGATATCTTTCCAAAGAAGTGGAGGAATATAAGCCCTAAAGTATCATCTATCCCTCTTTGACAAGAGTTAGTCAAATGCAATCACCCCTTTTGTCTCTTTGTATTCCAATGTTTTAGTGAAAGTGGGTCTTGGTCCTAGTTTTTCCTTATTCCATTTAGAAGTACGAATACATATTTGAGAAGAGAAAATACAGATACACAGATGTAGCTTTTGTAGAGGTAGAAATTGGAGGAAAAGGTCACCATGGGAGAATTTGTCTAAGACTTTTCTAAGAAAACTTGATGGAAACAATTAGAAAAACATCTTGATCTAGAAAAGATATATGTTGTCCACATCTAAGCTTCTAGACAAGGGTGGCTCATGCAAAATTGTTTAGAATTTTCAAGTCCAAATTTTAGACATGGGTTCCTCTCTACTTCCTTTTTCTAGATCAATACTCTACATATCTGATTTGAGACTATTTACGCATGTTTATGACTATCAATTTCACATATTTAGCCCTAGATCTTGCATTCAATTTACATCTTTCCATAGCTCATCTTTAACTACAATTCAAGGAGTATTGAATTCACCTTGTTCCTAGTCCTTTTCAATAAAATTTTTGATTGAGCCAAGTGGATCCATTCTCCTTCCAAATATAATCATTGGATATAGGTTTTATTCCTAGTTTGCATGCATAGAACCCTATTTACCATCATTACAACTCCAAAGAAATTATTGTTGGTATTGCTTCACTTTCTTCTCTATGCATCGTTAAGAATAACAAAAACCTCTTACCTTCATTTCTTTGAATATTTCTCTTGTAGAGATAAAACTTTCAAATTTCCCTTCATCCTCAAGGGGAAACAAGATCACTTAAGTACCATCTTTCCAAAAAGTATACACATTATTTCTACCATCATGCATTACCTTCTAGTCATATTGCCATGGCCTTCCCAATAATACATGTCATGCATCTATTGGAATGACATCACAACATACTTTGACATCTTTGTAAGTCTTACCTATGCAAAACTTGATCAAACACATTTTGTCAATAATAACTTCATTCTCCTTTTTAAACCATGCAATACAGTAAGGATGGTCATGTTTCTCAAACTGTAGGTTTTATTTTTCTACCATTTTTCTGGAAACCATATTCTCATAACTACCACTACCAACAATAACTTGACATATCTTTCCATTTGAAGTGTATCTAGTTTGACAAAACATTTGTTTGAATCCAAGAATCATCACAACCTCTTGTTTGTTTTTTCTCCTTTGTTTGAATAACCGTTCCTATTATTATCATGAGATTGTCCCCCACATCTGGTGAAATTTGAGATTTGATTTCTTCTTCTTCGTTCTTAGCTAGAGCTAAGTTCAGTCCATTTTTCTCTCCTTGTTTTTGTTATTGCATGTAATAGTTTGAGCATTCAAATTCCCTATGGCACTCTTCAGCACAACTAAAGCAAATGAAATCTTTTTGTGGGTTTTTCTATCCTCTATGATTATTATAACATCTACCCATCTAAAACCCTCTTCCTCTTTGTTGATTTTGTAAGTTGTATTGGGTGCCATCTAATTTTTGTGCTCCTTGAGATGATTCTCCTCAACTATAATTTAAATCACCCTACAATCAATAATTTGTGCTTCTTCTTTCTCTTCTACTCCTTTGGAAATATTTTCTATTATATTTTTCCCCCGCCTTTAAAGCTAATCAATATACTTCTCCAATACTATTAGCCCTGTGCATTCTCAATTCATATTTAACAAAGAATTTTAGACCATTCACATGCCTTGTAGCCATCTTCTCATCAGTTTCTTTGTGCTCCACTCAAATGGAAAATTTGTAAAACTTATTTGTATAATATTCCATAGTAGATTTTTTTTTTTAGGATTTGAAATCTATGAAAAAGGGTCTATGCATAATCCAATAGGAAAACATGTCTCTCTCAACTTCTCCTCCATCTTTTTCTAGGTTCCGATTTTATCCATTCCTATTTTTGTTTGTTCTTTCTATATATTATCCCACCAAAAGATTACATGACCCTTTAACTTGGTGCATGCAAATTTTACCTTCTTTTCCTCTGTTATAGGCTTTTACACAAAGAATTTCTCCATGCCATTCTACCAATCTAGGTCAGCTCCTCTAGTTTGAGAATACCTACATAATCAAAAACTTCAATTTTAATTTCATCATTTTCATTTCACCCTTATAATTCCCTGAGAATATTTTCTTCAAAGGTTAGGCACTCTAACTTTTCTTCCTCTTCATAATTTGCATGTTGTTTTGCACCTCTTTGTCTTGTTCCTCCATCAGAATTTTTCCCCTTATTCTCTGATTTCCTATTATGTCCACAAGCTTTGATACCTATCTTTGTAGATCTTTAATATCTTTATGTGTCTAGGAAAGACCCCCTCTTCCTCTTCCTCTCTAAGCCATCTTCCTAGTCTGATACCAAATGATGCAACCAAAATTCACAACATAAAAAAACAAAAAGTGTCTGCATTATTAAAATAAAACACAAAAAACTATAGAAATTCATTAATTTTTGTTTCATTTTTCATTCCCTTCTCCCCCCAAAACTACAAGAAAAATTTATTTTAATTACAAATCTGAACATTACCTTTTTTGGCAATTTTTAGCAAAATCTAAAAAATTACCATTTTTGGTAGTTTTTGGTAAAATCCAAAATTTGTCTTTCTTGGTAATTTTTAGCAATTTTCTTAATTTATCTTGTTTGAGGTAATTTTGCATTCTTATCTACATGGCTTATAGAAGTTTGCAATTATTTAAAACTAAATAAAGCAACAATAATTTTAATTTTTTAACTTACTAATCTAATGAAATGCAAGGCTTTGAAATTAATTTAAAATTTCAATTTGGAAAAAACCGCAACTTTCTCCAACTACAACTAAAAATATGGCCTTCATAAATCATCCCTACATGAGATGGATGGAGTAGAAGCTAATAACCTTCCAAACTTGTTAGCCATAATAGTCCTAGAAGCAATATGTTCTAGAGAAGAATTTTCCAGGCTTCATTAAAATCCAAGGCTCTAGTTATCCTATTGGCACATGATGCAAGGCCTTGTATGTGAATAATAATAAGGCCAATATCAACATAATTCCTAGGAAATTCAATGAAACCATTTTTCTTGATTTAAAGAGAACCATAGAAAATATTAAAGTAGTCACTCTAGCTTGAGAAAAAATAAATGGTGGCAAGCACTTTTGAACAAATATAAAACTTATTAGCAAGGGAAAGAGTCTTGACAATCTAAAAGTAGAGCTTTATCTCAATGTTACCAAGAACATATTGTCAGGGAGTTATAGAAGGGAATAAAATTAAAGGGTATGCCTAAAATCCTATATATTTACCAATGGTCAATCCATTTCCACCCAAAAGAATCTATATAGAAAGGCTTGACAAGGAAGGATTGGTGATGATACTAGAGATGGAAGCAAGACAAAATTGTTAGGGTATTGAAGGACATGAGTAACATTATCTATCTCTTCTAAGAGGATGAGAAAATAGTCACAAGAAAAATGGCCATTAAAAATCTAGAGAGAAGAATTGGTTAGAGAAATACCTTTTTGATTCATGAAGGAAATTATGAATTTTTGGTAATGTCCTTTGGCTTAACAAACATCCTACTTTTTAAATCTAATCAATATAATCCTACATAGTTGCTACATAAATTCATATTGATCTTCTTCAATGATAATTTCATATATAGTAGGGCCAATCATCTCCATTATATGGAGATCATGTTGAAACTTGGGTTATATTCACCTATAGAGAGTTATTGTAGGAAGAGTTTAACTAAAGACTATATTGTAGTGATATGTGATAAATTTCTATGGTTTTTTTTTATAGAATTTATGTTGAATTTAATGTGTTAATTTTATGATATTAAGTATAGTGTAGCATACATGGGTTATTTACATGTGTTGTTACAGAGGTATGTGCACCCAACAAAAGTGTATTCCTTATTTTATGTTTCTATAGGGTTGTGATAGGATTTCCTTTAAATATGAAGTTGCATGTTGAATTACACATTGTGTTTTTCAACCTGCACAATCTTAGTTAATGGTTTCTAAGATATGTGTTTATGCACTTTTAATGTTATCTCAAATGAATGGTTGGATATCATAACTTTCCTCTTTAGATAATAGAGGCATGTGCACCCGAATAAAAGTATATTCATATTTTTATGCTATTGCAGGGTTGTGATAGTATTTCATTGTATACATGAAGTTGCAAGTTGAAATACAAATTATATTTTTCAACTTGCATAAGCTTAGTTCATGGTTTGTAAGATGTAGTTTTTGTTGGAATGATTTGCATAACTGATGATAATGTTGACATATATGTTGAAGGACTGTTGGTGATGATATATTGAAGGACTGTTGGTGATGATATATTGAAGGATTGTTGGTGATGATAATGATAGACTTATAAAGCACTGAGAGGGGGGGGGTGAATCAGTGATAGCAAAAACATTAACACTTTAAACCCAGACCGGTAAAAACAATTAACCAGTTTACTTAAGACTTTGCATGCAATCCAAAGTGTTATAAAAGCATTCACAACAAGTAAAACATTCACCATAACACAAGTGTTTATACATGGAAAACCCAACTGGGAAAAACCACGGTGAGATGGGACTCACAAGTTAACTATCTGCAGAAATAGGTAACTGACTAATTAAGGTCTACAAAGTGCTCTGTTAGGAGCGAATCCTGTTAAAGATCCCAAAGACCTGTTAGGAGCTATACCTAATTAAAGGTAACCTTAGTGGAGGATTTAGATCCAAGTTAATGAATCGCCTTGTTAGAGGATTTTTACAATGAAGCTTGTTAGAGCTTACCCGGTTAGGGGATTTAACTGTTGTAGTGATTATAAAACAACAGGTGCTATGATCTAGGAATAACACATTCTGCTTGTATAGATCCTTTTTTTCTCACTCAATACTGCATCACCTACATACTCTACAACTCCTTCAATAAATCACATCAACTCTAACTCTTAACATCACTTGTATCTCACATATCAAAATAACTCATCACAATGTCTTTTTATAGACATTAGATTTCATGTCAGTTCAAGAACCTCAACACAATTTCCTAGGTTTAGTGAATCTGGGCAAGCTTCCATACCTCATCACAAATCATCATAAAAAATGTTGGTTAGAGATAACTCATCACGACTGGTGATAACTCATCACACAATCAATAAAACCGGTTGGAACACCGATACCGGTTGAGTGTTAACCACTTCCAACTCATAGACTGATTGTCTCCATTTGCCTCCTTGTCACTCTCTGATGTATCTTGAAACTGGTGTCATTGGAATAGACCAAAACCAATTGTCTTTAATTCATATACTGGTTGTCAACATATACCGGTTTAGACACCTTCATACCAGTTAGACTTCTCTATACATATGATACCGGTTTGCAATATAAAGACTAAGGAGTAGATTAATTTGACCTAACTAAGATGACCATGACAATATGAACATATGTGTGTGTATATGTGTCATCAATGACAACACATAAAGTCATCCAATATAAAAATCATCATCATGCAAACAATCTCCCCCTTTGGCATTGATGCCAACACTTAGAAAAAATTTACAACTAAGTGTGCTTACAAAAATGTACAGATTCCCCCTTAAAAGTACATACAATATTTTCACATCACATACATATTTCTACTCCCCCTTTGACAACAATGCCAAATTGAAAAGTTAAAAATATATATATTATATCAAAAACTACATATATATAAATATAAGAGTTTTTCAAGGTGTGTACAAAGCAATTCGTCAGAAAATGTCATCGAAATGAATCTTCATGTGTGCAAAATCATTATCTCATGTTTCTAATAGTGTTTCAGTGATCTCAATAGTTGTCATAATTTGTGCAGCAAATTCTTCCATTGCATCCACTGTGCTCATCTTCGGGGTAGACAAAACTGATTTTGAATCCTTTTATGCCCTCTATAGGATTTCAACTTTTGGAATCAACTGGTTCTTTAGTTCTTTCAAGGATCTCATTCGTTTAACTTGTTCAAAATCATAAACATCTAACAAATATTGCAAAACATCAACCGATTTGCCAAAATCTAAAGCCGAATCCTGTACTGGTATGTAAGCATTACTTATCCTTTCTAGTTCCTTTTTTTGTATCTTCTCGCCTTTTCTTCAAATCAGAATAAAAAAATAAAACTTTAGATGTATTAGCCAAAAATTTACCTTCAGTCAATAGCAGTTCTCAAAAGATCTTTATTAATTGATAAAGAAATCTTGCCTTCATCAATATCTGACATTATTTACTCTCCCCTTTTCTTCCTATAACCTTTTTTCAGCTAAGGCATGTGTTGCCTCTTCAAGTGATTTCACTTGGTTAGTAGCATT
This sequence comes from Cryptomeria japonica, assembly GCF_030272615.1. NCBI lineage: Eukaryota > Viridiplantae > Streptophyta > Pinopsida > Cupressales > Cupressaceae > Cryptomeria > Cryptomeria japonica. Next base: position 504,481,332 of record NC_081410.1, read on the forward strand.
GACAACCAAATGTCCACATTTGCCAATAGGGGTAGACAAATTACCAGTATCAGTCTCTAGTAGGAGACATGATAGAATGTCAACAGCAGTCTGAATAGTTTCTCCTTCTTTTCTCTGCTCTTTCAACCTTTTCGTTTGAGCTCGGGATTGCATAACAATAGCAATCTTCATCAGTTCAAATGCACTCAATTTGTCCACATCAATTGGACCTTGTATGCTTATTGAGTCATCATCATCATTAGCTATTGTTTTCTCCTTCTTCTTTGTTTTCTCCTCTTCATCCTTTTTCACTTCTACCTTCTTCTCTTCATCCTTTTTCTTTGGTTTCTCTTTCTTCATCTCTGTTTGTTCTTCCTATGTAGTTGTAGTGATTGGTGGCATTTGACTTTCAATATTATGATCTTTTTCCGGTGGTGGTTGAATATCCACACTTGGTTCATTAACCAATGCTCCCTTTGTTATTTCTTCACCAACAATATCTGGTTGCAATTCAGTTTCCTTAACTGGATCAATGACATTACCAATTCTGTCAATAATACCCTGAATTTCTTTTGTATCATCCACAAAGAACATGACCGGTGGAGAACTTGTGTCATCCTTGTTCTTGATAGGATAGACTACATCTGATGTAATAAACTCTTTAGCATCTCACTTTGATGGACCTCCAGTATCAATTTGATTAGGTTTATTATCATAGCCTTTCAATAGTGCATTCTTCCTCTAAATATCTTGTGCAATTCTATGAGTATCATCTTCAATAGGTTGAATATTTTCATCCAATAATTTCAGTCTCCTTGTCTTAGAATGAAACTATCCTTTTTACTTAGCAAGTAATGCTAATAATTTCTCATGAGACAACTTAAGAAACTATTGAACACAAACTCTATCAATAATCTCTTCGTCCTATTCTAAAATCAACATCCATTTATTTTCAAGAATTGAATATAAAGAATCAGAAATGTCCTTTTGAATATCTTGTGGCAACCGATTGTACTGACACGAATGATTGATTACCTCTTGAACAATTTCTTGTTTCTGACCTTCATCAAAAGAATCAAAATGTTCTTTTACATTATCAAACCGCTTTCTCCTTAGTGTTTTCAGAGTCCTTTCAAAATCGCTCAGTGGTTTGAATGATGTAACATTAATAGGAGTGCTTTGCTTGGAAATGTCTTCTACTGGTTTGGATTTCTTACCAGACAATTTCATTTTCTTTGATTCTTCTTCACTATCAATTTCCTCAATGCTTCATATTCTTCTTGAAGAATGAGATGTCTGCCTCTCTTCTTCATTGTAGTCTGCTTCTTTCCATATACCTTGGGTACCAGTTCCTTCTTGATTTGAATACTTCTAGTTACCCTTGTACCGGTGGTCATAGAAGCTACTTTCTCAACTTTCTTCTTTTTCTCCTTGGCAAATCTGGGTTGAGCAGGTGCAATTATTTCCTGATAAGTTCCCATTCTTTTCTTCTTTGTATCCTTAAGAGATGCCAAAAGGTTGCTGGCATACCGATTAGAAATTCATAGCTGACTTCATAACACATTTCTTCTATTTCTTCTTCTCTGGGTTCAACGACTTCCATAAGGGAAAAGTCAATGGTCACAGTGAAACAGATGTCATTTTCAAAGTGTTTCACCACTTCAACAGATAACCTTAATCTCATGCTCATCTTCCTTTGAAACTCATTGAAATACATGTTCATTGCAATAGGAAATGTGTTCTTCACAACCTTAATGTTATTCTTGATTTGGGTTGTAACCGGTATGTCCTTAGACCATTGTATGTCACCAATTCCTGGAATGAAATTATGAAAGTAAAAGAATAGACCAATCAATAGTTGTCCATATTTAAACTTTTGTTTGTTGTGTGTGAGGAATATTCCACCCATCATCAAACTGGTAAGCACATTTTGTGATGAATGTGCGAAAGAAAAGAAAACTAAGGTGAGTTTCAGGACAAAAGAGCACAACACCTCCAGACCACTTGCGATTGTGCATACAAATCTGTGTGGTCCAACTAGGACAAGAGCTCTAGCCGGTGAAAGATATTTTATGCTATTTATTGATGATTACTCAAGAATGACATGGGTCACCTTCCAGAAAGATAAGTCACAAGCATCTGACAGATTCAAGATCTTTAGGAAGATGGTGGAGAAAGAAAGTGGGTACAATCTAAAATGTCTAAGATCAGGCCAGGGTGGAGAGTTCACATCAAATGAATTTGAAGATTACTATGAAAAACATGGAATTAGAAGGAAATACTCAGCCCCCATGACACCACAACAAAATGGTGTGGTAGAAAGGAAGAACATGATAGTTAAGGAGATGGCCAGAACCATGTTAAATGAGGCCAATCTGCCAGACACATATTGGAAGGAAGTTGTTCATACTACTGCATATACCTTGAACCGGGTTCAATTAAGAAAAGACAACAAAATGACACCCTATGAGTTGTGGTATGATTGGAAGCCATCAATAAAATAATTCAAAGTATTTGGAAGTGAATGCTTTATCAAGAGAGATGTGGTATGTGGAAGCTTGGACTCCAGGAGTGATGAAGGAATATTCCTTGGTTACTCATCTAACAGCAAGGGCTACAAATGCTACAACAAAAGACTAAGCAGAGTCATTGAGAGTGTGCATGTAAAATTTGATGAGGATATGCACAAAGGAATTCAACCATAGGTGAAAGGGTATGATGATTCTGGCGATGAAGGTGAGGAAGTTCATTCAGACAATGAACTAGAAGAAGCATCAAAGAAGGCTCCCAACCGGTATGTGTAGTTGAATCACCTAGAAGAGAAAATTTAGGGAAATAAGAGTGATGGTGTGTAGACTAGAAGAAGACTTGCCTGGAATGATGAACAAGTCAACTTCTACCTCATGACTGAAGTAGAACCTAAAAAATTCAATGAGGCCAGCAAAAGACAAGAATGCATGGATGTCATGGAAGAAGAACTACAACAGATTGAGAAGAACAAGACTTGGAAATTATTCCCTAGACCGGAAGACAAGAACATCATTGGAACTAAATGGGTCTACCAGAATAAGATGAATGAAGAAGGTAAAATTGTTAGGAATAAAGCTAGACTAGTGTGCAGAGGGTACCCTCAGGTAGAGGGAATTGACTTTGAACAAACATTTGCACTAGTAGCTAGATTAGAAGCAATTAGAATGTTTCTAGCCTTCTTTGCCTACAAGGGTATAAAGTATTTTAAATGGATGTAAAATCTACCTTCCTAAATGGAAATTCGGAAGAAGAAGTATGCATGGAGCAACCAAAAGGGTTTCTACTACATGATGATGACACATTTGTGTGCCAGTTGAAGAAGGCCCTATATGGTTTAAAGCAATCTCCTAGAGCATGATATTCAAGATTAGATCAGTACCTAAAGGAGAAGGGATTCAAAAAGGGGAGTGTTGATAGAAACTTGTCCATAAATAAATATGGAAACCACATGATCATTGTGGTTGTGTATGTAGATGGCATTATCTTTGGAGGCAACAAAGACACCCTCTGCAAAGAATTCGCTGATCAGATGTAGTCAAAATTTGAGATGTCAATTCTTGGTGAATTGACATACTTCCTTGGTTTGCAGATACTACAAAAAGATAAGGGAATATTTATCTCACCAACCAAGTATGCAAAGGATATGTTGAATAAATTTCAATTGGAGGATTGCAAACCTGTAAGTACCCCATGGTGACTGGAAGTAAATTAAGAAAGGATGATGAATCATTGGTGGTGGATCAAACTTTGTATAGATCCAAGATAGGCAACCTATTATATCTAACTACTTCTAAACATGATATAGTACAGGCAGTGTGCATGGTGGCCAGATTCCAAACTGCACCTAAGCAATCACATATGAATGTTGTAACCAGAATCTTTAGATACCTACAAGGGATGCTCAGTTATGGATTGTGGTACCCTAAACAAGGGATTTTATTCTTGGAAGCATATACTGATGTTGATTGGGTAGGATGAATTGATGATCGGAAGAGCACAAGTGGTGGTGCATTCTTCTTAGGTGATCAGTTGGTCTCATGGCATAGCAAGAAGCAGGACTCAGTCTCTCTATCAACTGTTGAAGTATGATACATTGTTTCTCCTACATGTTGCTCTCAGGTGCTTTGGATGAAGCAGACCCTCAAAGATATACAAGTGGACATCACTGATCCTATTCTCATCCGGTGTGATAATTCAAGTGCAATCAACATAGCAAAGAATCCAGTGATGCATTCCAGAACAAAGCACATTACCATCAAGTATGTCCCTACCAGAGAACAAGTAGCAAACATTTTCACCAAACCATTACCGGTAAGAACCTTTGAGTACCTACGACACAAGTTGGGAGTTGTGTCATCTTCCTTATGCACTTGAGAAAGGAAGGATTTATATGGTTCAAGAGGAGTCCATAACAGTCTAAGGGAGAGATCGGTATGGATCAAAGAGGGAGTGTACAGTACCCTTTATCATTGTATCAAAGGGGGAGAAATGTATCGGTATGAAGTGTCTTGTAGTATGTTGACATCAATGTCAAAGGGGGAGATTATTGGCAATTTGGTATTTAGTTGTCATTAATGTCAACTGGTTTGGCAAGGTCACCGGTAAGTAAGAAGTGGTGAACGGTAGGATAGAAATACACATGAGAAGTGAGAAGATAGAAGGAAGGCTACTGGTACACATGACTTGGGTCATCTACTGGTAAATAAGGCTTACTGGTAAGGCATAAGTCAGGATGTAGGTTGTTTGGTTGTTATGAAGGCACAACAATCGATAAATAGAACAAAGGGGATGGTTGAAGGTCATACCGATAACATAAACTAAAGTGGTAATCAACCTTGGTCGACAAAGTATGTCAAACCAACATAGGAATCTAAGAAAAGGTGGATGTCGACAAGCATGACAGCTAGATGCCAGGTGGAGGTATTGCACAGGTTGATGGAGTGTGCATCGATGTAACAAATCTGCAAGCAGGTCGGCTTTTATGAGGAACCTACAAGTCACAGAGGATGCTAGAAGATTGTGGCTCGAGGATGTTGGCATTTTCATGAAGATTGCATTAATGAAATGTTATGTTGTCATTGATGTCAATTAACCATTCATGATGTTATAATATTGTTTTGTAACTGGTAGGAAGAGATAGTGAAGGGAACTGCAACTCGTAAGTGAATTTGTGGAGGAAATCGCTATTACTAGAGAAGAAGAGAGATCAACTGGTAAAACCTACCTGTTAATATGATAAACCCTAACCGATGAAGTTTGGTGAACTGGTTGTATTGGTTTATGATTTGATGATGAACGGTAATGATTATGACACATATGCATGTTGTATGAGAAGAGTTTCAAATGGTTTTTGGCGCGTTGAGATAACAGTTTTTATCTTGGGAATGAGCAAGTATATTGCATGTAATGCAAACTGCGTGATGAGTTATAGTGTTAGATGAAGTGATAATCAAGGAGCGGTCTAGGCTATCTTGAATGATGTGCAGAGATTATTATGTAATCCAAAGGTCATACTTGAACCAATTTGTGTGTAATCTCTATGAGAGAATTAGGTTTGTCTTGTGTTACCGACCTATTGATTTGTTTATAAGGTTGATGAGTTGTTTTGTTGAAGAGTTGGCAATTTGTAGTTGAGAGTGATAGTGTGGTTGCCAAACTGGATGATGTATCTGTAGTTTGTGTAAAGGTGGATAGGAGCATGAAAAGGATCTGAACAAGCAAGTGTAGTGTTATTCAAACATATCAACAAACCCTTGTTGTTTTCTAACAATTACAGTAGTAAAATGCCCTAGCCGGGTAAGCTCTAACAAGCTTAGTGTTATTCAAATCCTCTAAGAAGGTGGTCCATTAGCTTGGATTTCAAATCCTCTACCGAGGTTACTCCTCACAGGGTATTGCTTATAATAGGGCATTATAGTTAATCCCTTAACCGGGTGGTCCCTAACAGGATCTGTTCTTAACAGGACTTATTGTAAATCTTTAATAGGCTTGGTTCCTAACAAGGCAAACTTCAGAAGAGTTTAGAATACTTGTGGGTATTCATCCCCACCATGGTTTTTCCCATTTGGGTTTCCATGTCAAAAATATTGTGTCAAGTGGTGAATGTTTTTATGGTTATGTTTATTGTGGTTGAATTTATTAACTACTAAATCCACTTTGATATGTTATGTTAACCGACAACAATCTGAAATGAGGTTTTACTTATGTCAGTAAAGTATTTGGATGTTTGTGAGTTTCAAGTTGTTTTACTGTTAGTCTGTTATAACAGTCAACCGGTTTAACTTGATAGTGATATTGCCTTTTGTTAGTTCTAAGTTTGCATTGAGAGGTTGATTTTGAGATTGGTAAAAGTTTATATCAGTTTTCCATCTACTGATTCACCCCCCCTCTCAGTGTTTGACTGGATCTTTATTCTTTCATCATACCATCATAGGAAGGCAAGCTAGAAATACAACTGCACTAATCCTGTAAGAATATTTGATCTTCGTACCTGTTTGGTGAAGGGAATAGAAAAGCCATTAATGGCGAGTGATAGAGAAAAGAGAAAAGTATGGTGCAGATCTCCAATTTAGAAAATGCACATTGGAATGCGAAGTTCTGGTAGTGATTGAATGTTGTCATAAAGATCATATCCCTAAAAAACATATCTAATAAAAGGGGATTCGGATTGAGTTGGAAAAGGAAAACCTAACACAATAGTGTTTGAATGCATTCTTGGCAGGAATCCATGAATATAAATACATGAGCTCGAAATAGAAAAGATTGATGCTTGAGGAGAAGAAGAAGAGTGAAGAGAGCTTGAGTGCAAAGAAGAATCATATTCCTTACAATTTATTCTAAGAAAGTTGCAGAGTGAGTCAACAAGAAAACTGGTGAGAGGGTTTAGTTGGCAGTGATTGAGTACCAGTATAACTGTAGCAGGTCCAACTGCTGAGCAAACCAGTGAGGTTTGGTTGAGCAAGGCGGCATCCAAGTGTGACATGGTGCTTTGTGAGATTGAGAGAGAGAGAGTGATCTCATAACCGGTAGTGTGAGATCCAGCTAAGAAGAAAAGACTATCAATCGACAGTATCCTATTTGATCAAGAGTTGCAGAACTCATTTGCAACAAGAAGCTATAACTGTATCAAATTGTATTTCAATACACATCACCAAGTTGGAGCTTGGTGCAGAGGTTGGTGCTCCTTGGGTTGGTGCCCTAAATCTTTTTAATTCATTGTTTTACTTGTGAGTCTGGATTGGAGTAATAGCCTCCAGTAGCATTTCTCACCAAGGTTTTTCCCATATTGGGTTTTCCTTGTACATCTGGTGTTGTGAGTTGCATTTGTGTGATTGTCCTTTTGGTTTCGTCATTTGCTTTACCGATTTGATTGTTTAGTGCTTAAGATAACAACCGGTATTTTGAAGTTGCTTTAAAAGTCAAAAGGATTAGGAACCACTAATTAACCCCCCTCTCAGTGGTACTCTGTGTTGAACAATTGGTATTAGAACCTAGGTTCTCGGTTATCTCTAAAACTTGGGTAGATTATGGACTTAGAATACAATGAAAAGAAATGTATCTGCTTCCTCAAAAGCCCCCATGTTTGATGGATCCAACTATGCCTTTTGGGGTAGAAGAATGGAGACCTATATTTCCTCCCTTGGTTTTGATGTCTGGATGTCTGTCAAGAGTGGGTATGTTATCCCTAGTGTTCCTCTCACTAATCTAGATCCCAAGAAGGGGTATGAGAACAATGCAAAGGCCAAACATGCTATTTTGAGCGGGTTGTCTGATAATGAGTTTGTCAAGGTCATGCACTGTGCATCTGCCAAGGAGACCTGGGATAAAATGTTGAGATTATTTGAAGGAGATGCAAAAGTCAAAGAGGCCAAGCTACAAGCACTAAGGGGGAAACTTGAAGGCATCAAGATGAAGGATGATGAAAAGATTGCAGACTACCTTCACAGATTTGATGAAACTGTGAATACCATCAAAGGACTTGGAGAAGATATTGCAGATGAGATCCTTGTCAAGAAGGTACTTAGGTCTCTTAAACCTAAGTATGATACAAAGGTGTCTACCATAGAAGAAGCCAAGGATCTGAAGATATTTTCAATGGATGATCTATTTGGCTCACTAACAGCCTATGAAATGAGAACTGGTGATACTTCCTTAAGGAAAGAAGCAGTGTTCAACACCACCCAAAAGGGAAAAGAAGTAGTTGCTCATAAAGGCTCCAGTGAAGACTCTAATGCAGAGGTTGAAAATTTTGTCAAAAATATCAAAAGAGGATTTGGCAAGTATAAAGGAAAGCTATCACTCAAATGTTTCAACTGTGGTAAGGTTGGACACTTTGCTACAAAATGTCCTTATAATGAAACTGGTGGAGATGAGTCAAGGGAGTTTAGCAAATCTACTGGAAAAGATAGAGAAAGAAATGTCTACTGGAAAGGAAGAAGAGGCTACCGGAAGCAGAACAACCTCTATACTATTGAGGATGATGCCACAGATGAAGAAAGTGCATCAGAAGATGACTACTATGAGAATGACAAAAAAATTAATCTCTTTATGGTACTTGATGAACCGGTTGGCGAAGATGAGGAAGAAGAGGATATTGAGGTTGAAGTAGACTTAGAAGGAGAGCTTATAAGTGCTCTTGAGGATCTGAGTAAAACAAGAAGAGAACTCAAGAAGGTCAAGAATGAAGTAGTAGATGAACAAGGTCTCTTGAAGCAATCCCTGAATGAGTCCAGTCAAGTTATATCTATAGTTGGAAGAAACCAAGAGGATATTTGAAGTTACATCCTCTAATCTAATGAAGAAGGACAAGGAGCATCAAGATCTGGAAGCGAGCTTGAAGAAAGTAAGGAAGAAATAAAAGTAAGGAGCAAATACGAAGGCAGCACCGAAGCCTTAGACAAGATGTTGAGCAAACAGAAGCAATCCAAAGATAAGGGTGGCTTAGGCTTTGAAGAAGGTCAAAGTTCAAATAGTAAAGACACATCCAGTAAAGAAACAAAGTTCACCTCTTCAAATGAAAGTGAAGAAAAGAAGACATTCACTGTAGGCAAGGATACCAGTAAAAAGACATATGCAGATGCTGTTGGAAATTGCCACACAAATGATATGCACAAGCGATGAACCAGAGGCCATACTCAACGTACCGACATACAGATCCAAGGAGAAATGCAAGAGCTGACCATGAAGGATTCACCAGAGTCAACAACATGAAGGGAAGACCCCCAATGAGGCAGTCTTTTGCAGGTTCAAGGCAACCTAACCGGTATGTTTATAACTTTCATGGTTAATGTTACCAGTGTAACAAATTTAGGCATAGAATAGATGGTTGTAGATTAACCAATAAGCCCTTAATGAGTTATGAAAGTAGAAATCCATTTAATGCACTCTGGGATATGAATGTTGTATGTTATTAGTGCTGATAGCTCTGAAAAATTGATTACATGAGAATTATCAATTTTGAACTTAAATATTGATTTCTGGTTTTATCTTCATCCTCTATCAAGGTCCAAGGTCTAGGGTTTATCAAAATTTCTTATGTCTTGTTACGAAAACCCTAGCAGTGATATTTTTTTTCATTGCTTTTTCCCACTAAGGCCAAGGCTTGTTTTCTGTTGGCGGGTCCATTTTATTCCCTAAGTGCTAAGTGGTGATGGACCGGTTTATGAAATGATTTTTTCCTAAGTAATGTGCGAAAATTTACCTATAGTCGGTCTCCCTTTAATATTTGTGCCCATGCCCATGATTTTCCTAAGTTTGAAAATCCTCAGTATTTTGGGCGGTTGATCAAAGCAGAATAGATCTGACGGTTCGTGCTTCCTCGTGGTTGAAAGTTCAATGGAGATAAAGACCACAGAATCATGAGATGATGCCAAATGTTTACAGTGGAAAATGACAAGTTGGCAGTGTAGCTAGTTGAAGCATTGTGTTACCGGTTCTCATGGAGTAAAAACCAGTTTACTAACAGTCCTATCAATTGGCATGTGTTCAAGATGAACGGTGATGTTATGTCCTGAGGTAAAAGATGCCTGACTTTTAATTCTAAAAGATTTCACGAGCACTGTGCAGATCAATAAAATGTGAATAGATCCGACGACCCCTATATCCCCGAGATGGAAGTTGTAAGGAAGTTACGGACCACGAAATCATGAGATGAAGCCACGTGTCTTAGGCTGACCATGAAAAACTTACAGTGGGGCCATTGACAGAGTCTGGTCGAAAGTTGATATAGCACTGATTAGTCGTGACTTCGTGGATCTGCGGATATAATTGGAAGGTCAAATACCCCATCGAAAAATAATGATCATTTGATTTGCCAGGTTGGGTAAGATTTGCGGCTGAGTTTCAAATGTAAAATTAGGAGGGATCTTTGAAGAGATTGGTCGTAGCCTGCACCAGAGAGATAGGATGAACAAGATACAGACTTCTTGACTCAAGATGATTAATGACAAGTTTGGAGATGTAGATGTCGACTCAGTCTAGGAGGATTATCTTCAAATTTTCTATTGAGCAAAGGACTGATTCGACAAGGCAAGGACAATATCTCATAGATGTGAAAGGATTAGGATAAGCTTCCGGTTCAAGTGTGATGGATCATGAGTTCTCTGATGAATTCAGAGATTTTCTTGTTGATAGGAATCCTAAAGCAAGAAGAATATACACCCATGGAAGAATAAAATTAGGACAAGATCACTCGCATAAGGTGAATCTAGATAGGAAGATACAGTGGATGTGATATGCATGATTTCTAGTGTCCATAGCTGGCAGGTTGAATTAAGAGTACCAGAGTGATGATTTTTTACAAACAGGCATTACTAGATGAAGTATTTTTAACTATAAATACAGCAAGATGGTGATTAAACTGGTAGGATAATATGAAGCCTTTTCATTTTCTGAGTGCAATTTTTTCTTCTGCAAGGGGGATGATGTTTGAGCAAGGTCGTAAATGGAGTTGCTATACATTCTATGATACCAAATGGATGTTTTCTCTCATGTGTGAGTATGTCTATTGTTAGAGGGGATGTGAAAGTGGGGAGGATTTCCAGAGGGGGTGTGAAAGTTTTCTTATGAAGAAAGGCCATGCACAACCTCTACTTCTACTCTATCACTGGATGGCAGGGGGTTCTGAGAGAGCCCACAAAGGAATAAAAAAGGAACATGTTTGGGTAGGGAGTGGCAGCAATTCATCCATGTAGCTGCATGGAAGCTGCGACCCCTCCCTAGCATATTATGTTTCCCCTGTAGCTCCTTCCACTTTCTCTGATCCTAGGCATGAAGGTTGAAGCTCCTCCTTTACTTTAGAGATGACCTTTCTTCTTGTCGGGACCCTGTTTCCTTTCCTAGAAGGGAAATGCTCTATAGGACAGAAGCACAACATCTCACACTCCATCCAAAGGTATCAGGGCAATAACAAAATGGATCAAACGGTTTTTCTCCTACCAATTTTCAGTTAAGAGTGATGATTCACAGGTGCCAGCGCATAAATATGGAAATATATCTGCAACATAATAACATCTGGCCTTTTAGGGCTAATTGTCAAGAATGAATCTCCTGTTGACATGTGTCTTTTGGCCAGAAGCTTGTTTCTCCCTTTCTTCTATTAAAAGGGAAATTATTGCCATTAGAAGGGTTCAAATTTTTTGGAAATGTCTTGTAGGTTCAATTTTCTTGTTCCTTGGGTTTTTCCTAGTCTGTTTCCAGTAGTGAGTCTAGGTGAAGTGAGCAAGCTGTAAAGTCTTTTACAAAGTAAATAAAGAAATACTTTAGTGTCAAGTTCTGCAGAGGTTCTTGAAGGAGTTATATGTAAATTTTATCATGTGACAGAGATAGCACTTTGTTTAAATAAAATATAATTCTGACTCTTTTCTCTCCATTGCATGATTCTATCAATTTTTAAATAAAATCAATCAAGGGTTTATTTCATTTAGTGCATTGTTATGATGTATGTAGCTTTCTGTTTATGCTTCGGCCCAAGGGGTCAATTAAATTGCTTAAATAGAGTTGCAGAATGATAGGGCTTATGCAAGGATTTTAGATCAGTAGTTTTGGGTTGGGGTTACAAATGAGATATATTGTAAGGTAGTATTATCTTAGATCTTATGTTATCAGATCAAATTCTGTCACATTTTTAGGTTTATGTTTTATATCTTTCAAGTGCCCAATGGAGTAAGGCACTAATCATTGCTTCTAGTTGGCTTTTTTTTTCAGCCTTGTTACGGTTTTAACTGATGAATCCCTACAAATCTTATAAAATATCAGAATATCATTTGTCAAGTTTTTATGTATTTTTAAAAGTTGTCCCACCCATATCATGCTCCAGCCTAAGGTTGATGATCACTAAAGGATTTTCCATCCTTGAGCATTCTCCCTTTTTGTTGAGTCCTTTTATGAGATAATCTGCTTTGGTTTTAGTAGATTCCCAAGTATCATTGCAGAGAGCAGGAAGTTCACTGAAGGGATTACCCTCCCAAGTCCTGCAAAGCCCGAAGTGTAGAAGGATATTGTATCCTTGTTGAAGTTGGTCCAAGCCTGATGGATATTGATAGTTGGAAGTGGCTTTCCATAGGTATTTGGAGGAATCACTTTGGTCTGTGCTCTATGGCAGTGTAAACCCATTTATTCTAGGAACCAACAAGTGCAATAGATATGGTCATAGGAGTATTGAATCTAGGAAGAATAAACCGGTGCCTTACAATAATTTTAAGGATTTATCTTTAAAAGAAAATGTGAAAGGCTATAATTGTCAAGAGTTTGGACACATAGCAAGGTTTTGTAAAAATAGGAAGATCAAGAAGAAGAAAATAAATCCTGATCAAGAACCAATAGTTGAACCTGAGCACAAAATAGCAACTGAAAAAAAGAAGGAAACCAAACCGGTATGGGTTGAGAAAGAAAAAGAAAAGGAAGAATCAAGTTTGATAGTGCAGACTTCCTTACATGCTGAAAGGGAAAATATATGGGTTGTAGATAGTGGTTGTTCCAACCACATGACTAGTGACAAAAATAAATTCATCAAACTTGAAGACTGGAATGGTGGCTCAGTAAGATTTGGAGACAAGCCATCCATCAAGATAGAGGGAAAAGGTACTCTAAGTATTGATGGAAAGTGGAAGGCACATGATGTAAATTATGTGGAAGGTCTAAAGCATAATCTATTGAGTGTGAGTCAAATGTGTGACAAAGGTTGTAAATTCACCTTTGACTCAACCGATTGCCAGATAAAGAAAGACAGTATTGATCAGGTTGTGGCAGAAGGAAAGAGAATAGATGGAAATGTTTACAATCTAAAGGAATGCTATGAGTCCCAATGCATGATAGGACAAGTTGATGAAAGCTAGTTGTGGCATCAAATATTAGGCCACATAAACTTTGATAACTTAGTTGCAATGAGTAGAAAGGGGCGTGTTAGGAATATTCCACCCATCATCAAACCGGTAAGCATATTTTTTGATGAATGTGTGAAAGGAAACAAAAATAAGGTGAGTTTGAGGACAAAAGAGAACAACACCTTATGACCACTTGAGATTGTGCATACAGATTTGTGTGGTCCAACAAGGACAAGAGCTCTAGCCGGTGAAAGATGTTTTATGCTCTTTATTGATGATAACTCAAGAATGAAATAGGTCACCTTCCTATAAGATAAGTCACAAGCATTTGACATATTCAAAATCTTTAGGAAGATGGTGGAGAAAGAAAGTGGGTACAAGATAAAATTTCTAAGATTAGACCGGGGTGGAGAGTTCACATCAAATGAATTTGAAGATTACTATGAAATCATGGAACTAGAAGGCAATACTCAACCACCACAACACTACAACAAAATGGTGTGGTAGACAGGAAGAACAGGATAGTTAAGGAGATGGCCAGAACCATGTTAAATGAGGCCAATCTACCAGATACATATTGGAAGGAAGTTATTCATACTGCTGCATATACCTTGAACCGGGTTCAATTAAGAAACAACAACAAAATGACACCCTATTAGTTGTGGTATGATCGAAAGCCATCAGTCAAATACTTCAAAGTATTGTGAAGTAAATGCTTTATCAAGAGAGATGTGGATGGTCTAGGAAGCTTTGACTCCAGAAGTGATGAAGGAATCTTCCTTGGTTACTCATCTAACAACAATGCCTACAAATGCTACAACAAAAGACTAAGAAGAGTCACTGAGAGTGTGCATGTAAAAGTTGATGAGGATATGCACAAAGGAAGTCAACCACAGGTGAATAGGTATGATGATTTTGGTGATGAAGGTGAGGAAGTTCAGTCAGACAATGAACCAAAAGAAGCATCAAAGAAGGCTCCCAATCGGTATGTGCAGTTGAATGACCCGAAAGAGAAAATTCTAGGAAATAAGAGTGATGGTGTGCAAACTAGAAGAAGACTTACCCAGAATGATGAACGAGTCAACTTATGCCTCATGACTAAAGTATAACCTAAAACATTCAATGAGGCCAGCAAAAGACAAGAATGGATGGATGCCATGGAAGAAGACCTGCAACAGATTGAGAAGAATAAGACTTGAGAATTAGTCCCTAGACTAGAAGACAAGAACATCATTGGTACTAAATGGGTCTACAGGAATAAGATGAATGGAGAAGGTAAAATTATTAGGTGTAAAGCTAGACTAGTGTGTAAAGGATACTCTTAGGTAGAAGGAATTGACTTTGAAGAAACATTTGCATAGGTAGCTAGATTAGAAGTAATTAGATTGTTTCTAGCCTTCTTTGCCTACAAGGGTTATAAAGTATATCAAATGGATGTAAAACTGCCTTCCTAAATGGAAATTTGGAAGAAGAAGTATGCAAGGAGCAACCAAAAGGGTTTCTGCTACATGATGATGACACATTTGTGTGTTGGTTGAAGTAGACCCTGTATGCTTTAAAGCAAGATCTTAGAGCATGGTATTCAAGATTAGATCAGTACCTGAAGGAGTAGCGATTCAAAAAGGGGAGTAGGGATGAAAAGGATATGTTGAGGAAATTTCAACTTGAGGATTGCAAACCTGTAAGTACCCCCATGGTGACCAGAAGTAAATTAAGAAAGGATGATGAATCATGGGTGGTGGATCAGACTTTGTATAGATCTATGATAGGAAGCCTATTGTATCTAACTGCTTCTAGACCGGATATAGTACAGGCAATGTGCATGGTTGCCAGATTCCAAACTACACCTAAGCAGTCACATATGAATATTGTAAGTAGAATCTTTAGGAACCTATAAGGGACACTCAGTTATGGATTATGGTACCCTAAACAAGAGGAATTCATCTTGGAAGCATATACTGATACTGACTTGGCAGGATGCATTGATGACCAGAAGAGCACAAGTGGTGGTGCATTATTCTTAGGTGGTCGGTTAGTCTCTTGGCATAGCAAGAAGAAGGACTCAGTATCTCTATCAACTGCTGAAGCAGAATACATTGTTGATGGTACATGTTGCTCTTAGGTGCTTTGGATGAAGCAGACCCTCAAAGACACATAGGTGGACATCACTAATCCTATTCTCATCTGGTGTGATAATTCAAGTGCAATCGACATAGCAAAGAATTTGGTTATGCATTCCAGAACAAAGCACATTTCCATCAAGTATCATTTTCTCTGAGAGAAGGTTCAAGGACAGGAAGTAAGGATGGATTATATCCCTACAAGAGAACAAGTAGCAGACATTTTCACCAAACCATTACCGGTAAGAACCTTTGAGTACCTACGACACAAGTTGGGAGTTGTGTCATCTGCCTTATGGACTTGAGAAAGGAAGGATTTATATGGTTCAGGAGGAGTCCATAACAGTCTAAGGGGGAGATCGGTAAAGAGGGAGTGTAGATTACCCTTTATAATTGTATCAAAGGGGAGAAATGTATCAGTATGAAGTGTCTTGCAGTATGTTGACATCAATGCCAAAGGGGGAGATTGTTGGAAATTTGGCATTTAGTTGTCATTGATGTCAACCAGTTTGGCAAGGTCACCGGTAAGTAAGAGGTGGTGAACGGTATGATGGAAATACACATGAGAAGTGAGTAGATAGAAGGAAGGCTACCGATACATATGACTTGGGTCATCTACCAGTAAAGAAGGCTTACCAGTAAGGCATAAACCAGGATGTAGGTTGTTTGGTTGTTATGAAGGCACAACAACCGATAAATAGAACCGAGGGGATGGTTGATGGCCATACTGGTAACGTAAACTAAACTAGTAATCAACCTTGGTCGACAAATTATGTCAAACCAACATAGCAATCCAAGCAAAGATGGATGTCGACAAGCATGACGGTTAGATACCAGGTGGAGGTATTGCACATGTCGGTGGAGTGTGCATCAATGTAACAAATCTGCTTGAGCAGTTCGGCTTTTATGAGGAACCCATAAGTCACAGAGGATGCCAGAAGAGTGTGGCTCAAGGAAGGCAAGATGGAAATACAACTTCACTAATCCTGCAAGAAGATTTGATCTTTGTACCTATTTGGTGAAGGAGACAATAAAGCCATTAATGGTGAGTTACAAAGAAAAGCAGAAAAGCATGGTTCAGATCTCCAGATTTAGAAAACACAAATTGGAATGTGAAGTTCTGTTGGTGATTGAATGTTGTCATAAAGATCATATCCCTAAAAATAAGATCGAATCAAAGTGGATTCGGATTGAGTTGGAAAAGGAAAACCTAACATGATAGTGTTTGAATGCATTCTTGGTGAGAATCCATGAATATAAATACATGAGCTCGCAATAGAAAGATTGATGCTTGAGGAGAAGAAGAAGAGTGAGAGAGATTGAGTGCAGAGAAGAATCATCTTCCTTAGAATTTATTCTAAGAAAGTTGCAGAGTGAGTCAACAAGAAAACTGGTTGGAGGGTTTAGTCGGCAGTGATTGATTATCGATATAACTGTAGAAGGTCCAACTGTTGAGAAAACCTATGAGGTGTGGTTGAGAAAGGAGGCATCCAAGTGTGAAAGAATGAGGTGTGAGACTATGAGAGAGAGTGATCTCATAACCGGTAGTGTGAGATCCAGCTGAGAAGAAAAGATAGTCAACTGACAGTATCCTATTTGATCAAGAGTTACATAACTCATTTGCAACAAGAAGTTATAACTTTATCAAATTGTATTTCAATATACATCACCAAGTTGGAGCTTGGTGCAGGGATTGGTGCTCCTTGGGTTGGTTCCTTGAATCAGTAGGGGTTGTTTTTCCTTGGGTTGGTGCCCTAAGTCTTTGTAATTCAATGTTTTACTTGTAAGGCTGGATTGGAGCAGTAGCCTCCAACAATATTTCTCACCGAGGTTTTTCCCATATTGGGTTTTCCTCGTACATCTAGTGTTGTGAGTTGCATTTGTGTTCTTGTCCTTTTGGTTTCCTCATTTTCTTTACAGGTTTGATTGTTTAGTGCTTAAGATAACAACTGGTATTCTGAAGTTGCTTTAAATGTCAAAAAGATTAGGAACCACTGATTCACTCCCCTCTCAGTGGTACTCTGTGTTCAACATAAGAATAATCTTGACATGTTCTTCCTCAAAATATTCAAGAAAATAGGTTGCATTATGAAAACCCTTTTCATAAACCCTAATATATTCAGGTTTGATTTTCCCACTCTTATCACAAAGAGATTTAAGTTGAGAATAGATTGCCAATGATCCTAGATCCTCAATTTTGCAATCTATATAACTTGTCAAATCACCTTTGATCAAAACACCATGTGGAACTTGAGACAATGCATTATAAGACTCTATCTTATCTGTTCCCATTGACTCCATAGCTTCAACAGTAATAAAAAGACTCTCTGCAGGTGTAGACAATGATATCATTCTAGATAATCTTGATTCAAGAGAGAGATTAACAAAAATACCTTATTCCCTTCGTGCTGGTAGAGTTTCCAGTTTCTCTCTCGTATGCACACCCAATTCGCCTTTCCTTATCTTCAAATCCGATTCAACTTTTGATCTGTAGCACAAATCCGTTCTCAATCTACTAACAATGCTATATTTTGCTCTGCAAGTGCTTAAAATGCTTCTTCGAATGCAATTAGGGTAAAAATAACTTAGTAAAACTTCCTTTTACTAACTTACCCACTGCATTTATTACACTAGCGATAGGGTAACAAACCCCAATTACCACTTAACAAACTCACCTATACCGATAGGTATATAATCGGTTTGTAATCCTTAGAAAACTGATAGATAATAGTATCAAAAATTCTTACATTACAACTCGAAATGCAAAAATCTCTTACCATATACTCTTCAAGGGGTCCGGAAGTAGATTTACTGATATGCTCCCCTTAGGCTTGTTGAAAATCTCAGTTTATCGATGTAGCATTTTCCACACTTGGTGAAGGGTTTGATTCTTCTGTTGGCTTGTCCTCACTTTTCTTCTTCCAAATTTTGTTCATCTCCGCTCTAGTTTCTTCAACATCTACCTTTTTCATTCCTTTCCAATCTTCAGAGTGATTTACTGGTTGGTTCTTCTTGGCTCTACAAAACTTGGCAATGTGGCCCAGTTTGTGACAATGATAGAAGGCCATCCTAGATGCTCTCCAAGGTCCTGCATTACCTCTTCCAGTTCTCCTTCTGTAGTTCATAGTCACATGTCCATAGTTATTACAAATTGTGCAAATCACATTTGTTACCTTCTCCATCTCATAGGGACTGAACCGATTGACATAGGATTTTTGCCAATTCATGTTTCCCTGGTTGTCATAAGTCCTTCTCCAGTCACCGATAGGTCTTGGATTCATATGAGGGGCTAGATTGTTTGCTCCATATCTGCATTCAATTGATCTATGTCCATACATGTTGCATGTGTAACAATGACCCAAATCTCCTAGACACATATCTAGTATTAGCATTATAGCGTGGTCTCATTAGATGTACTTCTACAAACATTAGCAGTATGTCTAGGTTTGTGACACATAAATCAAGCAAGTTTGTAAGCTTTCTTATCGGTAGGCATCTTTGCCTTAGGAGAAGTTTTACCTTTATGCATGTTGCTCTTGGTATCAGAAGATTCTCCTTTCTCAAATGTGTCACCTTTCATCCTCTGAGATTGGATCTGTTCATCCAGTATAGAGGAACTCTTATTGATTTTGTCAAGTTTCCCATTAGCCTCAGTAAGCTCTTTGGTAAGATCTTCATTATTCTTTGTAAGAGTCTCTCTAAGAGACATTGCCATTTCAAGATCTAACTATAATGCTTCTTTTTCTTCCTTCTCCTCATGTCAGTGTTCATGTGAATCTACATTCTCCTGCTTGACCTTAGAAATCTCATGATCTTTCTCTTTGATCAGGTCTTCAGCTGCCCTCCTTGCTTCAAGTTCTTGACTCATACAGATTGTAAGGGCTTCAAGTTCTCTCCTTAGGTTAAATTTTTCACCATTCAGTTTCTCCAGTTCTTCAGCCAGTGCATCAATGTTAGCCTCATCTAAAGAACTATTCTCAAAGATCTCCAATAATTTCTCAATCGGTTCTCTCCTTTTACTTATGAAGCTTTGAATCTACCTCTCAGGGTTTCAAGCTCTTCCCTAGTTGCATCAAGTACTCTATCCATCTCTCTATAAATCATATCCCCCATAACGGCTTTAGGGTTTCCTTCCAAGTGATTAAGCCTTAAGAAGTTAGGCTCTGATACCAATTGATAAACCTATAAAGCACTGAGAGGGGGGGGGGCTGAATCAGTGATAGCAAAAACAATAACACTTTAAACCTAGACCGATAAAAACAATTAACCAGTTTAATTAAGACTTTTCATGCAATACAAAGTGTTATAAAAGAATTCACAATAAGTAAAACAATCACCATAACACAAGTGTTTATACATGGAAAACCCAACTGGGAAAAACCACGGTGAGATGGGACTCACAAGTTAACTATCTGTAGAAATAGGTAACTGACCGATTAAGGAGCTATACCTTGTTAAAGGTAACCTCAGTGGAGGATTTAGATCCAAGTGAATGAATCACCTCGTTAGAGGATTTGTACAATGAAGCTTGTTAGAGCTTACCTGGTTAGGGGATTTAACCGCTGTAGTGATTAGAAAATAATAGGTGGTATGATCTAGGAATAGCACATTTTGCTTGTATAGATCCTTTTCTGCTCACTCAATACTGCATCATTGGCATACTCTACAACTCCTTCAATAAATGGAATCAACTCTAACTCATAGCATCACTTGTATCTCACATATCAAAATAACTCATCACAATGTCATTTTATAGACATTAGATTTCATGTCGGCTCAAGAACCTCAACACAATTTCCTAAGTTCAATGAATCTAGACAACCTTCCATAACTCATCACAAATCATCATCAAAAATGTCGGTTAGATATAACTCATCACGATCGGTGATAGCTCATCACACAATCAGTGAAACCGGTTGGAACACTGATACCGGTTGAGTGTTAACCGCTTCCAACTCATAGACCGATTGTCTCCATTCGCTTCCTTGTTGCTCTCTGTTGTATCTCAAAACTAGTTTCACTGGAATTTACCAAAACCAATTGTCTTTACTTCATATACTGGTTGTCAACATATACCAGTTTAGACACCTTCATACCGATTAGACTTCTCTATACATATGATACCGATTTGCAATATAAAGACTTAGGAGTAGACCGGTTTGACTTAACTAAGATGACCATGACAAGATGAACATATGTGTGTGTATATGTGCCATCAATGATAGCACATAAAGTCATCCAATAAAAAAATCATCATCATGCCAATAGATATAGTTGATATGATAAGGAGAATGATGGCATGGTGATGTATCACCAATATAGATTGAGACATTGGTTTGTGACTTGGTGATCAATTATTTGTGTTGTCATTTATGGAAACTATGGGAATTGTTTATTCTTGATTACTTTGTCATCTAGGTTTACTAGTGTAACCTAACCGATAATGGATTAAGTTGGTTAGATGAATTGTATAGCTGACAAAAAACCTGGTAAATAGGACTTTAACCAGTAAACATGAACCAGTGTTATACTTAAGCAATTGGTTTTGAATATTGATGAGGAATTAGGTGTTGTGGTTTGAAATATGTGTTTATATCATTGTAATGATTCTATGACCAGAACCACATCATGTTTTTATAATTGGAAGTCATGTTTGTTATTTGCTATTGTATTTTCAGTGGGATTTTAGCAGGGTTTTAGAACCGATAACAAGATCTCTTAACATATGATGCTTTATGGTTTGGCGGTGAATTTTATTATGTTCATAACTTGATGGTGTTGTAAATTTGGAGGAATTGATTATGTTTTGCATTAATGTTTGTCATTGATGTCAACACGAGTTGTTTTGATGTCTACTGGCTTTCGACAGTGGTTGGTCTTTTATGTTGTTCTGGAAATTTGTTTCCAATTTTGGTTTGACTATTGGAATTGGTTTGGATTGGTTACTCATGTGTTCCTGATGTGTATCACATTTAGTTGGTTTGGGATTTGATGATTTGAATGCTATCATTTGTTCTATTAAGCCTTTTTGTTACCGGTAAGGGTTTTACCAACAGTGCTTTGTTAAAGATCTTTTGATGAATCTGATAAGTGGTGTTGATGTGGCTTCTAGAAGGTTATCAGGATGCTTATGGTTATCATGTTTGTGTTCTAGTTGTTCATGGTGTTTCATTTGTCCTATGGCAACCTATTTTAGGTCCGGTGGTAATTCTGTTAGGTTATGGACCGGTTTATGTAACATGTTGGTTGATGTTCCTGATGCGTCACCAGTTGGATTTATTGTTTGGTTTATGTTGTTTTTGTCTTAGGCCAGCTTGGTTTATCATTGGTTTGCAGGATTATGTAATAGATTTATTGTATTATCTTTTAGGTGGCTGACTTAATTGTTTAGGTCCTAGGTTGGTATAAATATGATGTGAGATCTCTTTGTAGATCATGGTTAAGGTGATGGGTTTATGGGTTATGCAACTATCTATGTGTGAATAAGATTGTAATCATATGCAAAGGTTTTGGTCGATCATAGGTGATCGATTTGGGTTGGTGAAAGAGGTTTAATACCTCTGGTACTAAGCTTAACTAGAATTGTACTCAGGTATAGGAGATGCTACTCTTGCAGTTCACTCTTCTTTCGGGATTGTAGTCTGGATTTATTTTGTAGTCAGTGAGGCTCCTTTTGTGATAAGTAGTGCACTCTAGGTTGTTGGCCTTCCATCATTTCAAGACCCCACTTCTTGTAATCACATACTTACTGCAGAAGTATTATCTGACTATGGGTAGGCTTCCCATAGTGGTTTTTCCCTTTACCGGGTATTCCACCTACAAATCTTGGTGTTATCTTTTGTGGATGGTTGGTAAATGTTCTATGGCTTATATTTGTGCTTAACTTTTATATCTTCTATTCCGGTATTTGGTTTATGTATTCCGGTAATAAGGTTTTAATGCTTAAAATTCTATAATTTGTTGACAACTGATTCACCCCCCCTCTTAGTTGCTAACCGATTATCTGAGTTGTCTAATAATTGGTATCAGAGCTTGGTCCTCTTTGTAGAAGCTTAATTGCTTGAGGAAGATCCTATGGCATCTAATAGTTCAAGTTCATCTACAACTATTTTCCAGAGAGAAATTCCTAGGCTTGATGGAACAAATTACATAGTATAGAAGATTTGGATGGAGACTCATCTGACATGTCTTGGAAAGGAAATTTGGGAGATCATTGAGAAAGGATATACACCTATGAATCTAGCATCTAGCAATATGTTAGCCATTTGGTGGAATTGATTATGTGTTTCATTGATGTTTTGTCATTGATGCCAACACTAGTTGTTTGGATGCTTTACTGACACCCTTCTAGTCCCAGTAGGTTGAGTGGTTTCTAGTTCCGATGAGGGTTTCACCGACATATATTTTGATGAAGATCTTTGATGAATTGAATAAGTTGTGTTGGTGCAGCTTCTGGTGGAGTTTCAAGATGTTGTTGATGATCATGTTTGAGACTTGGCGGATGGAGATCATTGTTGTAGCGTGTGGACATATACTGGGTCCTGGTTGATCTAGGTTATGGACCGGATTTAATTTAACGTGTGGATTGCACCTCTTGATGTATTTTTGGGATGTCTTTTGTGTTGGATATTATTATTTTGGACTAAGGCCAACATGGTTTGTAAATATGTAATTGGTTTATTATCTGGTGGCCAACCTAATTGTTTATGGTCGAGGGTTTGTATATATAGATATAAGATCTCATTGTAGATCATCGTGGATATGTTAGAGGTCATGATAAAGGAATGTAATATGTGAATAATGCATTATCATTCAGGTAGAGGATTTAGTTAATCATTGGAGATCAAATTGGGTGTATGTAAGAGGATTTAGTTCTCCGGTATTGAGCTTATCCAAAACTGTACTCAGGCATAGGAGATGCTATCTTTTGCAGTTCAACACCTCTGGATTGTAGTTTGGATTTATATGTAGTCACTGAGGCTCCTTTTGTGATGAGCAATATGCTCTAGGCTATTGGTCTTCCTGCAAGTGCAGGCCCCTCAATTGTAATTCACATACTTACTGCAAAAGTATTATCTGACTGTGGATAGGCTTCCCACCATGGTTTTTCCCTTTACCGGTTTTTCCATGTATAAATCTTGGTGTCATGTGGATGGTTTTTGTTTTGTGATTATTGTTTACGCTTAATTGGTTTAACTTTTATTCTAGTATTAATGTGTTTTAAATTGCTAATAGTTCTAATAATCTGTGACAACTGATTCACCCCCCCCCCCTCTCAGTTGTCTTCGGGTTATTTTAACAGTATAATAATTGGTATCAGAGCTTTGTTCCTCTATGTAGAAAGCTTAACCGCTCGAGGAAGATCCTATGGCGACCAACAGTTCAAGTTCATCCAATTATTCTGGAGCTATCTTTCAAAGGGATATTTTGAGGCTTGATGGAACAAATTACACAGTATGGAAGATTCAAATGGAGACTCATCTAAGATTTCTTGGCAAGGATATTTGGGAGATCGCATAGAATGGTGTCGCATCTTATAATCTGGGATCTGGCAATCCTCCTTCAACAAACCTGGACAAGGAGCTTGAGAATAATTGTAGAGCAAGAGAAGCCCTCTTGTGTGCACTTTTTGATTAGCAAATAATGGGATTAATCAACAAATTATCTGGAAAGGGTATATGGGATAAGTTGGAGAATCTTAATGAAGGTGACCCTATAGTGAAGATTTATAAACTTGATGGTTACCGAGTGAGATATGAAAACCTGAAGATGGAAGAAGATGAAAGGATTACTGTATTCATGGAAAGGGTAAATGAGATTGTTATGGGAATTCAATGTTGTGGTGGAACTCTGAGCGAAGAAGAAATTGTTTCTAAAGTCCTGAGAGCCCTACCATCGTCTTATAAAATGAAGGCTACTACTATTAATGAGTTGATAATAATGGCTAATACATTTGTTAATAGAGATAGTTTGGTAGGGAGATTATCTGCTTCTGAGCTTGAAGAAATTGGACCTTCTAGAGCTGTAAAGTCTGAACCTGCTTTTCATGCATCTACATCTACAACTAGCAAGAAAGACTGGAAAGCTTTATATGCAAAGGAATTGGAAGATATGAAGAGAGAAGATGATGAGTTTGAGCAACTTGAAGCACTATTTTCTAGAAGAGTACCTAAAAGACTGGTAGGAAGTAAGTATGAAGGAAAAGAACCTTTTAAATGTTTTGCATGTAATAAGATTGGTCATTTTGCATCTAGATGTCCTAAAAGGAATTCAAAATTTGAAGAAAGAGTTAGAAGATCCTAACCCTGGATATTAGAACAAGTATAAGTACAAGAAAAATAGACAAATCATGCTACATAGCAAATGAAGAAGGCATTACTAATTCTGATAATGAACCGGCAGAAGACTCTACTAATGGTTCTGGAAATGGGAAGGAATGGGTGTTCCTGGATATCAAAGAAGATGATCCGGCACTGGAAGTGAACTAAAGAGAAGGCACTTGCTACTAAAATCGAAGACAAGGATGAATGGGTAATTGATAGTGGTTGTTCACATCATATGACTGGAGATAAAGGGAAGTTTCTATCTTTGTAAGAATTTGATGGCGGTCTAGTTAGATTTGGAGATGACAAAGTATGTATGATCAAAGAGAAAGGAACTATATCATTAGATGGTAAGAACAATACTAACAATGTTTATTATGTTGAAGGTTTAATGCATAATCTTTTAAGTGTATCTAGGACAATTGGTAGATAAAGGATTTCAATTACAGTTCAAGGATGGAAAATGCAAAATCATTAACAGATCTAGTTTGGAGATTGCAATTGGTACACAGACAAAAGGTAATATATTGCATTTGAACTCTGGTGAGAAGACATGTTTGATTACACTGATTGATGAGAGTTGGTTATGGCATAAAACACGGTGTCATGTAAATTTTGATTGCATTGTGAAGATCGGTTCAACTATGAGAGTTATGGATATACCTAAGATTATGAAGCCCTATAATCTGGTATGTAAAGAATATCAAATGGGTAAACAGGTCAGAACCTCTTTTAGGAGTATATGAGATAATTCAAACAATGTTCTTGATCTTATTCATACTAATTTGTGTGGCCCTCCTAGAGTTAAAAGTTTTCAAGCTGATAGATATTTCATGCTAATTATTGATGATTATTCTATAATGATGTGGGTTACTTTTCTAAAAGAGAAATATTTGAAAAGTTTAAAATCTTTAAGGCAAAAGTGGAAACTAAGACAGGATTGAAGATTAGATGTTTGATTTCAGATCATGGTGGAGAATTCACATCTAGTGAGTTTAATAACTTTTGTGAGAAGCATGGTATAAGAAGACAATTTTCTACTCCCCGGACACCTCATCAAAATGGAGTTGTGGAAAGAAAGAACAAAACTATCTTGGATGCTACTATAACAATGATGATGGAAGCTAGTTTGTCTCATATCTACTAGAGAGAAACAGTGAGCATAGTGGTTTATACATTCAACAGAGTACATATCAAAGGAGAAACCGGTAAGACACCTTATGAATTATGATTTGGCAATACACCTATAGTTAAGTATTTCAAAAAATTTGGCAGTAAGTGTTATATCACGAGAGATGATATCATTGGGAAATTTGATCCTAGATGTGATGAAGGCATATTTCTTGGTTATTCTATTGAAAGCAAAGCATATAGATGTTATAACAAGAGATTGAAAAGAATTGTGGAGAGAGATAATGTCAAAGTAGATGAGTTGAACAAAAGTCAAATCAGAGTTTATGAGAAGGAACTAGTAGTGGAAATAATTATATCTAAACTGGACCTTTACTGAAACAAAGTGTTGAACCATTTACTTCAGCAGTATCAGAGAATTCTATAGTAACTAAAGAATGGTGAAGAGGAATAGAAAGTTAGAAGACTCCCAGGTATGTGAGATTAAATCATTTAGAAGATCAGATCATTGGGGATAAGAGAAATGGAGTGATGACAAGAAGAAGACTGGCAACTAATGAGGTATGTTTAATTTCACAAGTTGAACCGGTATCAGTAATTGAGGCATGTAAGGATGAATCTTGGTTGAAAGCTATGGAAGAAGAATTAGATCAGATTGAGAAAAATAACACATGGACCTTGGTTCTCCGACCTAAAAATAAAAAGGTTATTGGAACTAAATGGGTTTCTAGGAATAAAATGTGAGGATGGTCAATTTATAAGGAATAAGGCTAGATTGGTTTGTAAAGGATATTCTCAGAAGGAATGAATTGATTATGGAGAGACTTTTGCACCTGTAGCTAGGATTGAAGTTGTAAGATTATTTCTTGCCTATGTTGCTTATAGAAACTACAAGGTTTATCAGATGGATGTTAAATGTGCCTTTTTGAATGGGGATCCTTATGAGGAAGTTTATATTGAGAAACCTAATGGTTTTTCACTATCTGATGATACAAATATGGTTTGCAGGTTAAGGAAAGTTTTATATGGATTGAAACAAGCACCTAGAGCTTGGTATGCAAGATTGGATACATATATTTTGAAGCTTGGTTTTACTAAGGGCAATGCTGATAGTAATTTATATTATAAGATCACTAATGATGATATATTGATTATTGAAGTATTTGTTGATGACATTATTTTTGGAGGTGAAGATAAGTTATGCATAGAATTCTCTAATAATATGGAGAAAGAATTTGAGATGTATATGATAGGTGAGACATTGTGAATAATGTTTGTATTGTTTCGAGATTTCAGAGTAATCCTAGAGAAAATCATGAGATTGCGGTGAAAAGGATTTTTAGATACTTGCAAGGTACATCAGAATATGGCTTGTGGTACCCTAAGGATGATAACTTTACTTTATGTGCATATACAGATGCTGATTTGGCTGGAGATATTGATGACCGAAAAAGCACTTCCGGTGGAGCTTTCTTTCTTGGAAAGAATTTAATTTCATGGATCAGCAAGAAACAGTCGTGTACTTCTTTATCTACTACTGAAGCTGAGTATGTTGTTGCTGCTACTAACTGTACACTTTTTTTATGGATGAAGAAAATGTTGAAGGATATAAAGGTGGATTGTGATGCACCAGTAGTTATTCACTATGATAACTCTGCTGCTATTGATATATCAAAGAATCTGGTATTTCATTCTAAAACAAAGCACATATCTATCAAGTATAACTTTTTGAAGGAAAAGGTAGAAGTAAATGAAGTTAGACATGTTTATGTGAACACTAAAGAGCAGATTGCAGATATTTTCACTAAACCTTATCCCAAGGAATCATTTGAGTACCTAAGAGATAGATTGGGAGTTTCTGCCCTTCCGGTAGAGACTTGATTGATGTGGTTTGACATCAGTCCGACATGCATTATCAGAGATATTATTCATTCTGGCACTGATGTGGGATGCTACTACTCAGGGGGAGTAGTTATCTTTATGATTCAGTGGTTTATGTTTTTTCTTTGATATTTTGTCAGATTTCTAGCATTGATGTCAAAGGGGGAGAGATATTGGTGTGAAAAAGACCAAGAAAGAAAAAGAAAAAGTCAAAGGGGGAGAGATATGAATAGGTAAAGTAAAGGGAAGAGATATTGCCGTTTAGAGCTATATGTGGAAGATTATTGGTTTTCTTCCATTAGGGGAGACTTGTTTGGCATTTCTTGGTACTTAGATGTTTTTCACATCTAGTGTTGCCATCAATGCCAAAGGGGGAGATTGTTGGCCATTTGGTGGAATTGATTATTTGTTTCATTGATTTTTTGTCATTGATGCCAACACTAGTTGTTTGGATGCTTTACCGACACCCTTCTGGTCCGGTAGGTTGAGTGGCTTCTGGTTCCGGCGAGGGTTTCACCGATAGAGATTTTGATGAAGATCTTTGATGAATTGTATAAGTGGTGTTGGTGCAGCTTCTGGTGGAGTTTCAAGATGTTGTTGGTGATCATTGTTGTAGCGTGTGGACCTATACTGGGTCCCAGTTGATCTAGGTTATGGGTCATCTTTAATTTAACGTGTGGATTGGACCTCTCGATGTATTTCTAGGATGTCTAATGTGTTGGAAATTATTTGTTTGGTCTAAGGTCGAGATGGTTTATAAATATGTAATTGGTTTATTATCTGGTGGCTGACATAATTGTTTATGGTCGAGGGTTTGTATATATAGATGTAAGATCTCATTGTAGATCATCATGGTTATGTTAGAGGTCATGGTCAAGGAATGTAATGTGCGAATAATATAATATCATTCAAGTAGAGAATTTGGTCGATCATTGGAGATCAAATTTGGTGTATGTAAGAGGATTTAGTCCTCCAGTATTGAGCTTAACCTGAATTGTAATCAAGCATAGGAGATGCTATCTTCTGTAATTCAACACTTCTTTGGCTTGTGTTCTAGATTTCTATGTAGTCAGTGAGGCTCCTTTTGTGATGAGCAGTGCACGCTAGGTTGTTGCCCTTCCTGCAAGTGTAGGCCCCTCAATTGTAATTCGCATACTTACTGCAGAAGTATTATCTGACTATGGGTAGGCTTCCCACCGTAGTTTTTCCATTTACTGGGTTTTCCACATATAAATCTTGGTGTCATGTGGATGGTTTTTATTGTGTGATTATTGTTTAAGCTTTATTGGTTTAACAACTATTCTGGTATTAATGTTTTGGGTTCCGGTATTAATGTGTTTTTAATTGCTAATAGTTCTAGTAATCTGTGACAACTGATTCACCCCCCCTCTAAGTTGTCTTTCGATTATTTGAACTATCTAACACAATCCTCCTCCGCCAGGATTGGATAAGGACATTGAAAATGATTGTAGAGCTAAAGAAGCCCTTTTGTGTGCACTTTCTGATCAGCAAGTTAGGGGACTAACCAACAAATCAACTGCAAAGGCTATATGGGATAAATTGGAGACTCTGAATGAAGGTGACCCTATTGTTAAAATTTCTAAACTTGATGGTTACTGGGTGAGATATGAGAACTTGAAGATGGAAGAAGATGAAAGGATTACTTCTTTTATGGAGAGAGTTAATAAAATTGTCATGGGAATTCAATGTTGTGGTGGATCTATGAGCAAAGATGAAATAGTTTCTAAAGTATTGAGAGCTTTTCCATCAGATTATAAGATGAAGGCTACTGCAATTAATGAGTTGAGAGCAATGGAAAACACCTTTTCTAATAGGGAGACCTTGGTTGGGAAGTAATGTGCTTTTGAGCTTGAGGAATTTGGTCCTTCTGGATTTTCAAAATCTGAACCTTCTTTTCATGCATCTACATCATCTACTAACAAGAGTGATTGGAAAGCCTTATATGCTAAGGAACTGGAGGAAATGAAGAAACAAGATAAAGAGATTGAGCAACTTGAAGCCCTATTTTCTAGAAGAGTACCTAAAGGTCTGGTAGGAAGTAAGTATGAAGGAAAGTCACCTTTTAAATGTTTTGCATGTGATAAGATAGGTCATTTTGCATCTAGATGTCCTGAAAGGAATTCCAGATTTGAGGAAAGAGATAGAAGATCTTTTGGGCCTAACCATGATTATTAGAATAGGTATAAGGACATAAGGAACAAATATAAATCATGCTACTATGTGGATGAGGAAGGTGTGACTGATTCTGATGATGAAACTACACAAGATTTAGCTAGTGGATCCGACAGTGGAAAGGAGTGGGTATTCTTGGCTATCAAGGAAGATGATTTGGTACTTGAAGAAAAGACCCTTGCTGCTAAATTTGAAGACAAGGATAAGTGGGTGATAGACACTGGATGCTCACATCATATGACTGGAGATAAAAGGAAGTTTCTATCTTTGCAAGAATTTGATGGCGGTATGATTAGTTTTGGAGATGGCAAAGCATGCATGATCAAGGGAAGAGGAACTATAGCATTGGATGGTAAGAATAATACTGATAGTGTTTATTATGTTGAAGGTTTAAGGCATAATCTTTTGTGTAGGACAATTGGTGTATAAGGGATTTCAGTTACAGTTCAAGGATGGAAAATGCAAGGTTATCAACAGATCTAGATTAGAGATTGCAACCGGTACTTAGACTAAAGGTAACATCTTTTATTTGAACTCCGATGAGAAAACATGTTTCGTTGCAAAAATTGATGACAATTGGCTATGGCATAAGAGGTTGTGTCATGTAAATTTTGATTGCATTGTAAAGATGAGTTCTACTAAGGCAGTTAGAGATATACCTAAGATGTGAAGCCCTATAATCCGGTATGTAAGGAATGTCAAATGGGAAAACAAGTCAGAACTTCTTTTAAGAGTATACAAGATAAATCCAATGATGCTCTTAATCTTATTCATACTAATTTGTGTGGTTCTAATAGAATCAAAAGTTTTTCAGGGTGATAGATATTTTACGCTAATCATTGATGACTATTCTAGAATGATGTGGGTTACTTTTCTAAGGGAGAAATCACAAGCATTTGGAAAGTTTAAAATCTTTAAATCTAAAGTTGAGACAGAGGCAGGATTAAAGCTTAAATTCGTAAGGTCTGATTAGGGTGGAGAATTCACATCCGGTGAATTTAACAGTTATTGTGAAATGAATGGGATAAGGAGACAGTTATCTATACCCCGGACACCTCAACAAAATGGATCTCTGGAAAGGAAGAATATAACTATCTTGGATGTGGCTAGAACTATGATGATGGAAGCTAATCTGCCTCATATCTACTGGAGAGAAGTTTTGAACACAATGATATGCACATTCAATAGAGTTCATATCAAAGGAGACACCAGTAAGACACCTTATGAGTTATGGTTTGGTCATACACCTACAATTAAGTATTTTAAAATCTTTGGTAGTAAATGTGATATCAAAAGAGATGATTACATTGGAAACTTTGATCCTAGATGTGATGAAGGGATATTTCTTGGTTATTCTAATGAAAGAAAAGAATATAGATGTTATAACTAAAGATTGTAGAGAATTGTGGAGAGCATTAATGTCAAGGTGGATGAGCAGAATAGAAGTCAAATCAGAACTTATGAGAGAGAACCGATAGTGGAAATGATCATAATTGAACAGGTCGAACCTACATCGGAACAAAATATTGAATCAGTTACTCCGATAGCATCAAAAAGCTCAACAGTAACTGAAGATCAGAGCAGATGAACAAAAAGTCAGAAGACTCCTAAGTATGTAAAGTTAAATCATTCAAAAGATCAGATAATTGGAGACAAGAATAAAGGAGTGATGACAAGAGGGAGGTTGGAAGTTGATGAGGTATGTTTAATTTCTAAAATTGAACCGGCATTAGTAATTGAAGCATGTAAAGATGAATGTTCGATGAGAGCTATGGAAGAAGAATTAGATCAGATAGAAAAGAATAACACATGGACTTTAGTTCCCTGGCCTAAAAATAAGAATGTTATTGGAACTAACTGGGTTTTTAGGAACAAATTGAATGAAGATGGACAAGTTGTGAGGACTGAGGCTAGACTGGTTTGTAAAGGATATTCTGATAAGGAAGGAATTGATTATGATGAGACTTTTGTTCCGGTAGCTAGGATTGAAGTTGTGAGATTATTTCTTGCTTATGTTGCCCATAAGAACTAAAATTTTTATCAGATGGATGTTAAGTGTGCATTTTTGAATGGAGATCTTGAAGAGGAAGTTTATATTGAGCAGCCTGATGGATTTTCACTTTCAGATGACAAAAACATGGTTTGCAGGTTAAGGAAAGCTTTATATGGATTGAAACAAGTCCCTAGAGCTTGGTATTCAAGATTGGATAAATATCTTTTAAATCTTGGTTTCACTAGAGGTAATGCTGATAATAATTTATATTATAAGATCACTAATAATGACATATTGATTGTTGAAGTCTTTGTTGATGATATCATTTTTGGAGGTGAAGATAAGTTATGTATGGAATTCTCTAATAAAATGAAGAATGAATTTGAGATGTCTATGATTGGGGAGATGAAATTTTTCTTAGGTTTATAGATTACTCAGACTGATAGAGGTATTTTCATCTGAAAAACTAAGTATGCTAGGGAATTGTTGAAGAGATTTGGTACGTAAAATTCTAAACCGCTTGGTACTCCTATGGTTACAAGTGAGAAATTGACTAAGATGGATGCATCATCACTGGTAAATCCTACAAGGTACAAGTCTATGATTTGAGGTTTGTTATATCTAACTCAGACTAGACTAGATATAATAAATGCAGTTTATATTGTATCAAGATATCAGAGTGATCTTATAGAGAATCATGGGAGTGCGGTGAAAAGGATTTTTCAGGTATTTGCAAGGAACAACTGAATATGGTTTGTGGTATCCTAAAGATGATAGTTTTACACTATGTACATATACAGATGGAGATTGGGCTGGAGATGTTGATGACTAGAAGAGCACATCCAGTGGAGCTTTCTTTCTTGGAAAGAAACTTGTTTCATGGATCAACAAGAAGCAGTCATGTTCCTCTTTATCTACTACTAAAGCTGAGTATGTTGTTGCTTCTACTAATTGTACACAAGTTCTATGGATGAAGCAAATGTTGAAGGATATAAGGGTGGATTGTAATAAACTGGTAGTTATTCACTGTGATAACTCTATTGTTATTGACATATCAAAGAATCCAGTATTTCATTCTAAGACAAAGCACATATCTATCAAGTATAACTTCTTGAAGGATAAGGTGGAATCAAATGAAGTCAGATTGGTTTGAGGAACCATTTGAGTACTTTAGAGATAGATTGGGAGTTTTTGCCCCTTCGGTAGAGACTTGAGTGATGTTGATTGGCATCAGTCCGGTATGCATTTATCAGACCTATCATTCATTCTGGATTGATGTGTTGGTGCTACTACTCTGGGGGAGTATTTAGCTATGTGATTCAGTGGATTTATGATTTTTATTTGATGTTTAAGTCATATTTTCGGCATTGATGTCAAAGGGGGAGAGATATATGTGAAAAACATAGCTTAACAAAATATCAGTCAAAGGGGAGAGAACGGAGCTTAACAGAGATATCAATCTAAGGGAGAGATTGTTGGCACAAGGAGGAGGAACAAAATTTCAGATTGGTTGTATCCCATTAGGGGATTTTGGTCTATGTCTGGTTAATTGGTTCAGAACTTCATATCATCTTGGGGAGATTGTTGGATGTCTTCCATTGGGGGAGACTTGTTTGGCATTTCTTGGCACTTGGATGTTTTTCACATCTAGTGTTGCCATCAATGCCAAAGGGGGAGATTGTTGGCAATTTGGAGGAATTGATTATGTGTTACATTAATGTTTGTCATTGATGTCAGCACTAGTTGTTTTGTTGTCTATCGACTTCCGGTAGAGTGGTTGGTCTTTGATGTTGATTTGGAGATTTGTCTCTAGTTTTGGTCCAGTTGTTGGAATTGGTTGGATTGGTTATTCATGTGTTCCTGATGTGTATCACATTCAGTTGGTTAGGGATTTGATGATCTGGATGCTATCATTTGTTCTAGTAAGACTTTTTGTTACCAGTAAGGGTTTTACCAGTGGCGCTTTGTTGAAGATCTTTTGATGAATCTAATAAGTGGTGTTGGTGCGGCTTCTAGAAGGTTATCCGGATGTTGATGGTTATCATGTTCATGGTGTTTCATTTGGCTTATGGTGACCTATTTTAGGTTTGGTTGTTATTTTGTTAGGTTATGGACTGGTTTATGTAATGTGTTCGTTGATACTCTAGATCCGTCACTGGTTGCATTTATTGTTTGGTTTATGTTGTTTTGGTCTTAGGCCGACTTGGTTTATCATTGGTTTATGGGATTATGTAACGGATTTATTGTATTATCTTTCAGGTGGCCGAACTAATTGTTTAGGTCCTGGGTTGGTATAAATATGATGTAAGATCTCTTTGTAGATCATGGCTATGGTGATGGGTTTATGGGTTATGCAACTATCGGTGTGTGAATAAGGTTGTAATCATATGTAGAGAGTTTGGTCAATCATAGGTGATCAAATTGGGTTGGTGAAAGAGGTTTAAGAACTCTGGTATTGATCTTAACCGGAACTATACTTAGGCATAGGTGATGCTACTCTTGCAGTTCACTCTTCTTTCCGGATTGTAGTCTGGATTTATTTTGTATTTAGTGAGGCTCATTTTGTGATGAGCACTACACTCTAGGTTATTGGCCTTCCTACATGTGTAGGCCCCTCTTTTTGTAATCACATACTTACTACAAAAGTATATATTATCTGACTATGTGTAGGCTTCCCACCATGATTTTTCCCTTTACCATTTTTTCCACGTACAAATCTTGGTGTTATCTTTTGTGGATAGTTGGTAAATGTTCTATGGCTTATATTTGTGCTTAACTGTTATATCTTCTATTCCAATATTTGGTTTATATAATCTGGTAATAAGGTTTTAAAGCTTAAAGATCTATAATCTATTGACAATTGATTCACCCCCCCCCCCCCTCTTAGTTGTCCACCGACTATGTGAGTTGTCTAACAGATGGTGACATGTCACAACCCATGTGAGAAATTAAAATACTATTTTGGTGTGATTAAGGATGGAATTTCTTGGGAAATAACGAAGAGCATAGAAGAATGTTTTAAGGGTTTGACTGCTTATCAGATCGATGTGCAATGTTGTGTTATGATTATTCAATGGTTGAAATTATCTTGATATTTTTGTAATAATCTGTATGATGATTTGTAATGATCTATGATGTAAATTCATTTTAATTTTGATGTATCTAGGGTTTTGTAACTGACAAAGATGTAAAGTGTATTTAGGTCAGTTTTGATGAAGTTTATTATGTCAGTAATCTGAGAAAAGAGTGTGTAGGTGAACCAGAGGTGTGTGTCTACAAGAGTGAAGCAGATTAGAGCTGAAGTGGATCTAAAGAAGAAAGTGGGAAGTGTTATTTCTAGATTTTTCATTTGTTGTTCCCTAATAGTTGCAGCAGGTTCAAAATCCCTTAAAAAGGTAGGTCCTAACAAGCCTTGTTTATGTAAATCCCCTAACCGGGTAGCTCAACAACTTGAGTTTAAATCCTCCCGTGAAGTTGCTTCTAATAGGAAAAAGCTCCTAACAGATCTCATATTGTAAATCACTTGACTGGGTGACTCCTAACTGGGCATCATTGTAAGCTCCTACTAGGGCACATTCTGAAACAGTGCATTATCTTGTGGGTACCAATTCCTACCATAGTTTTTCCCATTTGGGTTTCCATGTGAAAATCCTGGTGTTCATATGGTGATTGATTTGTGTTTGTGTTAAGTTGATATCTTTCTATTGCATGGATGATATGGAACACTTAAATGAGCAGTTTGGTAAATCCGATTAGTAGATTTATTTTAGTGGCTATCGGTATTGGTTTTGATCTGTTTTAGTGAAGTATTGATCAGTTTGGTTTAAGATTTCAGTTTTTTATTAATACCGATTCACACCCCCCCCCCTCTTAGAATTAACTGGATCCTCTAAATAACAATTGGTATCAGAGTGTTAGGTCGTCTATGTGCAGGATGCTTAATAGCTTGAGGAAAAGATCAGAAAGAAAATGATGGAGGGTCCGAAATTCACTAAGGACAACTACACAATATGGAAAGATAGAATGAAGATTTATATCAAAGGTATGGTTTCTTAGTTTTGGCAACATGTTACTACTAAATATGTACCCCCTACCGGTCCTCTAACTCCAGATCAACTTAAGGAGCAACAGGAAAACAATCAAAAATTGGAAGCCATTGTAAATGCATTGTCTGATATTGAATACATTGATGTACATGGATTAGAAACTGTATTTGAAGTTTAGGAGAAATTACAACTAATCTATGGTGGTGATAAACATGTTCAAAAAGCTAAGGAAGAGAGTCTTAGAGGTAAATTTGATGATATGAGAATGGTAGAAGGTGAAAATATAGCTCAATATGGACAAAGGATCAAAGAGGTTGCCGATGGTATTAAAAGTGCTTGAGGAAAGATTGAAGATGATATTTTTGTAAGTAAGATGCTTAGAACTCTTTTACCTACCTATGCAATCAAAGTTTCTGCTATTCAAGAGTTAAGGTCACTGTTGATTCACTTATTGGTAAATTGACTACATTTGAATTGAATATTTTTGATAATAGTGTTTCTAAGTCATCTAAATCAGCTTTTAAGGCATCTATAACTGGTACACCAATGAGAAAAGGAAAAGACGTATGTCATAGTTATGATTGCAGATCAAGTCATGGTGGTATCAGGGCAGATGTGGATGATGAAGACAACTTAATGGAGTGTGAAGCTCTTTTGGCTAAGAGACTTCTAAGGGGCACTCGCAAATATAAAGGTAAACTACCTCTTAACTGTTTCTCTTGCAATAAGATTGGACAGATAGCTGCAAACTATCCTAACAGTGATAGAAAGGAGAAGTTGGAAGTAAGGATGATAGAAAAAGCACCACCAGTGGAGAATTCTTTCTTGGAAACAAACTAGTTTCTTGGTCGAGTAAGAAACAAAGTTGTACATCTTTATCAATAGCAAAATCAGAATATGTTGCAGCAGCAACTAACTGTACACAGGTACTATGGCTTAAGCAAATGTTGAAAGACATAAAGGTAAAATGCAAGGAACCTATTACTATCTATTGTGATAACACTACAGCAATTGATATATCTAAGAATCTGGTATTACATTCTAAAACCAAACATGTTTCTATCAAACTGAATTTTCTAAGGGAAAAAGTTGAAGCAAAGGAGATAAAACTGGTTTATGTGAATACTAAAGAGCAGATTGTAGATATTTTCACTAAACCTTTGCCTAAGGAAACTTTTGAATATCTCAGAGATTAGCTTGGAGTCATACCACCACCGGTAGAGACTTAGACAATTGATGATTATCATCAACCGGCAGAATTAACAAAGAAATCTTTTAATCCGATCTTTGATGAGGAAGCTACTTCTCAGGGGGAGTAGTTGGTATATTGAAATGATTGGTATTTTGTATATGAACTTGGTTTTATTGTAACTTTGGCATTTGATGTCAAAGGGGGAGAGATATCTATGGAAAAACTCATTATCTTTATTATCTTTTTGGGGGAGATTGGTATGGAAAAACTTTGGAAAACACATGTTGCTCCCAAGGGGAGAGATTGTTGTTTAGGAGAGATTATTACTTTCTGGTTATAATCTTTTTGGAGATTGTTGGTTTTGGGTACTTGGCACTTTGATGGTTTTTCCATCTTGTGTTGCCATCAATGCCAAAGGGGGAGATTGTTGGTATTTTGGTATGGTTTTGTCATTGATGTCAACACCTACTAAAACACTAGCACTTTGGAGATCTAGCAACATTCACTGGCAAGCAAGTAACTATTGCATAGTTACTGGTATATGGTACACCGGCAAGATATAATGATCATCGGCACTTGGAATGGTATGGAAAACACTTGGTAATGTCAAAGACATCATCTGGACATCTTGTCCTAGAGTTTTGTTCATTGGTATATTCATAGTTGCATATTTGTTGTTACCGGCAAATAGGTCTAGGGTTACACCAGCAGGTTTATCTTTTCCAGATCAACATGGCACACTATAGAGATGATTAATTATTGTTGTAAATGCATTAAGCCAACATGTTCAATCGGTTATTGCATCAGACATTGTGTTGTTTGCAAAATGTTGTTATTGTAATATCTTGTAGAGCCGACCTACTAAAATTTGTCTTAGGTTATGGTATAAATGTAAGATCTTACTTGTAAGATCAAATGTGGAATGCGAAAAAGGATTGTGTGAAGGTATATGCGAGATTAAGTAGAGCTATACACGCAAACATCATCTGAAGATCGAAGGAGGGTGTTTGTGGAAGCATATAAGCATTACACCGGTACTGAATCCAGCATATGGAGATGCTATTTTGTGCGGTACATTCTTATTGGATTTAACCATCCAACTGTAGTCAATGTGACTCCCATTTTGTGATTGAGCGGCGAGCTCTAGGCTATTGGCCTTTCTGCATGTGCAAACCCCATTTATGTACACTTACTATCTGTAGTAGTATCATATGATTATGGGTAGGGTTTCCCATCGTGGTTTTTCCCCTTACAGGGTTTCCACATACAAATATTGGTGTTAGGTGTTGTGGATGACTTTGTGTTTATGTTTCATGCACTAATCATTACCGGTATAGCAATTAACTGTTATAACTATCTACCGGCATACTTAACTAGTTTACTGGTATTAAGCATTAAGTTGGTTAAATTGTTTTTGGTATAAATTTATTTGACAACTGATTCACCTCCCCCCTCTCAGTTGTCTCCGGGACCTAACAAGGATATATAAAGGAAAAGGGAAGAAACAATGCTATGTTGTAGTTGATGAAGGAGTGACTGATGAGGTATCTGAAGATGATGACAATGAGGAGAATGTCTTTGTTGTTGTAAAAGAAGATTTGTCTTATGAAAAGGCTTTGGTATCTCAATTTGACTCTAGTGATGAATGATAATTGATAGTGGTTGTTCACACCACATGACCAGTGATAAAAGAAAATTTATATCTCTTGCAGATTTTGATGGCGGTGTGGTAAGATTTGGTAACAACTCACCTTGTATGGTTAAAGGTAAATGATCTATCTCTCTGAATGGTAAAAGTAATGCAAATGATATTTATTGGGTAGAAGTCTTAAAACATAACTTATTGAGTGTTGGACAATTGAATAACAAAGGATATCACCTTGAATTTAAGAGTGGAGTGTGCAAGATCGTGGGATGCAAAGGAGATTTGATTTCTACTGGAAAATAAACCAAAGGTAATCTATTTCATCTAAATGCTAATGTGAATAGTTGTTTGGTGGCTAGAATTGAGGATAGCCGGTTATGGCACAAAAGGTTTTGTCATGTGAACTTTGATAACTTGATAAGGGTCAGTAAATCTAGTATGGTGAGAGGTATGCCACAACTTATGTAAATAATGTCAGATGGGTAAGATGACTTCTACATCTTTTAAGAGTAAATCCTTTTCTTCTGAGAATATTCTTGATTTAGTGCATACTGACTTATGTGGTCCTATAAGGACTAGGAGCTTTTATGGTGATAAATATTTTGTCATTTTTAGTGATGATTTTTAAAGGATGATGTGGGTCACTTTTCTAAACGAAAAGTTTGAAGCTTCCAGTAAATTTAAGGCCTTTAAAGCCTTAGTAGAAAAGGAAACTGGGAAGAGTCTGAAATGCTTGAGATCTGACCGGGGTGTTGAATTCCCTTCTGATGAGTTTGTGAAGTATTGTCATGAGTAGGGAATAAAGAGGCAAATATATACACCTAGGAATCCACAACAAAATGGAATTACTGAGAGAAAAATAAGACAATTGTGGAAGCAACTAGGACTATGTTGATACAAGGAGATGTACCGAAGATGTTTTGGAGAGAAGCGGTTAGCACTACTATTTACACTTTGAATTGGGTTCTTGTGAAGAAAGGCAATGATAAAACACCTTATGAGCTTTGGTATGACAAAACTCCTAATGTCAATTACTTTAAAGTTTTTGGGAGAAGATGTTTTATTAAAAGAGATGGTTTTACTAGTAAATTTGATGCAAAGAGTGATGAAGGAACATTTATTGGTTATTCCACCAACAAAAAAGCTTTTAAGTGTTACAATAGAAGGACAAATAAGATAGTTGAGAGTGTGAATGTTAAGGTTGATGAATTCTCTGACAAACCTGATGAGATCAACAGATCTGAGCCTGCAGATGATGAAGAAAAACTAGTGTTTATTGAACCGGAAGTGCAGAAAAATGATGAACAAAACAATGCATAAATAGGTGCTCAACCAATAGATGATGAGGAAGATTATAAACATGAAGAAGAATTCACTACACTAGAACCGATAATCCCAAGATATGTAAGGCTAAATTGTTCATAAGACCAGATTATAGGTGACAAGAATGTTGGCATGCTAACTAGAAGAAAAAGCAAAGAAAATTCTTGTCTGATTTTAACTATTGAACCAAAGATAGATAGAGAATCATTGAAAGATGATGACTCAATTAATGAAATGAATGAAGAACTAGATTAGATTGAGAAAAACAACACATGGTCTCTTGTTCCTAGACCGGAAGACAAAAATGTGATTGGTGCAAAGTGGGTCTTTAGAAACAAGTTAAATGAAGATGGCGAGGTTGTGAGAAATAAGGCAAGACTTATATGCAAAGGGTATGCACAAGAATAAGGTGAAGAATATGGTGAAACCTTTTCACCGGTGGAAAGACTTGAAGGTGTTAGAATTTTACTTGCCTTTGCATCTTTTTAAGATTTTAAGGTCTATCAAATGGACATTAAATTAGCTTTCCTGGACAGTATTCTTGAAGAAGTGTCTAAAGAACAACCGGATGGGTTTGATTTGATAGAGGATAAAGATATGGTATGCAAGTTACACAAGGAATTATATGGATTGAAATAGGCACCGAGAATATGGTATGAGAGACTCGATGCACATCTGATTAAGATAGGATTCGAGTGAATCAGTGAGGACAGTAATATCTATTTAAAGACTAAAGGAGACAAAATGTTAATTGCATAATTTTTTGTTGATGAAATAATATTTGGTGGAGATGATGATTTGTGTATGGATTTCGTTGATGAAATGAAGAAAGAGTTTGAGATATCTTTGATCAGTGAGATAAATTTTTTCATTGGGTTACAGGTCCAGCAGCTAGAAGGTGGAATTTTATCTGTCATACTAAGTATGTGAAAGAAGTTTTAAAGACTTCTAGGATGGAAGATTGCAAAGCGGCAGGTACTCCAATAGTGATAGGTTGCAAATTATTAAAAGAGGATGATTCACCCTCTATAGATGAGAAAGAATACATATCTATGATTGGAAAATTGCATTATGTTGTTCACAGCAGACCAGATATTGCACATGTTGTTGGTTTAGTTGCTAGATTTCAAGAGTCCCAAGGAGACACACATGGTAGTGGTAAAAAGGATATTCAGGTATCTAAAAGGAACAGTTGATTATGGTTTATGGTATCCTTACAGAGGTAAATTTTCTTTGAAAGTTTTCACAGATGCAGACTAGGCTGGAAATGTTGATGATGGGAAAAGCACAATCGGTGGAGATTTTCTTCTTGGAGGTAGACTGGTATCTTGGACCAGTAAAAAGAAAACTTATGTATCACAGTCAACTGCAGGAGCCAAATATGTGGCTACATCTATGAATTGTACACGAGCTATTTGGATGAGATATGTTTTGGAAGGTTTTAAGTAGAATATGACTGAACCGGTGATTATTTATTGTGACAACACTAGTGCTATATATATTTCTTAAAATCTAGTATTACATGCAAGGACTAAACATATTGAATTGAAATAACACTTTCTAAGGGAGAGAGTACAGGAGAAGCAATTGAGAATGGAAAATGTGTCTATCAAAGAGTGGTTAGTAGATATATTCACTAAAGCTTTTCCTAAGGTGACCTTTGAATATCTCAGAGGTAAATTAGGGGTTAGACCCCTACACAAGATCAACTAAGATGCAGGTGATGCATCAATCCAGCAGACTTATTGAATATTTTTCACTATGGATTGATGAGATGTGGGCTACTCCTCAGGGGGAGCAGCTAAGATGAGGTTAGCAAAGATGATGGAGACAACAGCAGCAATGATGTTATAAGATGCATTTGCACCTTTAACACTGTTGTCAAAGGGGGAGAAGTAATATGCCAAATGAGTGGTTGGATATCACAACCTTTCTCTTCAGGATATAGAGGTCTTTGCACCCCCAACAAAAGTGTATTCCTTAATTTATGTTATTTTAAGGTTGTGATAAGATTACATTGTAAATATGTAATTCTAGGTTAAATTATACATTGTTTTTTTTAACTTGCAAAAGCTTAGTTCATGGTTGGTAAGATGTGGTTTTATTTCTCATTTGATAGAATCTAAAATGAATGGTTGGATATCACAACATGCCTCCTTAGATAACAAAGACTTGTACCCCAACAATAGTGCATTCCTCATCTTATGTTTTTATAGGTTTGTGATAGGATTTAATTATAAATATGAAGTTATAGGTTGAATTACATATTATATTTTTCAACCTACACAAGCTTAGTTCAAGGTTTGTAAGATGTGTTTTTTTTTTCTCATTTGATGTTATCTAAAATGAATGGTTCAATAACACAACTTTCCTCTTTAGGTAATAGAGATATATGCACCCCAAAAAAAAGTGTATTCCTCATCATATGTTGTTGTAGGCTTTTTATAGGATTTCATTCTAAATATGAAGTTGCTGGTTGAAATACAAATTATGTTTTTGAACCTACACAAGCTTAGTTTGAACATTGTTTGTAACATGTGTTTTTCTACTCATTTGATGTTATTGCAAATAATTTCATGGATAGCACAACCTTTATTTGCAAGTAATAGAGGTATGTTGATACAAGAGAATGTTGGTATTTTGGTATAGTTTTGTCATTGATGTCAACGCCTACTAAAACACTAGCACTTTGGAGATCCAGTAGCATTCATCGGCAAGCAAGTAACTATTGCACAATTACTAGTATATGGTTCACCGATAGGATATAATGATCACCGACACTTGAAATGATATGGAAGACACTTGGTAATATCGAAGACATCGTGTGGACATCTTATCTTAATGAATTAATCATTGGTATATTCATATTTGCATATTTGCTTTTACCAGCAAATAGGTCCAGGGTTACCTAGGGTTACACCGATGGGTTTATCTTTTCCAGATCAGCATGGCACGCTATGGAAATGATTAATTATTGTTGTAAATGCATTAGGCTGACATGTCTAATCAGTTATTGCATCCGATATTATATTATATGTAAAATGTTTTATTGTAATATCTTGTAGAGCCGACCTACTAAAATTGGTCTTAGGTTATGGTATAAAGGTAAGATCTTATTTGTAAGATCATGTGTGGAATGTGAAAAATAATTGTGTGAAGGTATATGTGAGATTAAGTAGTGCAATACATGCAGACATCATTTGAAGGTGAAGCTAGGTTTTTGTGAAAGCATATCAACATTACACCGGTACTGAACCCAGCATATGAAGATGCTATTTGTGCAATACATTCTTATTGGATTTAACCATCCAACTGTAGTCAGTGTGATTCCCATTTTGTGATTGAGCAGTGAGCTCTAGGCTATTGGCCTTTCTGCATGTGCAAACCCCATTTATGTACACTTACTATCTGCAGTAGTATCATCTGATTGTGGGTAAGGTTTCCCATAATGGTTTTTCCCCTTATAGGGTTTCAACGTACAAATATTGGTGTCATGTATTGTGGATGAATTTGTGTTTATGTTTCATGCATTAATATTTATCAGTATAACAATTAACTGTTAAAACTATCTACTGGCATACTTAACTGGTTTACTGGTATTAAGCATTAAGTTGGTTAAGTTGTTTTTGGTTTGAATTTATTTGACAACTGATTCACCCCCCCCCCCCTCTCAGTTGTCTCTGGGACCTAACAATTGGTATCAGAGCCTAGTCCTCTTTTGTAGAAGCTTAACCACTTGAGGAGATCCAATGTCTACTAATTATTTCAGGAAGGACAGTCCTAAACTTGATGGAACCAACTATGGCATATGGAAGATCATAATGGAGACACATCTAAATTGCATTGGTAAAGATGTCTAGGAAGTTACAAAGAAAGGTTACACTGCTATTGTACCTGGTCAGCCCAGTCCAACTACCTTGGCTAAAGATGAGGAAAATGATTGTAAAGCAAGAGAAGCACTTTTGAGCACATTATCAAATCAACAAATCATGGGATTATCAGA
The DNA here is from genome assembly GCF_030272615.1 of Cryptomeria japonica. NCBI lineage: Eukaryota > Viridiplantae > Streptophyta > Pinopsida > Cupressales > Cupressaceae > Cryptomeria > Cryptomeria japonica. The sequence goes on from NC_081410.1 coordinate 504,525,513, forward strand.
TAGGTCTACTACTAAAGTTGAAGTAAAGGATGAATGGATCATTGACTCAGGATGATCACATCATATGATAGGAGACAAAGGTAAATTCTTGAACTTTCAAGAATACAATGGAGGTTTAGTAAGATTTGGAGATGACAAAGCCTGTTCAATCAAAGGTAAGGGTACAATATCTCTTGATGGTAAGCATAACACTGACAATGTTTACTATGTTGAAGGATTAAAGCATAATCTTTTAAGTGTTGGTCAATTAGTTGAGAAAGGATTTCAGTTACAATTTAGAAATGCAAAATGCAAAATCATGAATAGAACTGGTTCAGAAATTGCAACCGGTAATCAGACTAGAGGTAATATCTTTCATTTGAATAACAGTGAAAAGACATACTTGATTGCATATATAGATGAAAGTTGGTTATGGCATAAGAGACTATATCATGTAAACTTTGATTGCATGGTAAAGATAAGCACTACTAAGGCAGTTAGAGATCTACCTAAAATTGTCAAACCTCATAATACAATATGTAAGGAATGTCAATTTGGAAAACAAGTTAGAGCTAGTTTCAAAAGTATTCCAGAAAAATCCAATAATGCTCTTGATTTGATTCACACTGACTTATGTGGTCCAGCTAGAACTAAAAGCTTACAAGGTGATAGATATTTCATGCTAATCATTGATGACTATTCTAGAATGTGTTGGGTTACTTTTCTCAGAGAAAAATTAGAAGCACTTGGAAAGTTCAAACTATTCAAAGCAACGGTTGAAAATGAAACCAATAAGAAAATCAAATGCTTAAGATCAGATCAAGGAGGAGAATTCACATCTAAGGACTTTAATACATTCTATGAAGTGAATGGAATCAGAAGACAACTATCAGCACCTCAAACACCACAGCAGAATGGAGTTGTTGAAAGGAAAAACATAACTATCTTGGATGCAGCAAGAAGTATGTTACCAGAAACAAATTTACCACATATGTATTGGAGAGAAGTAGTCAGCACGGCTGTCTATACATTCAACAAAGTTCACATCAAAGGTGAAACCGGTAAGACCCCTCATGAACTATGGTTTGGTAATACTCCTACTCTTAAATATTTCAGAATTTTTGGAAGTAAATGTTATATTAGAAGAGATGAGTATATTGGAAAATTTGATCCTAGAAGTGATGAAGGAATATTTCTTGGTTATCCATCTAAGAGCAAGGCATATAGATGTTTTAACAAAAGATTGCAGAAAATTGTTGAGAGTACAAATGTAAAAATTGATGAACAATTTAGAGGAACTTCAAGGTATATAGACTCTGAACTGGCAACAGAAATTGTGACAAATGAACCTACACCAAATCCACCAGTACAGAATGAAGATCCAGTTACCCCAGTACCATCTGAGGATTCCACAATAATTAAAGAACAATAGTAAACAAAGACACCCCGATATGTAAGATTGAATAATTCTGAAGATCAGATAATTGAAAATAAATTTAAAGGAGTTATGACAAGAGGAAGATTGGCAAATGAAGAGGTATGTCTTATTTATCAAATAGAACCATCATCTGTTAATGAGGCATGTGAAGATAAATTTTGGGTTAAAGCTATGGAAGAAGAATTAGAACAAATTGACAAAAATAACACTTGGACACTAGTTCCCCAGCCTAAAGATAAAAATGTAATTGGAACCAAATGGGTATTCAGAAACAAACTTAATGAAGATGGTAAGGTTGTCAGAAATAAAGCAAGACTAGTGTGTAAGGGATATTCTCAGAAAGAAGGAGTTGATTACAATGAAACCTTTGCACTGGTAGCTAGAATTGAGGCAATCAGATTATTCTTGGCTTTTGCAGCACACAAGAACTACAAAGTTTATCAAATGGATATTAAATGTGCATTTCTGAATGGAGATCTTGAAGAGGAAGTATACATTGAACAACCTGATGGATTTTCTTTGACAGATGACAATGATATGGTTTGTAGGTTAAGGAAAGCTCTGTATGGATTAAAACAAGCTCCAAGAGCTTGGTATGCAAGATTGGATAAGTATCTTTTAAAGATTGGTTTTACTAAAGGAAATGCACACCGCAACTTATATTATAAAATAACTAATGATGACATCTTTATTATAGAAGTATTCATTGATGATATAATCTTTGGAGGAGAAGATGGATTATGTAAAGAATTTTCTATTAAAATGCAGCAAGAATTTGAAATGTCTATGATTGGAGAAATAAAATTCTTTTTAGGATTGTAGATTTCACAAACTGATAAAGGTATATTCTTGAATCAATCCAAATACTTGAAAGAGTTACTAAAGAAATTTGGGATGGAGAACTCTAAACCGGAAAGCACACCTATGACTACAAATGACAAATTATCTCAAAGGGATGAATCTACACCTATTAATCCAACTAGATACAAATCTATGATAGGAGGTTTGTTGTATTTAACACAAACCAGACCTGATATTATGAATGTAGTATGTATTGTTTCTATATTTAAAATTAATCCTAGAGAAAATCACGAATCAACAGTAAAAAGGATTTTCTGGTACTTACAAGGCACTATAAATCTTGGATTATGGTATCCTAGAGATGAAAACTCTGAATTGTGTGCATACACAGATGCAAATTGGGCAAGAGATGTGGATGATAGAAAAAGCACCACCGGTGGAGCATTCCTTCTTGGAAACAGACTATTTTCTTGGTTGAGTAAGAAACAGAGTTGTACATCTTTATCAATAGCAGAATCAGAATATGTTGCAACAGCAACTAACTGTACACAGGTACTATGGCTTAAGAAAATGTTGAAAGACATAAAGGTAAAATGCAAGGAACCTATTACCATATATTGTGATAACACTGCAGCAATTGATATATCTAAGAATCCGGTATTACATTCTAAAACCAAACATGTTTCTATCAAACTGAATTTTCTAAAGGAAAAAGTTGAAAAAAAGGAGATAAAATTGGTTTATGTGAATACTAAATAATAGCTTGCAGATATTTTCACAAAATCTTTGCCTAAGGAGACTTTTGAATATCTCAGAGATCAGCTTGGAGTCATACCACCACCGATAGAGACTTAGACAGTTGATGATTGTCATCAACTAACAGAATTAAAAGACGAATCTTTTACTCCGGTCTTTGATGAGGAAGTTACTTCTCAGGGGGAGTAGTTGGTATACTAAATTGATTGGTATTTTGTATATGAACTTGGTTTTATTATAACTTTGGCATTTGATGTCAAAGGGGGAGAGATATATGGAAAAACACATTATCTTTTGGAGAGATTGGTATGGAAACTTTGGATAACACATGTTTCTCCCAGGGGGAGAGATTGTTGTTTGGGAGAGACTATTACTCTATGTATTCTGGTTATGATCTTTTTGGAGATTGTTGGTTTTTGGCATTTCTATTTTGGCACTTTGATTGTTTTTCCATCTTGTGTTGCCATCAAAGCCAAAGGGGGAGATTGTTGGTGTTTTGGTATAGTTTTGTCATTGATGTCAACACCTACTAAAACACTAGCACTTTGGAGATCTAGCAGCATTCACTGGCAAGCAAGTAACTATTGCACAATTACTGGTATATGGTTCACCGGTAGGATATAATGATCACCGGCACTTGAAATGATATGGAAGACACTTGGTAATATCGAAGACATCATGTGGACATCTTATCTTAATGAATTAATCATTGGTATATTCATATTTGCATATTTTCTTTTACCGGCAAATAGGTCTAGGGTTACCTAGGGTTACACCGGCGGGTTTATCTTTTCTAGATCAGCATGGCACGCTATGGATATGATTAATTATTGTTGTAAATTCATTAAGCCGACATGTTCAATCAGTTATTGCATCGGATATTATATTATTTGTAAAATGTTTTATTGTAATATCTTGTAGAGCCGACCTACTAAAATTGGTCTTAGGTTATGGTATAAAGGTAAGATCTTATTTGTAAGATCATGTGTGGAATGCGAAAAAAGAATTGTGTGAAGGTATATGCGAGATTAAGTAGTGCAATACACGCAAACATCATTTGAAGGTGAAGCTAGGTTTTTGTGAAAGCATATCAGCATTAGACCGGTACTGAACCCAGCATATGAAGATGCTATTTTGTGCAGTACATTCTTATTGGATTTAACCATCCAATTGTAGTCAGTGTGACTCCCATTTTGTGATTGAGAAGTGAGCTCTAGGTTGTTGGCCTTTCTGCATGTGCAGACCCCATTTATGTACACTTACTATCTGCAGTAGTATCATCTAATTGTGGGTAAGGTTTCCCACCATGGTTTCTCCCCTTATAGGGTTTCCATGTACAAATATTGGTGTCATGTGTTGTGGATGACTTTGTGTTTATGTTTCATGCATTAATCTTTACCGGTATAGCAATTAACTATTAAAACTATCTATCGGCATACTTAACTAGTTTATCGGTATTAAGCGTTAAGTTGGTTAAGTTATTTTTGGTTTGAATTTATTTGACAACTGATTCACCCCCCCCCTCTCAGTTGTCTCCGAGACCTAACAGATAATCCTAGAGAACCAAAGACCAAACCAAAAAGTGGACACATGTATAAATTTAATGTAACTTGTGAGGCCTACATTGTGTGTTGCATGGTGGATATGGGGCTATACAAACTTTGGATGGGTTTGCACCCATTTGCATCTAGTTTTGGACCTTCTTCAAGCATTTGGGGTTGACACACATGCTACACTAACAATTGGACTTGGGACCCACGGGAGGCAAATGCAAATTGTTTTTTAGTGTTTGGATCTGATATAGAAACACCTTGAGAATATTTAGAGAGCATCATTAGTAGTTGTGGAGAAGTAGTTAGGGGAAGGTAGATCTGGAAAGACTTATGTTTTAGTATTCTCTCTATATAAGCCCATGGCAGTCTATGTGTCAACATGATGGGCCAATAGGCTTGATGTATTTGAAATGTAAGGACCTAGAGGAATATAAGAATTTTTTTATATTCAATAGAGTTCATATTTTTGTTTCACATTCACTTTTTTTTGTGCCTTTGTGTTTGGTTTTGTCTACAAGGCTAGATAATTCCTTCTAGACCCTTCATCCTTGACTACATCAAGTGGTATCAAAGAGACATGTCTTATGGAAGTATGTGTTCCAAAAAGCCTTGGTGTGGATAGATTGCTTTTTGGAGGTAGGTTGTGGATGTTGTCAACTGATCACCAAATTGAATCAATTGCAATCCTGAACCAGATCATTGAATCGCAGCAGGTGCACCTAATCTAAGGAAAGATGCCACCAAGAAGGATGCCAGTGATGGCCAAATTACTGGGAGAGTGGATGAAATGATGGATATGATGAGAACCATGAAGAACTAGTTGGATGCATGGAGGAGGACAAGAAAAAAGGCATGAACCCAAGATAAGGAGAGGAAAGTGATAATTATGAACCAAAGATATAAGACCAAGGTGAGGAAATCCAAAAGGATGAAGAATTACATCAAATCAAATTTATAAATTCCGGTGCCAAGATCAAAAAATGATCAAGGATCAAAATTTCCATTTTTTATGAAATCATGAATCTAGAAGAGTTGATCTATTGGACAAATGAGATGGAGGAGTACTTCATGTTGTATATCATGGACAACTAAGAGGGGGGGTGAATTATTTGTTAATTTAAACATTTAACTTTTCCACAAAAATAGATCCATTAAACTAATTTTATATTACTTCACCTTAAGCATATATAAACATGAAGATCATACACATGAAACACTAGATATGACATGGAAAATCCAAGAAGGGAAAAATTGCAGAGACTTTTAGTTCTCAATATAAAAACACTTGTCAGGGTGACACTAGTTAAGGTGATTTTTACAAGATAGCTCGCTGCCAAAAATGCTCGTTGCAGGTGGGCTCACTACCCAGCTAAAACTGCCAAAAAAAGAAAGAAGGTCTCACTGCCCAAAAGAAGAAGAAAGAAATAATCCACCACTGAAACACACAACTTACTTGTCAAAGGAAACCTTAGGCTCACTTCTACCAATACCAAACATCATTAGCACACAACCATACTGATTATTTGCAACCAAACATAACTTCACACAAACCAATTGGAGATAGATCTTCTTTTCAATCCAATTCCTCTATATCTTTCTATCTTTTTTTATGTTTTCTTCATGAATAGAATTCTTAAGTTGTTCAAGGAGACAACTCAAAATAGGTCTTCACTAAGCATTCCCACAGTGGCAAGGAATGAGAAGTGGACCACAACATAATGCACCAACACATTATCCAAATGCTACAATCACTAGAGAAAAAGATAGAACGTCTGGGGTTAACCGAACTTGAACTGATCATATCTAAAACCACAACTCTGGAGCATACCAACATGTGCTAAGTTAGAAAGTCAAATATAGACACTTGAATAACATAAATCTAAAATTTTATCAATGAAACTAGAAATGCAAAGAAATGCAGAGCATTGCAATCTCTGTCAGAAAACATCAACACTACATAGACTTCTGGACCACAAATTTCAAACCACCAAAATACCAGAGAAATATCTCAAGGAAATATCCAACAACATATCAACACATCATGAACATATTTGTAACATATCAACAATGTGGAGCGAAACCAAACACTGAAAAACACAGAATCAATATGTTGAGATCAATGACAACCATACTGACACATTAAACATCTTCACATTTTCAATACCTCAAATATTAGGAAATTAAATACCTAGAACAAGTAAGGTTTTCCAAAAATAAACTAAAGGGGTTTTCTCCCATCTGATGGAAGGAAGTGTAGTTGGATGTGTTGGTTCTCAAATCAACAGATAGGAAATATCTATGAGTATGCATTTCTCAATGATCGAATCTTCCAATTGATTTGGCCAACTAATAGAGTGAACCTTTCAAGGTTGCTAACTCCCTCACTTTAGGCTCTGTAGAACCTAGGCATGTGTACCTACTCACCAATTTATTTTGTTACTTGGTGCCTTTTATATAAGATTTCACACTGTATCTTCTACTTCTAATTTTATCTCAAAGTGGCATATACCTTTGCTATAAATTATTTTACTGTTCTGATTATTTGATTTCTCCTACTTTCTTGGTTAACTTCTTTTAACTGATTAATTCATTTACTTTAATCCAATTCCTACTATACTTCCTTTAACTATTTCTACTCTGAATCCTGCTTATATCTCCTGCTAACATAAGAAAAACTGAAAAATAATTCGATTCATCTTGCATTGATTTTTATGTGTAACTTAACCAGTGCCTTATTTCTTTTGGGCAATAGAGTCATTCATTTGCAAACCTTATGTATAACTCTAAAAGACAATTTTTAAATCCTCTCTTGGATGGATCTGTCAACTACCCAACCTCCAATGCTATATAACTGTATGATGTTCTTCACAGTTAGTTTAATTGATTTTAACTTTCCTTATGAAAGACCAATTAAAAAAAATACAACAGGAAAAATGATTCTCAGATGTATCTTGATATTCCAACTATGTAATAGCACACAATTTCTTTACATGGTGATTTAAAGGAGCAATTATCAACCATATATAATTATAACAAAGAACTGATTAGAAAATAAGATTCCACAACACAATTTGCAAATAAGGAAACCGATTTCTTTATATTACTTTGAAATGAAATCTTGTTCTTGAAACATCAAATTATTTGAAACTTAAACCTTTTTAAAACTTGCTAAACTTTTGAATTCTCTTCAAATGATTACATTGAGTACTTTGTAACATATCAAAGGGTTACATCCTTTGAAAGAAGTATTTTGGAAATAAACTAATTACTTAAAGAAAACTAATCACCTAGTTAAACATAAATGCACACTAGTCAAATGTGCCAGGTATTTCTCATTATATCAAGTGTCACAATCATGGATGATATCTTGAGGTTCTATTTCCATTAGCACCATGCTTTCTATGTGTTCTGCCACCCCATCAACATCTTCATTCTTGGCAGCCTTCAGTGCATCCTTGAGCACCTGTTGACATTCTCGTATCTAGTCTACCTTATCTTTTCGATCTCCATCATCATCAAGAAAGGGTGGGATGTGGTTTGACCTATCACTAAGGAAATCAGCTCCCTTGGATCTCAATGTCTCTAAATATCCTTTATGTACTTTCATCAGTCCCTCACAATTCTGCATGGCCTCAAGATCTACTTCATCTCTGCCCTGGATCTCTTTAAAGCTCTCATGCAATCGTTCATCCAATCTTTCATGTTCCTCAATAATAGTCTAATTCTTAATGTATACATCCCAGTACTTGTGCATCCATGCCATAATCACTAACATGGTTTCACTTTTGGTTTCTCTCAATTTACCAGCCTTAGTTTGAGGGTGTGAGCTCTCACCTTGTATTAACAATCTTTGTTGTTCCTTTTGTTTCAACATTTTCTTTAGATGATCAATTTCTTTATTCAGCCTGATATTTTAAAGTTTACCAGACATGTTCTCTTTCAACAATAATTGAATCTAAGCCTTTTTCAATTTAGCAATAATCACCCCCAAATCAGCTATAACTATGGGGTTTGTTTCACCAACATTCAAGGTCATGATATGTTCGAAGGTATTTTGTTTATCAATTACTATGGGTTTCTTGTTTGGAGGATACACTGACCAGATTAACATAGACTGCTTATCAGGGTTGTACAATGACCCCATGTATACTTGGGTCACACCTTCTAGAGATAACTTATGTTTTGCATCAATATTATGAAGGAAACTATCAAAGACTAATGTTGAATTCATATCCCACGTAGGAAAGATCAGGACACCTGCTTCTTCAAGTAGTTTTCTTCCTCTTTCAGGAGTCATTTGGCCCATTTCCTGTTCTATTTCATTATCCAGAGCAACTAACAATTGCTTCTCATTAGAGGTATCCACCTCTCCAGTACTTTCTCTAATTTCTTTTCCCTTTACTTTATACAAAAAGGACATGAATTAAGGAAACTTTATGAAATTATCATCAGATATAAAATCTTTGCAGGCCAATTGTCTTGGATCTTCTTCTAATGGAACTTCCTCATCAGGATCCCTAACAGGTGATACTTGTTTCTCAATCAGTATTTTTGAGAACTACTCAAATGAAACCTCATCACCTTTTGACGACTCTTCATCTTCTATGGATAACACATCAATAGTCTGCCTCTCCCTTGCCTTTTGCTCCATCTCCCCATTGTGGTTATCAATGGCCAATTCTTCATCCTTTTCATCCATGTTTCTAATAAAACCATCCCTCATATATGGGATATTCTCATAATCACCAAGTTTATATTTCTTTCTATCCGAGTAGATATATCCTTCAGGATCAAAGTTCTTCCTAGGAGCACCCAACTTCATATCATATTGGACCAGTTTACTCCATGTGAGCTCCTATCCCTCTCTCCCATTGACAATTAATTCACCAACACATAAGGTTCCAGGCATAAAATCATCCTTGTCATGCGAACCTAAATGCACATGGCTTGAAACCCCCATCTTCCTTATGATCTCTAAATAGTCTATTCTGTCAGACACTGTCTTGGGTAACAATAATGGAGATCCTTCAAAACAATAGACTCTAATCATGGTCCATCAAAAAAGAAATACTAGTCACCCCAGTTGTGTTTAAAGGTCTCAGATCCTCCAAAATTTGCAGGCCTTAGGAATCTTTTTATATTTTCTACGAGTGCAAAATTGCAAGGGTAACCATAAAACCTATATAAATTTTTCACAAATCATTCCTCAAAATGAATAGAACTGGATCTTACAATCTGCAATCCCATATGGAAGTCCATATTTGGACTGGTTGAGGCTTGTCATCATTATCACATTGCCTTATCTTCATCTCCTCGGGCCAAAGACCCTATTCTTGACCATAAAACAACACCATATGCATCAACAAGGAATAATGTGGAAAATGGATCTTGTATGGATCTCTCTGGATAGTTGTGAGCCCTATCTCAAGTTGTCCTACTACAAATGTAGCATAATCAAATTTTCTGGCCTTCAGGGACCGAATGTCTGTTGCAATGATCATAGATTCCACCCTCATGAAATATGAAGTGTTCAACCCTAAATTCTAACCAACTAAGTAGTAGGTATACTTGAAATAATTTTTGAACAGATTTACATGAAGTGCAAGACCTTCCCCTATTTCCAATGGTGCATCATGATTAAACAAGTGAAAGGGAAATCTCCATCCTATGTATGTGGTATCTAACCTCCGATATTCTTCAGACAGATTCTCAAGGATAATGGGATAATCATAAATCCCAGGTAAGTCAAAAACTTCAGAGATTTCTTCTCTAGATATAAAGAAATAGGGCTTTCCATCTCAGTTACAAATTGCCCTCTTTTTGGGATCATAATTTTGTGCTAATAGTTTCAAGAGATCCACATTAACATAAACCTTTGGGAAAACTATTTCCATGGGTTGCAAATTGGCTCAGGCTCTTCACAGATATGGAAGTGGAACATGAATAATTCATAGCCTCTAATGGTTGTGTATATATCTCCTACATCACCATATTTGTCTTCCAACTTCCTTTATGTAGACCTCTTGGGTTTAGGGGTTGAACCAGGCAATTGGTCTAGTAGATCCTGATTTAATTTTCTCTCTTCCACCTGGGTTTCTACACTAGTCTCCTTACTTTCTATTTTTTTCCTTTTTCCCTTTCTTGTTTCTCCTTTTTGCCTCTTCCTAGAAGTGCTAGAACTCTCCATTTCACTGTCAATTCAATGAATTTCTTGAGGAAATCATAGGGAAATCGCTCAGGATACTTACTTGTTGCTTTTACTATCCCTTTCTGCCCACTCCAATGTGGTTTCTCTGTGTCTGCAATCTTGGTGCAAAAATTTCATGGACTGTCTTTCTCAGAGAATGTCGTTCATGCAGCAATAAATGTTCCAATTTATAAATCAATGGGACAGTCTTTTCGAAATTGAATTTCTTTGATGACACGTGACATAGGCTTAACTCCTTTCATCGATGTTTCTAAATTTGGTGCTCTTCTGACAATTTTAGCTGTTGCGGATAAATATGGCACTTTCTATAATTGTTTCCTTTTCAAATCATTTTGGAATAGGTTGTACCAATAGGTAACCATCAGTTCGATTTTGATATTAGGGTTACCTATACCGAACACATCTTGGATGGTGCCTATCGGTGTCACTTTCTTTATCGAGATATAAAAAACTGTCTTTCTGACTTCTCAAGTCATCCCGATGAAGATTCTACTCTTAAATTCGTTGTGAGTTATCCCGATAGAGGTATTCCAACCAAAAGCATGCCATCGGAGTGACTGTTTCGATGTCCATCTTCGTGCCTATTTCGGAGTAATTTATGTCATCGGATCATAAGTGATTTAATATCTCGATCTCATTAGTTATACCAATAAAGATTCCTTTTCCATTGTCCCTTTATTGCCATAGGTTTCTCTAATATTGATTTCTTCAATCATGAATTAACAATCGATATACTTATCTCGATATTGTTCTATTTGTTTGTCGTCGGGATAGTTTTGATGATCAGAACCCTATTGATATTCTATTTCAACTTCATAAGTTATCCCAATGAGGGTTCATAGCACATTCTTTTACATTTTTTACTTTATCGAGATAGCTTGCTCTATTGACATTACATAATGTTGCTACTCCGCCTCTGGTGGTTACTCTGATAAACATTTATATTTTCTATTTGGAATAATTACACTGAAGTAGTGATATCAGGATAATTTGTTCTATCCGGATTACAAAGAATTATTGTTTCATATTTATTAATTATCTAGATGGGTTCTCAAGACCTTATGTTCGGTGATACTATCCCGATATTGGTGTTTAACATCGATTTATCATATCGGAATAGCAATTCTGATGCACGCATGAAATATTGACTAGTGAAGGTTATTTTTCTGATTTCTCTTGGGTCTATCAGGAACTCATGGAGGACTGAGGCACAAGGGAGATAGTTTGTTGGGTTTAATACTAGGTAGAAGAAAACTTATGTAGGTTCAACCTCTTATCATCCTAAATACAAAATCTTGGTGATGACTGACATCTCAGGGATATTAAGTTTTAAATTTTTGGGGTTTCAATAGGATGGAAACTAGAGAGGAAAGGGGTGAATCACCAAATGGGAGAGGATGGTGGTGAAACTGAAAATTCAATTCATACCCACAAATTATGATTTAGAACTATTGAAGAAGTTTCAAAACCTATAACAAAGGGAGAAGATAGTGAAGGAGTGTGTCAAAGAGTTCCACAAGATGATCGTTAGGACTAGATAGAGTGAAGTCAAGAAAGAGAAGGTGGTGTGGTACATTAATGGTCTCAAAAGCAACATTTAAGAGGAATTAAGTCTGGTCCAAATGACCACCATAAAAGAAGCCTACCAATTTTCACTTGTACCTAAGAAAGAGTGGAACCTTCAAAATGAAGGTGAGCACATCAAGCATACCAATGAAATATTATGTTAGAGGATTCAATAAGAACAAAAATATGTTAATCAATAAAAACTCAAAAATCATGTCACTGTTCTCTATCTCCAAGGATCCTTCAAATCAAGGTGGCTCTCAGCTTGGAAGAGCACTTGATCTCTAGGATGACTACCCAAAGAATGATAGATAGTTTGATAAAAGACCTAAATGCTATGCAACTAAGATCTTAGTTAATTATTTTGATATGAAACTAGATAATGATATGTTGCAAGGATAATGATATTGATATGAAGCTAAATTAGCATGAAAATGAGATCAAGATGATACTAAGCTAGCATGGAAATGAAACTAACATGATATGCAACACATAAATTATTCTAAGATTATAATGCTACGAAATGATCTAATTACTATTATCAAAGAGAGGATAAAATGCTTGATGAAATGAAACTATAACTTAGATTCATGAAGACTTGGATGATGATAATGAAGGAAATTAAGCCTAATTATAGAAGAAATGGGCAATTGGAGGGTTAAGATTGAGTAATCTTAACAAGGGTTAGGATTGAATGATCTTCAATCCTTGTTAGGTTTTCAACCCAATCCTAGGTTGACAAGTGTCACCATGAGGAGGCTTGATAGGAGATGCAAAAGGCATTAAATTCTTGAGAAGACATGGTGGTTAATTTGGGAGGTAAGGTTAGGGTTGAGTTACTGGATAATCCTTTTACCCAAAGGATAAACTCTTTTTCAAGAGTTAATGGATAACCATGGTCAAAGAAATGAATGCTTGAAGAAACCCATGGGTTAGATAAGGGTTAAGTTAGAGAGAAAGTCTCTAACCAAGGGTTGAGATTGAATTAACCATTAATGGTTTTTGAAGACTTTGGAGGTTAACTTGTTGGAAAAACAGAGCCTTTAATGGTTTATGAAGACTTTGAGGGTTTGAGAAGTGACTTTTTTTTTCTTAGGAATGTGACAATGTTTAGGATAGGATTAGATTTAATTAAGTGGGATTTAAGAGGTTCTAGAAGAATGATTAGGATGCAAGTGGGAAGTGTAGGAGAATGCAAGTGGGATAAAATAGGATTAAAATAAAATGTTTTATTTCAACTAAAAATGGATGCAACTTGCATTTGCAAGTGGGGGGGTTTATAAATAAATATTGATTTATTTATATTCAAGAAAGGATTTTAATTAAATATAAATTTAATTAAATGTGGAAAGAGGATTTAAACAAATAAATCGAATTTATTCAATTAATAGAAGAAAGAGGAATTAATCAAATGTTGAATTTGATTAATGACTGGATAGAAGAAAAGGAGATATTAATTAAACCTTAATTTAATTAATAGGTATATAAATGATAATTAAACAAATAAATTTCATTTAATTTAGTGTGCAGAAATAGGTGTCTACAATACTAAAGGTAGAAGAAAATTTGCGAGGAGAGAAAATCAAATGTCAAGAAAAAATTAAAGAGTTCCAAAAGAATGTACATAGTGCACCAAGAGGAGTTCTTACACAAAGCAAAATAAGATAAGGAGCCCTTATCGAAGGGGGGGAGAGAAAAACCAGGGAAGACTCATATTACAACTAGAAGAAAAGGGAAGATTATCATCATGATGATTGATACTAGGGCAATGAGATGAGATTTGATTTGGGAACATTTTAGGGAACCTATTTTAAGTGTGGCAAAGTTGGTCGTTGTATCTTTGAATTATATCAATGAAGCACAAGGAAGCCTAGATATTCTAGAGACAAAAATGCCTATGGTAAAGAGGAATGGGGTAGATCATCTAGGTCCATAGTGTTGTCCTTGTTTTTGTTTGCCGTGAAAAAATGATAACCCCTACGAATTTTTATCAAATTCATCCCCTTCTCACTAAGTCAAGTTTTTTAGACATTTTTTGTCATCTCATTTGTCCTCGAATGTGTGTTATTCAATTTTGAAATTCCCTCCTATTTGTTAAAATTTCAAAATTTTAACTTTAAAGTTAAAGTCCCTTGTTTTGGGGTCAAATCAGGTTTTATACCCAATTTTGCACCATTTTTGGTTACTTGGTGTCAAGTCAGAAACCCGACTCTACACCATGTTAATTTATTTTGTTGTAAATTGGGCCTATAAGTCCGACTTACACCATCTTAGACTTTATAGTGCAAATTAGACCTATAGGCCCGATTTACACCATAATGATGCATACTTCTTTTATTTGTGCCTTTCAAGTCATCATTATTTTCGATTCAAGGCATTGTTTCTTCCTCTATGTCTGATTTCCCAAATCAAGGTATGATTTCATTTCCCCTACCTCTTTGAATTTTTACTTTCAAAGTTTTGTATTGTTAAGCTTTTAATTTGTGTTTTTGATTATGTAGTGCCCTAAATAATCTTTGGTATGAATCAGGTTTGGAACCCAACACATACCAAAGATTTCTTTTGGATGTGTATCAGATTTCAAACCCGACCCATACCCTTTTATCTTTTCAAGTTCTATTCTTTTTAATGGTGGATGGCGAGACTGTATGTCCATCATACACCATAGCATGATTTTGATTTAATTTAGGTTTCATACTTCTTTATTTGTGCCTTTCAAGTCATCATTATTTTAGATTCAAGGCATTGTTTCTTCCTCTATGTCTGATTTCCCAAATCAAGGTATGATTTCATTTCCCCTACCTCTTTGAATTTTTAATTTCAAAGTTTTGTATTGTTAAGCTTTTAATTTGTGTTTTTGATTATGCAGTGCCCTAAATAATCTTTGGTATGAATCAGGTTTGGAACCCAACACATACCAAAGATTTCTTTTGGATGTGTATCAGATTTCAAACCCGACCCATACCCTTTTATCTTTTCAAGTTCTATTCTTTTTAATGGTGGATGGCGAGACTGTATGTCCGTCATACACCATAGCATGCTTTTGTGGTGTGTGGCAGGAACATAGCCCCGCCACCCTCATTGGTTTTATTTGTCATTAACTATAGTGTTGGGCGGGGATATTAACCTGATCCCCACCACAACCTTTGACTGTGGTGGTAATCGGTGTTGTATCCCGGACCCAACTTATCCTACCATTCTATGCAAAGTGTTTGGTGGTGGTCGAGGTTACAAACCCGACCATCACCAATGTTATTCACTATGTTTTTTTCTTTGAATGGTATCGATCGGGGTCGTAAGCCCGCCCAACACCATATTTTGTCTTCCCTTTGAATGGTGTCATTTGGGCTTGTACCCCCACCTAACACCCATCACTTGGCTCTTTCAAAGTGTTGATTAGAATTCTAGCTCCGACATGCACTTAAAATATATTTTGATTTTACATCAAAATAAATATAAATCGGGGGTATAACCCTCAATTACACCTTTATGATTTTTCTTTCTTTCTTGGTGTATTTCGGGTATGTAAGTACGATATACACTTGTTTTGGTATTTGCTTTGTATGAAGTGTAAATTAGACTTGTAAGCTCGTTATACACTTGATGTTGATTTAACACTTTTATTAAGTGCAAATCGGACTTATAAGTTTGATTTACACCTAATACGCACTTATAAATTGGTGATTTTTGACCAATTTGTAATTGATCGATGGTTTTATCCTATCAAATGAAGATCCTTATGGATGCTAATTGTCTCAAATGATGATTTTTCTCATGATGCAGTGCAATTCTTCCAAATGATGGAGCCTTCACCTAGCAAGAAATTAGTGAATTTTAAGAAGCAAGAAGTACATATAGTTTTTCCTCCTTCATCTGTATCATCTAATATTTGACATTATTAGAGATAAGGAGATTGGTCATGCAGATCTCAATGAATTCCTGAAAATAGTAAAAGAGCCACCAATATCTTATAAAATGGATCCCACCATCAATAGTGAAATTTATTTAGTGGTGGCCTTTCCTATGTCTACACAAAATCCAGAATTTGTGTTGGCCCTAGCCAATAGGTATGATCCTACCACCAGATCAGTGAGGGATGAGGATGGAAAGAAGACACTCATCAAACTTGATGAGGAATTCTTTGCTACAATATTTAAGTGTTTGCCTATAGATCAATATGTTGATATTGACATGCAATCAGTGGTGGTTTATTTTGATAAAAATTCAGATAAGTGTTTAAGGAATATAAATGATAATTGGCTAAAAACACCTAGGCCTACAATTTCAAGATGGCCTAAGACTCTTCCTCGCAAAGATTTCTTTGAGTTCAATGATCTTATTACTCTTCTCAGTAGAGTAAAAGGCCTCCCAACTTCCAACACTTACTACAAGTGGATGTATTAGTACATTCACATTATTTGGTAGAATAAGAAGAAGATCTACCGAGGAAAGCAGATTGCATATGCTTTATGTGAGCAGTTAACTAAGGTGCCCACCATCTTGAATTTCTATATGACTTCCTACCTTATCTATGCAATCGCCTCGATGAGGCATTTTACACGCTTACCTACCATAGGTGACAGGAGCCAGGTTCTTGTTTACAAGTAGTTCTCCCAGTTGACTCTCAAGGAGAGATTACACTATTTCGAGATAGTCAATTATGCCTTCTTTTCTCATTACATGTGTTTATTTGACAAAGATTTTCAAAACAAAAGTGTTTGATGAAGCTTGGAAGGTGGTGAGTGAATAGTAGGATTATATTTTATTTTAATTCCTCACATTTATATATATTAGGACTAGATGCTTCGATGAAGAACCCTTCATGCTCCCAAGGTATCCATCAAACAAGATCATCCTTATGGAGATGGCTCATCAAATGATATCAATCTATGAGCATCAATCTGGAGCTCATAAGACAGGTCTCAATTTTTCTATTGCTAAAAGGAGATATTCAAGAAATTCTATCTACAAGGCTCGCGCCATGGAGGAGGAGATGAGGAGAGTAACTATGAGATTCTTCAAAGCCAAGAAGTATTTGACTACAGAGACATGAAGAACAAAATAAAGAAGAGTTACACTCATTTCCCTCAAATTGAGGATGTATAGATTGATTTTAGAATAGAAGACGACATTCAAAGACTTTAGTACTGTTATTTGACTGTAGAATAGATTGATAATTTTGATCTTGTCGAGGTTCCTAAGGATCGTGAAGATGATGGAGACATCCTAGATGGACTGCATATGAGAGAAACAAAGTTGTTGGCTTACCTCTTCCTCTCATTCAATGGTATCAAAAGGAGAATACTTCTATAAGGGCCAAGTTCCAAAGGATTCTTGATAATACCACTGATTGGTTAAATCTACATGGTGTTTAGCTTAAGGCTTTCCAAATTGAATCATTTGAAGAAGATGGCGCAGGGCCTAAGTGAATAATTTCTAAATTAAGAACCAAGAACAAACAAGATCGTGCAACTCCTAAAGGTCCTAGATTCATATTCACTGTTGGAAATGGTAAAAATCATGGTGAATCTTTAATTCAAGAGACTCAAGTCCATGATGAAGTTGAAGGAGAAGAAGAAGAAAATGAAAGTGAACAACAACAACAACAACAATGAGATGAACTAGAGAATGAGCAGGAACAAGAGGAAGGAGAATTTGATAAGGAGGGATTACCTCAAATCCCAAGTACTTCCCAGTCTCAAGAGACACAAAAAGGTGTTCCTTCTACATTATGTGATATCACAAGTACTACATTAGTCTTTGTTACTGACACTATTCCTTTGGGTTCCACTATGTCATTTTCATCTCAAGCTTCATAAATTCATGTTATTCCTTCTACTTTCACAAGTGAATCTTCCCTTGATACACCTCATGATAACCTTGATAGTATTTTTCTTCCCAATTTGTCTGAGGTTACTTCTTCCATGTTAGAAGATTTTGAAAATTTCATGTCACAATCCCAAGTTCCTCCATAGGTTTCTACCATCTTAAATCCACCTGCCATTGTTACCATAACTTACTCATTGTTACTACTAGTGTTCAATCATAGTTTTAGCTACATAAGATTTGACTGTTGGAGTATATGAAGATTCATCATTACCACCTTGGTTAGTGTCTAACACTCCCAAGAGGAAAAAGTAGGCCATATCTATAAATAATTTTTATTTCAACCAATTGGTACCTGTTAAGCCCAAGGTCACAAAGAAAGCAAAGATTGTGTCCAAATTGAGAATAGATCAATCAAAGAACATGTTTTTGGAAATGGTTATTCCTCCTCTAGATACAAACTTGGATAAGGTGAAATTTGTTTATAATGTCATTAAAGAATTGATCTTGGAAAAAAAACAAATGATAGAACAATTGAAGATGCTCAAACTTATTTCCAGCATCTTGTGGCAATGTTCAATGAAGAGAAAGTTAAGAAAGATAACTTAAAGAAATAAGTTGATCAGCTCACAGAGGTAATTGAGCCAGTCACTTCTTCTGTGGATGAGAAAGTTGTTAAACAAATTGAATAGGTAAATTCTCATGGAAGAAAAGTTGGTGAATGGATGGATAGACTACTGAGCTAAGGAGCTCATCTCCTATGTTTAGTTGTTACTCTTATAAACAACTTGGAGGAGGTTAAAATTGAAATTGATAAAACTTTAATTTGTTTTCTAATGAATTGGAAGCACATGAGAAGGACTTCAACTCTTGGTTGTAGTTAGAATATTTCCAGTTGGATGTCCTGGTTGACAATGGAGTGATCCCTTCAAAGGATATGTACATTGAGCAAAGAGATGCTCTGGAACATCAAATGAACACAATAGAGATTCTTATCAAAGATTTAAGAAAAGCACAAAAAGAATATAATGATAAAGGGCAAGACATCATCAAGAAGATAACAATTCTTCCTTGCACTTTCCTTGATGAAAACCAGAAGCCTCTTCATGAAGATTTCATCATCAAAGAGTTCCAGGAATTCATGAAGCATGATCAAAATGAAATGTCTACTGACACTTAGTAATTTTCATAGTAGATGTATTTTTGAATAAAACATTGACACCTCAAGTTTCATTTTGTATTTAGCTTTTTATCTTAGGCAATTCACGAGTCCAAAGTCAATTAGGACTCTTCTTTATATTAGGCATATTTTTTCCTAGATTTTCTCAACACGCCTCTCCTATGTATATGAGGTTTCTTATTGCAATTCATATCTATTATCTTTAATCTATATGTCAAAATTGTTGTAGTGAAGTGCAAAAGAGAAACTTTGTGTTCCTATTGTGATTTACAAACTTGATAAAATAAGAAGAAATATTTGGCATCCAAACTTTGTGTTGGATTCACTTGTGGTTTGTGGTGAGAGTTACTTATGTCATTTTCATTATAAATTCTTATTTTACTCAAGTAAAGGTGTGTTGAGAAAATATTGTTAAAGCGTAGAGGAAATTGTTAGTTTGTAAACTTTGTGTCATATCTTGACTATTGTTAATATAATTAAGAAAAAGTGATTGTGATATCATTGTGAAGACTTTGTGCTTCATATTGGCCCTTTAAAGTTAAATTTAGCTGAGATAACTCTAAAGACTTTGTGTTTTATTATGCCGTCTTGGAAAGGAAATCATAACTTGAATACTTTGAGCTTCATATTATCATTTCAAAAAAAAATTATCAAAAGTGAAAAAGCTAAGAAATAGTTAAGACTTTTTGCTTTATCTTGATTTTCTAAATTAACACATTGGGTTACAAAAGAACTTGTAAAAGTGGTTGATGGGACAACAGTGAAATTTAAGACTTTGAGCTTGAGCGCTCTTTCTCGTCCTACAAGAGCGATGGAGGACTTTGCACCTTTATGGACACTTCGCTTCTTTCTTATCAATGTTGCATTATTCTTGCATTCTAAGTTATTTTGTAACAAATAAATTGTAAGAATTATAACTGCTCTTTATTGTAAATTATTTTCTGAAAAGAGAGGAAAAGAATAACATGTATCTTGAAAAAAGAAGATAGGATGATGTACCACCCATGTTTGAATAGGAGTTAAAATTTATATCTTATTAGAATAGAGTAGTGAATCATAGGGGGAGCCTTCCCTAAAAAATTAGGAGAGATTTAATCTCGTGTTGTTGTGGTTGAAACCACAATTTTGGAAACTCTTCCAGCTTGCAAAATTTTCAACCAACACATAGGAAATCTTGAAAAGGGAGAATAATTGGTCATGAGGAGAACCCTATTGTAGACAAAAATCAATGATGATCTAACACAAAGGAGGAACATATTCTAAACAAGTGCAATTTGGGAGGCAAATGTTGTCAGGTTATCATTGATATCAATAGCACAGACAAATTTATCTCAAAAGAGAAGGTGTTGAAGCTAAATTTGAAGAGGGTGAAACACCTGAATTAATATCAAATTTCTTGGATTTATGGTGATCACAAAATACTGGTGAGTGAGAAATGCCTTATCATTTTTTATATCGATTCCTATAAAGATGAATTGTTATGTTATATCATGCTATCATTTCTAGTTGGGGAGACCTTGGCAATGTGATAAAAGAGTCATACATGATGGGAGGAAGAACATATACACTATAACTATGAATATAAATAAGCACACCCTAATTCTCTAAGATGAAGAGTAAAAGAAAGTATTGTGCGATAGTGCAATGATCGGTTTAGTAGATGGGGGGAAGTTTCTAGAAGAATTAAAGCATGAGAACACTTTTTTTGTACTCATTACTGGGATATGCAGCAACAAAGATGTCAAAATAACATGTACAAATGGAGATTACCACAAAAGGAGGTTGCAGACTTGATCAAAGCATATCAAACTATTATGTCAGAGAATAATCTGGAAGGATTTTTACCATTCTAGAGGCTCATACGGGGGACAAGATTTCCTAAAAAAGTAGAATAGTAGATGACATCAGTGGAGAATGTAGAGTTGAGTAGACATGTACATAAATTATTGAAGGGATTGATTTAAGAGATCTCGAGCCCATGTGTGGTACCTATTATCTTAGCACCAAAGAAATATGGAGAATGTAGGATGTGTATTGACTCAAGATCCTTCAACAAGACCAAAACTAAATATCAATTTTCTTTATCGAGGATGGATGACATAATGGAATACTTGAGTGTTATAAATTATCTCACCAAGATTAACCTCAAGAATGGATACCATCATATCATAATCTACGAGGGTGATAAATGAAATATTGCATATAAAACCACTGACAAAGTGTATAAGTGGTTGGTCACGCCTTTTGAAATCACTAACGTACTAAATACATTCATATGGTTGATGAACGAAGTATGAAAGGAGTTCCTATGTAAGTTTCTCATTGTTTATCTAAATGATATTTCAATTTTTAGTAGGACAAGGAAAGAACATATCTAGGACATCAAACAAGTGTTTCACTAGTTAAGAGAGGAGAAGTTGTTAATCAAGCTGAAGAAATGTAATTTCATGAAGATGAAACCGGTTTATTTGGGGATTGTGATCTCTACAGAAGGATTAAAGATGGGTTTGAAGAAGCTGGTACCAATTGTTGAATGGCCTACACTAATAGGTAAGATATTTTCATGATTTGTTGAGTTTTTATCATAATTTCATCAAGAATTTTAGCACCATTTGCACGCTAATGACAAAGATAATGAGGGGAGACAAGAAAATAGTTTAAGTGGGCATTTGGAGAACAAAGGAGTTTTGAATTGTTGAACAAAAAGGTGATGGAGCAATTGGTACTAGCCTTACTAGATTTCAACAAAGTCTTTCAAGTGGATTATGAGACTACTGGTAGTTTTATAGGAATGGTCCTAAGGCAAGAAGGAAGACAATTTATTATTTCAAATATAATTTGAATGATGCAAGGAGAAGGTATTCAGTATATGATCAGGAGTTCTATGTCATAATTCAAGCATTGAAGAAAAGGAAACATTATCTTCTACCAAAGGAGTTTGTATTGTATATAGACCATCAATCCCTCTAGTACTTGAATGGTCAAGGAAAGTTAAACTATAGGCATATGTGGTGGGTAGATCTCATGTAGAGATACACATTTTTCCTAAAGATTCAAATTGAGATTTCAAACCAAGTTACAAATGCATTGGGCAAAAGAACAAACCTAATGATGCAGATGATGATTGTAGAAATGAGATTTAATAAACAAAAAAAATCGTATGAAGATGATCCTGACTTTGTAGAGGCTTGGAAGGAAAGTAGATAATTGATGGTGACTGGCATAAGTAATTGGTTATATTAATTCATCCAAGACAACACGTTGTTCAAAGGATATTAATTGTGTATCGCCATAAGTTCAATATAGGAGAACCCGATCAAGGAGAAACATTCTAGAGAGTTGGCAAAGCATTTTGTTATTCACAAAACTATATCCTTGATGAGTGAGAATTTATTTGGTCTCTAATCTACCATAACTATTTTTAAGTATTTTGATGAGTTCAGGACTTGTCAGGTGGCTAAGGGAGCTAGTCAAAATACCAAGTTGTATCAACCTCTTCCAATTTCAGAAAGGCCTTGGGAGGATATCAGTATGGGTTTTACGTTGGGATTACTAAGAACTCATAGAGGATATGCATCAATATTTTTTTGTAGTGAATCACCTTGCCAAGATGGTGCATGTCATTCCTTGTAACAAGACTAATGTTGTGGTGCATATTGCTAACTTTTTCTCCTAGGAAATAGTGAGGCTACAAGGAGTACCAAAGAGCATTCATTTAGACCTAGATACTAAATTTACTAGATACTTTTGGAGGTTAATATGGAAGAAGATGAAAACAAACTTGAAGTTTAGCTTCGCATTTCACCCACGGATCAATGGACAAACAAAGGCAATAAATAGAATCTTGGGGAACTTTCTCAGATGTTTGGTAGGAAACAAGACTAGGAATTGGGACATGATCTTACCACAAGTAGAGTTTGCATATAGTAAATAAAATGGAGCACTGAAAGGACATTTTTTGAAATCATTACAAAAATGCATCCTAAAGGAGTATCCGAACTTAGAGACATTGGCTCAGAAGATAAGAGGAGTGCAAAGGATAAGGATTTTGTAGAACATACGGTTGCTTTACACAAGGAAGTCAAGCAATATCTAAGGGTTTTAAATAATAAATATAAAGAACATATGGATACTAAGAGGAGGTAAAAAGAGTTTATGGTTGGAGATGAAGTCATGGTGCATCTTCGAAAGGAGAGGTTTCTAGTAGAGACATATAAAAAGTTGAAGATGAAGAGTTTTAGTCCTTACAAGACATTCAAAATTTTGCTTCTGGGAATACTGAATACTTATGAAGAAGAGTTACTGGAAGGCATTGAAATCTCTCCAATATTCAACACCATGGATCTCTACTAGTTTAATGGACCTAACCAAAGAGGATGATACAGAGACATCATTTTAAGACAAATTGTTGTAATTACCACTAGAATAAATTTTGAAAAACTGGACTAGATGCAACACCCGGAACAAAAAGTATAAGGAATATTTGGCCAAGTGCAAGGAAAATTTGATAGAATATGCAACATTGATCTTATAGGTTGAACATGAGGTATTTGTATCACATTTAGAACCTGCAACATGAGGGGTGCACTTTTCAATTAATCTCTGGGGTTTGATGCAAGAGCATCTTAGAGAACCAAAGATTGGACCTAAAAGTGGAAGCATATGAAAAAAAATTAAAAATTTCAAAGCTTATGTAGCATGCCACATAGTGGATATGAGGCTAGACAACCTTCAGATGTGTTTGCACCCATCCACCTCTAATTTTGGACCTTCTTCAAGCATCTAGCATTGACGCACACATTACACTAACAATTGGACTTGGGACCCAAGGGAGGCTGATGTAGATCATTTTTAGTGTTTGTGTATAATATATAAACACCTTGAGAATCTTTGGAGAACATCATCAGTAGTTGGGGAGTAATAGTTGTAGACACCTAAAAATGTCTCATTGATCATGTACTAATTATTTCTCTAATTGATTAATTAATCATATTCTTCTAATTTCATATTTCCTTATCATCTTACTACTTATTCTATTTCCTATTCTATCATCATTTAATCATTTTAATCATTTTCTAATAATTAATTAAATATTTGTTATTTAATTAATTCTTTTTAATTCCCCAATTTAAATAATATTTATTATTTAAATAATTCTATTCTCAATTTCTATCTCTAATCATCTAATCATTAACCCATTTCTAAATATTAATCATATATTTACTATTTAATTAATTATGATTTAATCCTTTAAATTAAATAATCTTTATTATTTAATTAAGTTCCAATTCTAGAATAATTAAATAGTTTCTTTAAATTATTTAATTAGCTAATTAATTCTTCAATTTCCAAATCCCCAAATTCTAATTTCATTTAATTTCATATTCTTCTAAATTCTTCCAAATTCAAATATTCTAAATTCTTCCAAATTCAAATACATGTGCATTATTTCAAAAACCAAATTGAAAATCAAAGTCAAGTTCTAAATATATTCAAATGCTAAATTAAATTAAATAAATTCAATTATTTGAATTAAAATCTCATGCAAAGATTAAATTGAAAATCTAAGTCAAAGTGCAAGCACATGCTAAATTAATTAATTAAATTGACAAGGTTTAAACAAAAACCTTCTACACTTTAAGCTTCCACTTAGCTTAGGCGGGTATACCTTTAGGATCACTCTTTTCAATTGAAGATTAATAGAAGACCAGTGCCAACTTCTGCAAACCCTACAACTTTAAACATAACTAGACATAAAAGAAAGACTCATATTCATTTTTATTGATCATCAAGGTCATGGACATCAACAAGCTATACTAGTGCCTTATTCAGGCTTCAGAGTCATTCGGAATTGGACAAGAACTGACAGAAGAAATTCACATACATGTCATTACATTCATTTAACCAAATCTATATATACCAGACATATATAAACTTTCACCATATGCTAAACCCAGTCATCGAATTCAATTAGAAATCATTGATTACCAATGAAAAAGGATTTAAGTATATCTAATTTCCCTCCTTGAGGGAACAACCTAAACACATTCTCGTAAATTGCTTTGCAAATCATTCAATTAAATAATCCTAAATCATCTAATCAAAATGGTAACCAATCACGCAGATATGAAGACAACAGGAATCCAGACTTGAAATGTTTTGGTCTATATATTAATATTCTCCATCAAATTCTACATAACTCAGAATGATTTTCCAAAAAACCAGAAAAAAACTAAATACATTTTACCAGAGCTTTCTTAAAGAATTCTTGTGATGATTTTCTAAGTAGTCCTGGTATCCATTTATAGAGATATGGATGCGACAAGCTTCGGACTTTCCTAGAAATATTTTGTTATGACCATAATTCCCCCTCAAAAAGGATTACATTGTTTACTAAAGAAAACAAGAGCAAAACCAACTAGTTCACCAGCTGGAGAAAGGCCAAATGACTTCTCAATATTCACGGGACGAGCGCCAGGTGTCCTCAATTCTTTAAAAATCCGATGAGCCTAAAATAAACTATTACAAGAGCTAACTGCTTCCAGTTTCCTTAGGGTTGTCACATGTTGCAGCCTCGGTTGACTCTTCTTGAGCCTCTGCTTCTTGTATCACATATTTATCTTTCCATTCTTTGAATATGTCATCACTAGACAAGGAAAAGTTAACAATTTTCTTCTTCAACTTATTTAATCTTTTCCATGTATTCCTTAACTGCTTGACTTCCTTTCCCAAAAACCCAAAATGTGACTTTATCTTTTCAATCTCCTCAATTGTTTGAATGAACAAAGATGTATCACCTGAATTTATGATGTCATTTATCCATTGTGATAATTTATGGCCTAACTCACCAAGCCACACCTCTTTATCTTTCAACTTGTTGGCACCAATAAAACCCCCAAGAAATAGTTCAAACTTCTGATCAACACACTCTTTTCTATACAAATTTGCTTTTCTTTCTCGATTAACTCTTTCCTCTACCAACCTAGACATACCTTTTACTAACTCATAAGTGTATTTAACAATGGCATCAGCACCTGCCTCTTCATGGGATAAGTACATAAGTTCCAAATCCACCTCCCTAGCAATCCATTTATCCAAAATTGGCTCCAGAATGGCCTTATCCTCCTTCAAAGAATTCAAAAGGTTCACAAATCTATTCATATTTATGTACACAATTGAAGCCCCAACTATATCAACAAATTTCAAAATTGTTCCCCTGATCTTCTCCTCATATTTATTTGCGAAAATGGCCCGAGCCTGCTTTAATTTTTCCATCTCATCTTGGATACTCTCAGTAGATTGAAAACTAGGAGTCACAGGAGAAGGAGGGAATTCAATGATTAGGCTAGTAGGTGGAGGTTTGGCTGGAGAAGAGGCAATCATCAAATTAGAAGATTCACCTTTTTATTGTTGCACTCCTTTCTCACTCTTTAACTTTGCAATTGAATTGTCTTTACAAGCTATCTCAAGTTTGGCTTCATTGTAGGCTTTTAGGATTACCTCCAACTTCACCTGGAGATCAGGATTTTCCTTGGCTTCTTTCTCAGCTACTGCCATACTAAATTTTGCAGATTCTAAAGTTGTACTAGCAGCCTCTACCAATCCTGTGTCCTTCACCCTCTTAACAATCATGCCTCCTAAATAGCTGGATTCTGAGGAGTCTTTCCTCTTTTTGCTTTCCTCTCTTCTTAATGACCACATAACTAAGGCTGCATGGTCATTGCTATAAGTTACTCCTTCCAGAGGCTTTGTCTCTTTTATGACTGCATGAAGAAGTGCATCAGCTATATCCCACTCAGGGAGAATCAAAACTCCAGCTTTTGTAAACATTTTCCTCCCATGCTCAGGGGTAATGGCCTCAAATTCTACTAACATTTTCCTTTTTACATCTGCCTCAGCCACAGATGTATCTTTGTGAGGACATTCCACCTTTCTTTTCTCACACCTTTCTTTGAATTTCTCTAAATTCTTTCTCCAAACAAATTGCAAAAGTGATCTTGTTTTAACAAAATTGTTATCTGCCGAAAAATCATCACTGGCCTTCTTAATGATAGGGTCCAGTTCCTTACCTGCAAACTCTTCAACTGTCAAGTCCATTTTGGCACTTGTTGGTTCTTCTGGCATTCCTTTCTGCATCTCTTCATATGTGTACGCAATTTCTCCAAGACTTCCTAATTGCAACAACTGCTCAGCTACTTCATGCTCATCTCCCATGTGAATTGGGGATTGGGAAGGAGAATATAAGGGCTCATTTGTCTGGACTTCTTTCCCTACCCTTTTCCTTCTTGGAGAGTCTTGGATTTCAATGACATCTTCTAACGGCCTTTTTTCCTTTGAAGTGGAGGGCTCATCCCTTTTGGGCATTAATACATTATACCCTTGTCTTTTGTGCATTACATACTCACCCCGGGGAACCACCTTGGCATAAGCAGGCTTAGCTAAGACAAGTTTAGCCTTCATAGGATCAGCTCTCATTACAACCTCCTTTTTCTCTTTTAAGGTCTGCATTATATCCCCAAAATAAACCACCCAAAACTTCATCTTTTTCTCAAAAGCGGTAAAACTAGCCAAGGGATCATAATTGCTATCAAAATGTTGAATAAAGTCTAGAGTTTTCCTGAATGCTATCCATTTTTCCTTCTTTACTTCTTGCTCCTCTAGATTAAACTCATTCCTTATCAAGTCTTCAGGAAAGTGAAATTGATGGGCCCTACCTACACATCTGACCTTCTTCCTTAACATAACATTGAAGAAGTCCTCTGGATCAGTAAACCTCACAACTACAGTGGAAAACCTATATGGCTAGACAAAATTGACAAAATGTACCCAGCCACCCTTAGTGATTACAAACTGATGTGCTAAGGTAATTGTTGGGAAAATTGTTCCCCTTCCTTTATTTGTCAACTCTCTTTCTTACAGGCCTCCGATTTGTCTTAAGATTTTAGCAATGCCTATCTTCAAAGGAACTTGGTAGGGGAGGAGATAAGGAGTTCCCCTAAAACCATAAACTCTAAAAATAGTAGAGACTGGGTACAAAAATATGTCACCCCAATTGTGCACAATCTTGATATCTTCAGCAAACTCCTTAGGTCTAATGAACTCTAAGAGGGCCTTAGGGATCCTAGGGTTCTCCCAGCAAAGAAGGATTCTAAGCCTGGATGCAAAACATTTATCAAACTTCAAATAACTTGCATCCTCTCTATCCTGAGACAAAATTGTGCTCCATAACTGAACAGGCATATCCTCTCCATCTTTTTCCTTTAGCAAGTCCATCTCATTCGCAAAATATTCAGCACCTTTAAATAAAAACATGTGCATAAGGATGGAATACCACCCAAAAGGTCTATCTACCTTAACATTTTTTTATCCCAATCAAGCCCTCATGAATGGCATCAGTAAGGTAGGGTACAAAATCAAAGCTCATAGCCAGAGATGGATTCAAAATTTGTGCCATCATAAACATGTAGTGGGTCGGCATGGTGGTTTATGCATCTTCCCCAAAAATCTGACACAAAGACTAGTACATTCCTTTAGCCCTCAAAGTAAAGAAATTCAAAGGGAAAGGCTCCATTGTGCTTTGCCCTACTATTATCAATCCCCCTAATTTTGCAAAGAATTCTTTCAATGGACCACTCCTGAGGTGATCCCTCTATGCCTCATAAACCTTCTCAACCAATTCAAAATTAATGGGCTCCAAGTAATTTGAGACCTCACTGAGTCAAAAAACTTATGAATTCATCATCAGTGATTTCAATTAAAACCCTATCATTTATATTCCTTACAGTCTTAGTAATGGGATCATAGTTTTTTGCAATTTGGGTCAATAGATTAGCATCCATGAAAACTCTAGGCACTACAAGCTTCCCGACATCTAATTCCCATATATAGTTCATTGGAGCAGGGGAACTTCACTGACTAAAACCCACTTTGAAAAGTCCTAAACCTGTCATTCTTATCTGGGAATATCTTAGCCAATACCCATTATCACCAATTCTCAGGCGAGGAGATTTAGGCACAAGTTCCTTCATTTTTACTGCACTATTGGTATATTGGGACAATATCTCTAAGAAATCATCACAAATAGCTCTTTCCTAATAGTCTATCTTCCCTTTGAATTCCCTTCGCAGTGCCATCTCAGAATTACTCGTACTTTAATAACAATTCAAACAACCTCTCTGAAAATTCAAGCACATAATAATCAAGTAGTCTATAATTGTAAAACACAGTTGCAAGAAAACTTACTCGCTTCCTGAGAAAATTGACCCTTGCACTTGTTCCTCTACAACATTTCCTTGAATGCTTTCTGTAATTCAAAAACCATAGCTCATGGAGGGATTATAATGGTAAATGAGCATTTATTAGGATCAATTAAGCGACACACTTCAGCAATTAATCTTCATAAATGATTCAAAAATTTGGTTCCAACGGATCAAAAGTGAATTTCTTTGAGTATTTTTTCATTAGTCGTTGATCCGCAATGACTGACGGTCGAACTTCTTTGCATAGCGAATTAGTGACAGTCATGAGATGATACAAAACTAGCACGCTTTTTAACTTACCTGAGCCATGCATTTTAGAATGGGTCCCACCATCTAGTCGCTGGTCTGCGAAGGATAACATTAAGGCAACTTCGCATGGCAAATCAGCGACAACCATCAGATCAATAATCAACCGCTTGATCTTTAAGAACCTTTGAGATTTTAACCGCTACCACTTTATTTTCCACCGTAGCCGTTTGCATTAACTACTGGCTTGAACCATTGCTGCTAGTGGCTTGTCACTGATCCGCGAAAGATAACATTCGGGCAACTTCCCTTTGCAGCATAGCGACCACCCTTGATGGTCTCGGAACATGCAAACCTATTAACAGACTTAAACCACTTTCTTTTCACGGGCCCCACCACTCAGTCACTGATCCGCGAAGGATAACATTCAGGCAACTTCCCTTTGCAGCATAGCGACCACCCTTGATGGTCTCGGAACATGCAAACCTATTAACAGACTTAAACCACTTTCTTTTCACGGGCCCCACCACTCAGTCACTGATCCGCGAAGACTAAAGGTCATGCAACTTCACTTAGCGACTCAGCGAAAGCCATGAGATTTGATCCAAATCGCTCGACCTTTAAGAGTCACAAACACTTAGCCACCAACCATACACTGTGTGCCTTAACCACTTGTTGTAATCGCTTGTTGTTAGTGGCTTGTCGTTGATCTGCGAAGGGTAATGTTCAGGAAACTTTGCATAGCGGATCAGCAACAACCGTCGATGCACCAAAAACTTATCTGCACATTAACACACTAAGAACGCTTCCTAAGAGTGGGTCCCACCATCTAGTCGCTAGTTCGCGAAGGATAACATTTGGGCACTTTTGCATAGCTGATCAGCAATAGTCGATGGATCAACAATCAACCGCTCGTTCTTTAAGAACCTTATTCGAGAATTTAAAGGAGAGAAAACTTAGGAATAACTACAAAATTAAAACATTAGAACCCGCCCAAGCCTAGACCTAAAAGGGGCCTCCTCCTTTAACGACGCCCCAACCCTTCCACTTAAGTGGAAAAAGGTAATGAGCAAAAAGAAAAGAAACATTCGCATACTGAAAATTTTGAAATTACAAAACCCTAAACCCTCATAAACCGCAACACTTGGACAAGAAAACAAATTTTGAACCTTGACAGACCTCTTTAGGGATTGAAGGCAAAACTCGCAATTTATTTTAAAACACTGACAATAGCGGCTCTTACTAGGGATGGTTGGATGCGAGACCAACACAAGAACTCAGAAACTCTGGAAAGCAGACCAAAACAAAAACCCAAAAGAACGGAAAGCAAACCTAATATATATAGCACCTAAAACTATTATGCATGGACAAGTCAAGAGAAGTAATACTTCAGGAATTGTCCATGCACTGGAAATTCCTATACTTCACCATTCATTCTCTTCAAGAAATATGAATCCTTTCCATTAACATCCACAACAATAAAAGGGCCTATCCATAGTGATTCAATTTTTTTGTACTTACCCTTGTCTTGTCCTATAGCGTTCCATTGAAGGACCATATCATCAACCTGGAACTTCCTATATGTAGTTCTTTTATAAAATAGATATTTTGATTGCAGTTGGATTTTTAAATTCCTCTTATGAGCTATAGCTCTCATTTCTTCCAATTCCACCATCTGAACCATTCTATCCTCCATAAGTTTTGATAATTCCAACTCTTCATCTTGCAAAAACTTATACACAGGGAGGAAATTATTTACCGGTACCCTAGTCTGTGTCCCATAGACCAATTCAAATGGAGATACATGAATAGCCTTCTTCACAATAATCCTATCTGTCCACAAAGCCAATTTAAGCTTTTGATCCCAAGATCTTTTGTTTTGCTAAAGAATCCTTTTAATAATATTCAGGAGACTCTTGTTATTGGATTCTACTTGGCCATTGCCTTGTGGGTGATATGGTGAGGAATATGACATAGTGATTCCATAACTTGCACAAAATTCTGTGAATTCCTCTAACCTAAAACACATAGCATTATCCATTATTATTTTTATAGGCACTCCAAATCTTGTTATTACATTATCCATTAGACACTCGATAACAATCTTACTAGTAGCCCTTTTAGTAGGTATGGCCTCAATCCACTTTGTGAAGTAATCTGTAGCCACCATGATCCATCTATGACCTCTGGCTGATTTTTCAGCTATCTCTCCGATATAATCAATGCCCCATTGGACAAAAGGGGCTTCCACTGTAACAGGGTTAAGAGGTAAAGCTCCTTCATATTTCAATTTAGAGGAAAAATTCTGGCAAGGATCACATCTCTGAACATATTAATGGGCATCCTTGAACAAAGTGGGCCAATAATATCCTACCCTGATTATTTTGCCAGTTGTGGTCTTGACTAAATAGTGACCTCCACACACTCCATTGTGCATCTCTGTTAGCATGCTTTTAGCCTGGGAATCATCTAGGCACATCAATAATGCTCCATCTTTGTTTCACCAGTATAAGTCTCCTTGAATAAGAACATATTTTTGAGACTTCAATTTCAATGTCCTTTTCTGATTTTGAGTCATTTCTTCTGGAAAAGTTGCATCCCTTAGAAAATGCACTATTTTTGAATACCAAGGCTGCAACTCAATACTAGTAACTAGGACTTGCTCAGTTTCAACATTATTAACATCAATAGTAACCAAATTTGACTCAGCCATCAATTTAGCAAGGCCTAGTCCTCTTACCAGTTTGGTGATCTTGATCTCCAAGTCAAACTCTTGTATCCTAGTTATCCACCTGCACCTCTTACCAATAACCTCGGACTGAGACAGAATATCCTTGACAATTGCATGTGGAACATAAGAAATTATTCTTTCATTCACAAGATAAGGCCTAAATGCTTTAAGAACTTTGACTAAAGCATATGCCTTCTTCTCCATAATTTCATATTTCAACTCAGCAGCCTATAAAGATTTGCTATAAAAGGCAATTAGATGTTCATACCCCTCATCATCTTGCTGAAGTAAAACTATTGCTACTGTGTGATAGGAAGCAAAAGAGAAGAGTGGGAAGGGCTTACTATAATCAGGAGATTTCAACACCGGTGCTTCTTGGATAGCCCTTTTAATCTTGTAAAAAGCTTGTGCAGCTTCCTCATCCCAAGAGAACTTTGCATCTTTTTTAAGCAGCTTAACAATGGGTTTAACAACCTCAACGAAGTTAGCTATAAACCTCCTAACAAAAGTTATCTTACCCAAAAAAGACTGAATCCCTTTAACATTTTTTGGTTGAGGCACATTATTAATAGCTTCAATCCTTTTTGGGTCTATTCTGGAAACAATATGCCCTAACAATTTTCCTTCAGTCACAGCAAAGTGACACTTTTTTGGATTCAAAGATACACTAAATTCCAAAGCCTTGCGAAAAACTTTTTCCAAATGACCACAGTGATCATCCACTTTCTTGGAGAAACATGTTAAATCATCCTAATAAACAACCATTACGATGTTGATGAATTCCTTAAAAGCTACATCCATAGCCCTCTGAAACATTGCACTAGCATTCTTCAGACCAAATGGCATTCTCACATACACATAAGTTCCCCAATGGGTAGTAAAAGTCATTTTAAATTGCTCAAACTCTTTTACTAACACCTGATTATAACCTGAGAACCCATCCATCATTGACAATAAATCACATCCAGTTACCCTTTGTAACATAGCCTCCATATTTGGGGAAGAATAATTGTCTTTCAAAGAGGCAACATTCAAATTTCTAGAATCTACACAAAGCCTTATGTCTCTATTCTTTTTTTTGACAAGGACTAAATTGGACACCCATGAAGAATGTCTTATAGGCTTGATAATCCCCCCTTCTCTCAGTTTGGTTAATTCATGTTGCATCTTGGTCTCTAAAAGGGAGTTAATTGGTCTTTGCTTCTATCGAAAAGGCTTAGCATCTGGATGCAGAGGTACTTCATGCTAAAATTAGTCTTGTCTATATGCCTTCAGACCCTCATAGGACCAAGCAAAAACATGTTTATACTTTCTTAACAGATTAATGAGGTTAGTCTTGATATGGGGAGACAAGTTCTTCCCTATATATACCAACTTAGGGGATGACTCTGTCCCTAAATTTACCTCTTCCAATTCTTCCAATTTAGTAGATGACTTTTGGTGCAAATGACCATCATTATAACTAAAGATACCCTCTAATTCTACCAATCCTTTAGGTATCTCATAAAATTCTAAATGAGCCATGTCCTTTCCAAAAATTGTTTCTCTTCTATCTACTACTTCCACCAATGCATTACAATCAATTTTTTGTCCTTCATACTCATCAATGCATTGTACAAACCTGAGTATATCATCATCATCTTTAAACACCTGCCAATTATACACGTTATCTCGGATAGCAGGTCTAGCTTTTACTTCAACTATTGATACACCAGTTAATGTCACATCCTCATTTTTTAATGCAACATTGGCCAAAAAATCTGCAATGATGTTCTTTGATCTTTCAATCCAATCAATAGAAAATGTATTAAAATGCTCAATTACATCCCAGACAACATGTTTATATCTTTTCAACCAATCATTTTTGGATGCATGTCTGGACCTTATATGGGATACTACTAACTATGAATCCCCAAAGACTCTTAATAATTGAATTCCATGCTTCTTAGAAATTTGTAGCCCCAATAATAAGGCCTCATATTCAGCTGTGTTATTTGTACACTGAAAAGCCAGTAGAAAAGAGTATTTGAAAGTTATACATGATGGGGAAACGAACAATACTCCTACTCTAGACCCTTCTTTAGAGCATGCTCCATCAAAGTACATGCACCACAAGCCTTCCTATTGATATTTCAATTCACTAACAATGGGATCAGTATTTTTTAATTGAGGCTGA
Organism: Cryptomeria japonica; assembly: GCF_030272615.1. Lineage (NCBI taxonomy): Eukaryota > Viridiplantae > Streptophyta > Pinopsida > Cupressales > Cupressaceae > Cryptomeria > Cryptomeria japonica. The sequence goes on from NC_081410.1 coordinate 504,560,232, forward strand.
ATGGGTTCCACTCTTAAAATATCAAGGTCTACATCAATAATGCAATTGAGCATGCTAGGATCTACTTTCTCAATAACCCTTGGGGCACGTGGTTCCCTATACAGCTTAACCTGATTTCCATTCACTGGGATGGTTGCATATGAAAGATCTAATTGAACATTTCCCCCAACTGCTGCAGCCCATTGTCTGGATAACAACATTCCATAATGAGGTTTAGTTTCAGTCACTATAACATCCATCTTGTAGGTGGCTTCAGGGAATCCTGCTATTTTTACCTCTACATCCTTCATTGTACCTACCATAGGTACTTCTCTATTTTCCATGGCATATAATTTCCCATACAAAGTACTCACTGACAGTCCCAATTCCTTCATGACACCATATGGCATCACATTTGCAGCAGCCCCAGAGTCTATCATACAATTTTTAATTAGCCTATTATTGACTATTAAAGTTACATAAAAAGGATCAACCTGGGAAGGTTCTTAATTAATTGTTGTTCCAACATATATTTCTGGAATTTGTTTCTCTTGATCTTTTTCATCGTTCTTGGTACCTATAGGTAAAGATGCATTGTTGTCTGATATACTAGAAATTAAAGAAAGAGCAGCTTCTCTGTGCTCATTTATTTTCAATAGTTATACCAATGGCACTGTAACTTTCATTTGGGTCAAATCCTGAGTCATATCAAATGTAGAGCTAAAAATTGACTCAGTATGGGTTTTAACCTTTTCTATTTTTGGCTGATTTGCCTTTTTAGCTGCAGCGGTCCCTAGTGAATTACCAGTAGTTCAGTTCTCTGCATTATTTCCCAAATCTTTGGATTGGTCCTCTTTTGCATGGTCGTCTTGGGGTAAAGTGTTATTGCTTGCCATCTTTTTCTGAGACACTTCTTACATAAACATAGAACCAGGCTTACCCTGATCTCCATCCCTTTTGTTGCTTCTCAAATTGTAGTTATGTTTGGCTTTAGCAATAGCAGCTTTGGTGAGATTTTTTACTTCTTCTTCACTAGGCCTTCTAAGATGGACTTCTTCATCCTCAATTGTTACCATATTCAAAGTGGGGTGTCTATCAATTGTTAGCTACCCATGATAGCTTTCATTATGGCTCAATGTATCATACCCACTTGCTTCACTTTGTGAAGACTCGTCATCACTTTCAACAATAGCCTCAAACATATTGACAACAGGCCTATCCTCATTCTGATATCTCAATTCACCATCACCCCTCATAGATTCATTTAACGCTTGAGCCACAACACACTAGTAAGGAGAATGTGGCCCATCACATGATGTACACCAAGGAGTGTTTTCCATATTATGCACATTTCCACCTTTCAAGGGCTCAGGTGTATCTTGATTATGTGTGTTTTTTGGCTTATCTTGCATAGGTTTACCATCCTTCCAAGTGGTGTTATATGGCATGTCATGTAACCTAGGAGGCCCATCTTTCCAATTGTAATGAGGTTTGTCATTTTTACTCACCTTGGCAGTAAGATCTTTCATGGCAGTCATAAGCTTCTCAATTTTATCCTCTTCCTTAGAAACTTTATTTGGTTGTGGCTTTGACTCTTGCCACAATCTAAAATCAGTCCTCCTTCCCACCTTTCATGATGCTTTCCTATTACTTTCTGCATTTATAGCAATTCTAAAAGCATCTCTTAAACTATGTAGGTCTTTATCCCTGAGGATATAAGCCATTTTGGGGTCAAATGCATTATAGTAAGTAGTTAAACACGCATTTTCATCTAATCTCATTATTTGAAAAAGCTTATGCATTGCCTTCTGAAACCTTACATTGAAATTTGTGACAGCCTCATTATCAGACTTCCTATTTGTGTGGGAGAAAAAGTGACACTAAGCAAACATGCCCTAATCTCACTTTCAACCACACACTTGTGGAATATGAAAGAGCCTAGAGGTATCACACAATTGGCTACTTCTTCTTGTGGAAGAGAGAGCCACGGGCTACCTATTAGGATTTCTATTCCTTTGTTGCAATTGAAAGATGAAATGATGCAAGTTCAATTCCTAACCCCAAAATGCAAGTATGAACTAATGACAAGATTGCAGAATTGAACTTAAACAATGGAAAGCTATAAACACAAGGACAAGACAAGAATGTAAATGCATACCTGGAGTCAAAATCTGAGTGAAAATGTTCGGGACGGGGGCGCGGGCGCCACTGTCCTAATTCTGCCCCTGAAACTGCTCCGGAAACTGTTGTTTTGCACTCTGGAAAAGCTGTCAAAAATGCTGAAAATGCTGTCTGTCAGGAGGACCAGGGCGCCCAGCGCCCCTGTCCCAGGGACCAAGGCACCCAGCGCCCCTGTCTTGGCAGGACCAGGGCGCCCAATGCCCCTGTCCTAGTCTTTTGCTCTGCAATTTGGTGTGGAGTGCTATCTTGACCTGCTTTTCCCGGATCTGTCACCTGCGACGTCGTCCGAGTCCCGAAACCTGCACTTATATCTGAAAAGGGTATGGGCGGCTATATAGGGTTTTTCCTTAGTCAAACCCCCACTTCGGTGATTTCCACCTCCATGAATAGCCAATTTGTATTGTAAAATGTATTGTGTGTGCAGACCTAGTGTGTGTGCAAGGTCCTTAAATGCAAGAAAGCAAACTAGAGCAACCTAGAAAGTAAACCCTAATTGCTTGTAAATGATAATGTAAATGCTCTAAATCAAGATGCAAAGTGATCTAAAGCATGAATAAAGGATATATTGAAGCTTATGCAAAGACATGAAAACAACATGAAATCATACCCAACCCTTAAGGGAGGAGTACAAGCCAATCTTCAGTTGGTAATCTCCTATTGTTCTTCAATGTCTCCCAAGCCCTAAATGAATGAAATTGATGAATTCTTGATGGATGGATGTTGAATGTTATTGAAGTCTTCAAAGATCTGCTCTTTCGCTGCATAGAAGGTCCTCGAAAGCCAAAATTCGGAACCATTCAAATGAAGAAAGAGAGCTCTTATGTATGAAACCCTAGGTCTTAATTTTGACTTTTGGCCGACCTAGAGATTGAATATCCCGCCAATTTCTTGGGGTTAAGCTTTATTTTATGATTGGATCGCGCTCCTAAAATTTCAGGAAAAATGTCTGGGACCATGTGCACGCCGGGCGCCATGGTCCCGACAACTTTTCACCAAATTTTCAGGGCCGTCGGATATGATGATTTTAGAGCGAATCCCGAAGTTACAGGTGATTTCGAGATGTTTTGACCCCCAAAATCAAGCCCCCAAGTTCAAAATAGGACCCAATTAGGTTTTTTGATTAAATGATGTATAGGAGGAATAAAATGAAAAGGGCACACTTTAATGAGAGAGCCCAACTTTATGATGTGGGAGATGATAAAATAGAACCCTAGACCTAATTAATTTAATTAATTAAGTGCTAAAGGGGAAATGCAATGCAAAATGCAAAATGCGCCAAGGCGGGTGCTAAACTAGGTGTGAAATTGTACCACCCTAGCAAGTGCGTACAATTTACGACGCTACACTATTGTTAAATTCATTGAGCATAAAACTCACATTTGTCTTATCACCATATTTCTCTTGGAAGTAGATCTTAAAACCTTCCCAAGAATTGATGCTATTATTAGGTAAACCTTTGTACCAATCCCTTGCATCATCCACCAAAGACTTCACAAACAATTTCATGATCACATCTTCAATGGCAATCTCATAATAATTTACCATGTCACCAAAAGACTTTAAGTGTTCCTCTGCACTTATGGCATTATTTCCAGCAAATTTCTAAAGCTTGTCCCTCATTTCAATAGGAACATGGTTTGGGTAGCCTGGTATTCCATCAAAGAAGAGTTGCCTATACAATTCCACATTAATGGGTCTTCTTTGGAACTGGTTACCAGTAGGATTATTACCAATTTTCATTCTCATATTAGATCCACAAGTTCGAGGGACTTGGTTATTCTGATTAGTAATAGGAATTTGATTTACTAGGACAATATCACAAAAAGGGGCAGAATTGTTTTGACTAGTAGGGGCATGCTGATTCTGAATTGGAACAATATTTATAGGTATGGTTGACTGAATTTTAACTGCAGGATGTGAGACATATTGAGGTGGTGGCTTACTTGGATCTATTGAAGGAAATATTATGGGAGGAGCCTTTAAGTAATCAATTTTTCTTTTAACTTCTTTATTGGTTGCTTCTAATTTATCTCTTTCCAATTCCCTTTGAAGATCTTCCCTTTATCTTCTCATTCTTTCTATTTCTATTTCATGTGAAGATAATCTATGAGATATCTCTTCTGCTATTTTAGACCCAGATCTAGTCTCCATGACCATCTATTTCCCTTTGTCAATAGTATTTATTGTAGGTTGTGGTTCACTATGAACCTCTCTACTAGCTTGCACAATAATTTTATGTGTAGGATTGGTCCTAACAGTCAGATTTTCCCTAATAATCAAGCCTTCTTCCTCACTATTGGGTTTTAATTGGGTAAATAGTTCAAGATCTGTGATCTACTTTTACAACCTATCTCTCTCAATCTGTTTAGCCTTAATCTCATTTTCTTTATTCATTTCCTTCTGTGTTCTTAAAGAGATCAGTTGATGAACTCTTCTATTAAGAACCTCAATAACCTGGGATACTTCATTTGGATCTGGAAAAATCTCTTCTGAATCTGATACATGGACTTGATCAATATCAATCAAACTAATATTTCCATCTATAGTTCGTGGTAAAGAATCCATCATAACATTAGAACTAATCCTATCTTTTCCAGAAATACCAGTATGAGATACTTTATGATGCAAAGTTTGGACATCCTCACTATGGCCAAATAGACCCGTATGAAAAACCCATAATGTCTTTCTCAGATTCACGAGAAGAAGTATTGGAATTTTCATATATGGGTTTTTCAGAAGACTTACCCGTGTGATTACTCTTTTGTATTCATGCAGTGTTAACTGGTTCATGTGTAGCTATTCTCCTTTGACCTTTTTGGGCTTGTTCAGGCAATCCCTCTTGCGATCTCTCTTGAGGATTCCTCCTCATGTAAGACCTCGTATTTTTCTCTTTCTGCATTATATGTGCTTCCTTAAAATGAATTATGCTTTGTTAAGAACACTGGTTGTTTTTTATCAGAGTCGCCACCCAAATTGGAAAATTAAGAAATTATTAAGCTCGGCAAATCATTCACAGGAGATAACAGAATGGGAACATAATCTTTAAAGAGAAAAATGATAAAATGCACGGATAAAGAAACTTGTTACGAGGACACGGGTATACACAAATTTGAACAAACTTCAGGCAATACAAAGCAATCTGCAATATAGATTTACACTATGACTCTCCCTAGTAGAGTCGTCATTTTTGTTGGTCTCAATTTTTGATTGCTTTGTTTTCTCTACTAGAATTTCAAACCTTTGTCGCTTATGGAGAGAACAACAGGAAATAGAAACAAAAGACAACAATTGACAAGGTTTAAACAGAAACCTTCTACACTTTAATCTTCCACTTAGCTTAGGCAGGTATACCTTTAGCATCACTCTTTGCAAATGAAGATTTATAGAAGACCAGTGCCAACTTCTGCAAACCCTACAACTTTAAACATAACTGGACATAAAAGAAAGACTTGTATTCATTTTCATTGATCATCAATATGGTCATGAACTTCAACAAGCTATACCAGTGCCTTATTCGGTCTTCAGAGTCATTCAGAATTGGACAAGAACTGACAGAAGAAATTCACATGCATGCCATTACATTCATTTAACCAAATCTATATATGCCTGACATATATAAACTCTCACCATCTGTTAAGCCCAGTCATCAAATTTAAGTAGACATCACTGATTACCAACGAAAAAGGATTTAAGTATATCTAATTTCCCTCCTTGAGGGAACAACCTAAACACATTCTCGTAAATTGCTTCACAAATAATTCAATTAAACAATCCTAAATAATCTAATCAAAATGGTAACCAATCACGCAGATATGAACGCAACATAAATCAAGACTTGAAATGTTCTGGTATGTATATTAATATTCTCCATCAAATTCTACATAAATCAAAATGATTTTCCAAAAAAATAGAAAAAACCTAAATATATTATGCCAGAGCTTTCTTACAAAATTCTTGTGACGACTTTAGAAGTAGTCTTGGTATCCATTTACAGAGATATGGATGCAACAAGCTTCAGACTTTCCTAGAAATATTTTGTTATAACCATAATTCCCCCTCAAAAAGGGTTACATTGTTTACTAAAGAAAACATAAGAAAAACCAACTAGTTAACTAGCTGGAGAAAGGCCAAATGACTTCTCAATATTCACAGGTCAAGCGCCAGGTGTCCTCAATTCTTCAAAAATCCAATTAATCTAAAATAAATTGTTACAAGAGTTAACTACTTCCTATTTCCTGAGGGTTGTCACATGTTGCAGCGTCGGTTGACTCTTCTTGAGCCTCTGCTTCTTGTATCACATATTTATCTTTCCATTCTTTGAATATGTCATCACTAGGCTAGGAAAAGTTAACAATTTTCTTCTTCAACTTATTTAATGTTTTCCATGTATTCCTTAACTGCTTAACTTCCTTTTCCAAAAACCCAAAATGTGACTTTATCTTTTCAATCTCCTCAATTGTTTGAATGAACAAAGATGTATCATCTGAATTTATGATGTCATTTATCCATTGTGATAATTTATGGCCTAACTCACCAAGCCACACCTCTTTATCTTTCAACTTGTTGGCGCTGATAAAACCCCCAGGAAATAGTTCAAACTTCTGATTAGCACACTCTTTTCTATACGGATTTGCTTTTCTTTCTAGATTAACTCTTTCCTCTGCCAAATTAGACATAACTTTTACCAACTCGTAAGTGGATTTAATAGTGGCATCAGCACCTGCCTCTTCATGGGATAAGTACATTAGTTCCAAATCCACCTCCCTAGCAATCCATTTATCCAAAATTGGCTCCAGAAAGGCCTTATCCTCCTTCAAAGAATTAAAAAGGTTCACAACTCTGTTCATATGTATGTACACAATTGAAGCCCCAACTGTATCAGCAAATTTCAAAATTACTCCCCTGATCTTCTCCTCATATTTATTTGCGAAAATGGCCTGAGCCTGCTTTAATTTTTCCATCTCATCTTGGATATTCTCATTAGATTGAAAACAATGAGTCACAGAAGGAGGGAATTCAATGATTGGGCTAGTAGGTGGAGGTCTAGCTGGAGAAGAGGCAATCATCAAATTAGAAGATTCATCTTTTTGATGTTGCCCTCCTATCTGGCTCTTTAACTTGCAATTGTATTATCTTTACAAGCTATTTCAAGTTCGGCTTCATTGTAGGATTTTAGGATTACCTCCAAATTCACCTAGAGATCACCCTTTTCCTTGGCTTCTTTCTCAGCCACTGCCATACTGAATTTTGCAGATTCTAAAGTTGTACTAGCAGCCTCTACCAATCCTGTGTCCTTCACCCTCTTAACAATCATGCCTCATGAATAGCTGGATTCTGAGGAGTCTTTCCTCTTTTTGCTTTCCTTTCTTCTTAATGACCGCATAACCAAGGTTGAATGGTCATTTCTATAAGTTACTCCTTCCAGAGGCTTTGCCTCTTTTCTGACTGCATCAAAAATCAGTGCATCAGCTATATCCCACTAAGGGAGAATCAAAACTCTAGCTTTTGCAATCATTTTCCTCCCCTACTCAGGGGTAATGGCCTCAAATTCTACTAACATTTCCTTATTTACATCTGCCTCAACCACAGATGTATGTTTGTGACAACATTCCACCTTTATTTTCTCACACCTTTATTTGAATTGCTCTAAATTCTTTCTCCAAATAAATTGCAAAAATGATCCTGTTTTAACAAAATTATTATTTGTCAAAAACTCATCATTGGCTTGCTAAATGACAGGGTCCACTTCCTTACTTGGAAACTCTTCAACCGTCAAGTCCATTTTGGCACTTGCTAGTTCTTCTGGCATTCCTTCCTGCATCTCTTCATATGTGCAGGCAATTTCTCCAAGACTTCCTAATTGCAACAACTGCTCAGCTACTTCATGCTCATCTCCCATGTGAATTGGGGATTGGGAAGGATAATATAAGGGCTCATTTGTCTGGACTTCTTTCCCTACCCTTTTCCTTTTTGGAGAGTCTTGGATTTCAATGACATCTTCTAGTAGCCTTTTTCCCTTTGAAGTGGAGGGCTCATCCCTTTTGGGCATTAATACATTATACCCTTCCTTTTTGTGCATTACATACTCACCCAGGGGAACCACCTTGGCATAAGCAGGCTTAGATAAAACAAGTTTAGCCTTCTCAGGATCAACTCTCATTACAACCTCCTTTTTCTCTTTTAAGTTCTACATTAGATCCCCAAAATAAAATACCAAAAACTTAATCTTTTCCTCAAAAGGGGTAAAAAAGCCAAGGGATCATAATTGGTATCAAAATAATGAATAAAGTCTAGAGTTTTCCTGAATGCTATCCATTTTTCCTTCTTTACTTCTTGTTCCTCTAAATTAAACTCATTCCTTATCAAGTCTTTAGGAAAGTGAAATTGATGGGCCCTACCTGCACATCTGACCTTCTTCCTAAACATACCATTGAATAAATCCTCTGGATCAGCAAACCTCACAACTATAGTGGATAACCTGTATGACTGGAGAAAATTGTCAAAATGTACCCACCCAACCCTTAGTGATTACAAACTGATGTGCTAAGGTAATTGTTGGGAAAATTGTTCCCCTTCCTTTATTTGTCAACTGTGTTTCTTGTAGGCCTCCAATTTGTCTTAAGATTTCAGCAATGCCTATCTTCAAAGGGACTTGGTAGGGGAGGAGATAAGGAGTTCCCCTAAAACCATAAACTCTAAAAATAGTAGAGACTTGGTACAAAAATGTGTCACCCCAATTGTGCACAATCTTGATATCTTCAGTGAACTCCTTAGGTCTAATGAATTCTAAGAGGGCCTTAGGGATCCTAGGGTTCTCCCAGCATAGAAGGATTCTAATCCTCGATGCAAAATATTTATCAAACTTCAAATAACTCGCATCCTCTCTGTCCCAAGACAAAATTGTGCTCCATACTTGAATAGGCATATCCTCTCCATCTTGTTCCTTTAGCAAGTCCATCTCATTTGCAAAATATTCAGCACCTTTAAATAAAAACATGTGCATAAGGATGGAATACCACCCAAAAGGTTTATCTACCTTAACATTTTTTATCCCAATCAGGCCCTCATGAATGGTATCAGTAAGGTAGGGTGCAAAATCAAAGCTCACAGCCAAAGATGGATTCAAAATCTGTGCCATCATAAACATGTAGTGGGTCGACATAGTGGTTTCTGCATCTTCCCCAAAAATCTGACACAAAGACCAGTACATTCCTTTAGCCCTCAAAATAAAGAAATTCAAAGGGAAAGCCTCCATTAAGCTTGGGCCTACTAATATCAATCCCCCTATTTTTGCAAAGAATTCTTTCAATGGACCACTCCTAAGGTGATCCCTCTGTGCCTCATAAACCTTCTCAAGCAATTCAAAATTAATGGGCTCCAAGTAATTTGAGACCTCACTGAGTCGGAAAACTTCAGAATTCATCATCAGTGATTTTAATTAAAACCCTGCCATTTATATTCCTTATAGTCTTAGTAATGGGATCATAGTTTTTTTCAATTTGGGTCAATAGATCAACATCCATGAAAACTCCAGGCACTACAAGCTTCCAGACATCTAATTCCCATATATAGTTCATTGGAGCAGAACAAATTCGCTGACTAAAACCCACTTTGAAAAGTCCTAAACCTATCATTCCTATCTGGGCATCTCTCAGCCAATACCTCTTATCATACAAACCATCACCAATTCTCAGGCGGGGAGATTTAGGCACAAGTTCCTTCATTTTTACTGTACTATTGGTAGATTGGGACAATTTCTCTAAGAAATCGTCACAAATAGCTCTTTCCTGATAGTCTACCTTCCCTCTAAATTCCCTTCACGGTGCCATGTTAGAATTACCCATACTTTAATAACAATTCAAACAACCTCTCTGAAAATTCAAGCACTCAATAATCAAGTAGTCTGTAATTGTAAAACATAGTTGCAAGAAAACTTACTCGCTGCTTGAGAAAATTGACCCTCACACTTGTTCCTCTGCAACATTTCCTTGAATGATTTCTGTAATTCAAAAACCATAGCTCATGGAGGGATTATAATGGAAACTGAGCATTTATTAGTATCAATTAAGTGACACACTTCAGCAATTAATCTTCATAAATGATTCAAAAATTTGGCTCCAACGGATCAGAAGAGAATTTCTCTGAGTATTTTTTCATTAGTCATTTTTCCTCTATGACTAACCATCAAGCTTCTCCTCATAGCGAGTTAGCGACAGCCGTGAGATGATACAAAACTAGCATACCTTTTAACTTACCTAAGCCATGCATTTTAGAACGAGTCCCACCATCTAGTCGCTGGTCTGTGAAGGATAACATTTGTTAGGTCCTAGAGACAACTGAGAGGGGGGGGTGAATCAATTGTCTAATAAATTCAAACCAAAAACTAATTAACCAACTTAATGCTTAATACTAGTAAACGAGTTAAGTATGTCGGTAGACAGTGTTAACAGTAAATTGCTATACCGATAAGGATTAATGCATGAAACATTAACGTAAAATCATCCACAACACATGACACCAATATTTGTACGTGGAAACCCTGTAAGGGGAAAAACCATGGTGGGAAACCTTACCCACAATCAGATGATACTACTACAGATAGTAAGTGTACATAAATGGGGTCTACACATGCAGCAAGGCCAACAGCCTAGAGCTCACTGCTCAATCACAAAATGGGAGTCACACTGACTACAGTTGGATGGTTAAATCCAATAAGAATGTATGCACAAAATAGCATCTTCATATGTTGGATTCAGTACTGGTGTAATGCTGATATGCTTCTACAAAAACCTAACATCACCTTCAAATGATGTCTTCGTGTATATCCCTTCTTGATCTCGCATATACCTTCACTTAAATCTTTTTCGCATTCCACACTTGATCTTACAAATAAGATCTTACATTTATACCATACCCTAAGACCAATTTTAGTAGGTTGGCTCTACAAGATATTATAATAAAACATTTTACAAACAATATAATATCTGATGCAATAACCGATTAAACATGTCGGCTTAATGCATTTACAACAATAATAAATCATCTCCATAGCATGCCATGTTGATCTAGAAAAGATAAACCTGTCGGTGTAGCCCTAGATAACCTGGACCTATTTGCTGGTAAAAGAAAATATGCAAATATGAATGTACCAATGATTAATTCTTCAAAACAAAGTGTCCACACAATGTCTTCAACATTACCAAGTGTCTTCCATATCATTCCAGGTACCGGTGAACAATATATCCTACCGGTGAACCATATACCAGTAATTGTTGCACAGTTTACTTGCTTGCCGGTGAATGTTGCTGGATCTTCAAAGTAGGTGTTGACATCAATGACAAAACCATACCAAAATACCAACAATCTCCCCCTTTGGCATTGATGGCAACACAAGATGGAAAAACCATCAAAGTGCCAAAACAGAAATGCCAAATACAAAAACCAACAATTTTCTCCATTTCTCGCCCTGGGAGTAACATGTGTTTATCCAAAGATTTATTTTTAATACCAATCTCTCCTTAAATGTGTTTTTCAAAATCTCTCCCCAAAAAGATAATGTGTTTTTCCATAGATATCTCTCCCCCTTTGACATCAAATGCCAAAGTCACAAAAAGTCAAGTTCATACAAAATACCAACTACTCCCTCTGAGAAGTAGCTTCCTCATCAAATACCGGAATAAAAGATTTGTCTTTTTAATTCTGTCGATTGATGACAATCATCAACTATCTAAGTCTCTATCAATGGTGGTATGACTCCAAGCTGATCTCTGAGATACTCAAAAGTCTCCTTAGGCAAAGGTTTTGTGAAAATATCTACAAGTTGTTCTTTAGTATTCACATAAACCAGTTTTATCTCCTTTTCTTCAAATTTTTCCCTTAGAAAATTTAGTTTGATAGAAACGTGTTTTGTTTTAGAATGTAATACCGGATTCTTAGATATATCAATTGCTGCAGTGTTATCATAGTATATAGTAATGGGTTCCTTGCATTTTATTTTTATGTCTTTCAACATTTGCTTAAGCCATAATACCTGTGTACAGTTAGTTGTTGCTGCAACATATTCTGATTCTGTTGTTGATAAAGATGTACAACTCTATTTCTTACTCAACCAAGAAACTAATCTCTTTCCAAGAAAGAATGCTCCTCTAGTGGTGCTTTTTCTATCATCTACATCTCCTGCCCAATTTGCATCTGTGTATGCACATAGGTCAAAATTTTCATCTTTAGGATACATAATCCAAGATTTGTTGTGCCTTGTAAGTACCAGAAAATCCTTTTTACTATTGATTCATGATTTTCCCTAGGATTACTCTGAAATCTAGAAACAATACATACTACATTCATAATATTAGGCCTGGTTTGTATCAAATACAATAAACCTCCTATCATAGATTTGTATCTAGTTGGATTAACATGTGTAGATTCATCCCTTTAAGATAATTTGTCATTTGTAGTCATAGGTGTGCTTACCGGTTTAGAGTTCTCCATCCCAAATTTCTTTAGTAATTCTTTCAAGTACTTGGATTGACTCAAAAATATACCTTTATCAGTCTGAGAAATCTGCAAACCTAAAAAGAATTTTATTTCTCCAATCATAGACATTTCAAATTCTTGTTGCATTTCAAGAGAAAATTCCTTACATAATCCATCTTCTCCTCCAAATATTATATCATCAACAAAAATTTCAATAATCAAGATGTCATCATTAGTTATTTTGTAGTATAAATTGCTATCTGCATTTCCTTTAGTAAAACCAATCTTCAAAAGATACTTATCCAACCTTGCATACCAAGCTCTTGGGGCTTGTTTCAATCCATACAGAGCTTTTCTTAACCTGCAAACCATATCATTATCATCTGTCAAAGAAAATCCATCAGGTTGTTCAATATATACTTCTTCTTTAAGATCTCCATTCAAAAATGCACATTTAATATCCATTTGATAAACTTTGTAGTCCTTGTGAACTGCAAAAGCCAAGAATAATCTAACTGCCTCAATTCTGGCTACCGGTGCAAAGGTTTCATTGTAATCAACTCCTTTCTAAGAATATCCCTTACACACTAGTCTTGCTTTATTTCTGACAACCTTGCCATCTTCATTAAGTTTGTTTCTAAATACCCATTTAGTTCCAATTACATTTTTATCTTTAGGCCGGGGAACTAATGTCCAAGTATTATTTTTCTCAATTTGTCCTAATTCTTCTTCCATAGCTTTAATCCAAAATTTATCTTCACATGCCTCATTGATAGATGATGGTTCAATTTGAGAAATAAGACATACCTCTTCATTTGCCAATCTTCCTCTTGTCATAACTCCTTTAAATTTGTTTACAATTATCTGATCTTCAGAATGATTCCATCTTACATACCGGGGTGTCTTAGTTTGTTGTTGTTCTTCAATTATTGTGGAATCTTCTAATGATACCGGGGTAACTGGATCTTCATTCTGTACTGGTGGATTTAGTATAGGTTCATTTGTCACAATTTTTGTTGCCAATTCAGAGTCTATATACCTTGAAGTTCCTCTGAATTCTTCATCAATCTTTACATTTGTACTCTCAACAATTTTCTGCAATATTTTATTAAAACATCTATATGCCTTGCTCTTAGATGAATAACCAAGAAATATTCCTTCATCACTTCTAGGATCAAATTTTCCAATATACGCATCTCTTCTAATATAACATTTACTTCCAAAAATTTTGAAATACTTAAGAGTAGGAGTGTTACCAAACCATAGTTCATGAGGGGTCTTACCGGTTTCACCTTTGATGTGAACTTTGTTGAATCTATAGACAGCAGTGCTAATTGCCTCTCTCCAATACACATGTGGTAGATTTGCTTCTAATAACATACTTCTAGCTACATCCAAGATAGTTCTATTTTTCCTTTCAACAACTCCATTCTGTTGTGGTGTCTGAGGTGCTGATAACTGACTTTTGATTCCATTCACTTCACAGAATGCATTAAATTCCTTAGATGTGAATTCTCCTCCTTGATTTGATCTTAAACATTTGATTTTCTTACCTGTTTCATTTTCAACCATTGCTTTGAATAGTTTGAACTTTCCAAGTGCTTCTGATTTCTCTCTGAGAAAAGTAACCCAACACATTCTAGAATAATCATCAATAATTAGCATGAAATATCTATCACCTTGTAAGCTTCTAGTTCTAGCTGGACCACATAAATCAGTGTGAATTAAATCAAGAGCATTATTGGATTTTTCTGGAATACTTTTGAAACTAGCTCTAACTTGTTTTCCAAATTGACATTCCTTACAAATTGTATTTTGAGGTTTCACAATTTTAGGTAGATCTCTAACTGCCTTAGAAGTACTGATTTTTACCATGCAATCAAAGTTTACATGACATAGTCTCTTATGCCATAGCCAACTTTCATCTATATGTGCAATTAAGCATGCCTTTTCACTGTTATTCAAATGAAAGATATTGACTCTAGTCTGATTACCGGTTGCAATTTCCAAACCAGTTCTATTCATGATATTACATTTTCCATTTTTAAATTGTAACTGAAATCCCTTCTCAACTAATTGACCAACACTTAAAAGATTATGCTTTAATCCTTCAACATAGTAGACATTGTCAGTGTTATGCTTACCATCAAGAGATATTGAACCCTTACCTTTGATTGAATAGGCTTTGTCATCTCTAAATCTTACTAAACCTCCATTGTATTCTTGAAAGTTCAAGAATTTACCTTTGTCTCTAGTCATATGATGTGAGCATCCTGAGTCAATGATCCATTCATCCTTTGTTTCAACTTTAGCTGCTAGGTCTTGTTCTACCGGTTGAGTAGTAGGTGTCGGTTGATCTTCTGTTATAGCAACAAAAACTCATCCATTGTCTTTTGGATCCTCATCAGAATCATCAGTCACACCTTCATCAACAATGTAACAAGATTTATCTTTGTTCTTCTTAAATCTGTATCTCTGATATTCAGGATTAGGCTTGTATGTTCTTCTAGCCTCTTCTCTTAGTCTAGCATGTCTATCAGGGCATCTTGAAGCCATATGACCAATCTTATTGCAATTAAAACATTTAAAGGGTGATTTACCTTCATACTTACTTCCAATTGGACCTTTTGGCATTTTCCTTGCAAATAATGCTTCAAGTTCTTCAAGCTCTTCATTCTCCTTTCTAGATTCTTCAAGTTCTCTTGCATAAAAGGCTCTCTAGTCTAATTTGTCAAATGATGGAGCAGATGATGTTGATGCTTTAAAGGCCAAATCAGTTTTTATAGTAGCAACATGACCAAAATCCTCAATTTCAAAGGCTGAAAGTTTTCCAATCGATGTATCCCTAGTTACTGATGTATTAGGCATTGTTCTTAACTCATTTATATTAGTAACCTTCATTTTATATGCTAATGGCAAACCTCTTAAGATTTTTGAAACAATTTCATCCTCACTCAAAGTTCCTCCACAACATTTAATACCCAAAACAATTTCATTTACTCTTTCCATAAAAGCAAAAATCCTTTCATCTTCTTCCATTTTCAGATGTTCATACCTGACTCAGAAGCTTTCAAGTTTTGCAATCTTGACTGTGGAATCTCCTTCATTCAGTGTTTCCAAGTGATCCCAAATGGCTTTAGCAGTAGACCTATCTGATAATCCCATGATTTGTTGATCTGATAATGCACTCAAAAGTGCTTCTCTTGCTTTGCAATCATTCTCTTCATCTTTAGCTAAGGTAGTTGGAGCAGTCTAACCAGCTATAGCAACAGTATAACCATTCTTAGTAACTTCCCAAATGTCTTTACCAATGCAATTCATATGTGTCTCCATTCTGATCTTCCATATCCCATATTTGGTTCCATCAAGTTTAGGACTGTCCTTCCTGAAATAATTTGTAGACATTGGATCTCCTCAAGTTGTTAAACTTCTGCAAAAGAGGACTAAGCTCTGATACCAATTGTTAGGTCCCAGAGACAACTCAAAGGGGGGGTGAATCAGTTGTCTAATAAATTCAAACCAAAAACTAACTAACCAACTTAATGCTTAATACCGGTAAACCAGTTAAGTATGCCAGTAGATAGTGTTAACAATAAATTGCTATACCGGTAAGGATTAATGCATGAAACATAAACATAAAGCCATCCACAACACATGACACCAATATTTGTACGTTGAAACCCTGTAAGGGGAAAAACCACGGTGGGAAACCTTACCTAGAATCAAATGATACTATTGTAGATAGTAAGTGTACATAAATGGGGTCTGCACATGCAGAAAGGCCAACAGCCTAGAGCTCACTGCTCAATCACAAAATGGGAGTCTCACTGACTACAATTGGATGGTTAAATCCAATAAGAATGTACTGCACAAAATAGCATCTTCATATGTTGGATTCAGTACCAGTGTAATGTTGATATGCTTCTACAAAAACCTAACTTCACCTTCAAATGATGTCTTCGTGTATATCCCTACTTGATCTCGCATATACCTTCACTTAAATATTTTTCGCATTCCACACTTGATCTTACAAATAAGATCTTACATTTATACCATACCCTAAGACCAATTTTAGTAGGTCAGCTCTACAAGATATTACAATAAAACATTTTACAAACAATATAATATCTGATGCAATAACTAATTAAACATGTCGGCTTAATGCATTTACAACAATAATAAATCATCTCCATAGAATGCCATGCTGATCTGGAAAAGATAAACCTGCCGGTGTAACCCTAGATAACCTGGACCTATTTGTCGGTAAAAGAAAATATGCAAATATGAATGTACCAATGATTAATTCTTCAAAACAAAGTGTCCACACAATGTCTTCGACATTACCAAGTGTCTTCCATATCATTCTAGGTACCGGTGAACAATATATCATGTCGGTGAACCATATACCAGTAAATGTTGCACAGTTTATTTGCTTGTCGGTGAATGTTGCTAGATCTTCAAAGTAGGTGTTGACATCAATGACAAAACCATTCCAAAATACCAACAACATTCAGGCAACTTCGCATGGCAGACCAGCGACAACCATCGGATCAATAATCAACCTCTCGATCTTTAAGAACCTTTGAGAGTTTAACTACTACCACTTTATTTTCCACCATAACCGTTTGCATTAACTACTAGCTTGAACCATTGCCGCTAGTGGCTTGTCGCTGATCCATGAAGGATAACATTCAGGCAACTTCCCTTTGTGGCATAGCGACCACCCTTGATGCTCTCGAAACATGCAAACCTGTTAACAGACTTAAACCGCTTTCTTTTCACGGGCCCCACCACTCAGTCATTGATCTGTGAAGACTAAAGGTCATGCAACTTCACTTAGTGGCTCAGCGATAGCCATGAGGTTTGATCCAACTCGCTTGACCTTTAAGAGTCACAAACACGTAGCCCCCAACCATACATTGTGTGCCTTAACCGCTTGTTGTAGCTGCTTGCTGCTAGTGTCTTTTTGTTGATTCACGAAGGGTAATGTTCAAGCAACTTCGCATAGCGGATCAGCAAAAACTATTGATGCACCAAAACCTTATCTACACGTTAACACACTGAGAACACTTCCTTAGAGCGGGTCCCACCATCTATTCACTAGTCCACGAAGGCTAATATTCGGGAACTTCTGCATAGCGGATTAGTGACAGTTGTTGGATCAACAATCAATGGCTCATTCTTTAAGAACCTTATTCGGGAATTTAAAGGAGAGAAAACTTAGGAATAAGTGAAAAATTAAAACATTAGAACCCACCCAAGCCTAGACCTAAAAGGGGCCTCCCCCTTTAACGACGAACTGACCCTTCCACTTAAGTGGAAAAAGGTAACGAGCAAAAAGAAAAGAAAGGTTCGCATACTAAAAATTTTGAAAATGCAAAACCCTAAACTCTCAAAAACCACAACCCTTGGACAAGAAAACAAATTTTGAACCTTGACAGACCTATTTAGGGATTGAAGGCAAAACTCGTAATTTATTTTAAAACACTGACAACACAATGCATACATGAAAAGGATTAGCCCTATTTTTTCATCCTACAAGGGCAACCTGATCCAAGCTTGAAAGCACAGATCCATCACATTATGAACTAAACCCAAATGGTCAAAGGCAAGAACAAGAGGGGAAGAAATTGACAGATCCTGACTCTCCAAAGTTTTCAAATTAAAATGGAGAGCATAATTCTTATGCCCTTCTTGAGCCTCCACACAACACGCACCCTTCTTGGAACTAGCATTAGCCTTTCCTTTGGTCATTCCCTACACTTAAACTCTATGTCTCTGCAACCTCCCATCCTCAAAAACAATACCATCGGTCCTACAAATCTTATTACCTCTTGGGTTTCCCTCACACATTTTGGCAAAAAAAAAAGGCTTAACAAAGACAAAACTCAGAGCCCTTGCACCCTGCACTACAAACAAACCAAGCACAGTGTAGATCATGGCCCCATAGCTAGACAAACCATCGATAACCCTTCTTCTATACACTCAAATCTTGAAAAAAGTTGCAAACAAAGTCACAACTAGGGACCGAAATCCCTAGCCCACGTTACACAAGCTCGCACACTCAAAGCCATACATATATATATCTAAATATTATAATACATAAATAATATAATATAGTGTACAAATAGTATATTTATATAAATGAATAATATTATATTATATTATATATATATACATATTAGCATTTTTATTATTATTTTTTTAATTACATATCAATTATAAATATCTTGCTCATTTGAGCATCAACATTAGACCAATACAAGCTCTTTACAAGAAAACACACTAGAAATCATCTATGGAAGACCAAGAGTCGCTACTTAGGAATCCGCTTATATTTAGAAATCACCTCTACATTAGAAGCCAACTATAGAAGACCAAGAGTCGCAACTTAGAATTCCACTTATGTCCCTACATGGGAAATTGAACTTGGGTCTCCACAATGAAAACCAAATATTTTAACTATTTAAGTTCAACCCCTTGGAATTTTTATTATATATTATAATATATAAATAATATAATATATATATTATAATTTAAACTAGCATACCTAGATTTTAAAAATCTAAGTACATCGAGAGATCAATTTTTAAAATATTTAATATTCATAAATAATAGTTTAGAGTTGATTGTAATGAGATTGAGGTGAAATGGTCAATAAATTAACATTAATACTAATTCTTATTCATCCCTAACTCTAATCCTATTTTTAATTCCAATTCTAAACCTAAATGTAGCCCTAATTGACCCCTAATGATAACTATGTTTAAATCATCTTCTAACATTAACTCTAACCATAATTAATCTCTAAAATTCACCCTATATAAACCCTAACAATAATTTAACCCTAACTAAAATATTTTCTATATAACCATAATTTTAACCTAGCCCTAACTCTTATTGAACCCTAATCTAACACTATCCTAACCCTAACCTTACTAATCTAATATTAACCCTAACACTATTCAAACCATAATCACAATTAAGCCCTAAACCTAACCTTTTTTTAACCTAACTCTAACTTGAAGATTTCTCTTAAAACCCAAATTAAAATCTAACTCTATATGAAACTCTTATCTCTAATTTTAATTCTAACCTTAACCCTAATTGAAATATAACTTTAACTCTATTTGAACCTTAAGTAAATCCTAACTTAATGGAATCATGGCCCTAAATCTAACACTAATTAAACCCTAACAATAAGTAAACTCTATCAATAACATTAATGTAGAGGTGTAAATTTTGAATTAGGGTTTCACTAATTAAGATAACAAAACCACTAACTCAATAAATTAACAAATACATTGAAATAAGGGTGAATCCAATAGATCTAGCCACAATCCAAATAATGAAAGGGTTTAAATTCTAATTAGATTAATTAGTTTGTTTGCCTCCTTTATAAATTGAAATTGGATTTGTAATTGTGAAATTAGAGAAAAATAAGAGATAATTAAAGTGAATTAACAAATACAAAATGCTATAGATTTCCCACAGAGCCACAAACTGAGATATGGGCAAAAGAATAGATTCAAAACCTATTCCCAAAAGTTTGACCTAATTTTTCAAGACCAAGTAGCACATATCTACCCTGGTCCTTCAAATTTTCCATCATTTAAAGTTGAACCTATTCATCATTGTCGACACTACAAAAATTCTTCAGTACATCTCCTGCACCTATTTCCTACACATAGAAAAAGAGAGAAAGATGTTTTGGATAAGGGTTTGCCTAAGGCAAACCTCAGTTTAGGAATTAACCTTGAATGAAATAATGCAAATACTAAAATAAATGTTAAGGAGATATACCTCAGATCTACAATTGTTGATGATGATGCAATGCTCTTTGAATGTAATCACAAATATTGGATGTAATGGCATGACAAACACATGAACATGAAAAACCCAAATCACACACATATGTTTGCATGAAGATTGATGTAATTTTGCTCCACAATGCTTGAAGGATGAAATTTAGCCTTGAATCTTTGAAAATGCTTGATGATGATGTTGGCAACAACAATGAAGGAAAACTAAGAGGGGGGGTGAATCAATTTTCACTGGATTAAACAATTTAAGCATAACTTCATATCTGGTCAATTCCAGCAAGAACAAAGATAAGCACAATAACAACAATACACATAACACCAATATTTTGACGTGGAAAACTCAGTTAAGGGAAAACCCACCATGGGAACCTACCCACAATAAAATGATACTCTACAGTAGTATGTGTAAATATTAAAATGGGTAATGCACATGCATTCAAGAACATTGCCTAGAGATCACTGCCGTACAAATATCGGACAACAATCTGGATTACATGAATTGAAAGAATAGCATCTCCAAATGTCTGATGACGGTTCCAGTTAAGCACATCTATCTCCCTGCAACACTCTTTGATCAACACTTCTCATTGAAATAGGAATTCTCTTATTTGCACATACACCACTCTCTAATAATGCAGACACAACACTGATATACCAATTACATGAATATGACACCTATTTATACAAATCATCAACCTTGATTACAAGGTCAACTCAACCCTTAAGACCTAATTACAAAATTGCATCACATGATACATAGATCAACCACCGGACCAATACAATTCCATGATGACATAACATGGACCCAACTCAAATCCTCAAATATGCAACACCACTAGAAATCTCGTCAAGATCATCCGCAACACGCTACACCACCAAAAATGTTGCATAACATGAAGAACATCACCGGACCCATAAGATCCTCAATAACACACACATTGATCAATGCAGACCATCAAAACAAATAGGAAATGATTAGGAAACACCAACAAGCACGTTAGAACCATCTGTAATATCTGCACCAACACCACTTAATCAAATCTTCATCGATCAACACGCTAATACACAAGAAGACTTCAACAGCAGCAACTGGGACTAGAAAGATAACTTGAGGAGCACCAAATCATGAATCATCTGAATTAAAGGTACATATGAACATCCAACACACTCTCCAAATTCACAACTCAAGATATAATCATTCTAGAGCACAAAGGATCAAATACCACAACATTGCAACATTGAACACTGAAAAACCAATCCTCATACCGAAATCCATAACTCGATCAAATCACCACATATCATTTTGAAACCAACACTGAATCAACTAAAGATACTTCATTGCTGAAATCACAAATCTGCACAAGCACATCATACCAACTCTCTATTAGACAGTTCAAATAACCGGAAGACAACAGTTCAAATAACCAGAAGACAACTAAGAGGGGGGGGTGAATTAGTTGTCACAGATTGTCAGAACCTTAAGCAATTAAAACTTTAATACCAGAACCCAAAACATTAATATCAGAATGCTTAAACAAAATACTGGAATAGCAATTAAACCAATTAAGCATAAACAATAATCGCAGAATAAATACCATCCACATGGCACCAAGACTTATACGTGGAAAACTCGGTAAAGAGAAAAACCATGGTGGGAAGCCTACCCACAATCAGATAATACTTCTGCAATAAGTATGTGAATTATAATTGAGGGGCTTGGACTTTCAGGAACGCCACCAGCCTAGAGCGCACTGCTCATCACAAAAGGAGTCTCATTGACTACATAGAAATCCATACTACAATCCAGATAAGTGTTTGAACTAAAAAGATAGCATCTCATATGCCTGAGTATAGTTCTGATTAAGCTCGAAACTGAAGGAATAAATCCCCTTACATAAACCCAATTTGATCTCCAATGATCGACCAAATCCTCTGCCTAAATGATTTTACATTATTCACACATTACATAGCCATATCCCATACCATATATGATCTACAATGACATCTTACATCTATATATACAAACCCTCAACCATAAACAATTAGGTCGGCCACCTGAGAATAAACCAATTACATAATTACAAAACATGTCAGCCTTAGACCAAAAAAATAATATCCAACACATAAGAAATCCTGGAAACACATCGAGAGGTCCATTCCACATGTTACATTAACCCGATCCATATCCTAGATCAACCGAGATCCAATATAGATCCACATGCTAAAGCAATGATCTCCATCCACCAAGTCTCGAACATGATCACCAATAGCATCCTGAAACTCCACTAGAAGCAGCACCAACACCACTTATGCATATCATCAAAGATCTTCATCAAAAGCTCTGTCGGTGATACCCTCGTTGGAACCACAAGCCAAGATTCCTAAGCAAACAAGGTAGCTTCCGATCACCAGACCAAAACCAACTTACAATATATGAACACGAGCATCATGAACAAGCCAATTCCATAACCAAACTATATTGGAGCCTACCAAATCATGCTGGATTCAAACCAACCAGAAACTACTCAACCTACCGGGACCAGAAGGGTGTCGGTAAAGCATCCAAACAACTAGTGTCGGTGTCAATGACAAAACATCAATGCAACACATAATCAATTCAACCAAATGGCCAGCAATCTCCCCCTTTGGCATTGATGGCAACACTAGATGTGAAAAACATCTAAGTACCAAGAAATGTCAAACAAGTCTCTCCCAATGGAAGACAACCAATGATCTCTTGCTCAAAGATATAGTAATGAAGTTCTGAAACAAAGACCAAACTCTTCGTCTGAATGATATCTCTATAAAGATCATAAATCTCTCCCCCTAATGTATACAACTCCTTAAATTTTTATTTTTCACATCAATATCTCTTCCCCTTTGACATCAATGCCAAAAATCTGACAAAAATATCAAAGCAAAAATATAAACCACTAAATCACAAAGTTGACTACTCCTAAGCAGTAGCATCCCCACATTAGTGTCAGAATGAGTAGTATCTCTGATAATGCATACCGGACTGATGCCAAACCGTATCAATCAAGTCTCTGTCGGAGGGGCAGAAACCCCCAATCTATCTCTCGGGTACTTAAATGATTCTTTAGGCAAAGGTTTAGTGAAAATATCTGCGATCTACTCTTTAGTGTTCACATAAACCAGTCTGACTTCATTTGCTTCCACCTTTTCCATCAAAAAGTTGCACTTGATAGATATGTGCTTTGTCTTAAAATGAAATACCGGATTCTTTGATATATCAATAGTAGCAGAGTTATCATAGGGAATAACTACCATTGCATTACAATCCACCTTTATATCCTTCAAAATTTGCTTCATCCATAGAACCTGTGTATAGTTAGTAGTAGCAGCAACATACTCAGCTTCAGTAGTAGATAAAGAAGTACATGATTATTTCTTGCTGATCCATGAAACAAGTTTATTTCCAAGAAAGAAAGCTCCACTGGAAGTACTTTTCTGGTCATCAACATCTCTAGCCCAATCAGCATTTGTATATGCACATAAAGTAAAGTCATCATCCTTAGGGTACCACAAACCATGTTCTGATGTACCTTGTAAGTATCTAAAAATCCTTTTCACTGCACTCTCATGATTTTTTCTAGCATCACTCTGAAATCTTGATACAATACAAATAGCATTCATTATGTCAGGCCTAGTTTGAGTCAAATAAAGAAGACCTCCAATCATATATTTGTATCTTCTAGGACTTACTGGTGCAGAAACATCTTTTCTTGTCAATTTCTCACCTGTAACCATAGGAGTACTTAGCGGTTTAGAATCTCCCATACCAAATTTCATCAATAATTCCATAGCATAATTAGTTTGATAGATAAAAATACCTTTATCAGTTTGAGTGATCTGCAAACCTAAGAAAAATTTCATTGCCCCAATCATAGACATTCCAAATTCTTTCTCCATATTCTTAGAAAATTCCATGAATAACATATCTTCACCTCCAAAAATGATGTCATCAACAAATACTTCAATAATCAGTATATCATCATCAGTGATTTTATAATATAAATTACTGTCAGCATTACCCTTAGTAAAACCAAGCTTCAAAAGATATTTATCCACCCTTGCATACCAAACTCTAGGTGCCTATTTCAATCCATATACTTTAACCTGCAAACCATGTTTGTATCATCTGATAGTGAAAAACCATCGGGTTGCTCAATATAAACTTCCTCATCAAGATCTCCATTCAAAAATGCACATTTAACATCCATCTGATAAACCTTGTAGTTTTTATGGGCAGCATAGGCAAGAAATAATATTATGGCTTCAATCCTAGCTACCAGTGCAAAAGTATCTAAATAATCAATTCCTTCCTTTTGAGAATATCCTTTACAAACCAATCTAGCCTTATTCCTTATAACTTGACCATCCTCATTCAATTTATTCCTATAAACCCATTTAGTTCCAATAACATTCTTATTTTTAGGTCGGGGAACCAAAGTCTGTGTGTTATTTTTCTCAATCTGATCTAATTATTCTTCCATAGCTCTCAACCAATATTCATCTTTACATGACTCAATTACTGATACCGGTTCAACTTGAGAAATTAAACATACCTCATTAGTTGTCAGTCTTCTTCTTGTCATTACTCCATTGTTCTTATCCCCAATGATCTGATCTTTTGTATGATTCAATCTCACATACCTAGGAGTCTTCTGACTCTTTGTTCCTCTTCCTGGTTCTTCAATTACTGTAAAAAAAATTGATACTGTTGGAGTAACTGGTTCAACACTTTGTTCCGATAAAGGTGCTATCGGTTCAGATATAATCATTTGCACCATCGGTTCCTTCTCACAAACTCTGATTTGACCTCTATTCAACTCATCTACTTTGATATTAGCGCTTTCCACAATTCTCTGAAATCTCTTGTTATAACATCTATATGCCTTGTTTTCATTAGAATAACCAAGAAATATGTCTTCATCACATCTAGGATCAAATTTTTCTAATCATATCATCTCTCCTGATATAACATTCACTACCAAAGGATCTGAAATACATAACTGTAGGTGTATTGCCAAACCATAATTCATAAGGTGTCTTATCGGTTTCTCCTTTGATATGTACCATGTTGAATGTATAAAATGTTGTGCTCACTGCTTCTCTCCAGTAGATATGTGGTAGACTAACTTCCATCATCATTTTTCTAGTAGCATCCAAGATAGTTATGTTCTTCCTTTCCACAACTCCATTTTGTTGAGATGTCTGGGGAGCAAAAAATTGTCTTTTTATACCATGATTCTCACAGAAGTTATTAAACTCACCGGATGTGAATTCTCCACCATGATCTGACCTCAAACATTTAATCTTCAATCTTGTCTCAGTTTCCACTTTAGCCTTAAAGGTCTTAAACTTTTCAAATGCCTCATATTTTTCCTTTAGAGAAGTAACCCACATCATTCTAGAATAATCATCAATGATTAGCATGAAATATCTATCACCTTGAAAACTTTTAACTATATCAGGGCCACACAAATCAGTATGAATAATATCAAGAACATCATTAGATTTATCTTGTATACTCCTAAAAGAGGTTCTGACATGTTTACCCATTTGACATTCTTTACATACCGGATTATAGGGCTTCACAATCTTAGGTATATCTCTAACTGCCTTAGATGAACTGATCTTTACAATGCAATCAAAATTCACATGACACAGCCTTTTATGCCATAGCTATCTCTCATCAATCTGTGTAATCAAACATGTCTTCTCACCAGAATTCAAATGAAATATATTACCTTTTTTCTGTGTACTGGTTGCAATCTCCAATCCATATTTGTTAATGATTTTGCATTTTCCATCCTTGAACTGTAATTGAAATCCCTTATCTACCAATTGTCCTACACTCAAGAGATTATGCCTTAAACCTTCAACATAACAAATATTGTCAGTATTGTTCTTACCATCCAATGATATAGTTCCTTTTCCTTTGATCATACATGATGTGTCATCTCCAAATCTAACCAAACCAACATCAAATGCTTGCAAAGATAGAAACTTCCCTTTATCTCCAATTATATGATGTGAACAACCACTATCAATTACCCATTCATCCTTTTCTTCAATTTTAGTAGCAAGTGCCTTCTCTTCAGGTACATTCTCTTCCAGTGCCAGAACATCTTCCTTGATAGCCAGGAACACCCATTCCTTCCCATTGTCGAAAGCACTAGCAGAGTCTTTTGTGGATTCATCATCAGAATCAATAATGCCTTCCTCATCCCCTATGTAGGATGATTTCTCTTTGTTTTTCCTGTACTTATACTTGTTCTGATATCCAAGGTTAGGCTTAAAAGATCTTCTAACTCTTTCTTCAAATCTTGAATTCCTTTCAGGACATCTAGATGTAAAATGACCAATCTTATTACATGCAAAACATTTAAAAGGTGTTTTTCCTTCATACTTACTTCCTACTGGTCCTTTAGGTACTCTTCTAGAAAATAGTGTTTCAAGTTGCTCAAACTCATCATCTTCTCTCTTCATATCATCCAATTCATTTGCATATAAAGCTTTCCAATATTGCTTATCGGTTGATGATGCAGATGCATGAAAAGCAGGTTTAGTCTTCACAACTCTAGAAGGTCCAAATTCTTCAAACTCAAAAGCAAATAATTTCCCAACCATATTATCTCTATTGACATATGTATTAGCTAGTGTTCTCAATTCATTAATAGCAGTAGCCTTAATCTTGTAAGTCCATGGTAAGGCTCTCAAAACTTTAAAAATAATTTAATCTTCACTCAGAGTTCCACCACAGCATTGAATTCCCATAACAATCTCATTTACCCTTTCCATGAATGTAGTAATCCTTTCATCTTCTTCCATCTTCAGGTTTTCATATCTCACCTGGTAACCATCAAGTTTAGAAATCTTCACTGTAGGGTCACCTTCATTAAGAGTCTCCAACTTATCCCATGTAGCCTTTCCAGATGATTTATCGGTTAATCCCATTATTTGCTGATCAGAAAGTGCACACAAGAGGGATTCTCTTGCTCTACAATCATTTTCAAGATCCTTATCTAGGTTTACCAGAGGAGGATTTCTAGATGCCAGATTATGAGATGTGACACCATTCTATGTGATCTCCCAAATTTCTTTGCCAAGACATCTCAGATGAGTCTCCATCTAAATCTTCCATACTGTGTAATTTGTTCCATCAAGCCTAGGAATATCTCTCTAAAAGATAGCTCCAGATGAACTAGATAAAATTGAACTATTAATCACCATAGGATCTTCCTCAAGTGGTTAAGCTTTCTGCAGAGAGAACCAAAGCTCTGATACCAATTGTTAGATAGTTCAAATAGCCGAAAGGCAGCTGAGAGGGGGGGTGAATCAGTTGTCATAGATTACCAGAACCTTAAGCAATTAAAACTCTAATACCGGAACCCAAAACATTAATACCGAAATGCTTAAACAAAACATTGGAATAGCAGTTAAACCAATTAAGTATAAATAATAATCACAGAATAAATACCATCCACGTGACACCAAGATTTATACGTGGAAAACCCGGTAAAGGGAAAAACCACGGTCGGAAGCCTAACCACAGTCAGATAATACTTTTGCAGTAAGTATGTGAATTACAATTGAGGGGCCTATACTTGTAGTAAGGCCAATAGCCTAGAGTGCACTGCTCATCATAAAAGGAGTCTCCCTGACTATGTAGAAATCTAGACTACAATCTGGAGATGTGTTTGAACTACAAAGATAGCATCTCCTATGCCTGAGTACGGTTTCAGTTAAGCTCAAAACCGAAGCACTAAATCCTCCTACATAAACCCAATTCAATCTCCAATGTTCAACCAAATCCTCTACCTAAATGATATTACATTATTTGCACATTAAATATCTATATCCCATACCATATATGATCTACAATGAGATCTTACATCTATATACAAACCCTCGACCATAAACAATCAGGTCAAACACTAGACAATAAACCAATTACATAATTACTAAACATGTCGGCCTTAGACCAAACAAATAATTAACATATAAGACATCCCGAAAACACATCGAGAGGTCCAGTCCACACGTTACATTAACCCGGTCCATATCCTAGATCAACCGGGACCCAATATAGGTCCACACGCTAAAGCAATGATCTCCATCCACCAAGTCTCAAACATGATCACCAGCAGCATCTTGAAACTCCACTAGAATCTCCACCAACACCACTTATGCATATCATCAAAGATCTTCATCAAAAGCTCTGCCGGTGAAACCCTCATTGGAACTACAAGCCAAGCTTCCTAAGAAAACAAGGTAGCATCCAATCACTAGACCAAAACCAACTTATTGAATATGAACATGAGTATCATGAATAAGCTAATTATGTAACCAAACTATACTGGATCATGTCAGATCCAATGCAACCAGAACCTACTCAACCTACCGGGACCAAAAGGGTGTTGGTAAAGCATCCAAAGAGCTAGTGTTGGCATTAATGACAAAACATCAATGCAACACATAATCAATTCAACCAAATGTCTAACACTTTCTGCAATACCATAACACAGAAACACAGGAATATGTTGACATCAATGACAACAACATATCCTACCAGCAGCAATATCCAATAGATGAATGCTTCATGGATGCACAAATGATAGGCTATATGATTCATGTCAGAATGAATCAATAGGATGTCTTTATATAGGTTCCCTAGGTAAGTTATTGATTAGGCCAACCTCCAACGGTCATGTGTAGCCACGGGGACCAAATGCCATCAAGGAGAAAGTTATTAAAAGGTAGCCATCAAATATAAAATTTAAAATTGAATTAAAAATATGGTTTTTTTTAAATATCTAAAATGAAATATAATATCTTTATGCATGTCTCAATTAAATTAGATAGTATAATTTTTAAGTTCAATAAAATTATTAATGATCTATTTTAAAAGCAATTTCTATTAATTGAATAGTATAATGAATAACTACCTAATATGTACTCAATGATTTTTTATTTTCTTTTTAAAAAGTGATTTCCTTTAAAAATAGCCATCAAACATAAAATTTAAACTTAAATTAAAGATATATTTTTTTAGAACATCTAAAATTAAAGATAATATCTTTATCTATGTCCCAATTAAATTAGATAGTATAATTTTGGAGTTCAACAAAATTAATTTTTTAAGGGCAATTTCTATTAATTGAATAGTATAATGAATAACTAACTAATGTATACTCAATGAAAATTTATTTTCTTTTAAAGAAAAATAATTTTCTTAAAAGGAATTTATTAAAGATGGTTATATAAAATAAAATTTAAAAATTTGAATTAAATATATGTTTTTAAAAAAATATCTAATATTAAAGATAATATCTCTATGCGTGTCCTAATTTAATTAAATAGTATAATTTTGAAGTTCAACAAAATCAATTAAAATTTATTTGTTGGGTGAATATTTTGTCACTAGCATACCAATGACAAAATATGTCTTTCACACGCAGGTATGATAAGACAAATTATTTCCTCTCATCAAGGGGAGGTTCCCTATTGGAATTTTGGGTATTACAACAACTTATGCAAAACAAAATTTGGGTGTAAGCTTAGGGCATGTAATTCTCTTTTTTCATAATTAATGTTTTCTCCCTTCACTTGATGATATTTTTTACAACTAAATAAACTTAACCACTAAATTAAACTTCTTGACAAAGATACAAATATCCTCAATATTTAGACAACCTTGTAAGCCCAAAGTCTTACGTAAGTGCAACTACTTAAATCACCACTATTTCAAGTTAAATCTCAACTTGTAGCTCAAAGTCTCCAAGATGTGATCAATGATTCCTAAAACTCAAGTAATTTGCAGAAATACAAAGCTTCCTACGCAATTACTTAATTATCACAAGTTTTCCCAAATATGTAGATAGCATAAAGTCTATTTCCACAATTAGAAAGCACTTTCATAAACTTTCACAATTTCGCCAAAAGATTCAAGATCATAAGGAATGATTATGAGAACTAAACATAAGAATGATTCCAATCACAATCACAATCTTCAGTCCAACACAAAGTTTGGAAACTAGTGGATTGCTATCTTTATTTCCTTGAGTCAACTTTTACATCAAAAGCACAAAGTCTTAATTAAGATAAAAATTTGACAGAGTTTTTGCTAAGCATAAAAAAGATAAATATGTACAAATGAGGGTCCTCTTTATATAGGAAAAGAGTGGAGAAAAATGTGGGCACAGTTGACTAATTCAACTGCATAGTCCCACTTGACTACAACTACTGCATCAAATAAAAATGCAACTACAAGAAAATTTGCAGTGACTAAGAATGCAACTACATGAAAAGAAAGTGTCAAATGAGGACACTTTATTCATCTTTCTCCTCATTGGATTTTTGGAATTCCTCGAACTTGACCAAAACAACTTCCATCTTGGCTTTGTCTAGCATTGTGCTAGAACTAGTAATGGCAAAAAAAATGGGAAACTGCATCTTCATCTTTCATGTATTTCTTCCTTCCATCTTTCAACATTGATGCAAAAACTTCAAAACTGACTTGTATTTCTAGCAACTTATCAAATGCATTCAATGTGAAATCTTGTTTAGTACAGTGATCTACTAGGGAAAAAAATTCATGTATGATGGTGTCACTGGTCACAATATTTTGATCATTATCATAGAAATAACAAGGAATTTCAGCTACCCTTGCTGAAATATGATCAATCTCATCATTACCTTCTTTCTTCTCCCGATCCAGCTCCATAATCATTTACCTTATTATTTCCCTCTTATGGGACAATTATGATATAATCTGGATGTATTTCTCTCTTGTTGAAATTACTTTATTTTCCACAAGGACATCAATTCAGAAATCCTCCATTTTACCCCAAAGAGTTGCGCTCTTTTCAATATCTTCTACCTCTTGAGATAAGGAAGTTTTGACACCTTGCATTTGAATTTGAACAACTTCAAATTCAGTCAACAACTTAATTGTTAAATCCAGAAGATGAAAATCTTCTAATTTCAAACGAGAAATCCTTTCATCCACTACTTGGCCCTTGACGCCCACCTGTTCCCCTTTCTTGAGAGCCTCAGTATCAATTGAGGAAAAAATTGGCTCAATTTCTTGAGAAGATTGTGTGACCTTGAGAAGCACACTAGTCAACTACTCACATTTATGCTTCAATTCATTCTTTTTATCTTTTTCTTGATCAAACATCTTCCAGAGTGAGATGCCTAAAATCCATTGGGTGAATCAGTTGTCAAATAAATTCAAACCAAAAACAACTTAACCAATCTTAATGCTTAATACCGGTAAACCAAACTTTATGTCGGTAGAAAATTTATCAGTTAATTGTAGTACCGGTAAAGATTAATGCATGAAGTAGAAAGATAATAACA
This sequence comes from Cryptomeria japonica, assembly GCF_030272615.1. NCBI lineage: Eukaryota > Viridiplantae > Streptophyta > Pinopsida > Cupressales > Cupressaceae > Cryptomeria > Cryptomeria japonica. The sequence continues at coordinate 504,592,079 of NC_081410.1, forward strand.
TCCACAACACATAACACCAATATTTGTACGTGGAAACCCTGTAAGGGGAAAAACCATGGTGGGAAACCTTACCCACAATCAGATGATACTACTGCAGATATTATGTGAATACAAATGGGGTCTACACATGCAGAAAGGCCAAGCACCTAGAGCTCACTGCTCAAACACAAATAGGAGTCACACTAACTACAATTGGATGGTTAAATCCAATAAAGATGTACTGCTCAAAATAGCATCTTTCTATGTTGGATTTAGTACCGGTGTAGTTCTGATTGTCTTCACAAAATCCTCCTTCAACCTTCAAATGATATTTGTGTGTAAAGCTCTGCTTATTCTCGCATATACCAAATTATTTCTTCCTTCGCATTCCACACTTGATCTTATAAATAAGATTTTACATTTATACCATAACCAAAGACCAATTTTAGTAGGTCGACTCTAATAGATATTACAATAAAACATTTTACAAGTAAATCAATAACCGATGAAATAACTGATTCAACATGTCAGCTTGATGCATTTACAACAATAATAAATTATCTCCAAAGCGTGTCGCGCTGCTCTGGAATAGATAAGCCTGTCGGTGCTTATCCTGGACCTATTTGTCGGTAACAGCAAATATGCAAACACGAATATACCAATGAACAAATCTCCAAGAAAAAGTGCCCAAACGATTTCTTCGACATAACCAGGTGTTTTCCATATCATTCCAAGTGTTGGTGAACATTATATCCTGTCGATGTACCAGATACTGGTGATTGTGCATAAGTCACTTGCTTGCCGGTGAACATTGTCGATTCTTCAAAGTGTCAGAGTTGATAAGTGTTAATAGGTGTTGACATCAATGACAAAACCATATCAACATAACCAAAATACCAACAATCTCCCCCTTTGGCATTGATGGCAACAGAAGATGGAAAAACCATCAAAGTGCCAAAATAGAAATGCCAAATACCAAAAACCTGATAGTACTGATACTTAATATAAGTACATATCCAATATCCAACAAGATGAGAGTGGGGAAGGTGAATCATACAAACTTAATCTTTCATAAAAACATCAGATTCAACCTCGGTAACATATATTTCAGTAATATAACCAAAACTGTTAAACATGCAAACTCAAAAGCATAGAAACATCATAAACCTCATAACACTAGATTTAACATGGAAACCCAAATAGGGAAAAACCACTATGGGATTTCGGACCCACTAAGAAATATACTCTTCTAGAGTATGCTCGGTTAAAAGTAAATCATGTTAAAGATTACAAACACATTGCTAGATGTGACCCGGTTAAGGGATTTCCCTCAGATCTGTTAGGATCTTCACCTTGTTAGAAGTGACCTTGTTAAAGGATTTCAAACACTCAATCAGAATGTCACCTTGCTAGAGGGTTTTACAAATAAGACTGTTAAGTCCACTCGGTTAAGAGATTTTGTCACTTTCACAAAATAACAGTAATAAAAATCTATCTACAACTTCACATCTAAAATGCTAAAGCAGATTCTTATGTGTTCAATACAATCTAGACATAGAACTAATCTTGTCCATCCGCTGGGCTTCTATACTCTGTTATTCAAACAGGTCTTCAAGCTTCTGTGCTCGGTAATCACTATGTAGCATCCTTATGCATACACTTCCCGCATACATTGTTTATCAACAGTTTCCTATTTATAAACAATTAGGTAACCGCTTAATCTCCTTGATCACATTTCCCATGATCAACCATAGCCATCAGATCTTCGATCTTGTCTAGGTTCAATGCATCTTTCAATCTGAAAACATTTTACCCCCCCTAGGAACTTGCATATATTTCTTGGAACTTGTGCCAGGGTATTGCGGTTCAATCTGCACTGTAGATCTTCATGTTGACTTTCTATTGCCTTAGATTCATTAACAAACTTCATGCATGGCATACCAATCATTTAATCAGTTCCAGCTCATCAGCTTCCTTCATTAAATAACACATGCAAACATTTAATGCATTCTGTTATAGCTCGGTTACAACTCGGTAAATACCAAACTTCACTTGGTAGACATTCCACCTTCATTAACCGATAGCAATAACCTTAGGGTTTACCGACTAGGTTCTTTGCTTGATAACATAGTATAGTATTAACCTTTACAATTTACAACATATGTATGATGTTAAAACAATGTAAACATCATGATCTCACCATTGTCTGACTCGGTAATACTTGCCCATTGAATACCTTATTCATCCCTTTATTCATCATATTCTTTCCTGTGTCTTTTACCAACAACTTTATATTCTTCAAATCATACTTCTTAAGATATGGCAACATCATACTAAATTAGAAAATCAATTTCTTGACATCAATGACAAAATAATAATATCAAGACAGTAAACATCCTTAATCAGTTATATCCATAATCATCAACAACCTTCTCAATATCCTTATTGAACTACCAACAATACTTCATTGTTTGTTATAATGCAATATTGCCAACAATCTCCCCCTTTGGCATTGATGGAAAAACCAATTGATTTGACCTTAGAAGATTCGGATTGTTGTGATTTTGAAATACTGAAATGCTCTCCCCCATACATTAGACTTCTCCTGTTTTCTTCAGGCTTCTTTCCAATTTGTAGTCTTCTTAGTTTTCATTTAGTCTTCTCCCCCAATATTAGTCTTCTCTCCCTTTGACAACAATGCCAAAAAGTAAAGAACTAAAACATAATTTATGTCTGTATGAAGTGATTTCCTGTTGTTGTGTATCAATTTAGTCTCGGTCAGAGCATTTGATCTTCAATTCCTGTTCCCTATATTATTTCCTAGAATAATTCCTATACACCTTTAGAAAACATCCTAAGGTGTATAAATCAGCATCAACTCCTAAAAGATATTTGATAGAGTCATTGGATTGATGCTTTCACCAAACTCGATCAGTGAGTAGAAGATAGGGGTAGGACCCCTAACTTACTTCTGAGATATTCAAAAGTGTCCCTTGGTAGTGGCTTGGTGAAGATATCAGCTATTTGTTTCTTTGTGCTAACATACTCCAACACAACTTTCTTATCTTGAGCTTCTTCTCTAAGATAGTGATATTTGATAGATATGTACTTTGTCTTAGAGTGCATAACAGGATTCTTTGAAATATTAATGGCACTAGTATTGTCACAGAATATAATTACTGGCTCGGTAACTTTCTCATTTATACATTCCAACAAATGTTTGATCCATGCAATGTTGGTACAATTCAATGTTGTAGCATCGTATTCAACTTCTGTTGTTGACTGTCAAACACATCCTTGTTTCTTGCTAAGCCAACTCACTAGTCTTTCTCCTAAAAAGAAAGCTCCTCCACTTGTGCTTTTTCTGTCATCAATGTTGCCTGCCCAATCAGCATCAGTATAAATTTTTAAATCAAAATCATTTCCTTTCTGATATACTAAGCCATAATCCTCAGTGCCTTTCATTTATCTAAAAATTCTTTTGATTGTTGTCATGTGTGTTTCCTTAGGATCTGTAGAGAATCTTGCAACTATACCTACTGCATGTGCTATGTCTGGTCTGTTGTGAACAACATATTGAAGTTTTCCAATCATGGATCAGTAAAGTGTCTCATCAATAGATGTAGATTCATCATTCTTTGATAATTTACAGTTGGTAGTCATGGGAGTACTTACTGGTTTTGAATCCTCCATTCCAAATTTATTCAAGATTTCCTTTATGTACTTGGATTGAGTAATGAAAATCTCATTTTTTATTTGCAGTATCTGTAAACCTATAAAATACTTTATCTCACCGATTAATGACATCTCAAATTCTTTGCTCATTTTATTTCCAAAGTTCTTGCATAAAGAGTCATTTCCACAAAATATAATATCATCAACAAATATGGCTGAGATCATTATTCCATTTTCATCATTCTTCATGTACATATTGATGTTCTCACTTGTCCTTATAAAACCAATCTTGATCAAATAAGAGTGAAATCTTTCATACCATGCTCTAGGTGATTTTTTCAAACCATATAAATCTTTGTTCAATTTACATACCTGATCTTTATTATTGTCTTCAACAAATCCTTCAGGTTGTTCAATAAAAACTTCTTCTTCTAATATTCCATTCAAAAATGCAGATTTGACATGCATTTGATATACCTTGAAATTTTTGAAAGCAGCATATGCCAACAATGTTCTTACTCCTTCAAGTCTAGAAACAGGTGCAAAAGTTTCACCATAATCAATTCCTTCTTCTTGAGCATAACCTTTGCAAACTAGTCTTGCTTTGTTTCGAATGACCTCTCCTTTTTCATTTAGCTTGTTTCAAAAAATCCACTTTGTACCGATTACATTTTTGTCCTTAGGTCTTGGGATTAGTGTCCATGTGTCATTCTTCTTGATTTGATCAATCTCTTCTGTCATAGCATTTATCTAATCTTCACTGTTAAATGCCTCTTTCACTATTCTTGGTTCAAATTCAAATATCAAACATATGGTTTGTCTCAGTTTGTTCCTTGTCATCACTAGATCATCCTTATCTCCTATAATCTGACTTGGTGCATGATGTCTTCTGACATACTTGGCTAATACAGGCTCGGTAGGCTCTATATGAGTTTCTTCATCACTTGGTAACTGGATATTCTCTGCATTTTCTTCAACAGTCTTCTCGATAAGACTTCTCGGTTGATCATAGACAAATTCATCATAGTCTTCTGGTTCCTTGGAATTTCTTTCATCATTTCTTTCTGCAAATTCATCAATTTTCACATTTGCACTTTCTACTATTTTGTTAGATGATTTGATCAGACATTTAAATGCTTTGCTTCTAGAAGAATAACCTAGAAATGTTCCTTCTTCACTCTTCTGATCAAACTTGCCATTTCTATCATCTTTGTGAACATAGCATCTACTTCCAAAGATTTTAAAATAACTTACATTAGGTTTCTTATCATACCAGATTTCATATGGTGTCTTCAAAGTACATTTCTTCAATTGTACTCGGTTCAAGGTGTAAACTTTTGTGCTTATTGCTTCTCTCCAAAATGTTTGTGGTACCTTCTTTTCAATCATCAGTGTTCTAGCACAATCCACAATAGATCTATTTCTTCTCTTAGCTATTCCATTCTGTTGTGGAGTTCTCGGTGCAGAGACTTGTCTTTTAATACCATGATCATTGCAAAATAAGTTGAATTCATCAGATGTGAACTCTCCTCCTCTATCTGATCTAAGACATTTCAGTTGTCTTCCTGTTTCATTTTCAACTCTTGCCTTGTACCATTTAAACATTTGAAAAGCTTTTGATTTTTCTTTTAAAAACATTACTGACATCATCCTTGAATAGTCATCCACAAATAATATGAAATATTTATCACCATAATAAATTTGAACATTCATAGGACCACAAAGATCAGTGTGCACTAGATCTAAAATTCCCTTAGAAGTGTAAGACTTACTTGTAAAGCTTGATCTTGTCATCTTGCCCATCTGACATCCTCGGCACATAGCATTCTTAGGTTTTTCAAGACTCAATAGACCTCTTACTCGGTGCTTCTTTCTTATTTTGATCAAATTATCAAAATTTACAGGACAAAACCTTTTATGCCATAACCAGGTATCATCTATCTTTGCATACAAACACTTGTTACAAGTTGAGTCAAGGTGAAATGTGTTACCTTTTGTTTGTGTCCCGATAGCAACTGACTTTCCATTCTTGTCATGAACTTTGACAATTCCTTTCTGAAATTCTATTCTGTAACCTGTGTTGTTTAGCTGTGCTACACTCAACAAATTGTATTTCAAACCTTCAACCCAATAGACATCATTGCATCTTGAATTGTCAAGAAGTGTTATAGATCCTTTACCTTTCACCGGACATGGTGCATCATTACCAAATCTAACATAGCCTCCATCATAATCTTCTAACATAACAAACTTGTGTTTATCTCCTGTCATATGATGTGAGCATCCGCTATCTATGATCCAAGAATCATTAGTGTTTATGTGAGATATTAGGGCTTTTTCTTCATACCTTTCTTCATCTAATCCATCTTTGATAGCCACATAAACTACTTCCTCTGTATCAGTCTCATCTGATTTATCATCATTGGATTCCTCATCAGCTATTAAACATGTCTTTCTATCTCTTCTTTTGAAGTCTCGTTGTCCTCTGTAATGATTGTCTTTCTGTTTGTCATCTCGGTAATCTCTCTTTTTAGTAGAATCTTTGTCAGGACAGTTAGAAGCCATATGTCCTATTTAATCACAATTGAAACATTTCAAAGGTAGTTTTCCTTTATACTTACCTTTGCCTCTCAGTAACCTTCTGGCTAATAGTGCTTCAAACTCTTCTTGCTTTCTGATTTCCTTATACAGTTTGTGTACTGCCTCCATGTTCTTACGAAATCTTTCACTTGCTCCACTATGATCTCCTTCAGAGTACTTATACTTTCTTTCATTGAAATCATTAGATTCATCAAGATTAAAAGAACTAAATGCAGATTCAACTTTATTTATCAAAGATCCACTATTATCAAAGTTACTTAATTCAAATGCATGTAGCTTACCAATAGTAGCATCTAAAGAAACTAGAATATTAGGTACAGACCTCAATTCATTGATTGCAGAGACTCGGATTGCATAAGCTAGTAGAAGGGTTCTCAACAACTTACTTGTTATATCCTTTTCTTCAATAGTTGCACCTGCTCCTTTGATTTGATTGACAATCTCCTTTAGTCTTGTACTATACTGAGTTATGTTCTCACCTTCATTCATCCTCATAGATTAAAGTTGTCCTCTTAGACTATCTACTTTTTCTCTTTGAACATGTTCATCTCCCCCATATACTGATATGAGTTTATCCCACATAGCTTTTGCATCATTGCAGCCTTCTAGATCATTAAACTCTGAGTCGGTCAATGCAGATGTTATTTCAATCATTGCTTGAATATGTTCTTGCTTTGCCTTTATCTCTTCCATAGTCAATGGATAGGTGCTCGGTGTAACAAAATCATTCTCCAGATAGTATACAGCATATTCTCCAACTCCTGATAGATGTAGCGTCATCCTTTTCTGCCATGTAGAGAAACTTGACTTGTTCAGCTTTGGTGCATCCCTCTTATACATCTTTGGATCTTTAACTCAAGTGTCTTTAAACTTTTCTTCTGGAGTCCAAAGCTCTGATACCAATTGATAGTTCTGATACTTAATATAAGTACAGATCCAATAGCCAACAAGATGAGAGGGGGGGGGTGAATCATACAAACTTAATCTTTCATAAAAACATCAGATTCAACCTCGGTAACATATATTTCAGTAATATAACCAAAACTGTTAAACATGCAAACTCGAAAGCATAGAAACATCATAAACCTCATAACACCGGATTTAACGTGGAAACCCAAATAGGGAAAAACCACTATGGGATTTCGGACCCACTAAGAAATATACTCTTCTAGAGTATGCTTGGTTAAAAGAAAATCCTGTTAAAGATTACAAACACATTGCTAGATGTGACCTGGTTAAGGGATTTCCCTCATATCTGTTAGGATCTTCACCTTGTTAGAAGTGACCTTGTTAAAGGATTTCAAACACTCAATCAGAATGTCACCTTGCTAGAGGGTTTTACAAATAAGACTGTTAAGTCCACTCAGTTAAGATATTTTCTGTCACTTTCACAAAATAACAGTAATAAAAATCTATCTACAACTTCACATCTAAAATGCTAAAGCAGATTCTTATGTGTTCAATACAATCTAGACATAGAACTAATCTTGTCCATCCGCTAGGCTTCTATACTCTGTTATTCAAACAGGTCTTCAAGCTTCTATGATCGGTAATCACTATGTAGCATCCATGTGCATACACTTGCCTGCATACATTGTTTATCAACAGTTTCCTATTTATAAAAAATTAGGTAACCACTTAATCTCCTTGATCACATTTCCCATGATCAACCATAGCCATCAGATCTTTGATCTTGTCCAGGTTTAATGCATCTTTCGATCTGAAAATGTTTTACCCCACTTAGGAACTTGCATATATTTCTTGGAACTTGTGCCAGGGTATTGTGGTTCAATCTACACTTTAGATCTTCATGGCGACTTTCTATTGCCTTAGATTCATTAACAAACTTCATGCACAGCATACCAATCATTTAATCAGTTCCAGTTCATCAGCTTCCTTCATTAAATAACGCATGTAAACATTTAAGCATTCTATTATAGCTCGGTTACAACTCGGTAACAACTCAGTAAATACTAAACTTCACTCGGTAGACATTCTGCCTTCATTAACCGATAGTGATAACCTTAGGGTTTACCGACTAGGTTCCTTAGGGTTTACCGACTAGGTTCTTTGCTTGATAACATAGTATAGTATTAACCTTTACAATTTACAACATATGTATGATGTTAAAACAATCTAAACATCATGATCTCATCATTGTCTGACTCGATAATAGTTGCCCATTGAATACCTTATTCATCCTTTTATTCATCATATTCTTTCCTGTGTCTTTTACTGACAACTTTATATTCTTCAAATCATACTTCTTAAGATATGGCAACATCATACTGAATTAGAAAATCAATTTCTTGACATCAATGACAAAATAATAATATCAAGACAGTAAACATCCTTAATCAGTTATATCCATAATCATCAACAACCTTCTCAATATCCTTATTGAAATGCCAACAATCTTTCATTGTTTGTTATAATGCAATATTGCCAACAAAACCAACAATCTCCCAAAAGAGATCATAGCCAGAAATCAAAATTCAGATATAGAGAGTAATCAAACTCAAAGTAACAATCTCTCCCCCAATGAATAATCTCTCCCCAAAAGATAATGTGTTTTTCCATAGATATCTCTCCCCCTTTGACATCAAATGCTAAAGCTAATACAAAACCATATTCAAATACAAAATACCAACCAATTCAGTATACCAACTACTCCCCCTGAGAAGTAGTTTCCTCATCAAAGCCAGAGTAAAAGATTTCTCTATTAATTTTGTCAGTTGATGACAAACATCAACTGTCTAAGTCTCTATCGGTGGGGGTATGACCCCAAGCTGATCTCTGAGATATTCAAAGGTCTCCTTAGGCAGAGGTTTAGTGAAAATATCTGCAATCTGCTCTTTAGTATTCACATAAACTAGTTTTACATCTTTTGCCTCAACATTCTCTTTCAGAAAATTCAGTTTGATAGAAACATGTTTGGTTTTAGAATGTAATATCAGATTCTTAGATATATCAATTGTTGTAGTGTTATCACAATAGATAGTTATAGGTTCCTTGCATTTTACCTTTATGTCCTTCAACATTTTCTTAAGCCATAATACCTTTGTACAGTTAGTTGTTGCTGCAACATATTCAGATTTTGTTGTTGATAAAGATGTGCAACTTTGTTTTTTACTCAACCAAGAAATTAATCTGCTTCCAAGAAAAAATGCTCCGTCGGTGGTGCTTTTTCTGTCATCCACATCTCCTGCCCAATTTGTATCTATGTATGCACATAATTCAAAATTTTCATCTCTAGGATACCATAAACCAAGATTTGTAGTGCCTTGTAAGTACCAGAAAATCCTTTTTACTGTTGATTCATGATTTTCTCTAGGATTACTCTGAAATATTGAAACAATGCATACTGCATTCATAATATCAGGTCTGGTTTGTGTCAAATACAATAAACCTCCTATCATAGATTTGTACCTAATCGAATTAACAGGTGTAGATTCATCCCTTAGTGATAATTTGTTATTTGTAGTCCTAGATGTGCTTACCCGTTTAGAGTTCTCCATCCCAAATTTCTTTAGTAACTCCTTCAAGTACTTGGATTGACTCAAGAATATACCTTTATCAGTCTATGAAATCTGCAATCCTAAAAAGAATTTTATTTCTCCAATCATAGACATTTCAAATTCTTGTTGCATTTCAATAGAAAAGTCTTTACATAATCCATCTTCTCCTCCAAAGATTATATCATCAAAAAAAACTTCTATAACCAAGATGTCATCATTAGTCACTTTATAGTATAAGTTGTTGTCAGCATTACCTTTAGAAAATCCAATCTTCAAAAGATGCTTATCCAATCTTGCATACCAAGCTCTTGGAGCTTGCTTCAACCCATACAAAGCTTTTCTTAAGCTACAAACCATATCTTTGTTATCTGTCAAAGAAAATCCATCAGGTTGTTCAATATAAACTTCTTCTTCAAGATCTTCATTCAGAAATGCACATTTAATATCCATTTGATATACTTTATAGTTCTTGTGTGTTGCAAAAGCCAAGAATAATCTGACTGCCTCAATTCTAGCTACTTGTGCAAAGGTTTCATTATAATCAATTCCTTCTTTCTGAGAATATCCCTTACACACTAGTCTTGCTTTATTTTTATTACCTTACCATCTTCATTAAGTTTGTTTCTGAATACCCATTTAGTTCCAATCACATTTTTGTCTTTAGGTCGGGGAACTAATGTCCATGTGTTATTCTTCTCAATTTGTTCTAATTCTTCTTCCATAGCTTTAATCCAATGTTTATCTTCACATGCCTCATTAATTGATGATGGTTCAATTTGAGAAATAAGACATACCTCTTCATTTTCCAGTCTTCCTCTTGTCATAACTCCTTTATACTTGTTTCCAATTATCTAATCTTCAGAGTGATTCATTCTTACATACCGGGGTGTCTTCGTTTGTTGTTGTTCCTCAGTTATAGTGGAATTTTTAGATGATACCAGTGTAACTGGATCTTCATTCTGTACCGGTGGGTTCATGTAGGTTCATTTGCTAGTATTTTTGTTGCTGGTTCAGAGTCTATATACCTTGAAGTTCCTCTAAATTGTTCATCAATCTTCACATTTGTACTCTCAACAATTTCTCTTGTTAAAACATCTATATGCCTTTCTCTTAGATGAATAACCAGGAAATATTCCTTCATCACTTCTAGGATCAAATTTGCCAATATACTCATCTCTTCTAATATAGCATTTACTACCAAATATTCTGAAATATTTAAGAGTAGGAGTAATGCCAAACCATAGTTCATGAGGGGTCTTACCGGTTTCACCTTTGATGTGAACCTTGTTGAATGTATAGACTGTTGTGCTTATTGCCTCTCTCCAATATACATGTGGAATATTTTCTTCTGATAACATACTTCTAGCTACATCCAAGATAGTTTTGTTTTTCTTTTCTACAACTCCATTCTATTGTGGTGTTCGGGGTGCCGATAACTATCTTTTGATTCCATTCACTTCACAGAATGTATTAAATTCCTTAGATTCAAATTCACCTCCTTGATCTGATCTCAGACATTTGATTTTCTTACCGGTTTCATTCTCCACCATTGCTTTGAATAGTTTGAACTTCCCAAGTGCTTCTTATTTTTCTGTGAGAAAAGTAACCCAACACATTCTAGAATAGTCATCAATGATTAGCATGAAATATCTATCACCTTGTAAAATTTTAGTTCTAGCTAGACCACATAAATTAGTATGAATTAAGTCAAGAGCATTATTTGATTTTTCTGGAATACTTTTAAAAGATGCTCTAACTTGTTTTCCAAATTGACATTCCTTACATACCGGATTGTGAGGCTTAACAATCTTAGGTAAATCTCTAACTTCCTTAGTAGTACTAATTTTTACCATGCAATCAAAATTTACATGACAGAGTCCCTTATGCTATAGCCAACTTTCATCAATGTGTGCAATCAAGCACGTCTTTTCATTGTTATTCAAATGAAAGATGTTACCTCTAGTTTGATTATCGGTTGCAATTTCCAAACCAGTTCTGTTCATAATTTTGCATTTACCATTCTTGAATTGTAATTGAAATCCTTTTTCAACTAATTGACAAACACTCAAAAGATTATGCTTTAAACCTTCTACATAGTAAACATTGTCAATATTATGCTTACCATCAAGAGATATTGTACCTTTTCCTTTGATTAAACAAGCTTTGTCATCTCCAAATCTTACTAGGCCTCCATTATATTCCTGAAAGTTCAAGAATTTACCTTTATCACCAATCATGTGATGTGAACATCCTGAATCAATGATCCATTCATCCTTAACTTCAATTTTAGTTGTCAGGGCATGTTCTATCGGTTGAACAGTAGGTGTCGGTTGATCTTCTATTATAGAAACAAAAACCCATCCATTGTCTATCGGATCCTCATTAGAATCATCAGTGATTCCTTCATCAACGAGATAACAAGATTTATCTTTATTCTTCTTAAATCTATATCTCTAATATTTAGGGTTAGGCTTGTATGTTCTTCTAGCTTCTTCTCTTAGTCTAGCATGTCTATCAGGGCATCTTGAAGCCATATGACCAATCTTATTATAGTTAAAACATTTAAAGGGTGCTTTACCTTCATACTTACTTCCAACTTGACCTTTAGGCATTTTTCTTGCAAATAGTGCTTCAAGTTCTTCATTTTCTCTCCTGATTTCCTCAAGTTCTCTTGCATAAAAGGCTTTCCAATCAGACTTGTCAAATGATGGTGTAGATTATGTTGATGCCTTAAAAGCTAAATCTGTCTTTATAGTAGCAACAGGACCAAATTCCTCAATTTCAAAAGCTGAAAGTTTTCCAATCAATGTATACCTAGTTACTGATGTATTAGGCATTGTTCTCAACTCATTTATAGCAGTAACTTTCATTTTATATGCCGGTGGCAATCCTCTTAAAACTTTTGAAACAATTTCATCTTCACTTAAGGTTCCTCCACAACATTTAATACCCAAAACAATTTCATTAACTCTTTTCATAAAAGCAGAAATCCTTTCATCTTCTTCTGTTTTCAAATTTTCATACCTGACCCGGAAGCTATCAAGTTTTGAAATTTTGACTATGGAATCTCCTTCATTCAATGTTTCCAAATGATCCCAAATAGCTTTAGCAGTAGACCTATCTAATAATCCCATGATTTGTTGATCTGATAATGCGCTCAAAAGTGCTTCTCTTGCTTTGCAATCATTTTCCTCATCTTTAGCCAAGTTTGGTGGATTAGGATGATTCTGAGTAGGAGCAGTATAGCCATTCTTTGTAACATCCTAGATGTCCTTTCCAATGCAATTTAGATGTGTCTCCATCCTGATCTTCCATATTCCATAGTTGGTTCCATCAAGTTCAAGACTGTCCTTCCTAAAATAGTTAGAAGACATTGGATCTCCTCAAGCTGTTAAACTTTTGCAAAAGAGGACTATGCTCTGAAATCAATTGTTAGGTCCCAGAGACAACTGAGAGGGGGGGTGAATCAGTTGTCAAATAAATTCAAACCAAAAACAACTTAACCAATCTTAATGCTTAATATCGGTAAACCAAACTTTATGCGGGTAGACAGTTTATCAGTTAATTAAAGTACCGGTAAAGATTAATGCATGAAATAGAAAGACAATAACATCCACAACACATAACACCAATATTTGTACGTGGAAACCCTATAAGGGAAAAACCACAGTGGGAAACCTTACCCATAATCAGATGATACTATTGTAGATAGTATGTGTATACAAATGGGGTCTGCACATGCAGAAAGACCAAGCGCCTAGAGCTCACTGCTCAAACACAAATAGGAGTCACACTGACTACAATTGCATGGTTAAATCCAATAAAGATGTACTGCTCAAAATAGTATCTTTCTATGCTGGATTCAGTACCAGTGTAGTTCTGATTGTCTTCAAAAAATCTTCCTTCAACCTTCAAATGATATCTGCTTGTAAAGCTCTGCTTATTCTCGCATATACCGAATTATTTCTTCCTTCGCATTCCACACTTGATCTTACAAATAAGATCTTACATTTATACCATAACCTAAGACCAATTTTAGTAGGTCAGCTCTAATAGATATTACAATAAAACATTTTACAATTAAATCAATAATCGATTCAACATGTCAGCTTGATGCATTTACAACAATAATAAATCATCTCCAAAGTGTGTCGTGCTGATCTGGAATAGATAACCCTGTCGATGCTTATCCTGGACCTATTTGTCGGTAACAGCAAATATGCAAACACGAATATACCAATGAACAAATCTCCAAGACAATGTGTCCAAACGATGTCTTTGACATAACCAGGTGTTTTCCATATCATTCCAAGTGTCGATGAACATTATATCCTGTCGGTGTACCAGATACCGGTGATTGTGCATAAGTCACTTGCTTGCCGGTGAACATTGTTGATTCTTCAAAGTATCAGAATGATAAGTGTTAATAGGTGTTGACATCAATTATAATACCATATCAACATAACCAAAATACCAACAACGTCTTCATCATTTCACAGTCTACCCAAACATCTGCGAGCCAATATACATGGGTATAGCTTCGCTTAATTTTTTTCTTCATGCGAGCCAAAAATGAAAATTATTACGAGCCTTGAACCTCCTCATGGTGTTTCATTGCATTTCTTCTTCCATATTTTTGGCTTTTGGGTTGGTCATTACTGAATATCGTCCAATGGATTCTGGAATTTTTAAGCCAATCTTAAGAGCCTATGACTTCTTTTCATGCACATGGATCAATTGTCAGCATAACTCCATGATTACAATCTTATCAAATGGATATCTTGGCAAAATGAAATGTTCACTTGTGAAACATCCTATGTGGATGTAGGTGAATGTAGGAAATTGGAGAAAGACATAACCAAAATGAGAAACCCTATTGTATGTTGCTTCTGAAAGTCTCTTCTTCTGTAAGTCCTTATCAAATATACATTTCCATACAGAAAATAAGGCATCATTGACCCTTCTTAAATGACTTCCCTGATTCTTGATTGTGAGTTGATCATAATAGTTCCAAATAGGAACTAACCTCATGTTGCCTTTTGTAGACAAACCTGGATATTGCACCTCATAGAGGCGGTTGCATACATAAGGTATGAAGTCATATAGAACTTCAAATTTGTTTTGACCTCTTTCAATTGTGTACAAAGTGCATCACTAATCTGCTCACCCCAATCTATCTTGGTATTCCCTTTCCTGATTATGATCATGTAATAGCACATCCAATTCTGAAAGTAATGAGAATCTTTCAAACCTTTCCCTCATTCCAACATACTAACCATATCATTGTACTCTTCATTGAAATCACTTCTATGAAAGTATTTTTCCATCTTGTATTAATAGAACCTCTAGCTAAAGATAGGAAACCTGTATTGATCATTTTCTTACACTTTGCTTCATTCTTCTCATAGTACTCTTGAGCATTTTCTTTGGTTATATCTACTACTTCTTCCACTGGTGAATCTTTAAACACGTTGTTGAAGAAAACATTGTCTAATGTCATGAAGACATTCTAATTACTATCCTTCACCTGCCTGGTATGTGGATCAAAATAATCCGCTACTGCAAGTATAAAATCTGAATCATGGGTTGCTACTAGGAAAGAAGCATACTTGTGCAACTCCGACCTGATTAGGTTTGACATATGTGAGGAGGATTTCTCAACTCGATCAATGAACTCCTGCATGTCCACATAACTAATTTATGTATCCCTTATCTCTTCAATATTAGAAACAACAGAGCTTTCTGAAAAAATGTTCAAGTATATATCATACTTGCACTTCATGTTTTTCACAGATGTGTTTCTTGGGGAGGACTCTAACTGACTTGAGGAAAGATCTGATTTGCATTGAGAAGGCTTTGACATTTGCAAAGTACTGCATTCAACACTAAGGATTAGTGTCTTGAAAATCATCACCATCAGAAGAGCAAATTTTATCAATTGGAACAAGAATCCAGAGCTAAACTAGACTTAGGGAAAAAGTGAACAAAAACTTGCAGTCCAGACTTTAAAGTCCAATCTACTAATTAGAAACCAAAATTTGCACATCAGACTTTAAAGTCCATTGTGCAGGGAAAAAACATCATAGATTTCATATCGGACTTTAAAGTCCGATGAGTAAGTTGGAAGAACAATCTCCACATGTCAGACTTTAAAGTCCGACCTACAAGTGGGAAACCAAGATCATACATAGGTCAGACTTTAAAGTCCAAACTGTGAGTTAGAAACTTGCAAGGTAATAATGCACATCAGAGTTTAAATTTCGGTCTGCTAGCAAAGGAAATGCCATAGATAACATGTCCGGTTTTAAAAACCGACCTGTCAACTTGAAAAGACACAAAGGCTGACAAGCTAGGTTTTAAAACCCGACATGTCATCTCGGAAGAACATAGTCTGCTTAACATGTCACTTTAAAGTCCAATATGTTAGCAGGGGAAGAGCATACACTGCTAACATGTTGAATTTCAAACTTTGATATGTTAGCAAGAAAAGCATACATCTCTAGCATGTCGGATTTTGAAATCCGACATGCAAAAAAAGAAAAACAGGATTTCTTACATGTCGGATTTTGAAACTTGACATGCAAGAAGGGGAAAAACAACATTCCCTTAATTATTTTTAAGGCAATTTCTATTAACTAAATAGTACAATGAACAATTGTAAATCAAGCATTGAAACAAGGTAGTGAGCCTAAACTATCTTTCATAATTTGAAATTTGTTGGTCATGGTTTCTTTTCTTCAATTGTCATCCATGAAATAAGAAAAAAGAGTAACAGTTGAATCCATGATTAAAGTGGTCAAGGCTCTATATTAAAATAATATTATATATCTGAAAAATTGATAATTCTAGTAAATTATATTACCAATTGCAATATCTAATATGAGTCGGAGATTTTATATTTATTGTTCATTTAAAATTATCATCTAAATTTCATTTTTCAATAGAAATCACTCAAAGATAAATTTTACCCTCAAATACATATTCCTAAATTTGTCCCCTTTATCACTCAACTTATAAAAAGCCTCGCTGGCCTTTTCTCTAACAGTGTGGTATTGAACAGAGGCCACCATAGTCACAAAACATTATCCTACATTGAGGTCTCGGTATTGCTTTTCTATGTTTCTCTTAATGATGCAGCTTACCTATGTTGGAACTAACAAGACACCCATGGGGAATTGTGCACCTATGAAATGGAAGGAGCTTGTGTGAACACATGGATGTATAAATAATGATATTTCTTTAAGCCCTAATTACAAGGCGGTGTTATTTAAGTCTAATGCCATTTCAAAAGGCTGGATAAAACTTTCACACACACCACATAGTCCGGAGGCTAACTAGAGTAATTATATCATTGTCGGCTTGCATGATTTCAAAAATATTAAGAATTTTATTAAAATTAATCTCACCATAACAAGAAAATATTAAGAATTTTATTAAAATTAATCTCACCATAACAAGGCAATGTTTTTTGGCTATCTTCTCTGCTAAAGGGTTAATGTCGAGTAAAAGAGCCTTGGTTGCAAACACCAATGAGTCTACCATGGGAGGAGATAGAGTGCATTTTGAGACTGATAAGCTTGACGATTTTAAGAATGATCTGGTGGTTTGGCATTATTGCATTGAACGTAGTGTGGCGGAATATTTGGAGAACCTATGAGGGCATGATGAACAACTCTCAATTTAGTTGGATACATCCTAGAATAATCAGAGGGTGGTTATTAGGGGAATACTTTTGAAGTTTCAGAGGAAGTTATTGCCCAAGCTACTGGCCTTTCTCTGGAAGGAATAAGATGGAAGTAGACAAGCCATGTGACTAACAGCAACATCCTAAACAAATTCTTCAAGGGGAAGGAGGCCCCTATTAAGATGCAAGGTGGTTTTACTAAAGAATAACTTCAATAACCATGTAATCTACTATGTTTAATGGTTATGAAATACTTTACCCTCGAGGGTTGTCATAAAGTTTATTATTACTATCATATTCCCTTGTTGAATAATTTTAGGAACCTTGATCTTCTTTGTCTTCCTTTTTATCTACTTCATTCATTAAAAAGCTCCATTAAGGAGGCCCTTGACTTTAAAAATGAGGACGAGCAACCCAACCCTCTCCACCAAGGTTTGATATACAGGCTCTATCACTATCACTCAGTTTTGTATACCCCTCATAACATTATGTTAATTCAACCTCCCCTGTGTGGTTCCCACCCCTTGGCAACCTTTGCGTACAAAATTTCCCCTTCTAGATTTTTCTAGCTCGTTGGTGAAACCTTTTCTTCCTCTCCTCTCCCCTCTTCCTCTGTTACCATCAAGGAGTTGGGCTACCCTTCCTTTCTCTCTCCGTCTACTACTAAAGAGTGGTAAGCCATTTGCTTTGAGGGTAAGAGAAAATCTATTGGAAAAAGGAAAATAATCATAATTGACAATTCCACTTTTGAGGATATGGATGATGAGGACCCTAATGTGGAAATTGAGGGAAGAAGGTCACAAAGAATTGCCTCAAAGGGTACTGGTGAGAAAAAAGAAATACTACAATTTTGGAAGGGGGGGAAGGTGGTGGTAATGAACCTGACAGCAAGGAGATTAATACTGGGATTTTGGAAGCTATTAATTTGGGTGGTCTTGGCCTCCCACAAGGCCCCCAATATTTGGACAAAAATAATATGCACCCTATTGATAATTTGGAAGATGTGGCCCCATACACTATTCTACAGAATATTGACCTAGTCTTGGTGATGGCGTCTGACTTGGGTATTGAAGGGGCTAAGCATAAGGAGGGGGTTGTTGTTGATGAAATTGACAAGGGAAAGAAAGGTGGAAAGAAAAGGGGGGAGAGGTAAAAAGATAATAGGAGAGGTCATCTTGTGGAAGAAGACAAACATAATATGGGGCCCACCAACCAGCTCAGGGATGATGAGATTCAGGCCCTTAAATGTGAGGTTCGAGAGCTAAGGAGTCATTTGGATAGTCATGAGATGAATGAGGAACTATAGGTCTTGAGGGAAGAGATAAAGGAGATGAAGTGCAAATGAGACTCCAAGGACAAACAACTTATCAATATCAACAAATTTTACATTAGAGTCATGCAAAGTTCGGCTACAACTCTCTGCCTATGGTAGGATAAGGTTGTTGAAGAGGATGTTGATAAACAAGCCTGTTATGAACTCTACAAGTTTATTATGGAGGATTGAGACAAAGTTTTGGGTCTGGCTGGGCTCTGTAAGCCAGCTCCTTAGGGCTAGGTCTATATAGTTTTTGTTTGTTTTTTGCTGGATCTCTAAACTTACAGGGTATGCCCCTGTTGATTTTTTCACTCTCTGTTGTTGGACTTTTATTTTCAATTTGATATTTTGCTATCAATGTTTTGTTGATGGCTTTTAGATATGTTAAGGATCAACACCCTAGTTAACGTTGCTTTTATAATAAATTAAAAATTAAAAAATATGGTACTCGTAAAAAACAATAATCCTTTCTCAAGAAACTACATTCTTATTTAAAATTTTAAGATCAAAATCAAACATATTCTCACCAAGATATAAATATAATTCAAATAACCTAGACAACTATAATCAAATATTTCACAAATTATTTTATGTGGATATCATTGTCATTTTTTTATATTTCAAAATTTCCTTTTCAAATAAAAGAAATTGAAGATATTAAAAAATCAAAAACACATACCTTGATCTTTGTTTCATAGTAATCATCCAGTTTTTATTCTCTTAAGGAAACATGACCTCTAATTTGGATTCAAACCCATAGCGCAAAGTGGCACCATAGAAAAATTATAAATAAGGAAAATTTGAATTTAATTTTGATTAGTTTATTTTTTAATTCTTAAATTATGATTAGCTTATTTTTTCCCTTAATTCTATATTAAAAAAAATATTGTGATATTCTTTTTAATGTATCAAATATGAAATTAACAAACTTAGAGTCTTAAATAACTTTTGAAATGTCATGCTCCACTCTCTACAATGGATCTCCCACCCATGTAGTGACTGCTCCTTCTGTGGGATGATCCTGCTCCCCACCCCTGGTGTGAGTTGAGGATTGTTTCATCGTTAAATTTGGGGGTTCTGCAGTCTGCAAGTCAAACATTGCTACTTTCATCATTCTTCCTACACTTACGGCCTTCGCATTGGGTGGATCTTCTAGCGGTACTTCTGCCCCTACTTTGGGTGGTTTATACCCTCTCCTGCCTGTGGATGCCCTTCTTAGGGTTGATGCTCGATTTGATGGTGTTGCTCCATCTGGTGATGTTGCTACTGATGGTAACCCTATTGTGGGTGCTAATTCCCTGCTCATACCTACCTCTTTTATTGGTAAGCATAGCTTTGTTCATGTGGCCAGATCTGTTGCCCAGCCCTCCAAGGGGGTTCGTCCTCTTCCATGTGCCAATTCCTCCCCTATGGTGGTTTGTGGATAGGATGTTGTAGACAACATTGGGTTCTACCAACACGATGCCAGATTCAAGTTTTGGAAATCAACACATATCTGAATCTCACCATTCTTCTTACGTACAGGTACAATATTGGCTATCCAAGAAGAATGGTGAATGGGGAAGATTATCTTTGCTTTCAACATCTTTTGTACTTCAGCAAAGATAGTATCGGAGATCATTGGGTTGTATTTCCTTTGCTTCTGATGGAAAGGCGTAATACCTGGTTCCAATAGAATGTCATGGCGGAGCTCTTTGGGACAAAAAGACTTTAGATCTTCATAAGAGTATGCCAAGACGTCAACATATTGCTATAATAATACAACAAAATTCTGCCTTTCTCCTTGTGAACAACACTTTCCAAAGTTGATCATTTTTGGATTGTCTTCAGTCCCAATATTTACTTGTTCATATTCCATTAACCCTATAGCTAATCTTTGTTGCTTTTTAACTTAACGATCATGTTTGTCAAAAAGCTTTTCTAGCGAAACTAGACCCTTGGGGATCTTGTTTCCTTTTAATTGTAGAAATTTCTCTCTCATTTTTGCATAAATACTTTCAATTGCATCCTTTGAACGGCAGTGACTACCTTCAAAGTATAGATCATCAAAATTGTTAGCGATCTGCAAAAAAAATTTATATGATGATTATTATTAAACACCTGCCAATGATCAGAGTTGTCAGGAACACTTGGCCGAAAAACTAACTCAACAACATAAGTTGATCCTAAAAAATATTTGTGAGGAATCAAAGAAGTTGTTGATACTGCTAATGAGTCAGCACTGTCGTTGAATTCACGGGAAACCACAAATATATCAAAAGCATCAAATGCCTCTATTAGATCCTCTACCAGGTTGTGATAGTGTCGCAACCTTTCGCTCCTTGTTTGATATATGTTCCTAACCTAACAGACTATTAACTTGGCATCTTCTTGAGCATGCAAGTTCTTGATTCCCTTCTTCTTACCAACATTCATTCCCAGAAGGAGTAATTCGTACTCAGCAGTGTTATTTGTGTTATCGAACTACAATTTGAAGGAGAAAGGGAAAAGATTACCCTCGAGAGAAACCAAAACAATATCGGCTCCTGATCTAATAGAAGAACAGTTGCCATCAAATTCTAGCATCAAAACATCATCTAGACTACCAATGCTAACGGTATCAAAATTGAGAATTTCTTGTTGTCAAGTTGAATATCTTTCTGATTTTGTAAAACTATTTTCACAACTACTTTCACAATCAACTAGAAAATTATCGAGTGGAATAGCATCTTCACTCTCAGGAGTCACCTTTAAACCATCATCAGCATGCACGAAATAATTACCCATACCCGATGATTCAAAAAGAATCTGTGCCCGTTGATCATCAGACTTGACAATGGTATATTTTGATTCTTTTTCTGAAAGTAACCTTTGGACAACTCCTTTAACGGGAATACAAGCCTCAGTCATATCCATGTTTAACTCACCCCCAACATCTCTACAGAAATTTGTTCCCAACAATAGACCATAGCAGGCCGGCACATCGGCTACCAGTACTGTCATCTTAATCTTCTTTTCTGGGAATGAAGCTAAATCAAACTGTGTGTCTTTGATTTGACCTATTAAGGGGATTTTCTTGTTATCCATAGAGAAACACCTTCCAAATGTTTTGGTTAAAGTCAAGCCAAGGGAATTGGAAACTTTTGATAGCATAACATTATCAGATGCCCCAGAATCAATTACACAGTTACTAAGCTTATAACCATTTATCAACAAAGAGATGTAAAATGGTTCTATTTTCTCTACAGGAGAAGGGGAAGTTACTAAGTTATTTTGAAGTAAGTTAGACTTAGGAAGATTACTAGGGGTAGTATCTTTTTCTTTAACAAACTTGACCAAATGGCCAAATTGATTTGGATTAGATCTCAAAAATTCAACTTCAGACATTTGTATTTTGGTTTTCTTAGCATGGTCTAAAATATCAAATGACTAAAAGGAATTCATTACCAAAGATGGATTTGGATTCTCATTTTGAAAATTTAAAATGTTTGGTACACTAGTCTTCGATGCATGTGTAGAAGAATTGACAGGTGTAGAAAAATTGACAGCAAACGAAGAATCACTTACACTTTTATCCTTCGCGACGTCCATCGTGATAGCATTGTCTTTTGCAGGATTTGGTATGGGAGCCCCACGCTTTTCAATATAAATTAGCAAAAGTTGAGAGTCCTTGATTTGAATAGAATTATCACTTTTTGCAATAACAGGTGGCTGAGTTGCCTCTGCTTGCGAACGGGTGAATATTGCAAAGATATCCCCATCACGTGTGTCTAACGTATCATCTTCTTGATATTGCATAAACCTGGTATTAGAGTCGCCAGCCAACTCTGCATCATCTTCTTGATGTGAATTGGCATCTTCTTCACCAAAAGGGGGAAGATCATTTTGTTCAGCTTCATTATATCCTGTAGCTAAATTTTGAGGTGGTGCTTCCAATGCAAGCCTCTCTGGAGCAGGAAGAAATTTATTCTGATTACATATGGCATAATTGGAAGCGTTGTTTGGAAAATTCCTTCTTGGAACATCATGATAAGAAGTATTTCCTTGTGAGGAAATTTGCTTCTTAAGTGCCAACAACTCATTTTCTAGCTTCTGTATCATGGGATCAGCAGAAATAGTTGAAGAGAAAGATGTATCGACAGCTTGATTACTCCTAACCTTGTTAACAACTCTCCTTATCTTACCCACAAGGATAAGATCATCTTCAATCGATATAGCCATTTGTTGAGCAATGGCCAAATCTGTAGGATTGTTCCTTCGCAAAAGAAAACTCACTTCTAGCAATTGGGCGTTGATGAAAAAGCATTTCATGTTTCCACCAGTGGGTCTTGAAGCAACTAGGATATGATTATGTAACTTATCAAATTTTTCTACAAACTCATGCATGAGTTCCTAAGGCTCTTTCTTCAACTGAGTTAATTGCACCAATAAAGCATGATCATCTTCGGCAGACTTGAATCTCACCTCAAACAACATTCTGAGAGTTGTCCAATTTGTGATACAAGCATTAGTAAGATGATAGAACCAATCAGCAGCAACTCCATGCAAAGTCTTAATGAATAATCTCACTGAAACATCTCCATGCTTAACACCTAGGACTCCACATGCAATATAGATGGCAGCAATATGCTCATCTGGGTGTTGAGAACCATCCCAAAAAAATTTGGGTAAATTTTTTCACGTACCTTTGACAAGTTCATGCAAAGGTGTGGTCAAGTTCAAAGGACCAAAAGCAATGCCCAAGGGCCAGCAGCGGCCATCCTTAATGGATTATAGGGTGGTATTTAAAAATGACTTGCAAGTGGAACAACTGAAACTTGAAAACTTGACACCTCACTTAGTACGGGAGATTAACGTGCAAATGGAGGAAAACTTCATGTTCGTTTCAAAGGAGAAAGCGTTAGTGGAGGTGTCACAAAGGGAAAATTAAATTGCTGAAATAACTAAAACGTAGGATCAACAATTCCTGCTAATCACTACCCACGAGTGTAACAACTAATTTGCTAGCTTATGTATCATGGGATCAGCAGAAATAGTTGAAGAGAAAGATGTATCGACAACTTGATTACTCCTAACCTTGTTAGGGTCTCTCCTTATCTTACCCGCAAGGATAAGATCATCTTCAACCGATATAGCCATTTTTGAGTAGCGGCCAAATCTATAGGATTGTTCCTTCGCAAAAGAAAACTCACTTCTAGCAATTGGGCATTGATGAAAAAGCATTTCAGGTTTCTTGTAGTGGGTCTTGAAGCAACTGAGATACGATTATGTAAATTATCAAATTTTGCTACAAACTCGTGCATGGGTTCTCGAGGGCTCTTTCTTCAACTGAGTTAATTGTGCCAATAAATCATGATCATCTTTGGCGGACTTGAATCTCGCCTCAAACAACGTTCTGAGAGTTACCTAATTTGTGATACAAGCATTAGAAAGATGATAGAACCAATCAGAAGTAGCTCCATGCAAAGTCTCAATGAATAATCTCACTGAAACATCTTCATGCTCAACACCTAGGACTCCACATGCAATATAGAAGGCATCAATATGCTCATCTAGGTGCTGAGAACCATCCCCAAAAAATTTGGGTAGAATTTTCCGCGTACCTTTGGGAAGTTCATGCAAAGGTGCGGTCAAGTTCAAAGGACCAAAAGCAGTGCCCCAAGGGCCAGCAACGGCCATCCTTAACGGATTATAGCGTGGTATTACAAAATGACTTGCAAGTGGAACAACTTAAACTTGCAAACTTGACACCTCACTTGGTACGGGAGATCATCGTGCAAATGGAGGAAAACTTTGTGTCCTTTGCAAAGGAGAAAGCGTCTGTGGAGGTGTCACAAAGGGAAAATTAAATTGCTGCAATAACTCAACTGTAGGATCAACAATTCCTGCTAATCGTTGCCCACGAGTGTAACTTCGATCAGCCAGATTAGAATATGGAGAAAAGCAACAATATGGAAATTACAATGAAAGAGAACTGCAACCCAAAAGACAAACAGGTTGCATGTCGCTCCCCAGCAGAGTTGCCAAAAAACTATTGGTTGAATATTTTGTCACCAGCGTACTAATGACAAAATATATAATTCACACAAAGCTATGTTGAGAAAGTAATCTCTCCTCCCATCAAGGGGAGGTTCCCTAAAAAATTTCTCCTCTAAATAATAAGAAATTAAATTTGTGGGTTGGTGTTGGGCATATAACTCTCTTTTTTCAGAGTTTATGTATTCTCCTTTCACCTAGTTACAATTTCTCTCTCTCTTCAGATACTTAAAGAAAAGAACTATTAATCTAACAAACTACACCAAGAGTTACTATTAAGCATCACAAAGTCTCCTTGAAGGTAACACTAATTCAAACTGATCATTACAAATTAAACAATTAGAAACTTAGCTTGCAGCTCAAAGTCTTCAAGTATAGATTTTTAATCCATTAAACTAAAAATAATTGCAGCAAATCAAAGCTTGCCACAAGTTATTTAATTTATCAGAAGATTTCTCAAATATGCTAAGAGCACAAAGTCTACTTGCAAGATTTGAGAGCTCTTTAACCACATAACAATATCTTAAAGATCAAAGAAGTAAAGATAATATATATTCAATGGACATAAGAACATTAAATTATATAAACAATTTTCTTTGATACAACACAAAGTTTGTGATCAACAAAATTGTTTTCTTTATTTGTTTGATAGAATTTTCACCACAAAAACCCAAAGTCTTAATTGGGATAAAAATTCTGCAAAGTTTTGTTAAGCCTAAAAAAGATAAAATATTTACAAAAGAGGTCCTCCTTATATAGAAAAAGAAGTTGAGAAAAATGTGGGCACAGTTGACTTATTCAACTGCATAGCCCCATTTTACTACAACTACAACATAAAGAAAACGTGCAGCTACATAAAAATTGACAGCATCTATCGGTGCAACTGCATGAAGAAAAGGTGCCAAAAGGGGGTACTTCATTCTTGATTCTCTTCCTCATTGGATTTCTCAAAATCTTCAAACTTAGAAAGGATGGATTTCATCTCTGCTTCATTCGGCATTGAGGTAGAACTTGTGATCACTTGGACGCGGGAAATTGCATCTTGAATCTTTACCTATTTCTTTTTAACATCCTTCAGCATGGATGCAAGGACTTCAAAACTGACCTAGATCTCTAATAGCTTATCGAATGTATCAAGTGAGAAATCTTGTCCCATGCAGTGATCCATCAAGGAAAGGAATTCCTACGTGACAACTTTAGCAGTGAGGAGATTTTGATCACCATCATATAAATAACAAGGAAGATCACCAACTTTGGCAAAAATGAGATCAACCTCGTCATCACCTTCTTTCTTTTCCCAGTCCAGTTCTGCAATCATTAACTTTATTGTCTCTTGTGTATGAGATAATAAAGACAAGATCTAGATGTACTTCTCTCTTGTGGGAATTACCTTGTTTTCAACCAGGACATCTATCCTAAAGTCCTCCATTTTTCTCCACAAGGTAGTACTTTTCACAACTTCCTCAATTTCATGTGATAAAGAGGTTTTGAGTCCTTGCATCTGACTCTGGATTACTTCATAGTCTAACAATAGTCCCATTGTTGAGCTCAAAAGATGAGAGGCTTCTGACCTTAGCCGTGAAATCCACTCATCCATCACTCAGCCTTTAGCTCCCACCTATTCAATCTTCTTGAGAGCTTCGGTATCTATTGAGGATCCTATGGGCTCAATCTCTTGAGAAGATTGTGTGACCTTTAGAAGAACGTTGGTCAGTTGTTCACACTTCTGCTTCAAGATATTTTTCTCATCTCTCTCTCCTGATCCAATCTTCTCAACAAAGAATTAAAGGTTGTTTGAGAATCCAATTTCACACTCTCATGTGTTTCCACCCCAAGCTCTACGACCTGCATTGTATAATCTTCAGATCATATGTTGCCTTTGTCCTTGTGTGATGATGGCACCATAACTTCAGCATATTTTCTCTTGGAAGCCGAATCTACTACCACCCGAGATACCGTCTTTGGCTTTTTTGATCCCTTAGGCTTTGGAGGAACTAAAAGTTCAAATTCAAACTCATTCGGAGAGATCAACTATTTTTTTCCTCTTAGGGGCCACTACTTCCATCCAAGGGGGTAGTTCTGGATTGGCTGATGGAGTAGTAGCTCCTTTCTGATTTTGAGTTGAAGCTTTGGAAGCAAGTTGACTAGAGCTCGGAGCAGTTGTGAGTGTTATTGATGGCGATGATATTGAAGTATCTAGTGGAACATTTGTTGCTACTACCTCTTCAGTTACAAATGGGAGAGTTGAGGGCACCGCGAATGTAACTTCAGCACTTACCAATGGAGGAATTGTTGTGGTGGTGATGGTAGTGATGGGTAAGTCTACTGAAACCTGTTCTGCAAGTGCATCTTCCAAGGTTTCATTAAAATCCATCATTGTGGATTCAAAATTAGATGAAGGGATATCACCTAAATTAGAGAAGTTGGCTATTGTGAAAAACTAACCAATGGTCTCCAATTGTGTCATGCCCATACTTAGATCTCCATCTTGAAAATCCTCATCCTCTTGGTCAAAGTCAGAGTCAATAGAGTGGACAATTACCTGTGAGGTAATCGGGGCATCAACTTCAGCTGGGTGTGATGTTTCTTCAGCCTGTACTTCCTCTTGTTGAGGAATTTCACTTCTTCAATTTCTTTGGCAGGTGGTTGTTCTGTCTCTTTAGTCACTGCTTCTTGTACCGCAGATGATGATTCACCCTTTTTGGACCATTTCACTATAAATTTAATCTTGGGCCCTTTCCCTTTTGATTGTATTACAGGAGTTGTGGATAGTTCTTGTGGGTCTGCCCTGATCTTCGTTCTTGTCTCAGTTGTAGCTGTCTTGCTGACTGGGCCATCACTATTATTATCATCTCCTGAGCTGGCAGGAAGTTGTTTCATTCTGAGCTTCTTTCTTACTAGCCATGCATTGGTGTTTGCTAGGATAGGAGTAATCCTCTGAGTAATTGATTTTCTCTCCTTCTTTGACCATTGTATGGGAGGAAGCGGAGAGTCGGCAATTTTCTTCTCATAATAGACTGGGTCTACTATGTCATCTGTATCTTCCATGGTCATCGGGATCTTAGCTAAATCCAAGTTTTCAATTTTCTCCAAAGTAAGGTAGCTGAAATCCATCCTTCTTATATCCTCATCATTTTGGCAGTCTACCCAAACATCCTCCAACCTATAAACATGAGTATAAGTCCTTTTGAGTTTGTTCTTTATACCACAAAAGTCAAAATTGGTTCGGGCCTTGAATCTTCTCATGGTATTCCACTGCATTTCTTACTCCATATTTTTGGCCTTAGGATTGGTTAGCACTGAGTACCTGTCGATTGATTCTGGGAATTTCAGCCTAGTCTTATGTGCTTGTGATTTTTTCTCATGCAAACTAATCAATTTTCTGCACAACTCCATGAGGATAATTTTGTCTGAAGGGAACCTTGGAAGAATGAAGGGCTCACCTGAGAAACATCCAATCGAATTTAGGTGAATGTGGGAAACAGTAGAAATACAAACCCAAAATGAGATACCCTATTATAAGAAGCCTCTGATATCCTCTGCTTCTGCAGGGCCTTATCAAACATACATTTCCATATAGTGAAGAAGGCATCGTTAACCCTTTTTTAATGAGTACCTTGGTTCTTGATAGTAAGTTGATCATAGTACTCCCAAACGGGTACCAACCTCCTATCACCCTTAGAAGATAAACCCAGATATTGCCTCATTGAAGCAGCCGCATAAACCAGGTATGAGGTCATGTAAAATTTTAGTGTTACTTTGACCTCCTTCAACTAAGCACAGAGGGCATCGCTGATCTGTTCGCCCCAATCAATTCTTTCTTCTCCTTTCCTGATTATTTTCATATAGTAGCACATCCAGTTCTGAAAGTAATGAGATTCTTTTAACCCCCTCACCCTTGATAACATGGTGACCATGTCATTGTACTCCTCATTGAAATCACACCTGTGAAATCCCTTAGGCCATCATGAGGTTAGGGAACTTCTTGCGGCAGAGAGGAAAACAGTATTGATTACCTTCTTGCATTTATCCTCGTTCTTCTTGTAATACTCTTGAGTAATATCAGCTACCTCTTCAACTTGGGAACCTTTGAAGACACTATTGAAGAATACACTGTCGAGGGTCATGATGACATTCTAATCTTCATCTTTGACCTATCTTGTATTTGGATCAAAGTGATCCGCTACTACAAGCACAAATTCTGGATCACGAGCTGCAACTGGAAAAGATGCATATTTGTGCAACTCGGAGTTGATTAGATTAGTTAGGTGAGCAGGAGCCTTCTTAACTCGATCAATAAATTCTTGCATATCTACATGCCCAATTTTAGTATCTCTGATATTCTTAATATTCGAGTCTACTAAACTCTTTGGGTACAAATTCAAGTACTTGTCGTACTTGTACTTCATCTTTCTTGATGATGCTTTACTTGGAGAAGATTCCAATTGACCTGAGGAAGACTTGAGCTTGTTGTGAGGGAGATTTGACATTTGTGATGACTGCATTCAACACTGATGATTAGCTATTCATTATTATTAAAATCATTTTTTCTCAAATGGATAGAAAAACGGGACTCAAAACAGGCTTGGGAGTAAAACTGCCAAAAACAGCAGGTCGGGGAAAAAAGTCCGACATGCTCTTTTGAAAACAAAAATTGCACATTGGTTTTTAAAGTCTGAAATGCAATTAAAATCACCTTAATCAGCACATCAGACATTAAAGTCCGATGTGCAAATCCGAGATGGGTCATCAATACATCGGACTTTAAAGTTTGACGTGCCAATTGAGGGTAAATCAATAACACATCAGACTTTAAAGTCTGATGTGTAGGGGTGAAAAATTAAAACAAGCACATTGGACTTTAAAGTCCGATGTGCAACCTGGGAAAGATTAAAGGCACATCGGACTTTAAAGCCCAATGTGCAGACAAAGAAAAAAACAAACGATTGACATGTCGAGTTTTAAAACCCAACATGTCAACCAAACCTACTCCTCTCCACATATCGGATTTTAAAGTCTGATATGCGAAGGTTATGATCCTCCATATCGGACTTTAAAATCTGATGTGTGGAGATCCCTCCATCCAGCTGCACACCAGATTTTAAACTCTGGTATACGGCTGGAGAAGGATGACTTCAGAGGGCAATCAGGTTTTGAAGTTTGATTTTCCTCCGAACAAGGGAGACAATCGGAGCTTAAAAACCCGATTGCCCTCTAAAACGCAGAACAAGAAGAAACCAAAAGGGAGGAAGAAAGCGAGGAAAACATAGAAAACTGAAAAGAAAAACAAGAGAATCCTAACTCTTCCGTCTACTACACTTGATCAAAAAATCTGATAGCAAAGATCCAAAACCAAGTTGGGGCGAGCGGCAACGAAGAAGGATGCGTGGAGGAGAAATAAAATACAAACAATAACGAAGAAAAGAAACCAAAAATAGCTAAATAAACCTTTGGATTAGCAATTAATGACAACTCGTAGTGCATGTCAGACTTTAAAGTCCGACATGCATTGTCCGGCAAAGTAGTCTGCAGGTTGGACTTTAAAGTGTGAACTGCAGGCAAAGACCACCTGCAGGTCGGACTTTAAAGTCCGAACTGCAGGCAAAGACCAAGCAAACGCACATCAAACTTTAAAGTCCGAAGTGCAGACAATAAATAAAAGACCCTACAGTTCAGAGTTTAAAGTCCGAACTGTAGGTAAAACTGTGAACTTAGGAAAAAACAAAACAACACTAAAAAATGAAAAGGAGCTAAACGAACTAACCGACGAAATCGATTAAGCTCTCTCAGAGACCGTAAGGTACGAAATAGACCAGTTCCGTAGGGTTGCCTCATGATTTTGGCCATGCTAAAATTGAGGACAACAACTGGCTCTGACTAGGGAACAAGCTGTACCACTTGAATCTTGTAGAATCCAGAACTCCGAGTGCCTGTATACATTGGGCTATAGAGTCAGGCAACGGAAAGACTAAAAAGAAAAGACTATACATATTTTATAAAAAGTACAACTTCCTTTACATCACTCTCTATTGAGAAAAGAGCTTCAAATGTTCTCCACTATGGGGTAGCGAGAACGGGGTACCATCTGCATATGCAAGTAAATATCTATGCTCGCCACATACTTCATGAATAGTGAAGGGACCTCTCCATAAGGAGTCAAATTTTCCATGCAAACCTTTTGGTTCCTTTCTCTTGTCCCATAACAAGACTTGATAACCAACTAAGAACTCACGGGAAGTTGTTTTCTTATCAAACAATGTCTTCACTTGGCTTTGGTGTGCAGCAATCCTATCTACCACTTCAGCTCTTGTTTCTTCCAGCTGAGAAAGAAACATAATTCGCTTATCCAATGAATCTTGATATGTTTCATCTTCAATGGCCTTGGCAAGCTTTAATGTTGGAAGTTCCATAGTGATTGGAATCTCAGCATTCAACCCATACAAAAGTTGAAAAGGTGACATACCAATTGCTCTTTTTGGAGTTATATGATCCACCCATAGCGCATCATAAAGAGCTTTATGCCAAGTCCATTGTTTCTCATGAACAAGCTTCCTCATAATAGTAACCAGATTCTTGTTGCTTGACTCGGCCTGACCATTTCCTTGTGGATAATAGTCAGATGAGTGTGAAAGAGTAATACCATGATCAAAGAAAAAGTCAATTATCTCATAAGATGAAAAACATGAAGCGTTATCAGCTACTATCTTACAAGGAACGCTAAACCTTGAGACGATGTTTTCCTTCAGAAATTGACAAACCACCGCAGAGGTAGATTGCTTAGTTGGGATTGCCTCCACCAACTTGGTGAAGTAATCTGTCACTATGAGGATATACATGTGACCTGCACTTGATGTTGGCTTGACAATTCCAATGAAGTCCAACCCCCACTATTGGAAAGGCTCTTCAATTATTACTAGCTTTAGAGGGAGCGCAACTAATTTAGGCTTACCAACAAATTGCTGACATTGCTCACACTTGTGAACCCAACTGTATGTATCTTTAAACAATGCTGGCCAATAATATCTAGCATGCAAGATTTTGTTTGCAGTAACAGGGGCAAAAAAATATCCTCCACAAGCAAGATCATGAAAATCTTGAAGTAATCTTACTTCTTGTTGTTTGTCCACGCAACACAAGAAATTACCGTCCAGACCCTTCTTGTACAAACCATTGTCCCATAGGACAAAATTCACTGCTTTAAGCTTTGAGGTTCGCCTTTCTTTCCTTGGCAAGTGTGCAGGACAATCTCCATATGTTAAGAGATATGCCAAGTCGGAATACCACTCATCAGTAGTGCTAACAAATAGAACATGAGGAAGATCTTGATTAATACCTTCATTTTCAAGAACCACTTCATCAATTGATCTTTTGTCAGTTATCAACTGACATAGACCTTTTCCATGAACCAACTCAGTGGGCTTAATTTCCATATCGTATTCTTGAATCTTGGAAACCCAGTTGCCCCTTTTAGTTCCAAACTCTTGTTGCATCATAATCGACTAAACAACAGCATCAGGAACAAGAGCAACGACATGCGAATTCAAAATATAAAACCTAAAATGTTTCACCGCGTTCACCACGGAAAAATCATGCTTCTCCATTTGTGAGTATTTCAACTCGTGAGCCTTTAGCGGATAACTCATGAATGCAATAGGTGATTCCACACCTTCATTATTTCTCTACATTAGTATAGCCGAACAAGTATGATCTAATTCATAGCTATACATAATAAACTCTTTGGTATAATCTATGCATACTAAGATTGGAGCATTTTCCATGTCTTCCTTGATCTGATGGAACACTTTCTTTCCTTCGGGAGTCCACTTGAAGAGAGAATTACCTTTCATCATATTAACTATATGACGAGTCTGTTCAGGAAAGTCTGGAATGAATCTTCGCACGAAATTTACTTTACCGAAGAAAGAATGAAAAGTAGTCTTACTTGTTGGCAAGGAAAGGTCACGAATAGCTTTAACCCTTTCTGCATCAATTTTTATACCTTCTTTCGAAACAATATGCCCAAGCAATTTACCTTCAGTGACCCCAAAAATAGATTTCTTGGGATTGAGGGAAATTCCATGCTAACGACATTTCTCTAAGACTCGTTGCAGATGAGAAAAATGATCTTGACGTTCCTTAGAATAAACTGTCAAATTATCCAAATAGACCACAATGAACTTACCAAGAAAACTTTGGAAGGCCAATTCCATTGCACGTTAGAAAGTTGCTCCCACATTTTATTAATCCAAAAGGGATCCTGAAAAATGCAAAGGTACCCCAAGGTGTAGTAAATGCGGTCTTATGCTGATCTTGCTCCAGAACTTCTACCTGGTTATAACCCAAAAATTCATCCAACATGGACATCATCTATGCTCCAGTAACAGCTTGTAGGACATGATCCATGATAGGTAAAGGATAATTATCCTTCAAGGATGCCTGATTCAAGTTTTGGAAATCAACACATATCCGAATCTCACCATTCTTCTTACGTACAAGTGCAATATTGGCTATCCAAGAAGAATGGTGAATGGGGAAGATTATCTTTGCTTTCAACATCTTTTGTACTTCAGCAAAGATAGTATCAGAGATATTTGGGTTGTATTGCCTTTGCTTCTAACGGAAAGGCATAATACCTGGTTTTAATGGAATGTCATGGCAGAGCTCTTCGGGACGAAAAGACTTTAGATCTTCATAGGAGTATGCCAAGACGTCAACATACTCCTGCAATAATACAAAAAAATTGAGCCTTTCCCCTTGTGAACAACACTTTCCAAAGTTGATCATTTTTGGATTGTCTTCAAACCCAATGTTTACTTGTTCATATTCCATTAACCCTGCAGCTGATCTTTGTTGCTTTTTAACATAACGATCATGTTTGTCAAAAAGCTTTTCTAGCGAAACTAGACCCTTGGGGATCTTGTTTCCTTTTAATTGCAGAAATTTCTCTCCCATTTCTGCATCAATACTTTCAATTATATCCTTTGAATGGTAGTGACTACCTTCAAAGTACAGATCATCAAAATTGTCAGTGGTCTGCAAAAAAATTATTATATGATGATCATTATTAAAATCCTGCCAATGATCAGAGTTGTCAAGAACACTTGGCCGGAAAACTAACTCAACAACATAAGTTGATCCTAAAAAATCTTTGTGAGGAACCAAACAAGTTGCTAATACTGCTAATGAGTCAAACCTGTCATTGAATTCACGGGAAACCATGGATATATCAAAAGCATCAAATGCCTCTATTAGATCCCATACAAGGTTGTGATAGTGCCGCATCCTTTCACTCCTTGTTTGATATATGTTCTTGACCTGACAGACTATTAACTCGGCATCTCCTTGAGCATGCAAGTTCTTGATTCCCTTCTTCTTACCAACATTCATTCCTAGAAGGAGTGATTCGTACTCAGCAGTGTTATTTGTGTTATTGAACTACAATTTGAAGGAGAAAGGGAAAAGATTACCCTCTGGAGAAACCAAAACAATACCAGCTCCTGATTCGGTAGAAGAACAACTGCCATCAAATTCTAGCGTCCAAACATCATCTGGACTACCAATGCTGATAGTATCGAAATCGATAATTTCTTATTGTGAAGTTGAAGATATTTTTGATTTCGTAACACTATTTTCACAACTACTTTCACAATAAACTGGAACATTATCGAGTGGAATGGCATCTTCACTCTTAGGAGTCACCTTTAAACCATCATTAGCATGCATGAAAAAATTACCCATACCTGATGATTCAAAAAGAATATGTGCCTACTGATCATCAGACTTGACAACGGTATATTTTGATTCTTTTTCTAGAAGTAACCTTTGGACAACTCCTTTAACAGGAATACGAGCCTCGATCATATCCATATTTAACTCACCCCCAACATCTCTACAGAAACTTATTCCCAACAATAGACCATAGGAGGCCGCCACATCGACTACCAGTACTGTCATCTTAATCTTATTTTATGGGAATGAAGAAAAAGCAAATTGTGCATCTTTGATTTGACCTATTAAGGGGACTTGCTTGTTATCCATAGAGAAACACCTTCCAAATGTTTTGGTTAAATTCAAGCCAAGGGCATTGGCAACTTTTGACGGCATAACATTATCAGATGCCCCAGAATCAATTACATAGTTACTAAGCTTATAACCATTTATCAACAAAGAGATGTAAAATGGTTCTATTTTCTCTACCGGAGAAGGGGAAGTTACTAAGTTATTTTGAAGTTAGACTTAGGAAGATTACTAGGGGTAGTATCTTTTACTTTAACAAACTTGACCAAACAGTTAAGTTGATATGGATTAGATCTCAAAAATTCAACTTCAGACATTTGTATTTTGGTTTTCTTAGCATGGTCTAAAATATCAAATGACTGAAAGGAATTCATTATCAAAGATGGATTTGGATTCTCATTTTAAGAATTTAAAATATTTGGTACACTAGTCTTTGATGCATGTGTAGAAGAATTGATAGGTGCAGAAAAATTGACAGCAGTCGAAGAATCACTTACACTTTTATCCTTCGCGACGTCCATCATGATAGCATTGTCTTTTGCAGGATTTGGTATGGGAGCCCCACGCATTGCAATAGAAATTGGAAAATGTTGAGAGTCCTTGATTTGAATAGAATCATCACTTTTTGCAATAACAGGTGGCTGAGCTGCCTGTGCTTGCGAACAGGTGAATACACTAAAGAAAAGAACTATTAATCTAACAAACTACACCAAGAGTTACTATTAAGCATCACAAAGTCTCCTTGAAGGTAACACTAATTCAAATTGTAACACTAATTCATAACTATTAAGAGAATCCAATTTCACACTCTCATGTGTTTCCACCCCAAGCTCTACGACCTGCATCGTATAATCTTCAGATCGTATGTTGCCTTTGTCCTTGTCTGACGATGGCACCATAACTTCAACATATTTCTCTTGGAAGCCGAATCTACTACCACCCGAGATACCATCTTTGGCTTTTTTGATCCCTTAGGCTTTGGAGGAACTAAAAGTTCAAAGTCAAACTCATCCGGAGAGATCAACTATTTTATTCCTCTTAGGGGCCACTACTTCCATCCAAGGGGGTAGTTCTGGATTGGTTGATGGAGTAGTAGCTCCTTGCTGATTTTGAGTTGAATCTTCGGGAGCAGGTTGACTAGAGCTCAGAGTAGTTGTGAGTGTTATTGATGGCGCTGATATTGAAGTATCTAGTGGAACATTTGTTGCTACTACCTCTTCAGTTACAGATGGGAGAGTTGAGGGCACCACGAATGTAACTTCAGCACTTACCAATGGAGGAATTGTTGTGGTGGTGGTGGTAGTGATGAGTAAGTCTACTGAAACCTGTTCTACAAGTGCATCTTCCAAGGTTTCATTAAAATCCATCATTGTGGATTCAAAAGTAGATGAAGGGATATCATATAAATTAGAGAAGTTGGTTATTGTGAAAAACTGACCAACGATCTCTGATTGCATGTACCCATATTTAGATCTCCATCTTGAAAATCCTCATCCTCTTGGTTAGAGTCAGAGTCAATAGAGTGGACGATTACCTGTGAGGTAATCGGGGCATCAACTTCAACTGGGTGTGATGTTTCTTCAGCCTATACTTCCTCTTGTGGGGGAATTTTACCTTCTTCAATTTCCTTGGCAAGTAGATGTTCTTTCTCTTTAGTCACTGCTTCTTGTATCGCGGATGATGATTCACCCATTTTGGACCCTTTCACTGTAAATTTAATCTTGGGCCCTTTCCCTTTTGATTGTATTATAGGAGTTGTGGATAGTGCTTGCAAGTTTGCCCTTCTCTTCGTTCTCATCTCGGTTGTAGCTTTCTTGTCAACTGGGCCATCATTGTTATCATCATCTCCTAAGCTGGCAGGAAGTTGTTTCATTCTGAGGTTCTTTCTTACCAACCATGTATTGGTGTTTGCTAGGATAGGAGTAATCCTCTGAGTAATTGATTCACTCTCCTTCTTTGACCATTATACGGGAGGAAGCAGAGAGTCATCAATTTTCTTCTCATAATAGACCGGGTCTACTATGTCATCTGTATCTTCCATGGTCATCGGGATCTTAGCTAAATCCAATTTTTCAATTTGCTCCAGAGTAAGGCGGCTGAAATTCATCCTTCTTATATCCTCATCATTTTGGCAGTCTTCTTAAACATCCTCCAACCTATAAACATGAGTATATGTCCTTTTGAGTTTGTTCTTTATACCAAGAAAGTCAAAATTGGTTCCGGCCTTGAATCTTCTCATGGTATTCCACTGCATTTCTTCCTCCATATTTTTGGCCTAAGGATTGGTTAGCACCGAGTACCTGCCAATTGATTTTGGGAATTTCATCCCAGTCTTATGTGCTTGTGATTGTTTCTCATGCACACTAATTAGTTGTTTGCACAACTCCATGAGGATAGTTTTCTCTAAAGGGAACCTTGGAAGAATGAAGGGGTCAATTGAGAAACATCCAATTCGGATGTAGGTGAATGTGGGAAAGTGTATAATACACACCCAAAATGAGATACCCTATTATAACCAGCCTTTGATATCCTTCTCTTTTGTAGGCCCTTATCAAACATACATTTCCATACAGCAAAGAAGGCATCATTAACCCTTTTGTAATGACTACCTTGGTTCTTGATATTATGTTGATCATAGTACTCTCAAACAGGTACCAACCTCCTATCACCCTTAGTAGATAAGCCCAAATATTGCCTCATTGAAGCAGCCGCATAAACCAGGTATGAGGTCATGTAAAATTTTAGTGTTACTTTGACCTCCTTCAACTGAGCACAGAGGGCATTACTGATCTGTTCGCCCCAATCAATTCTTTTTGCTCCCTTCCTGATTATTTTCATATAGTAGCACATCCAATTCTGAAAGTAATGAGAGTCTTTTAACCCCCTCACCCTTGATAACATGGTGACCATGTCATTGTACTCCCCATTGAAATCACTCCTTTGAAATCCCTTAGGCCATTGTGAGGTTAGGGAATTTCTTGTGGCAGAGAGGAAAATAGTATTGATTACCTTCTTGCATTTATCCTCGTTCTTCTCGTAGTACTCTTGAGCACTTTCTTGAGTAATATCAGCTACCTCTTCAACTTGGGAACCTTTGAAGACACTATTGAAGAATACACTATCTAGGGTCATGACGACATTTTGATCTTCATCTTTGACATGTCTTGTATTTGGATCAAAGTGATCTGCTACTGCAAGCACAAATTCTGGATCATGAGCTGCAACTAGAAAAGATGCATATTTTTGCAACTCGGAGTTGATCAGATTAGTTAGGCGAGCAGGAGCCTTCTTAAATCGATCAATAAATACTTGCATATCTACATGCCTGATTTTAGTGTCTCGGGTATCCTTAATATTCGAGTCTACTGAACTCTCTAGGTACAGATTCAAGTACTTGTCGCACTTGTACTTCATCTTTCTTGATGATACTTTACTTGGAGAAGATTCCAACTGACCTGAGGAAGACTTGGGATTTTTGTGAGGGAACTTTGACATTCGTGATGACTGCATTCAACACTAATGATTAGCTATTCATTATTATTAAAATGAATTTTTCTCAAACGGATCAAAAAATGGGACTCAAAACAGGCTTGGGAGTAAAACTGCCAAAAACAGCAGGTCGGGGAAAAATGTCTGACATGCTCTTTTGAAAACAAAAATTGCACATCGAAATTTAAAGACGGAAATGCAATTAAATCACCTTGATCAGCACATCGGACTTTAAAGTCTGATGTGCAAATCCGAGATGGTTCATCAACACATTGGACTTTAAAGTCCGATGTGCCAATTCAGAGTAAATCAATAACACATCGGACTTTAAAGTCCGATGTGTAGGGGTGAAAACTTAAAACAAGCACATCGGACTTTAAAGTCCGATGTGAAACCTGGGAAAGATTAAAGGCACATTGGACTTTAAATTCCGATGTGCAGACAAAGAAAAAAACAAACGGTTGACATGTCGGGTTTTAAAACCTAACATGTTAACCAAACCTACTCCTCTCCGCATATCAAATTTTAAAGTTCGATATGCGAAGGTTATGATCCCACATATCGGACACTAAAATCCGATGTGTGGCGATCCCTCCATCCAGCTACACACTAGATTTTAAAGTTCGGTATGCAGCTGGAGAAGGATGACTTCGGAGGGCAATCGGATTTTGAAGTTTGATTGTCCTCTAAACAAGGGAGACAATCGGAGCTTATAAACTCGATTACCCTTCGAAACGCAGAACAAAAACCCCGAAAGAAACCAAAAGGGAGGAAGAAAGTGAGGCAAACATAGAAAACCAAAAAGAAAAATAAGAGAAACCTACCTCTTTTGTCCTCTACACTTGATCGAAAAATCTGATAGCAAAGATCCAAAACCAAGTTGGGGGGAGCGGCAACGAAGGAGGATGCGCGGAGAAAGAAAATACAAACAATAATGAAGAAAAGAAACCAAAATTAGCTAAACAAACCTTTGGATTAGCAATTAATGACAACTCGCAGTGTAAATTCTGACATGCATTGTCCGGCAAAGTAGTCTGTAGGTCAGACTTTAAAGTCCGAACTGGAGGCAAAATTGCAAACTTAGGAAAAAACAAAACAACACTGAAAAACGAAAAGCAAGGAGCTAAACGAACTAACCGACGAAGTCGATTAAGGTCTCTTGGAGACCATACGGTACGAAATGGACCAGTTTCGTAGGGTTGCCTCATAATTTTGGCTGCACTGAAATCGAGGACAACATAATCTTCCTCTTCATTTCTAGGAGCATTCTTGCTACGAGGCCATCGATAACTCTATTGGTCAATTCTTGAAGGTTGATGATGTCACCTCTTCTATGGGTCACCCCACTTTTTCCTGCATCTTAATTGATATTGGCATCTCCTTGCCTCTCCCTGGGGATGTGGTTCTTATGGTTGGGGATAGGCCTTGGACTCAACTGTTGGATTATGAGGGCCTCCCCTTTCACTATTAGATATGTTTTTCTATGGGTCATTTAGCTTTGAATTTCTCCCTTCCGCATCACAAAGGTGTTGCTACTTTGTGGAAGGATGCTACAATTGATCACTTGACTGTCTATGCTTCTGACTCTGTTGACTCCTCCCATGAGGATCTGTCCTCCTCCTGGGATGAAGCTGCCACTGATATTATTGTCGATGTTGTTGTTGTTGTTCTTGATTTTTTTGTTTATTTTCCTTTTCCTTTTTTTTCATCTCAATCTACTCATGTTGAACCTTCTTTTGGTACTCTTTTGCAACAGCCTGTTGTTGTTAAGCAACAGCACTCTGTTGACACTGATTGTAATCCTACGAGGTCCCTCCTAATTGATCTCTCTCTTGATGTTCCTAATGACAATATCGCCTAGATAGTGGTTTCTTGTAGGCAGAAGGGGAAGTCTTCCCCCCTCCCCCAAACCCCTGTTTGTCTAGGTTCAAGTGTCTCTCCCCCTCCTTGATTGGGGTTTTTGGGTTTTTTTCAGTTTGACAGGGTTTTCTTTGGACTATCTAATCATGTTTTTTTGGGTTTTGTCCCCCTGTTTTTTGTTTCTGTAGTGTCGTAAATTGTACACCCTTGCTAGGGTGGTACAATTTCACACTTAGGTTAGCACCCACCTTAGTGTGTTTTGCATCTTGCATTTCCCATTCCCCTTTAAGCATTTAATTAACTAATTTAATTAAATCTAAGGTCATGTCTCATCACTTTACATATTACAAAGTTGGCCCCTTTACCCTAAGCATGCCCCTTTTCATTTTATTCCTCCAATGAATCATTTAATCATAAACCCTAATTATGTCTTATTTTGACCGTTTAGGCCTGATTTCGCATATCAAAACATCTCAAAATCAGCTGTAACTTTGGGATGCACTCTAATATCATCATATCTAACGGTCCCAAAAATTTGGATAAAAGTTGGTCGGGTCATGGCGGGAATGCACATGGTCCATGCTTTTTCCCTGAAATTTTGGGAGCACAATCCTATGATATAATAATGCTTAACCCCAAAATATCAGTGGGAAATTCAAATCCTAGGTCGGCCTAAACAATAAACTAAGATCTAAGGTTTCATACTTAAGAGCTTTCTTTCTTCATTTGAAGGGGTCTTCTTCTAAGAATCTGAGAACGGGGATTTTGGAGTATTAGAGCCTTGTTTGCAGCGAAAGAGTAGATCTTTGAAGTCTTCAACAACATTCAACATTCATCCATCAAGAATTCATCAAGCATCATTTTATCAATTAGGGGCTTTTGAAGAGGTAGAAGAACAATAGCATATCACCGACCAACGATTGGCTTGTACCTCTCCCTTGGAGTTGGGTATGGTTTCATGTTGTTTTCATATCTTTGCATAAGCTTAATTTTAATTCATATTCATTCTTTAGATCACTTTGCATTGTGGATTTAGAGCATTTACTTTGTCAATTATAAGCAATTAGGCTTTACTCTTTAGGGTTGCTCTAGGTTGTTTACTTTCATTCTTAGGATCTTGCATACACACATTTTTGGTACATTATCTGCTATTCGTGGAGGTGGAAATCACCAACACAGGGGTTTGACTAAGGCAAAACCCTATATAGCCACCCCAAACCTTCCCTTTTCAGTTGCAGGTGCAGAAACAGGAATCCGGAGGCAATTTCAGATCTGGAAAAGGTATCAACACCACCCAGAAGTCTTAGAAGTGAAAAAATATGTCAAGGATAGGGGCATGGCACCCTAGTCCTACCTAGGATAGTGGTGTGGCACCATGGTCCTACCCTTTTTCAGCAAGACTTGACAGAACAATACTTTGCAGATCACAGAATCCCTCTTGTCAGTTGCAGCTCCAGAATTGCAGAATCGGGACAGTGGCATGGCACCCTAGTCCCAGACATTTCTTCTCAAATTTAAGACATGGGTGCACCTCTTATTTTGCCTTCTGATCTGTACTTTTCAGCAGTGTATCATTTTTATTTGATTTGCATTCTCATATTAGGATTTACTTGCTTAATTGCTTTCTAGGTTAGATTGCATTGTGCATCATTCATCTCTCTCATTTACAGCAAAGGAATAGAAAACCTAAGAGGTAATCCACGGCTCTCTCTTTCTCATAAGAAGTAGCCAATGTGTGTTACCTCCCTATGCTCTTTTGTATTCCATGAGTGTGTATGAGAGTGGGATTAGGGTTTCCATACTTAGTCTCACTTTTTCCCTTACACATATTTGGTGAACCCAATTTCATTTGCATTGCATTGCATTGTTAGATCTAGATCTAGATTATTTCATTTTCTTTCAAAACATAAAAGAAAAAAAAAAGAGATAAGTTTCTTTCATTTTCCTTGTATTGTGTGTTTAAGTTTCATGCAATTTTCATTTCAAGATGTCAGATTTCTATTTGCAAGAAGTTCATGCTTTAAATGATGTATGCAATTTTTTTTATTATGAGTTTAGCAAGGATGAACTAGATGAAGCTCTAGATGATTTTTTGAACCCTAAGCCTTCTAAACCATCATTTTGCCAAAAGTTAATCAACCTTGTTACTATTCCATTTCATGGTGAGGAGAAAGATAAGTTGAATGATTCCTTTCACGGGTACATTCCTATCAAATCCTCCATTAGATCTAGCAACATAGTTGATTATCATGATTCCCTCTATGATATTATGTCTCCTTTTGACTCCAAAGATAAGCCTTTCAATCACTATGATCATGCTTTATTGGATGATGCCCTTGATGGCTTTATGTCTTTTCCTAAACTTTCAAACAAGAATAATGCATATAAAAGGTTAATCAATATGATCAATGTGAATGAACATAGCAAACCACTTTTTGTTATCCAGGGTGCTTGTCCTTCTCCAACTTCACCTCTTCCGAATCAACCTCTTTTCACAGTTCAAGGTGGATATGGTCATGATTCCTTTAGCACTCCAAAAAAACCTATCATTACAGTTCAAGGAAGGAATCCCACTAAGAGTCCTTATAGCTATGCTAGATAATTAACTAAGGAGATTTATAATGCAGTTGCCCATACCTATAACACAAGAAACAATAGGCAACCTAATCCTCCTTTGGTTGTTCTGACTCCTCTACCTGATCCTCAACTCATTCTTCCTCAAGAACCTCGTATTTCACAAACCATTGATAAGGAATATGATCTTGTTGAACAACTTAAAGCTACTCCTGCCAAGATATCCCTTTGGGATTTGCTTCAAACTTCCTCAACTCATCATGGAATGCTACAAGATGCCTTGAAAACATTGAATGTCCCACCTGCAGTGACATCCAATAATATGGCTTCCTTGATTCACTCTATTACATCACCTAAGGCTCAAATTGTGTTTACACAAGATGAGCTGCCCTCTACTGAAATTCAACAATAATATGATTCCTTAATGATTGTGGTTATCATAAATGATAGTGCGATAAGACGAACACTAGTGGACAATGGTTCTGACCTTAATGTTTGTAGCATTAAATTGTTGCATAAGATCAATGTTGATACATCTATTATTAAGCATGATTCTCTTACCATCTGTGGCCTTGATAATATTGCTAAATCTTCACTAGGTATCATCACCTTGCTTGTTAAGGTAGGTCATGTTACTTTACCTACTCCTGTCCATGTCATGTCTAGAGATTTGACATATAACTTCTTGCTAGGGAGACCTTGGATTCATAGCATGCAATTTGTTCCCTCTACATTGCATAGGAAAATCAAATTCATTCACAAAAATACAACATACACCTTGTTAGGTGACACAATATTTCAGGCTTGTTTACAAACATCAAGTTCTAAATCCTCTTCAATCAATTCTTCCCCAACTATATTAGATATTTCCTCTAGAGCTTCTACTCTGATTAGTATGACTAGTTCATCAAACCTGTCTCCTATATCTAGATCGATCCCCGATACTTCCTCAAGTGGACCTAAGGTTCTTGAGGAAGAATCTTCTCAGCCTGACTCTACGATTGAGAATACTTTCTCTCCTAAACAAATTCTTGCAAAAGATGATTGGGGATCCCTTGATTTCAATCCTACTTTCGTAGGGGAATACAGACTCCCCCCTAGAGAACCTAAGGTTGAAAAGAAGAAAGAAGAAGAAGAACCTAAAAATAAATCTACTTTTTCTAGGCCATTGAGTAATAAATTTGTGGCAGCTTCTCAGATTTCATCTCTCTTAGTTTCTAGTTTAGAGGATTTTTGGTGCAAGAGCACCTAGTTTTGCTTATACTCTCCATTTTTGGTATTTTTCATGCTTTAGTGTCTTGTTAGTTTTGAAATGTTTTCATAAGTTTTTTTAATTCATTTCATAGGTTTTTGAACTCATTTTGTGCTTGAGAGGTCAAATTTTGCTTCTTGGAGCTTGAATTGTCAATTTTGTGCTCCTAGGCCAAAAAGGGCCAAAAAGTGAGAAATTGCCTTATAGGCCTAGAAATGGTTGGGATAGTGTTGTAACATTTTTTTTGAGTGATTTTAATCATTCCTAAGTGTCTAGGAGGGGTAGATAGGTTAGATTGCTCAAAAATGTCATTTGGAGCAACAAAAGTTGCTTTCTTGCTTGGAAAGTTGTCATTTTTAAGACAATAT
The DNA here is from genome assembly GCF_030272615.1 of Cryptomeria japonica. Lineage (NCBI taxonomy): Eukaryota > Viridiplantae > Streptophyta > Pinopsida > Cupressales > Cupressaceae > Cryptomeria > Cryptomeria japonica. The sequence goes on from NC_081410.1 coordinate 504,636,426, forward strand.
TTGTAAAAGACAACCTCCTACAGATGTGTGTCCATACAGGACCTCATAACTTCTTCATGGTGCTATAAATATGCCTCCCTCTTCTTTATATAGGGTTGGTAATTGTATTTGAAGACATTCTCAATTGGAAATAAGAAGAATTCTGGCTTTTTAATGGTTTTCTAACTCATTTTCTTGTAACAGTCCGTACTGGACAGTTCCAATCCATACTGTACTTGCTGGAGATTTTTCTCAATGTAAATTTAAGGCATTTTATGTATTAGTTTCACTTGTTAAGCATTTGGAATTTGATTGTACAAATTAGTTTCATTTTTGGCTTTTGACTGCCCTGTCAAAGGTTTGGGCCACAAAAATGCATCAACTTGCCTAAATCCAGGTTTGGGCTCCCATGGATGGACTTAGACAAGTTTTATGGCACATTTATAGTGTAAATATTTGACATTTTGGCCAGGGTTGTGAGAAAGAAGAGTTTTTGAGCATATGCTAGGCAAATTCGTGATGGATTTGGCTAGCGATGTGAGTAAGACCAAACTTGTTTGTACTCAAAACCAATTTGAGTAAGAAAACTTGAGGTAGAGGTATGCACTATCATTCAAGGGGTTTTTTATGCATTTGAAGCTCCAAACAATGTACTTTTCATCTCCAAACAATGTACATTTACCAGATTTATGACAGTCAAAATTGGTCTCGGTGCAAATATGATAAATGTTTATTTCACCATTGGATATTTATTAATTTTGGATATGTTTCTTTTAAATAAATAATTCTAAAACTTCACCAGAGTGATTGGACTATTCATTTCCTTCTTGGAAGTTACTAATGTCTGAGTGTGTGTTAACTCAAGCTGACAGCAAGTACCCAGTTTTGGGGAATTAATGAATTTTTGGGTCTAAACTTGCTTTGTGTATGTATCCATGCTTTGGAATCTTGTGGAAAGTGTTGGAATGGTGTTATGAAGTTACCACAGACCTTGGTGAAGGTTTACATGTTATTCTAACATTGAAAGTGCAGCAAAAACAGTGAAAGTGCAGTCATAATACATAAAACAGTCAAGTAAATATTTGTGTCGCAAGTGTTTGTCATATTATCATGTAGGGAAGTGATGGAAAGTTGATTAAAATGGTGTTTCAAAGATCCTACATGAATTTGGGGGCTTGGTTTGCAGTTTAGAACTGGCTTCCTTTGTAAATTGGTTGAAACCCTCTCAAAACCCTACTTTTTAGCCGAAAAATGTGGACAGTCACCATACCAACTTCTCAGGGGCTAAAATAAAGAAAATCCTTGATTTTACACCTTATTGACACCATCCATGTTAGGTTTTGTGAAGGTTATGTTCATCCTTACCCTCTACAAGCAAATTTCACTCAATTAGCCCTCCACGGGCTAGTAGCCCTTTTTAGCCCTGTTTTCACAAAATTTGAACCCGATTGTCCAAATAAAGTATGAACCTGTAGCATCGTAAATTGTACGCACTTGCTATGGTGGTACAATTTCACACCTAGTTTAGCACCCGCCTTGGCGCATTTTGCATTTTGCACTGCATTTCCCCTTTAGCACTTAATTAGTCAAATTAATTAGGTCTAAGGTCCTATTTCATCATCTTCCAGTTGGGCCCTTTCATTAAAGTGTGCCCCTTCCATTTTATTCCTCTAATACATCATTTAATCAAAAACCCTAATTAGGTCCTATTTTGAACTTGGGGGCTTGATTTCGAGGGTCAAAACATCTCCAAATCACCTGTAACTTCGGGATTCGCTCTTTAATCATCATATCCGACGGCCCTGAAAATTTGGTGAAAAGTTGTCGGGACCATGGCGCCCGGAGTGCACACGGTCCCGGACATTTTTCCCGAAATTTTAGGAGTGCAATCCAATCATAAAATAAAGCTTAACCCCAAGAAATTGGCGGGAGATACAATCTCTAGGTCGGCCAAAAGTTGGAATTAAGACCTAGGGTTTCATATATAAGAGCTCTCTTTCTTCATTTGAAAGGATCCGAATTTTGGCTTAAAGGACCTTCTATGCAGCAAAAGAGAAGATCTTTGAAGACTTCAACAACATTCAACATCCATCCATCAGGCATTCACCAATTTCATTCATCCATTTAGGGCTTTGAAGACATTGAAGAGCAATAAGGGATCACCGACTGAAGATTGGCTTGTACCCCTCCCTTGGGGTTGGATATAAGTGCAAATTTCGGGATTCGGACGACGCCGCAAGTTGCAGATCTGGCGGAAGCAGACGGAAACTGAGCCCCTCACCAAATTTCAGAGAAAAAGACCAGGACAGGGGCGTGGGGCGCCCTGGTCCTGCCAGGACAGGGGCACTGGGCGCCCTGGTCCCTGGGACAGTGGCGCTGGGCGCCCTAGTCCTTCTGTCAGATAGCAATTCTCAGCATTTCCGACAGTTTTCCGGGTTGTAAAACAGCAGTTTCAGGAGCAGTTTCCGGGGCAGAATCAGGACAGTGGCGCCCGCGCCCCCGTCCCAAACATTTTTACTCAGATTTTGACTTCGGGTACGTATCTGCATTCTTGCCTTATCCTTGTGTTTACAGCTTTCCATTGTTTAGTTTCAATTATGCAATCTTGTTGTTAGCTCATACTTGCACTTTGGGGTTAGGAATTGAACTTGCATCATTTAATCTTTTGATTACAACAAAGGAATAGAAATCCTAATTGGTAGCTCGTGCCTCTCTCTTCCACAAAAAGAAGTAGCCAATTGTGTGATACCTCTAGGCTCTTTCGTATTCCACAATGTGTGTCAAAAGGTAGGATTAGGGCATGTTAACCTAGTCTCGCTTTTTCCCCCACATATTTTGGTGAACCCGACGTGAAACTTATTATTGCTTCCTCTTGCATTGCATTTGTTAGATCTAGATCTAGATTTAGTGTGTTTCATTTAAGTTTCATTTTTCATTTTAAAAAAAAAATAAAGGGAGAGTGTGTTTCTTTGTTTCCTTGCATTGTGTGTTTTATGCAACCTTTATTTCAAAATGTCAGATTTTTATTTGCAAGATGTTCATATTTATGATGATGTATGCAATCATGTTGATTATGAGTATAGCCAAGATGAATTAGATGAAGTTTTAGATGAGTCTTTGAACCCTAAAGATACCAAACCTTCATTTTATCAAAAACTCATAAACCTTGTTACTATGCCATTTTGTTGTGATGAGAAAGATAAGTCAAATGATTCCTCTCAAGGGTACATTCCTATTAACTCTTCCACTAAATCTAGTAACATGGTTGTTTTCAATGATCCCCTCTATGAAGAGATGTCTCCTTTTGAATCAAAAGGTAAACCTTTTAATCGATATGATCATGCTTTGTTGGATGATGCTCTTGATGACTTTGTGGCTTTATCGAAATCTTTAAACAAGAACAAAACTTCTAAATTAGTTAACATGATAAACCTGAATGAGCATAAGAAGCCTCTCTTTGAAGTCCAAGGTGCTTATCCTTCTCCCACCTTTCAAGTTCCTAAATCACCTCTCCTTACTGTCCAAGGAGGGTATGGTCATGATTCCTTTCTTACTCCGAATAAACCTATCATCATTGTGCAAGGAAGAAAACCTATAAGTCCTTATAGTTATGCCAAGCAATTAACTAGAGAGAGTTATCATGTGGTTTCCCATACTTATCATACTAGAAATAATAGGCAGCCTAATCCTCCTCCTGTTACTCTAGTTTCTCTTCCTAATCCTCAACCAATTCTTCCGCAAGCTCCACATATTTCACAAGTTCTTGGTAAGGAATATGATCTCATAGAACAACTTAAAGCTACCCCTGCTAAGATATCCCTTTGGGATTTGATCCAAACTTCTTCTGCCCATCATGGAATGTTACAAGATGCCTTGAAAGATTTGAATGTTCCTCCACCTAATGCATCTAGTAATATAGTGTCTTTGGTTAACTCTGTGATGAATCCTAAAGCTCAAATTGTGTTTACTCAAGATGAATTGCCTACTAGTGAAATTCAACATCAATATGATCCCTTGATGATTGTGGTTATCATAAAAGGCACTGCTATAAGACGAGCACTGGTAGATAATGGCTCTGGCCTTAATGTGTGTAACATTAATCTATTGCATAAGATGAATGTGGATACATCCCTTATTGAGCCTAACTCTCGTCCCATTCGAGGCTTTGATAATGTGGCTAAGTCTTCATTAGGTATTATCACCTTACCCATCACGGTGGGACCTGTTACTTTGCCTACTCCTATCTATTTTATGTCGGGAAATCTAACATACAACTTGTTATTAGGGAGACCTTGGATTCACAGTATGCAAGTTGTCCCCTCTACATTGCATAGACAAGTTAAATTTATTTATAACAATAAGACATATACCTTGATAGGTGATACTAAGTTTCAAGCTTGTTTGCAAACATCTACTTCCAAAGGGGGTTCTTCTAAACCTTCCTCTTCTAGTGATGACTCTTTACCTATGGACGAATCATCACCCTCTGATAATCAAAGTTCTTTGGATGATACTGAAGCTCCTGAAGAAGAAGATTCTCAACTTGAATCGACACATGAAAAGGCTCTTGATCCTGAGAAGGTTCTCGAAGAAGATGACTCGGGATCTCTTGATTTTAATCCCACCTTTGTAGGTGAGTATAGGGTTCCTCCTAGAGAGCTTAAAGTTGAAAAGAAGGAAGAGACTAAAAATCAATCAGTCTTACCTGAACCTATGAACAATAATTTTGTGGCCGCTTCTCAAACTTCTTCTCCTCACACCTCTAATTCTGAGGGATTTGATTCTTTGTCTTATGAAAAACCACCTTCTCTTTCTGAAATGGTTGATCGTTATGGTCGTGGTTTTCATATTTTAGCTAAGCATGGGTATA